>NW_024529044.1:4104119-4734674 GCF_017590135.1 Pyrgilauda ruficollis | reverse complement strand
GGGGGGGGGGGAAGCCCAACTTTTTTATAGTCTCTCTTCCACTTAAAAAGCTATAATTTTACACATTTGCCTAACAAGCAGTGCTGTTACACCAGCAGGTCCCATTCATGTTTGCACTGTGGTGGAGAAAACTGCCTGCCTCAAATTATCCAGGAAGCTGTTTCCAAAGGGGAAATGCAGAGCAGGGAGAAATTACCCCTCTTAGGGCAATTCAGGAAATTGGTAATAATTCAGGCACATCGTGTTTGGCTGCACAGAACAAAAGGATTGCTCTTCTCCTCATGTGCAGATTGGTGGTTCCCAAATCTTCCACTCTGGACCCAGCAGGTGTAAAGGAAAGTAGATTCACAAGGGGAATATGGTGGAGAGGTCTCCTCTAAAAACAAACTGATCTATATGCTTATTTCTCATCTTTAATTCATCACTGTGTTACGGTCATACCCTACACTACAAAGGCTGTAATTACATTTTAGTTTAGGTAAAAATTACAATACATTTTCAGTGCATTTTAATACATAATTATCTGTTAGTTAATAAAGGTGAACAGTTATATGTTTAGAGGCCTTTTTTATTCCAAAGGAATAATTCTGAATATGTGTACGAGTAAAATCCAGGTAATGTAACAAAACCATACTGCTCCCATGTTCACTCTGTTATCCAGTGAGAGGAATTGGGGCTAATTTCGAAGTCAGTGCAAATCCCTGTTTAACAGCAGTGCAGTTTCCCAGTGATGTTCGAGGGCATTTTGCTTTGCTGGTTGGTTCCTGCACTGACTCACATGTGCAGAGGCGTGTGGCACGTGGGTTTGGTCCTGCTCTAATTTGCTTTTTCTTGAGTGGATTTTGCAGTGAGAACTGTGCTGAGCAGCACATCCAAAAATGGTGTGGAAGGTAATTTTCAGTACCAAAGATGACCTGACCTGCGTGTATTCAATGTCATGGCTGAGGGCACCACGGACCTAAAGTGGAGAAACTGGCACAAGGCTCACACAGGAGCTCTCAGCAGACATTGAACAGAATCATGGAATCATGAAGGCTGGAAAATAATAGAATCACAGAATCATTACAGTTGAAAAACACCTTCAAGATCATCAAGGACAACTTTTGCCCCAATCCAGCCAGCACCCACATGGTAAAGGGTCAGGCATCACACAGGCTGTTCTCATTTCCTTCCACTGCCAGAAAGAATCAGCTCGTTCAAGGCTTCTCCATGGCCAAGCCCTCACTTGTAGGTGAGGTGCTTCTTCCCACTGGTGCCTCAGTCAGGCAACCCTGAAAGAACTGAGTGGACCTAAAAAGTCCCCTGAAACACTGGAGCCGTCCAACAACACCCCAAGCCTGGCAAGGGCTTGGACTGGGGCAGTGTAGCAGGCCCAGGGCCTGCAAGGCTTCCTTGGAGACCAGAAGCCTGAGATAAGAAATGCCAAGTTATGATGACTGGGCCTTAGAAGCCCCTCTCTTCCACCTTCGGACCCTGCTTATCTCTCTGTAAGCCTATAGGTCCCTTTCCCTTGACCCTTACTATTGGACAATTTCCAAAACCCCTGTACCCTATATAAACCCCTACTTCTGCCCAGTTCAGCAGAAGAGCTGTCACTGAGAACTTTCATGGAAGACCCCAATAAAGAGTCTCTTCAGAACCTCACACAGCCTTCTCCTCTCTCTCCCTGCGTCTGCCCAGCAGCTAGCAAGCTAAAGAGCTGAAATCACAAAGAGCTGATATCACTAAGAGCTGATATCACTTGAGCTTGCTAAGGTTGCCTGCGGCTGGGAGCTGCTTGGGAACTTGGACAGGCTGTGCTGAGCAGGACTGAGCTCTCCGGACCATTGCAGCCCGCCGGACACACCCCAGTGGAATCTGCATGAGGGCAGCAGTGGGGCCAGCAGGACTATCAGCCCTCAGGAGGTTTCTCCAAGGAGGATTCTCCTTCATGCTCAGGGTCCTGCCAGTGCCCCATGGCCATCCCCTGCTCGTCTGTGGATGAGCAGTGGAGGAAGTGCCACAGAGAGACTGTCACAAAAATATCAGAATACTCATTCTTTGGGGTCTTTTTCCTCAGAGGGCCATCAAACCTGTCCTCAAGCTAGGGCTGCATGGATGACTGTCTTCTCTTTGATTTGGTTTTTATTTTGTCACTAAAACACTGCAGTGCTGGGGAGGGGGAAAGCCCACCCCAAGATAAAACAGATTATATTTGTTCATTTCTCTACCACCTCGCCCTCAGTGAGGAGAGAGGCGAGCAGCCCAGCCTCACTCAAGAGAGGGATTTTTCAACACTTTTGATAAATTTTTTACAGATTTTCTCTCCCAGTTCTTCTGTATGACTCCTGCATGCAAAGCAGCACTTTGAGCTTCACTGGATGGTGTGCTCTACGCTGCTCTGTCCAACAAGCCAGCACATGACTCTGCCCAAAGGATAGGAAGTCCTTTCTGCCTCAGGCCTGGATACAGCTGAATTTAAGAACCCAACTCCTACTGAAGTCAATGTAACCTCTGTATCAAAAAGATCCTTGGGAAGCTGCATCTGCATGACAGCACGTCCCTGAGACAAAAGACAGAAGCTGCTGCCTCGTAACATGGGGAAATAGAAGGCAATTTTTTTTTTTATATAAATAAATATAAATAATTAATTCTAAATTGTGTGACTCCATCATGACACAGAAAATTCTCCTGCTTAGTATCCCTCCTTCTCACAGAGTCTCCATGAGGGCAGACTTGGGTTTTTAACCTTTAGTTGCACCTGTCCATTCTTCCTGGATTTATGTGGTGCTATGCTATTTGTAACTTTCATATTTTTAGCTGTAGTAAATGTTGAGCCTTAACTTCCCCTTGCAGATAAGCTGTAGGTGGAAAAAAAACTTGCTAATATTTTATCCATTTTGTTTCATTTGAACAGCTCTATGGAACAGCCTTATGGATTTCTACCTAATACTTTTCACAATTTAAACCACTTCTCAACATTGCTTTTCAGACAATAGAAGAAAGCTTTGGGGTTCCTCAATAATCTGTTTGGTTACAAACTAGTGATTTCCATGCTCCTGGTACTACTTTTTAGGTTTATAACATATTCCTTGTATTTTCATATGACATATTTGCTATTTCAGTTAGTTGTTGTGGCCTTACATAGCCTTCTCCTGAATATGCAAGTACTTTCCAGCCATATTCTGGCAATATAATTTAGTACCAAAAAAAATGTAACTTTTAATCTCAACTAGAATTTTATATTCACTTTTAGCCATGAATTAACATGATGCTTTCCCTACTATCTAGCTGCAAAATGAAACATTTCACCTTTGCAGTGGAATATATTCAAAATAATATATTCAGAGTAATAGAAAATAGAATAATTTTAGGCTGGTTGCAAGAATCCCTAAAGCTTTCCGGGGCAAATATGCAACTGGAATTCTCTTTCAGCTGCAAGTTTAAAAACACTCTGCTGTTTGCCTCACAGGATCTCCCCGTGAACTGCCCTCAATAAAAATCCAACTGTAAAAGGCAGAACAAACATTGCCCATCATCCTCTTCTTCACTTGGATTGTATATAAGGCGTCCTTTTTTGGTTGTTTTTGCCAGATGCTGGAATAATTTGATTTGATGGCATCACAGGAATTTCTCAGGTTCATATGGAATCATCTGGGTCTAATATGATCCAGATCAGTTGCCAAGAAAAAAATCTGTTCCTCAGACTTTTCTTGTTCCGTTTTTATCACCAACTTGCTGTGTAAGGAATTTATCAGCAACCTGGCCCATTTTCTCTCTTATCTGATAAAGGAAAATCTTGACATGTTTATAGGAACAAGTTGGGGGAGATTAAAAATACCACAAAATGTAAGAGCTTACTCATCTGGATGATGTTTTTCCAGTATTGTCATGAACTTCATTATACACAGCTATTTCTCTAAGGATATGTATTCCAGATAACCTGAGATCTTGCCCAAATGTTAAGTGCTGTAATTGAGGTTTCTGTTTGGGACAGAGGAAAAACAAAAAAAGAAATGTACACAAAGCAGTTACCTAAATGAGCAGATATTCCATAACAACAACCCTTCTTTTTGATAAAGTAACTTTAGAAAGAAACTATTAAAACTGCATTCCTGCGCGATTCAAGAGATGGAATTGAAAATATTTATCTTCTAGGGCTGGGTCCTCTAAATTTGTAGTAGTGCTTAAACCAGTCTGATTTTTGGTTGGAAAAGTAGGACATCCTTCCTCTTTTCTGCTACTTTTTAACTTAAAAAAGCTGAAAGCCATCCCTCTTTTGAGCAACTCATAAAAAAGATGAGAGAAACAAATAATTATTTTTCTTCAGAATGAGTCAGTTGAGAAAGACTAAAAAGAAATCCTCAACCCTCTTATCTGCCATAAGTGGGTAACAAGACCAAACTAAATAATATGACCCAGGAGGCCCTGGGGAATAAATCTGGGTCCTCACCTGCGTGAATTCTGGAGTTAAAGGGGGTGAGAACGGTGCAGGGCCACAACTTTCCCAAAACGATGAAAGCTATGGGGGCTGGGAGGTGGGTGCTCTGTTGCCTATCAAAGGTTTCTTTCATAGGTTTCCTTTTAGGAAATAAGATGCTGTCAGAGCAGTGGTTTCTTGTGCTGCCTTCATGGCTGTTTAGTTCTCCCAGTAAGTGCTTGAAATGTGAAACTGGGATGGGGCAGTGGGGGAAAGAAAGGGAGATACGTGAACAAGATCAATGACTTTTAATTTTCTCTGGTGTGTCTTTGGGTAAAAAATTAAATCTCCTGAAACTGAATTTGTTAAAATAGAAATTGATACTGCTATTCTTCATCCTGTGAGACTTTTGTTTACTACAAGAGTAGAAAATCTATTTCTTCCTATTATGGCAAGAGTTCCATTTTTAGCCTTATTTCCTAAAGGACCAATACTTGTCTTTTCCTTCATCCCCCACTCCTCTCCTCCATGATTTGAGTACACTGAGTAGGTCCAGCCCAGCTGGCAGAAAGTGTCTCAGAGGCAATCAGCTGCTGGGCATGTCACAGGAGGAGGTGGCTGGGTGAAGTCACTGAGAGCACTCTTTTGAAGAAGGGGCTTTATGGAAAGTTCAGACCCTTTTCTACTGTCAAATAACCAGCACAGACAGAGATGTTAGGAAGAATTCAGCTGCAGGGAGAGCCTGCAATTGGACAAGGTGCAGGGCCAGAGCTCTCCCTCTCTGTCATTGCTGCTCGAGGGCAGTCCCTATGCTCTGTAGCCAGGGCTGTGCCAGTACTTTGTGTTTTCATAGCTGTTCACAAAGCTTCTTGCTGTCCCTTTCTGTCGGCCTTGTTTTGGACAGGGTGCTAACAAAAATTCCAAGCTGGATGTTGTCACAGGTGAAGCACCCAGTTGTTGCAGTGGAACAGGGGGAGGGTGGCTGAAAGAGGAGAAATCACATTGGGGCTGAAGGATTGATTTCCTGGTGGCCTCCTCAACTCCTCAAAAGAGTCTTGTTATCCTTTGACAGTGTTTCCCACAACAGAAAGTTTGAAAAGAGCACCAAAAGCCCCACTAGGCAGGCTTTTTGGTCAGCCAGGGTTGAATTTGGGGGTGCAGGACTTCCAGGCAGGAATGGTTCTGTTCTTCTCTCCTGGCAGGAATGGCTCTGTTCTCCTCTCCTGGCAGTAGAAAAAGGGAATGAGAAAATCTTTGCTCCCCACTGCAGTAGCATGAAGTTAACACCACCACCAGAAAAATAAGTCTATTGTAAATGGGTGAAATTGTCCAAGATGAGTGCCTGGGAAGGAATAACCTAATAAAAGTGTCTGCCCTGAGGAGGAATACTTATCATTTCTGAGGCTGAAATACTTTCTATGATTTAAAGGGTGGGGCATTTTGAACAACACTTAAACTAAATTGTCTGGTTTATAATATGAGATGGTAAATCCCATCCTCCTCATAAATTAAGTCCATGCCCTGAAATATGTGAAGTAGTTAGCTTTTGAGTTGGGTCTTGTTAGGTCAATAATCAAATAATATCTTCTTATCTTTTTTTCATGTTTCAGAATAATTATGCTTATAAGCATAAATATTAATTTCTGCTCAATATGTATGCGCTTTCGAGTCCCTAGGTGTGAATAACATTATCTAATTGCAGAAGCTAGAATATTAATTAACTTCTGTCAGATAATTTTTAGCTGGGTGTATTACAAGTCAGATATGTGCCAGCAGGAGGGTTTTCTGCAGAGCTGTGTAATGCTCTTCGAAGTTTCCCTTTGGCCAGGAGGATATCACAATGTACAGCTGCTCACATAAAGGAAGAGAAATAGAAAAGGGCTTTGTGGGGCAAGAAAGGCTTTACATTACTGTACTAGATATGTTCTGTGTAGTTAATTCTACTTCCCTAACAACCTGATTAGTATCTTAAAAGCAGTAATTTTCAAAATCATTACAAGTTGAGCAACACTGAGATAATAATGTTTATGTGATGATAAATTGGTGCAGTTCTAAAAATGTTGTAATGTGGGTTTTGCTCCTTTCTGTCATTACCCAAAATCTCCAGAAACTTTGCACACTGTGTAGAACAGCAAGGAGAACAGTGGACATGACTATATGCACTCTATTTGCTTCTTAGCAACAGATTAACGTGCTAAGGTTAGTTTTTGGAGTGTTTCCTGAAATCATAGGAAATAAAACCTACAGGTTTTACCTACAGGAAGGAGCCACCCCATCCAGTGTCAGGTCTGTGTGTTGCTGCTCCCTGACGTTTGACTTGCATCGCTGTGCCACTCCTTTGTGTTTATAGAAAAATACAAAAATTCATTTGCTATTGATCAATGTATCTACATAATTAATAGCCCCAGTGTGTGTTTTGTCTCTCTCTTTCCCAAGTCCAGCTTCCCACACAGAAAAACTCGTGGAGGAATCCTACACATTCAGGCACATCCTAACCTCTGTTTTCGAACTACCGAGGTTCTTGTCTGAAGCTCCATGGGATCCTCCCCAAACCAAACTCCCAATATGTTCATCCTGGCTGAGTGCTTTAACTCTCAGAACAGCCAGAAGGTGTTTGTGACTTGGTAAACACAGCACAGGCCAGGCAGCGTATCCCAATCCCACACCATTCCCTGTCTGCTCCATGCTTGGCACTCGTGCCCACATTTTTTACAGCTGACTCATCTTTAAGCGAGATTCATTGATACATCATTTATCTGCTTTTTCTGCTGGAAGGAACATTAAAGAAAAAAGAGATTTCTGTGCCATATGTAACCCAAAAATAGATTCGTTTAAGACAGGAGTTTTAGGGAGAACATCTGCTAGCCTAGCTTGGTTTTGGTTTTTTTTTCCTTCTTAAATATGCTAACAACAATGGTTACCTTACTTCAAATTGAGATGCATCATGAGTACCAGGCTGTTCATCCATTTGGACCAGTAGCCACTGTTTAGCTCTCTTATTCTGTTCACAAAAGGCTTTTTTGCTCAAATCTATACGTGCCATACCTAAGTTTTGTTCCCTTTTTACTGTTTGATTCTTCTGTGTGGTGGCATGCAGCTGGTTAATTGACTCAGGTCACAGTGTTTCTGATTTCTGACTAAATGCCCCAAACTTTTAAACAAGGAGTTAATGGTGAATTAGTAAACACTCTGGCTCCCCCAGGAATATCTGTTTGCCTGAGAATATATTCATACAGAAAATGCCACTCCCCAACCATTTGTGCAAACAAAACATGTTTTCTTGAATATTCATGAACAACACAGGGCACAAACACGGCTGAACCAAACAGCTGCTCAGAATTCATGAACCCGTTCTGTAAACAGAGTTTGGCAGCGTTTGACCAGCTCTAGGTACTGCTGTCAGACAGGAGCACAAACGAGCTGAAATGTTGACAGTAGTAACGGCAGATTAAAAAATAAAAGTAATCAACCATGCATTTACATGCCCACTAAATCTTACTCTGTGGAAAGGCCAATGATGATTATGAGCCTAATTTCACTTTTTTTGTCTCTTTGATGATGAAATGCACTAACAAAATAACACACATTGAGAGCCTTTTCTCAGGTTACTTGTCTGTCTCATCTCTCCAACTATTTCCTTCATTATCTTATTTCCATCCTGCAGTCTTGATTGCTGGGATAAATTTGTTGCTTGAAAATGGCTTCTTCATTAAATATTCTGATTGATTTCTTGGTCCTTTTCCACCACTGGTGTCCATTGTTTCCAGCAATGAACAGACGCCCCAGAACGGGAAGTGGAGCAAAAATCACCTTTTTAGTTTGTGCTGTCTCATCTGTCTCTTGCTCAGTTCCCCAGGATGGTGCTGCTCTGCTCAGAAATGCCAGTATTTCAGCTGGAGAGAAGCAGAATGTGGCTTTTTATCAACAAGCAAAGCTTTCCAGGTTGGTGAAGAAAGTGGCAAGGGAAAAACAAGTCTGTGAGCGCTGTGATGATTAAAAAGGCAGACAACTTTTGAAGAGTAAACTAGAAACTATCTTCAATTAATTCTTGAACTGCTGACTTCCCAAACCAATTTAGCCATTCATCCATGAAGCTAAAAGGACTTAGCTGCTGTTTATGTCTTGGAGAGTTGTGGAAGCTCCTTTTTGTTGGTTGTGGTTGGTTTTTTTTTTGGTTTGGTTTGGTTTAGCTTGGTTTGTTTGGTTGGTTGGTGGTGGTTGTGGTTTTGGGGTTTTGTCTTTTTTAAATCTGCATGTAATCACTCTGCCTGCCGTGGGGGTTTTTTTTGTGTGCAAAAGTGCAAATTTAAAGTGTTTTCTGGGATTTTTTAAGATGTAAATGAAAATCTCTGAGAGAGAAACTAGCCTAAATTGAGCAGATCTTTATTTCTCTGGTATTTCACAAACAGAAATAAAATGCAGAATTGTTACCTGTGGAATGTGACATAGTTCAATTGGTGTGATGCTGACCTCATAATGGGAAGGTCTGTATTTTAATAATGGCTCCATAACCAATTTGCTGTGTTGGCTTTTACAAACTGTGGTTGCCCCATACACAAGAATAGGGAAAGAGAATTGTAATTTTTTTTTTTTTTTTGAGACACATGAAGCTAAATTAATCATTTAATTTTGTGTGTGCATTTTCCAAAATAAGTGAAGGACAAGGCAGTGCATGAATGTCACTTGTGACCCTCTTGGGCTTTTTCCTCCCTTTCAACCCTCGAAAATAATCTGTGTTAAACAGGAAAGTTCTTGCTCCATCGTCACTGTCCACTTCCTGTGGAGCACCCCACACTTTTGTTATTGCTCAGTTACCCTGCATTAATGTTATGACAGCAAGGCAGATGCAGGCAGTAACAAGGTGGAGATTTGTACAAAATAATATAATTAAGTTGCTTCTGCTCATCCAGTTTGCCACATTAAGTAAACATTCATGGGAATTATTCAGAAGAAGGTGGAATACATTTGGAAAAAATTGCATATTTGCATAATGCAGTGAATTTCTCAGCTTTTGTGCCCTGCTGAATGTAGATGAGATACTAATTTAAGGAGTTTACAATTCTGCATCCATTCTAACATCTGTTTATAATAAATAGCTGTGACTAATTCGAAATGAGGAGGGTGATCTCCACAGCCTTTGGGCATTAACTGCTGCTAGCAGATACATTTTTAGCCTACCCTGTTTATATTGAAATAGGATGTTTGCCATGGAAACCTACATGTTACAATAAACCACCACTTTCCAAAGGGCAGGGAAGCTTCGCAGTGAGCACCAGGAATGTATCATCCAGTGTTTTTTCCCTGAAATTATCCACTCAAAATACGGTTTCTTAATATTTCTGATTTCTGATAGATGAGTAATGCGATGGTTGACTCTCACAATTAAAAGGCAAATATTATGTATATGTTAAGAGAAGTTTTATAGATTTATAGTTATGTTTTACTCCCCTCGCACTGTTATCATGGGATGCCCTTGGTAGTCAGGGCATTTGGGAGGGTGGGCTGGTTGCCATGGCAGCACCTGACCTCCAAGCAAGATGTAAGAAAGTGAACTCCACCACTGGACAGCACAAGAGTCGATGGACAGAACTTTGAGAGGGGCTAAAGTGTTAAATGTGAGAGGAATAGCAGATTTGTCTTTACAAACAAGCTGTGGGTCTGCTGGTAGATAAAACTAGCACTGGGAGATAAAAGAAACAATGGGAAGGATTCCACTGATTGATGAATAGAAAAAGATATTTGCCTTTGCAAATGAACTTTAGGTTTGCTGATAAAGGAAATTAGACATTGAAAGATGATAGAAACAATGGGGAAGAAAAACCCCTAAATTCTGTAAGAATTAAAAATTAAAAGGGAAGGTTATACACTAGAGGGAAGTCTCTGGTATCAGGTGTATTGGGAAGTCTGTACCTCTCAAGTACCCCAGAAATGGGGAAAGAGAGAAGAGAAATATGGCTGGGAAATCAGGATAAAAAGGAGGCTGCATCCTCCAAAAATGTGAGAGACCCCAGGGGAATGCCCCATGGCCACTCCCTTTACGCAGATAAAGTAAAAGGACTCCTCTGTCTCCTTTTTGGACATAAACCTCTGATGTTTGTGGATTAATTTTCCTAATAAAAGCCGAAACCACCATTGTGTGGATGAGCACATGGTCAGGAAGATCCTTTGCTCCCGGCACTGTAATATTTTCTCTATTCAGTCTTCCGCTGTATTTTTTTAATAAGGTTTTAAAAAACCTTTTAATTTTTTGAAAATGATTCTCAAATTATTGATTTGATAAAGATTGTTCTGACCACTCAGTTTCTGTGGAGAATGGGAACTCCCATCTACAAAGCATTAGCTTCCTTTTAATCCTGTTTTCCCTCCAAATTCCAGATTTTTCTGTGAAAGAAAAGCCTGAAAAATATCTTGAGGTCGGTAGATCTGTTTCCTATGGACAGCAAGAAACAGTTTTGCATTTTATTTTGATTTCCAATGAGATGATGCATAATTGAATATTGAAAAATACTCAATTATTGAAATTTTGAATTTGAGAAACATGAACGTGAATTGTTTTAGATTTGCCCTTTTGCTCTCTTATTGAAAAAAAATCTAGCGAATTTCACATAATTCTCTTGCTTTCCTTTCCACTTTATGTAATGGCAAATCCAACTTCTGGAGGGCAAGGGGCGCTTATCAAAAGAATATAATAAAGATTGAAACAACGGGAGCACATTTTTCTTCTTTTTCTTTCCCTCACTTCCCTCTCCACTGCTCATTCTTTGTCTGTAGCTGTCCAAGCGAGTCAGTCTTTGGAAGATACCCAAGTGGGTCTCTTGTTCTGGTGTCCTGTGGATATTGTGCAGCCCCACAGCCTGTTTTGGGAGCTGTGGAAAGGACTCCCACACTGGGATTCCTGCACCCAGATGACTTTTCCTGAGCTGCTTTGCCCCAGAACTCTGTGCCAGGATGTGATGGTGCTGAGTGAACAGTGTGCAGGGAACTTCCTTTGCCAGAGATGGAGCAGGACACCTGAACCCAGCCCCTCTGAGATCACAGGAACCAGGTGAGGCACAAGGACATCCACTGATACTTTCTTCTACCAACTCCTCTTTCTGCTGGCTTACACCTCACTTTTGAAATAGTTTCTTTCAAAAAGTATTTCAGTGCATGAAAGGGGGAAACAGGGCTTTGCTGCAGCCAAAACAGATGAATAAATTAAAGCTATAACTCTTACAGAAAGCAGTTTAATAACCAGTGTGGCAGACACTGCTGATGTTAAACCTGCTTTGAAGCCTGTAATGTAGTTAAACTGGGATTTCACATTAAAAAACAAGTTATTTATATTTGCACATGCTAGCCCAGCTTTTGTTAACAGCACTGGAAGATTAGATGTAAATGATCTGAGGCCAGTAATATAAATGCAACAGTCTGAAGACATCTCTCAAGGAGGTTATTACAAGACTGGGGGGAAAAAAAAGTATTCAAATTCCCAGCCATGTTCCAATCATCCAAAGCATATTTCCAGATGCCAAAACAATCTCAGCCAGCAAAAGTGAAACTCATTTGCTCGAGCTTCCTATTTGCTGAGCTTGCCTAATAAGACTCTTGAGACCTAAGTTTACATTTTTACAATGAAAATTGGATGGAATGATGCAAAGCCCTTCTTGATGTCTCTTCCCTTGATGTTTCTGCTTCTCTCACTTTGAGTTGTTTTACTACAACATCTGCATCTTCCCCAAACTCTGGGCTACAGTGCTGTTCTGATTACTGCTGGAGGGGGGGGAAATAATTCTGGGAAGTATTGGGATTCTAAGAGAATAATGGGTAACATATGGAATATATCATGTTGTTTTCCCATTTCAAATCTTGGACCTGAGTTGAGTAAGACTGATGTGGTTGGATTTGTTGTCTGTCCTTTACCTTTAGGTTAAAACCTCTACTTAGGCCTGAAGTCAGGTCTTGGATGAGGTATTTGATTTCAGGCGTCTGGATTTAAGAACCTGGGTAAGGAACTCAGTCCTCACCAGCAGTGTGGGATTCACACTGTGCCCGTGTGGAGACAGGGACCTCTCCCAGTATTTTGGAGAGGGTGTTTTTATTGCAGACAGGCTGATCAGCAGCTGAAAGGGAAGTAGGGTACAGCCTGTTCTCTGGGGATAAATTGTGCCAGCAGTGACACTGTTTTTCTTCAAAGCACTGTAGAAATGTCAATTGTTTTTCACAAAGGACAGTCAAGATGATCAAGGCCTTGGGTCATATTTTGGCATGAAATCACTCTTATTTTAACTCTGGGCAAATTGTAGTGACTTTTTCCTACTATGAGAAGCTCAAATAATCATACTTCTACATGGAATTAGACCTGCTCATTCTCTTTTGCCTTGTCAGTGGCCACTTTCTAGATACCCAAAGAAGGGTTTCCATTCTGAAAACAGGTTTGATTTTCTGAAGTGTTTACTGCTTTTTAAGGCAAACCAGAATTTTGACCACTTTTGAACCACACACCAGATTCTTCATTTGAGACCAATCTCAAGTGCAAAACAATACAAACCTAATTTTTCTTTCCATGGGAACAGTAAGGAACAAAGGATTATTTTACTAAATACAAATCAAATAATAGACATCTTCTGTAAGTGATAATTAAATTCACTATTAAAAAAGAAAACTAAGATTTTTTTTGTCTGGATCAGACTAAAATGAAAAGGACCCTGAAGGAATTTGCCTTTCACTGATTTTAGCTTCATTTTAAAAATCTTAGCCTCTATGTTTTACTCTAGTTTTAAATACCTTAAATCACCTCTTCTATTAGCTATTTACTTTTTTTAAGATGAAATCTGATATTTGAAGCACCTAATTAGATTAAAATTTCTTATGTGTGAATTTCTTGGATTTTTAGACTATATTTTAATTTCCTTTTTTCTTTTTTTTTTTTTTTTCTTTTTTAGTGCACTTTCATTATCAGTGCATCCTTTTCCATTTTGGGGGCTAGATTGGTTTCTATCCCCACTCCATCCCTTGAAAAATTTTTAAAACCAGAAGATACAGCACAATTTTCAATAAATACCTTGATTAAAATCCTGAAATGAAAGTTACTCTTATACTTTATGAGGCCTTTGAGTAGCATCAGATGAATAGCACAGTGATTGATTCTGATCACAATCCACATATTAAAGAGTTTTTCAGCACTCTGGAACTCATGCAGCCTTTCACAGGGGCTGTGTGTGTGTCTGTTCCTTGAAATGTTCATAAAGTCAGGCCTTGGGAGCATGGCTGGCCTGACTACAAAGGAGCAGACCACAAAAATATGTGACTGGGTCAAACTGATTTTGTACTGTACCACTGTGAGTTTGGCCTCACAAAGAATAGAGGCAAAATAGAAAGATTCTGTCCAAAATTTATTGGAAACACATCTCAAGTGAAATCACACATCACGTGTCCCTGCCTGAAAACCCAAAGCTGTGTCACTGAACTGGTGTCTGTGCCATGTCCATCAGTCCCCTGAAAGCCAGACTGCCAACAAGGATGGATGCCCATTCCTATCAAGCTCCTTTTTGTTATTGCTCTCATTTTACCCAAAGTGGTAAAACCTCACTTTGTTAGAGGAAATTACCTGGAAAGTGGGGATCACTGATCCCCAGTGATTTGAGAGAAAAAGATTTTGGGATTTTCAGCAACTCATACAAGTGTTAGTGCCTGGCTCCCAGCCTTGGGCATCACACTTGGTCAGTCCCAATGCATTTATGCTTCTTCTTTTCCTGTTTGTCAAACTGAAAGAATTTCCACCTTTTAATTGTTAAGATGAGCTCAATCAGATAAATATGTGTGGAAATCCTTATTTACTGGACTTTAACTGTATAATGCATCCATAATGTTTTAAAAGTTAACATAAAATATAATGGTCACTCAGCTCTTTTCAGAAAGCAATACATTGCAGGGGGGTTTTCCATTTGATTAAAGTGGAGCATGGTTTAAACATTAATTTGCTGCTGGCTGGAGAGCAGAGCAGCTGGTGTGGAGCATTTTGACAATATCCTCCCACAGCTGCTGCAAAGCTCCTGCTGCCATTAAACCTCTTGATGCTCAGCATAGATGTCACCACCAGCACTGTCAAATACCAGGTGACTCCTGGTGTAATTCCACACCAAACCAGGTGGGTGGAACTAAAGCAGCTGGAAAACTAGACACCATTAAATGGCAAGGTGGCTTATCCTGCAAAGAGGAGAAATGTCCCTCTGAAATGAGGCCTGGGTCGAGCTCAGTGAGCTCATAGCAACTGATAGGACTCCAGTTTAGGCTCTCTGGGACGTGTTGCTGCAGCTGGTGGACGTTTGCAGTGGCATGTAGGAGATGTCAGTAGAAAAAATATTCTGCTGAAAAGTCTCCCTGATAGGACTGCACTTGGAATGACTCCTTTGGGAAAAGGGGGAATAGATTCCCTTGACAGGAACCCTCCACCAGCAGATGTCTGTAGCTCACTAAGTTGCTGCCTTATGGCCCTTTCATAATTAGCTTCTGGAAGGAGAGATTCATCTGATTTCTCTTCAGTGTTTACTAAAAGATGAGATAAATCTTGACCTAGAAATTATCTGTCTTTAGACTGGATGGGGTTGGGGACTATTTCAGGTCTTACCATTCAGCTTCAATCAGTTATTTATATTTCAAAACAATGAAGGGTATGGGGAAATTTTAATTTCTACAGCACAGGCCAAAGAAATATTTCTATAAATATGTGGACATTAAGGGAAAGCAAATTACACAGTGAGAGAAACATCATTCTTACTTTCTTTTTTCTTTGATTTCCTGTGACCATGAGTTAGACTTGAGGGTCCCACAGCTCCTGGGCTCTGGGACTGGACTCTTACTAGAGCAAAATCTATGGGAATTGTTTGCCTGGCTCAGGACAAGAGAATATGATTTGCATGTATAAGCAAAAAAAGAAAGAAATCTGAACTCATTTGAAATCCTGACAGTCGGTGGTGTTTGTCTGTGTGGCAGCTGAAGTAAGTGGAGGGATGATTAAGCCCCTGCCATGGTGTTGCCATACACAGATCCCTGATTTCTGCCACTTGTATCTCCTGAATATTTTGTATCTTCAAACCCTGAAGTGATTTCTTAGAGGAAACTTTTCTTTAGCAGAAGTAGCAAGAGCACCCCATGGCCTGGGTGCTTGTGGTGCTGCTCCTGGGCACTCCCCTGGCTGTGACTGAGCAGCTGTTTCTGGATCTGTTGTAATTCTGTGGTAAGGAAGGAGTCTGAGGTTCCAAGACAGAGTGGGCAGATAATCAGATCTATGTTCAATTTGGTGTATTTTATGCCAAAGGAGGAGAAAGGGGATAACAATTCATTTTATGTCCTGTCTACTCTTCACTGATGACACATTACTGATAATTTTCAAAAAATTTCTACTCATTCATATATCTTTGCTGACTGTTCATCCATAGTGCATGGTAGTAGTGATATCTGAGCACATATTAAAACATGTCCTAAACCATCTTTTTGTCTGTTTTGTTTGCTCTTCTTCATTTTAATTTGCAGTGAGTCTTGCAGATTCTTATTTTTCCTCCTTGGCACCTCAGTTGCAGTATTTATCAGCTTTAGCTAAGTAAAAGCAATATATGGCTAAAGAGATCCACAAGCCATATTGATCTCCTACTTCTTTCCCTGTCAGTCCTTGGGGATGATGACAAAATTGTAGCAAAATCTAATGGCAATTTACAATTGTCTTTTGAGAGCATCTCTGCCTCAGTCTTGTCATGTGTAAAATGTCAGTGATATTTTTAAAGTGTCCTAAGTGCCAGCTTTGAAGTTCCTCCTTTGATTTACTTAAATTGAGCATCTCACATGATATTTATATATCAAAAATAAAATCAGCATCAATCTTTCTTTTAAAACTCAGAATATGAGTTTTACATTATCACTGTTTCCTTAACACAGGTTAGAATAGAAGCAGCTGAAAGGAAACATATCCATGCAAAGGATCTCCATCAAGGACAGTAATTTTAAAAGCAATGGGCATTTGCTGTAAATGTCTTACAAAAAGTTAGACAAATTGTAGAATTTCTCTATTAATCCATTGCTGACAACCAAGATCCCAACCATTGCTGTTGGTACCAAGAGTAGTTGCTCTGTGACATGTCATCATTCCAGGAAATGAAGAGAAAAAAAATAAGAGATATGACATCAAATTTCTCTGAAATCCAATTTCCTGGATGCAACACTACTTCCTTGAAAAGATGAGAGTTTCCCTGGAAATGAAGAGCCAGCACAGGAGAATGGTATGCATGATTTTTAATTTTTTTTTTCTTAGAAGCTAATGGCTCCCTTATAACTATGTACTTTCCCTGTGGCAGACAGTAAAAGATAATTTAGTGATTTGATTACTCCTCCTGTAGTTCCTCCTTCCTTCCCATGAGACAGACCTGATCACTGCAGTGATTATACAGAGTTATTTATTTCCTTTAAAGAAAAAAAAATTGAAAACTTACCAAATGTATTTCTCAGGGGTTTATTTTCCAGGTTTCTCACAGGTTTTTTGATCAGCCCCTTTTTACATCTTTGACTTTGTTGTGTTCCTGTGTCATCTTGCCATGGGAGCTGGCTGGTTGGTGCAGGCAGCAGATGGACCTGGGTGTGCTCCTGCCAAGGACTGGACATGTGCACCAGGCTCTGGTGTAGAATGGCAAAACAGGTACTTGTGGAGGACCCCTGCATCTGTCCCAACAAGATCTGCCAGCATTCCTGTGATTTGGAGCAGGGTATGTGTTGGAGCTCTTTGAAGGCACTCAGAGGTGGAGCAGCGATCCCAGAGCTTGGGGTGATTTACTCCAGTTTATGGTTCACAGAGCTGGGCTCAGAAAGGCACTAAAGGAGAGAGTGCTGGGGGAGCCAGGGATGGTTTAGAGTGGTTTCAGAAATTCCTGGCTCTCTCAGATGATATGAGAGAATGCAAATCCATCCGGATGAGCGGGGAGTTTCATGCGATTTCCAGGAGAACAGGTGCAAAGGGAAGGTGTTTTATCAGCAACTGGCACAGGAGGGAGAAAACAGAGGATTCCCAAGCACTGGTGGGAAGCAGCTTCTCCAGTCATATTCCTGGCATTTTTATATAAACTGGAATGCTCGCCAGCTTGGCTTTCACCGTTATCCATGGGACTGTTTCAAACAGTTTCTTCCTTTTATAGGGCTTTTCTCTTAAGGATAAACAAAACTTGAAGAACTCTTTCTGGAAAATATTTTCACCTCTCCATTGTATTAATCTAGCACTAGCTGCCTGGTATTTTGTTTCCTGTTACAAATAATCCCTAAAATTCTCTCAGACATTCTGAAACTGCTACAATAAAGGCAGAGCTCCTGCCCTTTGGAAGATACAAGAACCATTTCTGTCTGCAGCTGCACTTTGCCAATGAAGTTAAAAATGCTTTGGAACCTTTTCCACAATAAAAGTTGAAATAATTGCTCTATTCTGGTTGGTTGTTCTTTGTTGTTCTAGTGCTCTTACTCTCAAAGGCCAAATGGCATTTAGAATGATTAAGATTTTGCTTCCTCTTTCCTTCCCTAAAATACATGTCCATGTCTACTGGAAATTTCTGATATTACAAAAAATGCATTTTCCTGATCAGTTTTACATTAATTTTAAATAGTCCTTCCTGGGACATATAGGAAATTATCAAACCATATGGCTATTTTGGGGGGGGTTTTTGTGATTGTACTCAGTCATGTAATAATTTGGGGTACAATGGAGTAACTTTAAAAAAAAAAAAGTAAAATGGAACCCTGTTCTGTGGCACAGTTCATCCCACAGCAACATCATGAATTCAAACACCCTTCTGCTCCATGTTACACTTTTTTGTTGCACATCTTTATGTTCAAGAGATTTAAGTAGTCATTTGGGTTCAAAGGGTGAAGGATGAGTTTCTTTAAACTGTTAATTTCTACTCCCCTTTTATTTTGAAAAGACATCTCAGATTCTGGGATATCACTTTTCATTCCTACTTTGCTTATGTCCCCTGTCTCTGTAAATCTCCTGTCCTGCTTTGACTTTAGATGGATGTAGGGTGACCATTACATCAGCCCATACTAAAATAAGGGCAAGCTAAATGCACTGAAGCCACATCATTATGTTGTAGCTAATACAAACCACTTACAGAAAAACAAAGTAACCTGAGGGTGCTATTAATTTTAGACTAAGAAGGCATCAAGGAATGAAGGCTAATCCATTAAACCAGGATTGTTTTGCTATGATTCTAATGTAAATCAATGTCAGAAAAGTAAATATATTAGTAGCAGCTAAGCAGTTTTACCAAGATCAAGCCAAGGTTTGAGAGATGTCCTCCTCATTCTAGTGGGTTTGCAATTGTTTTTCTTATTCCTCATACAAAATTAATCAGTAGCACAGGAAATAATTCAGTTCTAAACAAAAAAAAAAAAAAAAAAAAAAAAATAAAAAAGAGATTCCCCTGATGCCTACACAGAACTCATAGAAAACCCCTGAACTAGGTAATTATGTACAAGAAGAAAAGTAGTCATGAAACAAGAATCAATTTTATTTCTTTCCTGACAGTTCTTTTAACTACTGGTGCAAGTCAAAGCTATAGGGAGGAGCATGACTTTTAAGTCAGAAATATCCTTTAAATTTTTGCTGTTTGCATAATAATGTATTACCTTTAACTGCTGGAGTGCATCACACAAAAAGGATTGTCCCTGTGAGCCTCTCCCTTCCCCTTTGAAGGTGAGGCCCCCACCTGCTGTGGGAGTCTGCAACCACAGCCCCCAGGCTTCACAAGAGCAGCTACTCCTTCCCCAATTTTTTTTTCTTTAGGGAGAGATGTTTTCAAGAGAAAACCCTTATTTTGAATATTTTCTTTTATCAGAGCATTTCTAGCAGTTTCCCTTCAATCCTGATGCTGCAGCACATTCAGGCATAGCTGGGATGAGGTTCCAAACAGCCAGAGCCTTTGACTGGGCACAAAGGAAGAGGTTTCCTTGGCAACTGCAACACCAGAGAGGTCCCAAAGCAGCACTTCTACCTGTCTGAGATTTCTTTTTAATTTAGGAGTTTGCACGTTGGCTTTGCGTGGAGAATTGGGTTCTGTCTTCAGGCTTTATTCATAACACAAGTTGCTTATAGGAATAATGTAGTTTTTGCATATGAATTCATTCTTTGGGCTGACTTGCTGTGAAGACTGTTGACTTAGGGAGTGACAGAGGATGCTGCAGTGCCATGTGGTGGGATTTGGGAAGGACATACAGCACTTGAGCTACAAAAATTAAAGTGCTATGTGGGAGAAAAATATTCTGTCGAGAGAAGAATTAGTTTGCTCTTGTGTCTGTGTTAGAAATTATGAGGTCATGGAAACTGCCAAACTAGCAGAGATCTTTGGAGTTTCCTAGATTTCTGAACTTAAGGTGAAACAGCCAAGAGAAGACTATGGCATAAGGAAATAAAACCCCAGGTGGTGTGACAATATTAACACAGGGCCAGGCTTTAATCTGTAATTTCCATAATTAACCCAGATCTTGGGCTGCCACTCCTCAGCCTCACTGCCAAGGTCCCAGAAGGATGAGCACTTAGGAAAGGAGGCTCTCATGCCCTTCTGGAGTCAGCACACTCATAAGCACTCCAGGCAGTTTTTGGATGGTCGCTGTGGATTTAGCAGAGCTTGGCTCCTTTTACTCCCACACAGGGTGTGCCACCCACATGGGGTCTGCCCAAAGGTCTGGGGGCTGCTTCTCCAGAGAGCAGGGTAATAAATCAAACCCTGCTGCTGGTTACTGGGAGGTTGTAGATTGCTATAAAACCTCTGCTACACAAAGGGCTGAGAAGAGAAGGGATGTTCCTCCAGCACGGGCAAGATCTGGGGCCAGAAGAGCCCCTGGTCCCACAGGCTGACACTGGGAGAAACTGGGGATGGTCCTCTGGTCTCAGCATCCCCATGAGCAGCAGAGACATGAACTAAAAGATGCCATGAATTACATGAACTGAAAGATACCCCAAATGACACAAAGAGCTGCAGCAAGGAGAGGCAGGGGCAGCCTGAGGTACCCAGGACCTGAACTGAGGGAGAGGAGGTGAAGGAAATAATCCTGAACTTCAAATGCATGTGGAAGCAGGGCTTGGATGGGGAGAGCTCTGCCCATAGTTATGAGCTAGGCCTAAGGGAAGAAGGTGAAACCCGAAGTGTTTCTTTAAAAAGACAGCTGTTCCTCACAGGTACATCATTGCCTTTCCATATTGTATTTTTAGTTTAATTTTGCAGGACTGTTCTGCCAGGACAGGGCCCCTCAGCTTTGGCTGGGGCTGTTGTTGTGATGATGCCTATTTCTGCTGTGAGGTGTTTGTGTGCTCAACAGGATTCCTTTTGTGCTTGTGTGGACAAAAGCTTACCAGGATATGTTGGGAGAGGGAGCCACCATAATTTCATTCTGCTTTTGGTGTCAGACTCCTTCTCCACCTTGTTACATTTTGTTAAAGGTCTTTGCTGCAGTGAATTGTCTGTCCCAAGGCTATTTTCCTTCCTACATAGTATGTCACCTTCAGATTTATCACTGCCCAATTTCATAACCAATCAGGGGTTTTTTGCTGCTGTTTTATTGGGGTGAAGTTTTCTCCTGTGTAAGAAAAGTGTCTTTGTGCCTGGATATCAGATCCTAAGTAAAGAGATTTTCAGTCACTGCTTTTAACATGGGGAAATGAAATCTACAGTCATGTTCTACTGCTTTGACAAAACTGTATTTATTTTACAAATCTCTATCTAATATGTCCCTTTTCATGAAGTGTGCCTGGAGAGGGGCTGTTTGTGCTGTTCAGCTTTATGTACTGCTCTCAAAGCAGGCAGATAACCCCTCCAGCATCTCCTCTCAGGGCCACAGAGGTGCAGGTGCCAACCAAAGCACTGAAGGAGATAACTAAAACTAAGTGGTGTGACTGTCCCTTTACCAGCCCAGCTCCCAGCAGCCAATTAATATTTCCTGAACCTGAGTGAGGAGACTCAGAGTGCAGTGCTGTGCTAAAGAGGGAGAAGAAAAATTCTTCCCAGCTGCAGCAGGTCTTTCAATCCCCCTTTGGCAGAACTCTTTTAAGGTGGCACTCGTTTCTCCCTGGGAGGGATGGATCCTGCTGAATGGAGGTGTATGTCACGTTGTTCAGAGACTTTGTAACCTTGGGTTTTTTTTGCTATTATGGCAATAATTAAAATGTCACTTATTGGTAACACTTTACAACATAACTGGGTTTTGGTGACTGAAATAAAGTCAACCCAGAAGCAGATTTTCAGACTCCATGCCTAAGTGTGGGTGGAGGGGAGGTGACATTTCTTCTTTTCAAAGTCTGTGCTTGGAGAATGATTCCAGTGCCCAGGGGAAGTGCTTTGTCAATAGAGAAAAACAAATGAAAAGGAGGTTCTCAGGTGCATCAGGAGTCAGAGCTGTGTCTGCTCTCCAAAGCACTGATTTAATAAGCCTCCCCCTTCCTGGTCACCCTCCTAAGCACTTATTATTTTCATATCATGCTTCAGTAGAACTTGTGAGTCCTCAGGCTAAATACCAGCATGTGTGATCTCCATGTATTAATGTCTCCCTCTGGTTTCCATGTCACTAAAATACTGCCAGCCTGCTGGGTTGTTTGGTTATATATGTGTGTGTGTGAAAGAATAAATCAAGATAATAAACTGAGTGACAGCAGTGCAAGGAGGAGGCAGGGAATGCTCAGCCTGACGCGAGGGTCGGAGGCACAGCCCGATAAATGATGGGGCATGGAAGTGTCCCCATCAGCAAATCTGTGCACATGCTGCTGTGTGTTTAGCAGCTGCAGGGTCAGAAGGGGCTCTGTGCCACTGCTGCCCTGCCCAGGCTGGCAGTCCCCAGCTGGAGCTCCCAGTTCTGTTTCTCTGGCACTCAGGTCCCAACTCCTCTCTGAGGGAAACTCACAGTGCCCTTTGCAAGCCTTCCCTCCTGGGCTCACTGCAGGTACTCTCAGCTGCTTTGTTCCCTTGCTTGGGCAACTTGCTTGGCACAGGCCATCCTTCAGACTTTGTAATTTGGATAAAGGGACATCTCCTGTTGCTGGATGCTCAGGAAGCATCCTGAAGCTGGATGCTTCCTACAAAGGAAGCCACCACAATAATGGTCACATGTTTCAGTATCAAGGGGACCTTATTCATGGTGAGACACAAAAGTGATTGGGCAGGGGTAATGAGCACAATGATTTATATATTTTTGGGTTTTAATTTTTTTTCCCAGTGTTTGAGCTTTAATCGTGCTAGCGATTCTCTCCTCTGTGAAGAGCACCTACAAGGATTCTTGTGAAAACATTTACTTTGTATCATGTACTCACAACCCACTTCAGCTGAGAAGCAGAAATAGAATATTTTTAAACCATGGAGAAGAATTTTGTTGAAATATATAAAGCTCTTGAAAACAAATCTGTTACATGGAAGTAAAAACCACTAAATCAATGCCATGCACCTCTATTTAGTAATTTCTATCTATTTTGTACAGATACAGAGATAAACATGATTTTAAAAGCCAGCAGATACATGAACATTGTGTGACAACCCAAAATATCTGTATATTACAAAAAGATAATCACCAGATCAATAAGCCTGTCTGAAATAGTTGTCTTGCAGCAGTACTGAATTTTATTTTTTGCACCAGTCAGTGTTTTCTGAAGGGACGATTTTCCAGTAAAGCAGTCATGTCGTGACCAGTTGCCGGGCCACTGCTTTTTAAGGCTGAGGAAGAAGAAACAATTAGACCAGATCTATCTCCTAATTATCACAGATCTTGATCTGAGTCCAGAGCTCATTCATAGGAGGCCAGCCAGGCTGTCTGAATGGAGAAATTATGCATCTCAAATGACCTTGGATCCAAACCATGCTTCCAGTGACCCTGGTGGGCCCTGGCTTCAGCTGTGCTGAGCAGGAGCCACACCATATGCTGCACAAGTGCTGTGCAGGGAAGGTGTCAGCCAATGACCAAAAAATAATTTTTTAATTCTGTCTCTAAACAAAAGAAAACAGAGGGGAGGGTGCAGTTCTTCAGCTCTGGCTTAATTTTTACACATTCCTCAAACTGGATCTTTTCTTTCCATGTCTAGAAAGCATCCAAGGAGGCACAGGACAGATTAGCACGTGCTGATTACTGGAGTTCATTAGAAAATGCCTGGGCTGAAACCACAGGATCTGTCAGTGCAGTCCCACACCTGAAACAGAGCTGATGGAAATCAAAGCAGTGTTGACTTTGAGTCTGCTTTTAACACTAATACCTAATTTGAATAAACACAAGATGGGACAGAGGTGGTTTGTCTAAGTCATTTTGTGGTCCCCATTTGCACAATTCTGTGGTCTGATAAGGATATGCATGGGAGCATCCAACAGCTGGGATGCTGCCACAGCAAGGAGAGCTCAGGAAACACCAGACAAAGTGGGGACAGAGCGAGGGAGATTGCTTTGGTGCAGACTGGAGAAGCTTTTGAATGTCTAGGAATAATTAAAATTAACGCAAAATGTGCATGTAAAAATAAATGCTTTTCTAGAAATTGTGCATAAGTGTGAAATTTCAGGTAGTTCTGCAAACACCAAAACAAGTAGATGAGAGCTTATCAGGCCTTTGTTTTATGGCAGTAGAAATGGAAAAGGGAGTTCAACATAAATTGAGAAAGGACATTTAATTAGTAGAAATCTGACTAGTAACAAATCAGTCCAACTAATGTATTTTAGATTTCCTACTTGGAGACATCAACTATCACTGAAATGTCATTAAACATGACTAGTTTAATTATTTTGTCCTTAATGAAGAGTGTTAATTAACTTGGCTATGATAAATATGCATCTTAATATCATTTGGAATCCCTACAGGTCCTAATTATTCTTAAAGACCAAGGTGTAGACCTTGCTATAATAATTATTTTTTAAAGTAAAGATTTCTTCAAGGATACCAGAGATTCCAAAGGTGACTAGCTTTTGAGTTGGTTTTTTTTTTTTTTTCTGAAAAAATAGGAGGCAATTTTTGATCAAAATCTGAGGTGAAATTATGAGGGCTCTGAAAATAACCTTGAAGTGTGTATCTTGATCCTAGCCATGGGTTCTGCCTATGAATTGAAGCCAAATGAAAATCTGCAAAGGGGGATTGGTTAACTGCTAACCATTGTAGCAGCTGTGAATATGTAATCAGTGCGCGTGTGAGAATAACATTCCTTACACTTGAAGGGGAAAGGGAGGATGTGGCAAACTGTCTTAAGCATCCATCAGGCCTTAATTTTGGGGCCATTGTCTTGTAATCACCGTGGAGGGAAGACTTTCCTTCAAAATCATTGTGCCCTTTCTGGAGACTGGGAGTTCATGATCTCTCTGACTGTTGGCTGGATCTGTGACTCTCTTATGACTCAGAGAGGAAAAGAAGTAAAAGAGCTTGCTCTGAAAACTTTTTATTTTAATCAGCTCTCTTTGCATTTACTACCTAGAAAACTTTTACTAGAATAAACCTTTTTGCATCCAAATAGATGGACTGTTGATACTGTTGGTTAATTTGTTCTGCAGTTTCCTTTCTTGGCTTCTTGACAAGAAATCATAAATTAGAGTAGATGTAATAATGAAGTCAAGGTGTGCTATTTAAATACTGAGTCAGTATAGGTGTGCAAAGCTGTTTCACGGATTTGCTTCGGTCTTTTATTATTGAAATCTTTGTGTCAGGACATGTTACTTTGTAATCCTTGACCCTGTCAGCTAATCAAACAAAAGCATGCCTGCCTTCTAATTACCAAAATAATTTCCCTTGTGGGTGCAGATGTTCCTGTAAATCTAAGATAAACATCAATTCAAGTGCAGTTCAAGTTTCTTAAATTAATTTTGGAATACCAATATGCCACAGTATTAAGCATTTGAAGAACTGTTACTCAATCACTCAAATGTTTTATGGTGGGTTGGGGTTTTTTTTGGGGGTTTTTTGATTGTTTGCTTGTTTTTGGTAGTAAAAAGGAGTGTTTTGCATAAATTTCAGTATCATTACTAAAAAGAGTGCTGCAGCCACGTTGTGGCCAGGAAATACTCTCTGTCTTCAAATGAGATCATTATAAGCTGAAAATATAAGATGAGTCTGATCTTTTTTCGTCGGTGATCTTTCACTGGAGCCTCTTAAAATTGCAATAATACAAGGGACATGAAAAGCAAAAAGGATATAAGTGCCTTGGCTTACAATGGTAATGAGCACAACAGTTTTCTGGAGTAGCAGTAAATCAAATGTACTGTAGCTATAAAAAGCCCATAAGACATTTGGATGTGATCCTGGACTGCTCCTGCAACAGAGGCGCTGTGCATACAAATGAGAGCCCATCCATATCGTGTTATGGGGAGCGCTGCACTACCGAGGCTGGAAGGTTCGCAATAGGAAGTTGTTTCTGGAAAACTGCTGGAGCTGAGCTTCCTTCTCTTGGCACCAATATAGGGCAATTACATCTGGGACAACATCAATATCAGTTAAATAGAGGAAATTCAATAAGGAAGGACTATGGAATCATTAAGACTACAAATTATATTAAATTCTGCAGATGAGGGGGCTGTATATTTGAGCTCCATTTTAATCTGATTTCCCCCCCTCATTATTTATTTCACTTTATGCTTTATTACTTGTAACTTTTTTTTTTTTCTTTCTGATGATCTGGCTAATGCTTATGACTCCTTCCTCCTGCATGCTGAGCTTAATAGAATTCTTTAAGCAAAGAAAGCTCTTGGAGCAGACATTCAAAAATCAATGTACTGTGTAGAACATAGGGCTGAAAAATGAAGGAAGGTGGATGGAATTGCTAGAAGATCATCTGAAAATTCTGTCAGGAAAAATATTCTGTAGATTAAGGTAATATTTGGGACTTCAGGGACCTTCATTCAGTTCCCACCTTGTCATACCTTTGCTGTACAGCTGTAAAAGCAGAAAAGCCTTCTTTCCTCTTTCCTATGTACATCATAAGACTTGTTCAAAGTCTTAAATAATGTTTAGGTTGGGTTTCACCCTGGGTGCACTTTAATTAGCATTCTGGAATCTAGGTGTTAATTCCACTGTTTGCATTATTATGGCAGCATTTAGTATTGCTAAATACTTGTTATTAATGGATATATACTTGTTATTAATGGATATATATTGTCAATGTTGATGGATTTTCTCACCTGAGCATTATGCTGGGACAAGGCTGGGACTGCCAGTACCTGGTCTTGTCTGGAGTGAACTGCTAGATAGTGTCCATAGGTTAGATCTAGTGGGAAAAACCTATAAAAACAAACATGATGGTGCCTACAATTTTTTTTTACTTTGTTTTCTCTCTGATATGGTTTTAGAAATTGTCTTGAAGTGGAAATTCTCACTATCCATGCAGATATCCACCAAACTGTAGCTGATTTTTTTTTCAACACATGCAAACATCTAAAACAGCCACTTTAAATTGTTGCAATTGAGTGTTCAATTCATAGATTAGTATGTCAGAAAGTAATTGTTGGAAGGTGTTCCTGTTGTATCAGGTAACATTTGTCTAATTTGATTTAGCAATGAAACCTTCCTTTTCCAGCAGTTCTGGTTTTTGAATCTTTTTTAGTTTCTCACATTTGGGAAATGCCAGTAGACAAAAGCTTGCACTTTAGAGGGGTCCATGGGAAAATATCAGGTGTAAAATGTAGATAATAAATCTGCTGAGGTCTTTAACAACTTTATTGATTTTTATCTGGTGATATTTCTGTCAGGAAGAGACACCTAATCCAACTTAAAGTGGTGTTATGTATAGCCCTGGCAAAAATAATTATAAAGACCTTATCTACAGTCAGTATAATTATGTACTGTGCTGTGATTTGGGGTTCCCTTCTCTTCATTGTGATTTGGGGTTCCCTTCTCTTCATTACCTCCTTAGAGGGCTGAGATAGTCCTATGTGCCCCAGAGCATGAGTGGTTTTGGTGTGTTTATGCACTCTTTATGGTATCCTGTTTTGGGATGGTTTATTATCCCATCCTGGCTGGGGTTTTTTGATGTGTTTTGTTTTGTTTTGTGCCCAGGGGTGGCAGCTGTGCCTGCCCTAGCCCCCATCCTCCCTGCTTGGGGCTGCTGTGGTGAGTGGGAGCCGGGCCAGGGTTTCAGGGGGCGTTGGGGCGGGGTGAGAGGCAGCTGCTTCTTCTGGCTTCTGTTGGACTGCACACACGGCCGGTATCTCTGAGCAGAGAGCACAGAGTCACTCAGTGAACGAGGCTGGAAAAGACTTTGAGATCATCCATTCCAACCTACGACCTAACACCACCTTGTCAAATAAACCATGGCACTGGGTGCCACATCCAGTCTTTTTTTAAACACCTCCAGGGATGGTGACTCCACCACCTCCCTGGGCAGACAGTTCCATTTCCCAATCACTCTTTCAGTGAAGTATTTTTTTCTAACGTCTAATATAAACTTGCCTTGGTGCAGTTTAAGCCTGTGTCCTCTCATTCTGTCCATGATTTCTTAGGAGAAGAGACCACCCAGCTACAGCCACCTTTCAGGGAGTTGTAGAGAGTGATGAGGTATCTGCATCTCCTTTTTTCCAGGCTAAACGACCCCAGCTCCCTCAGCTCATCTTCACAGGGCTTGTGTTCCAAACCCTTCAACAGTCTTGTTGCTCTCCTCTGGATGTGTTTGAGCATCTCAACGTCCTTCCTGAACAGAGGGGCCCAGAACTGAACGCAACACTCCAGGTGCAGCCTCACCTCTTTCCTGCTGTTTCTGTGGGTTTGCCTGCTTCTTTTTGGTGGCTTTTGGGTTTTGTTTTTTTGCTTCAGCACTGTGACCAAGCTCTCTGGCTGTGCATCTCTTGCTGCTGTGCTGTTGAGAAGCCCAGAGCCAGCATGTTCCCTGCCAGGACCGGGGATCTCCCTCATTCCCTGCTGAGGGGCTGCTCCAATCCTCTGCACAGCCCGAACCGAAGGCCCAGCAAGCGTCAGTGAGGGAATCTCGAAGAGCCTTTTCCCAAGCTGCGTTCAGGGGCCGGGCTACCCCACCCTGCCCACGCTGCTCCAGGTTTTTGATGTGTTCTGACTCCGCAGCCCTGCCCTGCCAGCCTGGCCAGGGTTTCAGCTTGCAGGGTTTCTGATACATCTCATCTACCACCCATCTACCGCTCTGGGACTTTGCCCATCCCTGCCGTTCCAGCTTGTTTCTCCTCAGGTTCCTGCTCCAGCTGCTTGTGCTGTCCAGAGGGGGCACGGGGACCGGCTGCCACGGGGGGTTTGTAGAGGACAGCCCTTCTCCATCCTGTCCCACCGGCTGGACTGTAACTGCACCAAAGGGGAAACTGCTCACAGAGCGCAGAGACTGTTTGTTGGCTTTTGTGTTCTTGTTGGTTGTTGATTACCATTGTTTGTTGCCTTGTCATACATACTCATGCTAATAAAGAACTGTTTTTCCTTTTCTCATATCTTTGCCTGAAAGCCCCTTAATTTCAAAGTTATAAAAATTTGGAGGCAGGGGGGGAGTGTCATATTTTCCATTCCAAGGGCGGCCCTGCCTTCCTTAGCAGACACCTGTGTTTCAAACCAAGACATATCTTTATGTGCTCTTTCCACATATGTGACCCCCCGGTGATTAATGGGAGCCAGGTGCATTAACTCCTGCAAAACACTAATTCCTAGATGAGTGCAACATCCTGGAACGGGCATCAGAAAGCCAAATCCCCCTAATAAGCTGGTGTTATAGATATCCTTATTGATTTCCTCACAGCTGGTGTCAGAAGGCATCTGAGAACACCCTGAAGCATCCAAGGGGTAGATAACCCTCCCAAATTGTCATTTACTTTCAAGACACTTTTCCTCAGGCTTTCACCAGATTTCTGATTCTGGCTTCAACTTGTCCAGGCTGGCAGGGAACAGCAGTATTTCCTCTACATTTTGTTCTCCTGTAACACTGTAGGTTTATTCCTCAATCATGTTGTTTGCATCTGATGGATGCAGAGCAAAACCCACCAGTGGGCAAGAGCCATGTCCCAGTTTATTTTTTCCTTGTGAACCTGGTCAGTGCCAGCAGGTTTGTGGGAACAGGTGAATTGAGTGCCTGTGGGGACACATGGTAGTGCAGGTCAGGATCTTCTGACTTTATCTCTGGAAGCCAATATAACGACAATATCAAGTTTATTAATTCAATTTTATCTACCACACTGGGTTTTTTTTTTTGGCTCATTATTGGTAGCTCATTGGCTCTTACAACTAGAAGAGTTCTAATTCAGCCTGTGTTGCATCTGACAGAATGCTTTCTTCCAGGTGGGTATTCTTTTACAGAAAGTATAGGCTTATTTTTTTTCTCTTTCAGACTTCATTGATATTATTTACCACTTGAAACGCTGTTACTCTCCTGGGTCTCCTTATTTTCATGCCAGAGTTGGCAAGGATGAATACCTGTCATGACTTAGCACACACATAAAAATAAATTGAGGTGGGAACTGCTATTTGTCAGGAATGGGAAGTACGGAGCAGAGGCATTCTCATATACAGTTCAAAAAAAAAGGGCGGGGGGGAAGTTCTCACCTGTTAGAGTATGTAAAAGAAAATATTATTTAAAATGTTCAAGTGTCATCCTTTTTTCTGTTGTTGCTGAGGTGGGCTGGAAGGAAAGCTGACCCTGTGTCAGTGGTGGGGTTGGAGTCAGGGTATTGCCACCGAATTCTGATGTCTTAGAAACAGTGATTCCTCCAGACCAAACCTCCTGTGTATGTGAGGAAAAATAATGAGAGAAATTAAGGGAGAAGCAGTAGCACTACTTTGTAATGTCCTTATTCAAATTCCTTTAATGGATTTTCTAAAAATAAATAAATATTTGAGGTGAATATTTCAGGCTTTTGTGGGTAATTCCTATATCACTAAGAGGCTTTAGAGGTGTTCTGTTTTCAAGAGTGGTTGTAATGAGGAGAAACAAAAGGGGTATTAGGACTACCAAATTACTGCATAACTGACATAACCTGAAATATTTTGAGCAAATAAAGGCAATGTGTCCATCTCCAAAAGAGGAAAATCCAGAATCTCAGCAAGAAAACTGAGAAAGAAGGGAGAAAAACCACAGAGTGATTTGAGTTGAATGGATCTTATAGTTCTTCTAACCCCCTGCCATGGTTAGGGACAAGTTTTGACTACGTAGTGTTTGTCCTAAACAATAAGCTATTTTGGGGAAAAAAAACCCTAACACAGAATTATTCTTCAGAGAGAATGATTTCTGTTACACACAGAAATGCTATAAAAGTATGAAAATGCACATTAATATAACAGACACATGCATACAGGTAGCAAATATCTACTCCAAAAAATGTTACTCTGCTATTTGAATGGGCTTTTTTTTGCAGTGAGCTGTATGTTGATGAAAACTGGAACATAAATCTAGCGGGAACATGTGAGAGAAGTCAAAAAATGCAATGCATTTATCCTATTTATTTGAAACCTGCTAATGATAGTGGATGATCCTCCCTGAGATGCTCTTGGTAAAGCAAAGGAAGTAGCAAAACTGTTTTGTATAAATGAGTTGCAGCTTTGGATTCAGGACCCTTATCCCTCTCTCAGGTATGTGCAGGATACAGTGAGCCACTCCTCACTTAAACCTTTGAGGTTTTAGTCTGAGGGCATTTGAGGCAGACACTTCCAGTCAAAACTTACTGTGCTTTACATAAAATCCCTGGCTGGATTCCCGGACATCACATTAAATTTTTATCAAAGGTGATCTGTCACTGTGGTACCTGTGTGGTTTTAAGGCTGTAAAAGTGCCTCCTGTTGTGTTTAATCTCCCCAGGCTCATGAAGAAGACAAGTGTTATCAGCTTTGTTTATTGATGAAGGATCTGCAGTGTCCCCTGAGTTGAATTCCCATAAAACACTCAGCCCACAAATGAATCTGATTATTGCAACACCAGCATTGCAATGCCCAGTATCAGGCGCAGCTCCAGGCTTGGCTCCCAATCCTCTCCTCAGGATGGAGGGAGATCTCCTGGGGTGATTCACTGCCCCCAGGAGGAATGCAGGATCTTGGTGTGGAACTGCTGAGCAGTGTCCCCAGACTGTGACCCAGAGAGTCACTGCTGATACCCTGCTAATGGCAGTGAAAGGGTTGAATGTTTCTCAGAGAGAGTAAACCTTGATTTTGCCCAGTAAATACCCACTTTCAAGCCTACTCCAGTGTGCAGCCAGGCTGTGTTGATGTGTGCTAGTGGCTTGCAGAACTGAGGGTGCTCTTGCTGAAAAACAGAGCCCTCTTCTGTTAGCTGGCACCAAGACAAGAAATTGAACCTTTGTTCCTCAGCAATTAGATGGAAACATATTCACAAGCACCCAGAAGTAATCCATCACTGGGCAAAGATGAACATCTACCCTGATGCATGGCAGTAATTCCATTATTTATCCATTAGCTGGTCCCAGAATCTAACCCTTTACCTCAAAATTCAGTGCCAATATTTTTGGTAGTCCTGTTTGTTTTGTGAGAAGCTCAAACTGTGCCTGTCCCTTTTATGGATTTGAATTGTTAATATGAACATTTGAGCTCATTATAGCTCTGAAATGTTTCCTTTATTACCAGTAGCTGAAAAACCTCTGCACAGTATTCAAAAAAAGAGTAAGTGCTATTTCTAGGATTGTATTTTTTTCACTGCTGTGCACAACAATATGCTCCTGCCTTCACTAATGAAGCTTTTCTTTAATGAACACAATTAGAGCTAGGCAAACAATGCAGAAATATTTTCCCATGAATATTCATCCAGAGTCTTAAATTAATTCCCTTCGGTTATGTTGGCACCCATTCATTGTGCTCTTTTAGTGAAATTTTCCAAGATTCAATCTTTGATGCTTGAGTAATGAGGGAGGAAATTGAGTTTCAGCTCAGGGGTTACCCTTCTATTGTCCAAGTCATTATTTCCTATGGGGACTTGCATTTCTGCAGGAATATCTGGGTGGGGAATTACTGCTGGACAAGAAATGTGCATTTGGCCACTGACACAGTAAGTCTGGAGGTAACACAGAGACAAAAGGATTTCTGGAGGAGAAAAGGGAGTGAAGAGGTAGGTTCAATTGGTAACTCCGTAAGTAGAGCAACAGAGCTGGGGACAGGGCTTTTGTGAAGGTGGATGTTGTTTATCCTTCCTTCCTTCCTTCCTTCCTTCCCTTCCCTTCCCTTCCGCCACTTCCTTCCTTCCTCAGCCATTTCAAAAATTTCAGCCCTGTTCAATGCAGATATGCACACAGCACCTTGAGAAGTAGTACTTCAGATTTCAGCATTTATGTAACAAAATAAAATTTTAAACTACTGAGAAATGCCACTGAATAATCCCAGACAGCTGAGAAAGCTGAGGGGTTAATGATCTGGTTTTAGATGTTTTCCTGAAGAGAAAAACAGCAGCAATTAAATCAATTACAGACTCTTTGCTAAATTCTAATTACATGTAGCAGTGCGGAAGAGAGCAGAGCCTCAGCTGAAGGTTGCAGGGGGCTGTGACCCCTTTCATGTTCATGTACAGAGCATTGGTGCAACATCTCCTGGGGGAGCACCTGCAGTGCCAGATCCTGTCAGAGCTGCCTGCTGGTCCATGGGAGGCCCCAGCCCATCTGCAGGGAGTGAGGATGTGCCTGACCAGGGAGCTGCTGGTGGTGCTGTCATTCTAAAGGGATTCCCCAAAAAAGAGGAGATGAACCACTCCTATCATTTCTGGATAGCTTTTTTCTCTTCTTGTTCTCCTCTTCAAAGCAAAAATCACAGCTTCATTGTTAACTTTCCATGAAATTTCAATGAAGAAATGGGTTTTCTTTTAAATTACACACACACACACACAAATACACACACACATGCCCCACCCCCCACCCCCTCCCTAAATTTCCCCAAGATTTTGCTGTTCCTAAAGTTTATCCTAGGCTGCTCAGGCTTCCTGACCAAGAAGAGTCTAAACACACTTCATGTCTGTACTGTAAGAGTTCAGTGGTTAAATCAGAAAATGAGTGAATATAATAATCAAGATTAGGAGAGGAGGCTTCCTGGCCAGTTTCACCAGCATGTCTCGTAAAGACAATTTTAATAAGCAAAACTAGCAAACATTTCCAAGGCAAATGGTTACTGACTGATGCCCAAATCAGCTCCATTTTTGGAGCTTGAGGGTTTGGGCAAATTATTGAAATATAAATGTGAAGATTTAGCTACAAATACAGACAGCTGTTGTCTTGAGAGCTTTAGGAATTAAAGCTTAAAGCCTACCAGCTGATGTATAAGCCAGGTGTGTAAAAGCAGATTATTATGCATTTCATACAGAAATCTCCTGGAAGGTCATTTCAAGTTATAAACCATTTGGGTTTTTCAATTTTAAATAGTTTCTTCCATTCCTTGAGTTCAGAGTCATTAAATAAATATGATATAACAAAAAGTTCTTTTATTTTTCATGTTTGGTAACTGAAAAGAAATAGAAGAGCTTCTACGGAGCAAAGCTTGAGATAGTTTTAGATTTCAAGGTAAACAGCTACAGAAATCCTCTTACTGCAGAGAAATTTTAAAAATTAAAAAATCCAAATGTATTCAAACAACACTGCTTAATATCGTAGTGTTCGGTTGTGGTTAAACCAGGCACTTCCTTTTTGTTTTGTTCATTAACTAGCTTGGTAGAAGCTTGTAAATCAACAAGACTGTGGTAATCACTTTTAAATGTTGCTTGCATTGCAACCTTGGCACAAGGTGATTTAATGTTAAAAGCTGCTGCTGTACTGTGCTCCCTCCTCAGTAAAGTGATTGCAGGGCCACACCTGAATTCTGCTCGTGGTGTAATGGTTATGACATATATTCAATGTGGTGAAGGGGGCAGGAGCATCCAGGCAAGCACAGCTCAGCATCCAGTTTGCTCATATAAATCAGAATTTTTGCTGGGGACACCAGGAAATGAGGTGGAGCCACAGCTGGAGAGGGAATGTTGGGAGTGGCAAGAGGGGTGTTGTGGAAGGGGGAGAGGTTCTGCCTGCACCTGCCTGAATGTAATGGAGCACATAACTAGGTGTTTCTGTTCATTCCTAATTGAGAGAAGCATTAGGAATTCAAATGTTAAAAAACCTTAAAGTGCAGTGGCTGTGAGGTTGAAGTGCTCTCAGGCAGGGCCAGCTGGCAGCGCTGCCAAGGTGTCTCTCCTTTCCCTGCTGTCCTGACTCCAAAGTGTCCCTTACACTGCCAAAGAACACAGAGAAACTCAAATCTCTCTCGGGCCCTCCTTGCCTTGCTGCCTCAGAACTGGTTGCTAAAATCCTCACAGTTTTGCCTGGTTAATTTTGGGTCTGATTTTTGCAGCCATGAAACAATTCATTACCTCAAGCAATGAGGTGGATCTTGGTTGGTTGGTCTTGATGGGAAGGCTGGTGTCTACTTTTGTGCAGAAATAAGGCACAAGGGTGCCCTCTGACAAAACTTGATGCATCAGAAAGTCTTTGAAGTTAGTAAGAATGTCTTTGAATGATTTTCAGCTTCCTCAGTGTTAATTCTGGCCATGTTTCCCACTGGCTTCTTCAGTATCAATAATAAAAGCTTTCCAAGGGCCTGCTCTAAATGGTTTTCCAAGGTCCAGGTTGAATACTTAGATTCACTTGGTGTAAAATACTTAATTTTTACATCAAATATATCTTCTTTATTTTCTCCCCTCTGGTTCCCATTTTGTAATTTCTGTCCTAGTCAGCCTTTCCACTTTTTGTCAGCCCATTGTCAGAGGAGCAGTATTGAAACCTCCAGTTGAGGCAGTTCAGTAATAAACAGTAGGGAGAACAGAAGTGGTTGAGAAAATGCACTTGAGCAGAAAGGGTTTTCCTTGAGATTTGCTTTTAAATAAAAGCTCCAGCAAACTTGTTGCTAGATCAGCAGCTGCTCTAAATTATGTTCTGGGAAAATGACTTTTGAGAGAGTCCTTGTCCCCACAATGAGAAATCTTTTAAGAAACAGACACACACAGATTGTTTTTCCTAGGGGAAATTGGTAATTGGTAAACTCCAAGGGTTTGTATTTTATTCATGACAGAAGCAAAAGGACAGGATGGTGGGTGCCCTACTAACACTGCTCCAGCAGAGAATTTCACTTGGAGCATGACCGCTATAATTCAGAAGCTACACTTACTTTTTCCTGTGTTTTGCTATTTCAGGATCTGAAGCTGATGATGATGGGCACTTCTGAAAAGCTCCTCTTACCCCTCTCCAGCAGAGTGGTTTCAGACTATTGCTTTTATGAACTGGCATTTCCCTTTGTCACTAGTGCATCATGTTGGCTGGGTTGTTCTAAAAGGAAAAATAATCAGCCAGCCTGGCACAATGATGGCTGCAAAGACTTGTTCTACAAATCGTAAGCAACCAGTTTCCTGTCGTTGATATGTAGTATCAAAACATGCAAGGCATTACTAACTAATTACTACTTTTTATCTAAGCCTTCAGCAAATATGTGAGCTGTGTTTGCTGTGTAAATTTAGTATAAAAATACTAAAGTAGTTTGTGTAGCTACGAGTCATCATTTGTGTATTCCTCCTTCTAATCAAAAAGCATCCTTTGTAAAGTCTTTGTAAAGCACTGAGTGTACTGTTGGAGCAATGTGAATGATAAATAATACTCACATACAGAAGGACAATAATACACTATTCAAACCAACAGCTAAATCTCTGAGGTTAGATTATTTCTCTCCTTTTATGCACAACAACTTGTAACACCAGGCAGTTCAAAAGCTGTATTCCTTCCCTTTCTCCAGCGGGTAGAAATACACCCACCTGACTGATGTAAACACTTTTTTCAGGTGTTTCTTGGCAGCCTGTGGGGTTTGTGTGGCATCCATGCAAGTTTAGGATTTGGGGCGTTGAGTTGAATTACTCAGTTTGCATTCATGCAAATCAAATCAGCTTCATGTGGTCTGCAACCAGCAAAGTTGAGCCATGGAAGGTTTTAAGAGCTTCCCTCAGCTGAGATGAAGAATTGCAATTCCCTTTACACAGCAAATGTCCTCTGTGTCTCGGTGTTCCTTTTCTCTTCCCTCCCCACTGAGATTTGTGGTGGGAAACCAGCATTTCTGGAAGCTGCAGTGTGGGGGAAGAGCTGGTGGTAATTTACTCTCTGCTCAGTGTCTACTTCTGTATGTCTTCTCTTAACAGTGCTCTGATATTATTGACTTTTGTATTCATCATCACCCAAATTTGGATGTTGCTTAGTTGTGTTGTGTGGAAACTCATAACTCTTTCAGTTGACAATGCTTTTAGTGCTGTGAATTTTCTTTAGAATGAGACCCATGATTTTTTTTTTCCTCACTTGATGCCTCTTTCCCCTGCTCCTGTTAAGGGCTAAGAAAGCAACTAAACAAGCAGACCTGTAAAATGATGGCTGGTTCACAGTATAAATTGCCATTTTTTACCTCATCACAAAAAGTAGTGGTTTCCATAGCAGTGTTTTGCAGAGCAAATACTGATCTCTTCTTTAATTTTAATTGAATTTTTAAACTAATTATGTTTGTTTGTTTCTGTGCACTCTATTTTGTAATATTTTAGCAAAATAATTAATTGGTCAATGACAGCTGTTGCCCTTTGTACTGCATCAACCTCCTAATCATTTCTTACAGAAGCCTGGGATTTGTTCCAAGTCACACCTATCAAGCATGCACCCTTTTTTTCTTTCTTTTTATTTTTTCCCCAAATTGATTCTTTTCACAGTAAGGCTGTAGGTCATAGCATAATTTGAAAACTAACTTTCAGAAACAGTAAATTTCAAGTGAGTGTTTAAAATGAAAATTAAAGAGTTTGTGGTTTTCTTTTTGGTTTATACTCAAGCATCTGCACTGGTTGCTGTGCTGTTGCTAGTATGGAATTAACAGTATATCCTTGCATGCCCAAGTATTTAGAGACTTTTAAATGTGTTAATTGATTTTTTTTTTTCCTACAAAGTTACAAATTTAAATTTTCCCAAGTCTGACCTGTTAGGACTTGGAAGCATGTGGTCAGGGATGGCAGGTAACTTCAGTCTAGTCCAAAGTGTGTCCCTTTTCATATCTGGATAAAGACCAGAACCAAAACCAGATGTTTGATGATGAACACTTCCAGGAAGAAACTGTGCTGGGAAGTGTGTGACCTGCTCCTGGGTGATGTGCAAGACACAACTGCAGCTGCAGATTCTTCTCCTTATTTCCCATTTGCCTTCTGAAGGGTTCATTAGCATGGATTTTTCCAAACCCCATTAGCACACTTCCCTTTCCCCCCATTATGAACTGCTCTTTAGTCACCATTGTAGCTCTGCAAACATGTATCATGCCTGGCAGAGATGCAATGAAGACATCCTAATTAGCCATTAGTGTTCACACATTTTATTTTTTCTAATTTTACCTCAGGTGTCAGAAACCAGAGGCAGGGCTCTTCAGGCCGTAGTTGAGAGCATTCATCACGGGTCAGACTCTGCTGTGATGCTCCCAGAATGAAGCTACTTTCAGTCTCTCTAATTAACACAGGCAGATTTACTGGAAAGATAATTTCATAAGATTCATATGGAGTCACTAGAAGATGCCACAGACAATTCAAGTGTTCTGCCAACAAACAGCATTTTTATTCCAGCTAATTATTTTTAATTATACTATTAGTAATTGGAACTCACTGTACACAGCACTCTTCAGATAAAGATCTCAGCAAGTTTTACATAGCAGTAATGTGATGCCTCACAGAACACTTATGATTAGAGTGAGTTTCTTTTATAGGCATTTTTTAACTCCCAGGCTCATTCTCTACTCCCAAATCCAAAGGTGTAGGAGCCACAAGCTGGAGCTTAAATATGGCCTTGGCTCCATGCCCTGATCTCTGATGGCTGTTTTATTTCATCATTTGGTTTTGTTCTCTCAAGGTGCTGTTTGTCATTGTCTCCCAAGGACTCTGATGCCCCAGTTTAGTCCTGTGCCTTTCAGCTGTGCAAGAAATTGCTGCTGGAGATCTCTCTGCTCTAGCAGCAGCCACTTTGACCCTGATCAAGCAACCACAGACAGGGAAGGAGGTCTTTGCATGTAGTGTGCCAGTGATTAATGCATCTGCTTCACCCAGAAATGAGCAGGAAGCAAATGACTCGTGATTTTTGCAAATTGTTAAGCTGCTGAAAGAATAAAATGAAACACAAGCAGTGTAATGTGTTGTTAAACTGCTCTGCTCTGAGTGCCAAGTGGTCCAGACCAGCAAGGGGTAGATGTGCCCTGCCCCTCCCAGATGTCTGTGATTGTTGTTTATAAATATCTCTGCCCCAGCAATAAATCATCCCTCAGTGCTCCAGAGCAGGAGCCTTTATCCTGACAGCTGGGAAAACCTGTCCCTTACAAACATGTTCATTCATAAAGACTGCAGGTTTGGGGTCTGCCTGTGTTTCAAGATAGGAATTTTTAAAAAGAATAAGCACAAGCATTCAAAGCTTTGTCACCCTCTGCTAATTCCATTTATGATGACAGATGATGAGAAAAACTGAGTTTTTCCTGGTTTAAGAGGAGATAGGACTTGGTTGGGACTGAGGATGGGAGAGATGACTTGTCTGCTTGGAAAGCTCTCTGTCTTTGCTACAGGAAGGGCTTCTTTCCAAAGGACCAGGAAAATTTCTTGAGATAAATTTAACCTGAGTATAGGAGAAAGGCTTGTTCAAGGACATATTTGTGTATCTGGAACTAAGGTTTCTCTGTTTTTTACAGTAGGGTTAGCTTGGAAAACAAGGAACTGCCATCTGCCTCTTAGTGTTTCCTGTACCAGAGGGGGAAAAAAAGCCCACAGCTCTGAACAGTTCCTATCTTCAGAGATGCCATGACCTTCTCTTCCACTTTTTTTTATTCAAATCTGTGCAAAGTTAGAAGTTGCAGTGCATGAAGATGCTATTGTCCCTTCCATGTAAAATGAGCTGTTCATATGGTCCTGTCCAGGTCTCAGAATTGAACTTTTTTTTCCTTATGGTTAAGCTGACCTTCAAAGCAAGTAGTTCTCTAGCAATGTTTTGTTTAGGTAGGCAGAGACATATCTTTCACTACCATTTTCAAGATATTTTTAGTGTTTGAATTGGTGCATGAAAGGTGAAAGATCTGTTCACCCTATCATCTGTACAGGTGCTTCAAATTTAAGTTTGTTTTCATTCTTAAGTCATATTTAAGGCATATCTGTAAGGCATGTTTGCACAGAAGGAAAATTCAAGCTTTGGGATTTTTTTTTTTGCTCACAGGAAAATGAGATTCAGAAGTTCATAAATTCCAAAACTAACACCATTTTGTTGTAAATCTGTGGCTACAGTAGGTGTTTTTTCTTGGTTGTTAAATTATTTTGTATATCTGTCTGCACTTGAGAGATAAACTACAGGGAGAAGATTTCAGCAATATGTCATCCTGCTTAACTACTTGTTATCTTTTACACAGAAAAACAAACCCAAAACACAATAAAGAAGCAAATCGTCTCTTCCAAGAGCAGCCCTTTCTGCTGCTCAGAAAGTTTGCTGAAAGGCAAACACAGGCTGTGGCCACACACTTATCTCAGGAGGGGGAAACTCTGAAACAAGAGCAATGTTTCAAGGCTGGAAATAATTCCTTTTGTCTTCCATTGCTCTTCAAGCTGCACGTTGATTTGGCACAGCCTGATTTTTTGGTAGCGGGGCAGGGCCACAGGCGCAGCTTCTGTGAGAAGCTGCTGGAAGCTTTCATCATGTCTGACAGAGCCAATCTCTGGGGGCTCTGAAGATGGACATGCTGCTGGTCCAATTAGAGAGGTTGGTAATGCCTCTGTGATGGCATATTTAAGAAGAAAATCAAAACAGTGCACACGTAACTTTTCCCCAGGGGTGGGAAGCCCTGCGGCCGCCACTGCAGCCATCGCCATCCCAGCACGGCCTGCGGCAATCCGCAGCCACCGCCACGCTGGCACGGCCTGCAGCGAGCCCTGCCTGCCACCGCCACGCTGGCACGGCCTGCAGCGAGCCCTGCCTGCCACCGCCACGCTGGCGCGGCCTGCAGCGATCTGCAGCCACCGCCACGCTGGCACGGCCTGCAGCGAGCCCTGCCTGCCTGCCTGCCCCTGCCCAGCCGTGCTGAGGGCAAAAGGGCAGCGGCAGCAGCTTCTCCTCCCCAGCACCCCGCGTGAGGAGAGGCCTTAACCAGCGCCAGCGCCGTGGTGGCCGCCGCTGCCTGGACAATGGTGGCAGGGCCACATGGCCAGCAGCGGAAACATGGCAAGAGACCTCCAGCACGGAACCTAGATGAGATGAGCTTCTCGGCACTGAGGGACCCTGCAAGTATCTTAGAATTGGTGGAACATACAATCAGCAGTTTTCTCTAATCAGAGAAGAGGAGGAAGTGAGGGCATGTGCGGGAAACAACATGGGGGCATCGAGGTCAGTGGAAAAGAAAGAGAGGGACGAGGTGCTCCAAGTGTTGGAGGTGAGATTCCTCTACAAGTTATAGTGAGGCCCATGGTAAAACAGTCACGCTGTAATGCATGAAGTCCCCGGGACTGCAGAGATCCCCTCGCAGCCTCTGGGAAAAGTGCTCATGTCGGAGCAGGTGGACAAGGCACCCACACCACAACAGTTTTGGGTTGACTGTTTGCCCATGGGAAGGACCTTACAGTAGAGCAGAGGAAAGACTCCTCTCCCTGAGCCAACATAAAAAGATCATGAGTGACAAACTGACCAAAACCCTCACCTGTCTCCCTGCATTATTGATGAGGAAGAGGGAGGAGCTGCGGGGAAAAAGGTATTGTAAAGGTTTATTTTACTTCTCATTGTCCTGCCCTGACTTTGTTAACAATACATTTACTTTATACCCTTCAATTTCAACCTGTTTTGCCTTGAGAGTGTTTTTTTCTCCCAGTCCTTATCTCAGCTCATGAACCCTTTGTTCATTTTTTTCCTTCTCCTCTTCCCAGCTATAGCAGCAGAGGGTGAGCGAATGACTTTTGTGAGTGCCTGGTCTTTGGCCAATATCAAACCACGACAACAAGGTGAAAACAAGGGATTAGAACTCATTACTGGTTAGTCAGAAAGATAAACCACAGTGGAACAACCAATGCAAATGATGGTGGTTCCTCTGTATGTGTGACTGTTGAGGGACTGGCTGCACTGTGACTCAGGGGTGAGATAGCAGAAACTCTCAGAAACTGTTTTGTTTATGATTCTTGCTGCTTTAGTGTATGTTGCCAAGTGAGTAGGTGGTGAGGCACAGTACCCAGCACTGATTCCTTTTTTAGATGGTGCTAAGCCACCTAAGAACATAATTTCTATTCCATAGCATTTTTGTTTGCAATGACTGATTTTTTTATTATTTTTTTAAAAGTCATCTCCTAGATGCATGACCTGCTGTACAGATCTGTTATCCCTCAGATACCTGACCTGGGATGCTCCTCTCTCCTGGTTAGTATTGTCTGTTGTGCACTAATGCCAGGTGCCAGGCCAGACAATGGGCCTGTGACAGATCAGTCACAGCAGCTCTGAAGAGGCATTCTATCACTTCATGGTGCTGCTGTTCGATCAGTACTGCTGGAGCCTGCTGCCTCTCAGACGTCTGTAAGCATTTGCTCTGTTGGCTGATTTGATTTCTTCCAAACGTAATCAGAGTTTTTACATTTGTCTCTACTGTTTGCTTAGTGTCAGTTGAGAGAAAATACATAAAAGAATAAAATGCTTCATAACTTTCTATGGTTTCTTCCTGCTTTTTAACTCTTTTCTGCACAGTGCTTAAGGACAGAGTTGCTGTGCCTTTTGTAGCTGTTAAGGATGGATCTTATGCTGAATTTAAGCCAGACCTTTTAAAAGTAATCAGTGTTGTGGCTCTCTGAATGGCCCTGTGCCTTCTGGGGGCATTGTTCTGAAAGTTTCAGAATGCTGATTTTGTCTCAGCCATGATGGTATTATCTGGTATAATTGGAAGTATTATTGCCTGCTATGAAAATAGTTCATGGCATATCAAGATCCTTCCTAACTGAGCTGTGTGATCTGTGCCCACCCTCTCTCACATGAGGGTTGTAATGTAGATTCAAATTTCTTGGCAGCTTTTCTTAAAAACATGAGTAAATCTCTTCCCTTTTGCCATGCAAAGCTTCTCATTACTGGGGAGCCCCCCTAGACTAAGATGGCATTAAAGTCATGATGGATTTTAAGAAAGTCATCCACCCATGATCTTAAAGAGCTTTTGGTAGTATTGTACAGGCTCCTGCACATAACACCTTGGAACACTTTTTGCTTTATATGAACTTTGTGTGAGATATGTCTTTATTCACACTTTCAGCACACATCTGCCTGGCACTACTAAAGACCTAAATGTTCTCCAGTTTGGTGTTTGGGGAGCTGAAACACAGAAATGAGAACATACTTCAGAAGAAGTGAAGATGAATGGGTTATGCCAGCAGAAACTTGGTGGTTGTATTCCTGTATTTTACAAAGACTAAAAGCATGGGAACATTTTTTAAATTATTTGCAGTTTTCAGTTGATATAATATTATTGAAAGGTTCATGATTAGATGGGAAAGAAAAGGTATAAAAGTCTGTGAAGCACATGTTAAACACTGCATCTTGGATGTGCAGCCCAAATTATGATTAGTGTGTTCTTGGGTATAGAGCCATACCTTATTTGCTTTTAGAAAGGTTGTAGCACAGCTACATAGTAAACTCTAAAGAAAGTATTTCAAAATTACTGTTTTGATATCAGGAAGCTTCAGCCCATGTCTTCTATAGAAAATGCCACACCAAGTACTGGTAAATATAAATGCAGAACTTTGTGAGCAGAAATTCCTGTGCCTCACCAAGGCATCAGCACATGGGCTGGAATTCAGGGAGGTGAAGTGACCCAAGCTAATTTATGTTTGGTAAAGCTAGATTTTAGCTTAGTCTTTCAAGGCAGTTTGCTCAACATCAGTTGCGTTTTAATTGCTCCACAGGAGCATCTGTGACAAAAATGGACTGAAAATGTTGACACTGGTAAAATTAAACATCCTGTCTTTTCAAGCCTTTCTGTCTTTGAAGGCGTAATTTTGCTCTGTTCCACCAGGTCCAATTCTCATTATTTCATATGGAATCACTTTTGAAAGTGAAGGGTCATTTGACCTCATGGTTATCATTATTCCTGTTTTGTCTGCAATTATCAACAGAGATCCGTCTGGAAAATCATGTACCTACTTTAATTATCATTGACAGATGAATCATCCCATGTTTTTGAAGGGGCAAGGCCTAGTAAACACATTTTTCATCTCTCTCTTCTGTTTTATTTTTAATGTCACTTGAACACTCACCTACAGACACCTCAGGTAATCAGGATATCCTTAATTTAAAAATCTACTAAACTGGGATATCTTCCAAGGAAATTAATTAGGCCTAGTGGTATTTAATTATGGTGCTTAGGGAAGCTTTGGTTTCTCTTATCTAAAATTCCATTGACAGTATTTTTGGAAACTTTGCTCCTACTGAAAATTCTGCCTATCTGGGACAAACCCTGCTCATCAGAGTGAGTGGATGCTACTCTGAGGTCTCTTCAGTCAAACTCCATATTTTCCAGAGCAGCTCCTTCAGTTACATGCAAACCAGGATCCTAAGCTGGATCTGGCCAAGATAAAAATCATCCCTGGACAGAGAACTTGGAGCAGGGAGATGCTTCACATAATTTCTCAGAGCGGCTGAGGGAAGCGTTGCCAGGCTCCTGTATCTCTGGAGTTTAGTTGTGGCACTGTACAAGCTGCATGGGCTAAATTTTTGTTTCTTAATGCTTTTCCTCACCAACAAAAGCTGTGTGGAGCTTGAGTATCGCTTGGAATTAAGTGTTGCATGGTACTGCTAGATCTGAGCTTTAAATTCAATCAGAAGATCTGTACCTCTGTGATACATAAACTCATATTCAGATCCACACTTCAGTGTTTTCCAGGGATGTTGTTACACATTTGACAGCAAAAAATGAGAATCTGGGCGTCAGTGCTGCTGCCAGAATTAATTTGTGGTGCCCAATGTGAACTGTTGTGTGTGATGACCCTGTATTTATGTTAAAAATGTTATTGCAATAGAATAGTGTTTTAATTAGCTGTGTCTGCTTTCAAATGAAAGCACCAAACTTGCAAATCAAGCAGTTTGTTGTTAATTGCTGTATTTTAACATGTCTCATAATAAAAGATATTGTCTCTGTCTGCAGAATTCAAAACATTAAAAATGCTAAACTAGAATGTCTGGAATATTTGCCAGCATTAGGAATTTTTAGGATAGATGCTAAAATTTAAAAAAAAAAAAAAACAAAACAACTAAGCTTCCCTCAAATTAACACACAAGAATTTTACTGTTGGAGATGTTATTTCTTAACCAAGAGGTACATACTTAAAACAAATTTTCTTTGAATAGGTCTTGTGACATCCCTGCTTTCCTAATTTTCTAGTCTGCCTCCAGCAAAAATCTTTTTAATGTATCCAGTAGGTTGCAATATTTAATTAATTTGCAGTCTCTTCCTTCTTAAGGACAAACTATGTGGTCAATTTTGACTAAAAACTCTTCATTTAAAAAGTTAGCATTTGTGAAATCAAGCACCAGCAGCTCGGTAATTCCAGTGTCATTATTTGCACTGGGAGCCTTCTTCCTCTCCCAAATGAGAGAGAGAGAGCTGTTCTATACCAAAATCAAACACTGCAACCTACAGCAAGTGCATATGAATGAGGAAGTGGAAAAGATCCCAGATTAGTTACAGACAAAAGTGAAGCCTATTAGGCTGTTTCATTTCTTGGTGAAGGGTAACTCAGAGAAGTTAAGCATCACAGCAAATTTTCAATTAAGTTCAAGAGTTACTTTTCTGTTGTAACAGTTACTTTTGGTATTTGGCGGCTATAATTAGTGACATACCTGGCATTTTAAAGACTGGCATGAATAATGTAAAGGCCTTTATTTCAGCCTTCTAGTTGTGATTCTTGGCTTTTAGTCTTAAAGACTGCAGGAGATCAGGTTTTGTTAGTGCTTTGTCTGCAAAACAGTGCTGCTCATTTTGAAGAGCAGATGTCCAGCTACACTAAGTGTTAAATACTAATTTGGGACATGAAGAGGTAGATGCACACAAACTTGATACCCTTCAAGTCCTGAGCCACCCTCAGAAGCTTCCAGTCACCCAAGCCAGGCTCCAGCTGTGTGAGCCAGAGTTACCCACCCAATAAACCCTCCTTCCACCTCACCCTTACCATTGTGTCATTCTCTGCAAATGAGCTGCTCCTGTCCATGTGGCTTTTGCAGGTAATTGGCAGGAGCAACCCAAACCAGTATAAACCCAATTTAAACTGGCATTTGGGTAGCCAAAAAGCAGGTTGCACTGCAATGAATTAGGTTTCTGACTGACTTAAAACTTGCACAGCTGCTGAGCATAAAGGAAGCTGGAAGTCAGACCCGGGTCTGTGGTGTTCCATCTCCAAGCAGCTGCCTCCCACAAGACATTGATTTTTTCACAGAAATTGTCCCAGTGATAGAAAGGGCTGTCCTGGCATCATGAGGTTTGAAAAGTAGCTTGATGTACATTCAGCAGCAGGCAAATACTGAAGCCAGGCAGTCAGCCAGATTGGTTCATCCTTCATTAAACAGAAAACCATATTTCCCATAATATTTGTGTGAAAACATTAACCAAGCTCAGTGTTTTGTGCTTGAAATTACCCTGAAAATCAATCTACCTTTTAATCTTTTCATTCCTGGTTTTCAAAAATTGCATTTAATGCTGGTTTTGGAGACAAGGAATTGCAGCAATATCTCTGGACGTGGCCATATCTGAAATTTTGTTTGAGATCACATCCTATAGGAATGCAGGAGGGAAGGAGCTGGGGGTGACGCAGCTGGGCTCAAACCTTAGCCCCAGGGTCCCTGTGAGCTGGGGCAGCTTCTGCTCCTGTGATAAAGATTTCTGGCAACCAAAGAGCATAAATGCAGAATGAATTTGCCTAATTGGATCTTTGCTTAAGCACAAGTGGCGTATAATAGATATTTACAAATCAGGCTGCTTTTCAGATATCAACACAATTTTATGTTTGAAAGATGGAGCCATGCTAATTTCATTTTATACTCCAAAATGAGAATGAATAAAATGAATTGAGGTTCAGTACTGACTCTGTACAAACCTTTCCACTGTAGTCTGCCATAAACAAAAGAAGTACCTGTAACCCTATTTGTTTGGCCTTCATGGATGAGATCTGAAGTAGGCTTTTTTGTCTATTGGAGCTTGTGATACTGAGTAAAGCAGATGTGCTCTAACTCAAAGCACGGCTATGAAGGGGTTTTGGTCATGAAAGATTTTTCCACTGCTGGCTTGAACTGTGCTAGCTGGGGAGCTAACAAACTTAAAATCTTCAGGTTTAGCCCTGGATCTGCTATTTACATGCTTATTTCACTGGAAGTGTTTCAGAAAATAAAAATATATTTTTGCAATGCTTCAGTATGGAAGTACTGGGTTGAAGGGAGGAAGAGGGGAAAAGTGAGATTCAAACTATTGATTCTTGTAAGAGTTGTTTGAGTTTCACCCCATGTATGAAATAGGACATTTAACTTAATAATGGATCTGGATGTGCTGCTTTATTCACAGCCTTAATTGGGCATTTTTGGGGGGGCTTTTGACAGAGGTAGTCAAATCCTGGAGCAAGGTAGAAAAAAACCCAAGTCAAACACATACACAAAACAAATCAGTAATAAAATCTGACATACTGATCTTAACTATTTGCTTGTACTAGAGCTGCTTTGGTGACCCTGGCAACTTGTGACTCTGTTTGCTTTCTCTGCATGCTCAAGCAATCAGTTTTATTTGCACAAGTGCCTGCCAGCAGCACTTTTGCAGATGTGCTACAGACAGGCTGTGGTAAAATACACGACAGGGACGTTTTCTGAGACAGTAACATCATCTCCTCTTTTCTCTGTTCCTGCCCAGGTTCTTTCCCCTTTCTTCTTGGCCTCATCCCATCCCTTCAAATTTTAGTGACCCCCATATCACGCAATTTTTGCTCAGGATATAAATTCTTTTGAAGGCATAAGAGAGTCTTGCTGCTGTGGATTGCCCTTTCCCCTGTTACAGTGTGTGAATAACTCCCCTGGAAGAGGAGCTGCTCATCAGCTGCAGCAGCAGAGTGGGGTCCCAGAGTTTAATCCAGTGACTCAGTGCATTGTGATTTAAAAGGCTTTTTTCTAGAGGGGAAAAATGTTTCAAAAGTTTAATACTTTGTAGAGATAAACTGTTCCTTTTAAAGTCATTGTTGTCTTGTTCTGATACATCATCTCGGAAGAAATAATTCAAAGTGCTTTTATGTCCCTCTCTGTGCTGCCTGCAAGTGAAATATTTAAAGCAGGCTGTGTGCTGTAATCCTGAATTCAGAGTGGGGACTTTGGTGAGGTTAGAGCTCACATCTCACTTTTTTCCCCACTACTTTTGTTTTGTGTTTTCTCTTTCTTTTTTTTTTTTTCTTTTTCTTTCCTCAGATTATCCTAAGGTTGTAGGAGGTCAGAGCAAACACAAAGTACCATTTTGAGAGAAACAGAGTTATTCAGTAAGGGATGATGTAAAGTAACAGGAGTAGTTCTGTGGGGAACTTGTGGGTTCATTAATTGCTGCTTCCTGGTCCTCCCTTCCTACCCAGAAAGAGCAGTGAGGATGCTAGAAAGGGCCCAGCATCAGCTCTTCCTGGGATATTGTGTTAAAAAAAATAAATATCCAAATAGGAATGAAAGCTAAGAATTTCCAATCACCTATAAAACAAATAAATTTTAGGTCTGTTGCAATATTTAACAGCAGCAGTACCATGGAAGAAATATGTGAACAGAGCTACCTGAAGTAAAGGAGAAATTCCTTTCACAAAAGAAACCAAATTAAAACATTAAAGTCCTTACTAAGTGCTCTTATTTTTGTCCTCAAGGAAGTTGCCTTGAAACACTCAGCTCCTGGAAAAAGTGTGTTTTCAACAAAACAGCTTTGAAGTGGAACTTTTTGTTGAGAATCCTGAAAGGATTTTAAATATAAATATATATATTTAGAGTTCACAGTCTTGTTATACTGCTGTAGTACAGGAACCAGCTGCAGATTGCATCATTTTAAGGGGAAAAGAGCTCTCCAAGCAGCTGATCCCTTAGTCTGTGTCCCCTGGGATGTCCTGCATGTCCTCCTAAAGCCACTGGCCTTGACTCAGCCTTGGCTCTGAGCTCACTGTGCCTTCTTGATGCAACACTGAGTCCTTGTCTCCATGAAATCACCAGAGTGTGCCTGGGTGTGCTTTGAACAGATAGGGTGTTGCCAACCCAAATAATTGAAAAATTAGCTTCGTCTCCCTTTCTATCTTCAAATAGACAAATTTTTTAAACTGTAACTTTGAAAAAAAAATCAATAACGCTGTTGTTGTTTAGTCTGGTTTTATTTTTTTTCTTTATTTTATTTTTTCAAGGTACTCTAGGAAGGAATGTATGTTAAACCAACTAAACAAAAATGCAGTGATTTAAAAGGTAGGAGGCTCATAATAGCACCCTTCAGATTCATACAATCCAAATTCCATGTTTGTCTTTCTTCTCTTATACTAATATTTTCTTTGATCATTGCTTCCTGAAGCCTTGTAGCCACTGGACTCAATGACAGCTATTAGCAGGAAAGGAATAAAGTGGGCCTGGGAGGATCCCCCTGCCTCCCCTTTATTTTGCATAGTTGAAAATAATAGTTAGGAATTTAGAAAATAGCCTTTCTAAAAGAAGGGAACAGTGGAGGGTAGTTTTGCCACAGTCCTACATAGCTCAATATTTTTATACATTCTTAAGTCTCTTCCTGTTTTAATAAATATTCCTTAGGTAAGTGAAATAAATTAAGTCCATGAACACCCTGCACGAAATACACCTTCATAAAGACAAGGAATTTTTAATGAGGAATAGAGGTGTCTTTTTAAAGTTTGGAACCTCTTCACGTAGGAAACTGAGACAATCCTGATGAATCAGGTCAATGCTGCTGTTGCGTGTTTGAAAGCATTGCATGTATATTTAATATGTTCTAATACTTGACCTTTTGCATATCTGGCTTAGCTTTTGCATATCTGGCTTAGCTGGATTATGTGATAAAACTCGTTTGGTGCCTGGCTCCACCAGAGCTCAGAGCAGACACTGCTTGGTGTTGAGATCAGGTTAATAATGCAAACTGCTTTCTGTGAGTCAGTGCTAAAGGTAACTTGGGATGTTTAAAGAATGGGCCTGCCCTCCTCTCTGAAACATTATTTTCTCTGAAATGATGGGTTGATTGCATTTGAGTCTTGTTCCCAAACCAGCCTCTGTTGTTGGGTCCAGCAACACACTGGGGGCGAAGACATGGCCAGTGTGTGATTTGCTTAGTTTGGAGGGGGAACCCCCCTGAGAGAGCAGAGAGGATGAGAGTGCACTAAAGGGCAATAGATTTAGTGGTGATTCCTGTTAGAAAATGTGTAGGTCCAGATGCTGCCCTGATGGAGCCACACTGAACATTCGGTAAGGCTGAGAGCACAGGTGAGTGCCCTGTGTTACCCATGTGAAGCCTCTTTTCCCTGGGGCTTCAGTGCACAGCACAGTAACAACAAAATCCCCATGAACTGGAGGAAATTGTGCCCTCTCTCCTCATCCTGGCAATTCAGGCCCTGAAATGGCTCCTGGTTTTTTGCTGCTGACATGAAACGTGACAAGGAAAGAGTGTTTTCCATTCAGATACACAAGATCCATCACACTTCCCGAGGCAGTGCCCTGCTCCTTGGCACAGCAGTGCTAATGAGGACAGCAGATGACAATTAAGCATTCAGGTGCACTCATTGGAATGAAGAGTGTGGGCCAGAATGGCCTCTGTTGTCATTTCCATCATATTAAATTTTGCGCCTGACATCTTGTGTGCCTTCCTCCGATGCTGATTCTGAGTGTTAAGGGTGAGGCTTCTGGGAGCTCCTCAAGCAGCTGTTTGGTGGCTCTGGCTGGGAAGCACTCTGCTCACCAGCAATATCACACTCTGCTCACTTTGTTAAATACACAGTGAGGGATTTGCAGGCTCAGGCTGGAAGAGATTTGGAGCACAGAGCTTTATCATGCAAAAAGAAGATTGTGTCCCCAGAGATAACAAACCTTTCCAGAGTTCTGTGGTTCAAAAGGATGCTGGGTGCACGTTTCCCTGCTGTCAGCCAGCATGGAGAGTGGAGTGAAGCATTCTTGCAGCCTTTCTTATGCTCTTTAAAGAGGAAAAACACAGTATAAGTAGAACAAGTATATATTCTGGGTGATGTTATGTGGAAATGATTTCTTGCTGGCAACACTGAATTGTTCAGTTCCCTAGGGACAGACACCTTCTACTTTGTTGATTATGGACCTGCTCTGCCCATGTGCCAAACTGACACAAGCAGTGTAGGACATCTAAAAAAACAAATTCTGCTTGAACCTGGACATGTATTTGGTTATATCTAGCAGTGTTTCTTTGCTCAAACAAATTATTCAAACCAGCACCTACCCTGGCCCTTTGATTTGGGAACTTCCTGGGCAAGTGGTGCTGGTCAGTAAGAATGAATTGTACAAATCCAGCTCTTCATGTAACACCTCCAACCACCGAGGTGATATCACAGCACCAGGAGGCAAGGCAGGCTGTTGAATTGAATTGTATCTTGTCCTTTTGCTGTTCTCACTCAGATAATCAATCCCCAAGTGAGTCTGTGCGTCTGCCAATATATGTGCTGCCAAAACACCCATACAGCTGTGTTAAGAGGAAAGCTGCCTTTCATTACAAGTTACAATTTTTCTTGGTTACCAGCAGGTTTTTGCTGAAACTTGAAAATAAGACTCAAATTGCCAATGTGGGCCCTGCTGCTCCATCTTGTTCTCTTTCCAGAGGTTTCCTTGAATATCAGCTGAGTATCACAGTGTTTAACAAGGCTGGCACCGTAAATACATCCTTTATTCCCATGTAAACAGCTGTGAAAGAAAAAGTATGAGACAGTGAGAATTAATAGGAAGGCGGTATCATGTGTTAATTCCACTTTACTTTTAGCTGTTGTATTGAAAAAGCAATGAGCTTTTTATATTTGTGACAAGGCCTGTGACTTGGCAGCACAATTGGTGCAAAATAGACTGCCTGGACAAGCTTGATTTAATAGGATCTAACTCCAGGAGGTAGGAATGTTGCACTGTGCAGAATCTAGTTTTTAAGAGTTTTTGGGAAAGACTGAAGCAGAAAAATTTCCATAAGTGATTGGTGAATCACAGGGTAATACCAAATTTTCTTTGTCTAAGAATTTAAAATTAAGAAAAAAAAAAAAAAACAAACCAACAAAACCCTTTCTTCATCCTTTTGGCTTTGCCTCTCGTTTGTGCAGTTGTGACTTTACAGCTGCCCTGGTCTGAGATCTTTTGAGCCTGAGTTCATGCTGAACTTCAACCTTGAATTGAATCTGTGTCACTTCTCACAGGAAGGGTAGAAGAAAATGCATAAGCCTCAACCATGGCCTTGGGAAATGCCACCTGGGCATGAATGAAGCTTAAGAATTAACCTTCCAACAATTAAATGGCACTATTTCTCCAGAAATACAGGTGACATACAGGTGACCCAGACATACAGGTAATCATTCTGTCCAGGAGGCAATGTCTCTGCTTAATTATCTCTTTTCTACCTTTGATCTTTCGCAGCCACCCCCACAGCAACAAATCCAGTTCCTTCCCAAAACTCCATGTGCAACAATTGGACAGGTAGGTGATTCCTAAATACTTTGCTGCTCATAATGGAAGTAAAAGAAGGCACTTTTGAAACGGTGAATGTTTGTTCTTTTCCTTGATGTGTGTTCCTTCTTTTTGTCTTGGCATGCCCTGCTTCAGCAGATAACACCTGACTCTCTGTCCCCACTGCCTGATACTTCTCTGGGGATAGTGAAATGCCTTTGTCCCCTTTCTGGAACAGCCACCTCCAGCTCATCTGAGGGTGCTGCTCTTGCCAGAGCTAATCCTGACTCCAGCAGCAGCTCCAAATTCCATGGGCTCAGCAGCCTGGCTCCAGAGCAGAGATGATTCTGCTGGGACAGAGGAAGGGAAGAGGAAAGGGCTGTGCAGGACCACTGGATAACTCTAGCAGCTGGCACTGAGTGTAGCTGCACTTATAACATGTTTGACTTTCTGATCCACCATGGTGTAAAGACACCTGAGCTGGCTCTGACTGAGCTGCCTTCTTTCTGTCCTAAGTCCCAGATGCAGTAGAGCTCCCTTAGCATGGCAGAACACCCAACTGAGCTAATGCTGCTGCATTGCCTTCCCTTCTGGTGCTGGATCATTTAAAGCCAGCTCAAAGCCTCCTAAATGCTGTTGTGCATGGTACAGGTAAATCCTAAATAATCAGTGCAAGGTAAGTATGGAGTCCAAGTCCAGTTAGACACAGATAATTCTGTTTCTGAGCTATCCCTCTGACCATCAGAGCCTCTAATATAGCATTTTATATATAAGGTAGATAGATATATATATTTGTGTGCAGCCATTGCACTGCTTGCTTTCTTGTCAAATCTTACGGAGGTTCCTGATCTGAGCAGAAGGGAAAGATATCAGATAGGAAGTCCTGGAGGTGGAAGGATAAATTTTTGTCAGTGCAGTCATTTCAGTTTAGCTGGAGATTTTTCAGGTTTTTCCTTTTTATTTTCTGTGTTGATTAGTCACAGCCTCATTTTTTGGTAGTGGGGACTGGGGGCACACAGGGGGAGGAGGTGCTCCAAGTTTTTGAGTTAAGATTCCTGTGCAGGCCATGGTGAGGACCATGGTAAAAGAAACTGTCCCCTCGCAATTCATGAAGTCCACGGGGGATGTAGAGATCCACTCGCAGCCCATGGCTCACACCGGAGAGGCTGGATGGCAGAGAGACCCAGTGGGAGACCCAGAGATAGAGAGAGGGCCCTTGCTTCCAGAGAGAAAGAGAGAGAGAGCCCTTGCTTCCAGAGGTGGGAGGGAAGGAGGAGCTGGGAGGGAAAAGGGTGCTTTAAATGCTTATTTTACTTCTCATTATTTTCCTCTAGCTCTGTTAAAAATAAATTTACACCTTTAAATTTGAACCTATTTTAGAGTGTTTTTCTCCCAGTCCTTATCTCAACTCATAAGCCCTTTGCAAATTTTTTTCCCTCTCCTCTTGCCAGCTGTAGCAGGAGAGGGTGAGCGAACAACTTGCGTGGGTGCCTGGTGTTTGGCCAATATCAAACCATGGCATTTTCTTACTTTTTTTCTCTCTCCCCTCCTCTATCCCCAATACACTCACCAGATGTTGAGAGCATTCATTGTCATTCCTTCACTAACTTCAAAGCCTCAGGTATTCAGTGCTTCTCTAAGCTGTAAAGCTCAGAAGCCCTTTGGAAATAGCAGCTACAATATGCTAACAATGACTGCATCACACAGTGCCTCAAGATGAAAAGGAGATCATTTCCTTGATCTCTCTTCAGAAGACTGGCATGTCTCTTGGCAGAACTCATCTGGATGTTGCTCTCTGTAATTAAAGTGTATCATCATGAGCACAGGAGGGTCTCCAAAAGGCTGAATTCAAGTTGAACCTAAATTTTGGCATTGCCTGGCATTCAAATACTTGGCTGGCAACTTCAATAGTATTTCCCCTTTAAAAAAATATTTATAAGGAGTTTCCTAGAGGAACTGATTTTCTTGTTTAACTTTCAGCTGCCTTTGAGTAGCATGTTAGTTCTTGGTCACATAAAGCATCAACAGGGCTGGACACACTTATCACATGGGTTGCTGACAGACTAACCATGGCTGTAGGCTGTCATTCCATGATTGGATCCAGGTTAGTTGGAGATAGGCACTTAGCTGTGGGTTTAACAGATAGTGAATATCAGAAGTCGAGAAACTCAGTTTCCATTTTTTTATGCTGGTTTACCCAAAGTCTCTGTCCCAAATTGTTTTATTATTTTGATTTGTTTGGAGGTATGAAAAAATACATTCACAGTTTAAGACAAGGAGTTATGAATTTCTTTCATTAAAATACACTCTTCTCAAATCTGGAAGTGCTATTTTCACCTTTTCGCTTTCTCTGGCTTTCTACTTTACATGTCTCTCTGAAATGTTCATGATTATTTGTGCAATCAGCCCCCTTCCTTCTTGGAGTAATTAATTAGAATAATCCTCATTATTTTCTTCTGGAAGAACAAAACCAGCTTGGAGTACATAGGAACCATGGAAAAATGAGACACCAGATCAAGACCTTCTTCTGCACTCCAGTTATACCATGTTCACACATTTACAATGTACACAGCAGTTCTTTTAAAAAGAAATACAGCAATAATTCACTGTGTAAGCACATATTTTTTCAGTAGCAATACCTAGGACTTAAAACTGAAAATATAGCTGCAACATTGTCTCTTTCTATTGCCTTATATCAGAGAGATTTTTCTGTGCTGTGCAGAAGGTGCTTCTTTTAATTTGGTGATTGGTAAGTGCAGTTCTGTCTTGATGTCTCATGGTGACTAGAGCCAATATCACACTAATGATTCCCAGATAAATGGGAAAATGCAGTGTGGCTGCAGGAGAAACATTATGATGGAAATGCATTCAGTAGCTTTATGCTGCATCGTTTAATCTGAATCCCTGAATGGAGGTTTCATCATTTTTCCCTGGTTAGTTGGTGCAGGGATATGGGGGGAGGATTGAGCTGGATCAGGGTAACATGGCAAGGGCACTGAGAGGTCGGGAAGTGTAGGGCTGAAATCCACAATTTAGCCTAATATTTTTAGTTAGGACTTTTAGAATTGTAGCACATGAACAACACAGAAAAACAGTTTTGAACACAAAGCCCACTGTGTCCTATGAATCATTCAGTCTGAGGTAATGCAACATCTCCTGCGTCATCCCCTCTTATCATGTGTAATCAATGATATACTTAATGCAGCATGACTTGGCAAGTGATTAAGGACATGGTGGGGACATTAACAATGTAAAACTTTATTTGTATTTACATTAATGGTTTTATAATGAGAGTTTTATTATATTAACGGAGACTGCTGAGAGAAGAAGGGAAAAACAAAGCTGAAACTCCCCTAATGTCTTTTTTAATAAAGCACCCTCTGCTAGCACTTGGTTGATGTAGCTGCTTATTTGCATAAAGGAAAATATGGGCATTTGGAACTATTAATTATGAAATGTTTAATGCACTTGGTGCTAATTATTACATTAATTGAGTTATTTTAGGAGGGGTGTTATGGAAAATTTATTTATACAATCATTCAGAGAGGAAAGTTTTTAAAATAGCTGCACTTGTATCTTAATTGCTACCATATCTCAATAACAAAATATAAAAATACCTGTGAGAGTAGCTTATCTTTAGACAGATGTATCCAAAAATACCATAAAGAGCTGCTATCCCTGCTCTGTTGTTTCAGTGAATTACAAAGCTTTTTATCCAGAACAGAAACTGGCAAAGCTTGAGCTGTTGTCTGTAGAGTCCAAGCACTGCTGAACCTCCAGAGAAAATCAACCAGCCCTGGATATGATTTCTGAAAAGCAACATCAGCTGCTTTGTGCCATTTCCAGATATTGCCTGAAGAAGAAATTTAAAAACCAAACAGAAAAACCCTCACCAAAACCCCCTCAATTATTGGGATGGACTACAATTTCCTTGAAGCAAATTTTTTCCAATACTAGATAATGATAATGTAAGAAATTAAGAAGTAATTCCATATGATCCCTCTGATTTTTGCAGTGCAACTCTGAGGCTGCCTTTTTGTAAGTACCTATGTCCAAAGACTGCATTATTTTCATGAGATAGCTTTCCCAAAACTCTTCTCAAAAGTAGGAGATCAAAAAATCATCTTTCCCAAAAAGTCATCTTTCTTCCTGCTGTGTCAGCTGTAACCCTGGCATGAAAAATGGAGATATTAGTAAAACAGACAACCCCTCCGAGAATGTAATAATAGATTTGATTATTTAAGACAAAACCTAGCAATCTTGTTTTCATTTTATCTAATAGCTTCACCTAAACTCTCTTGCTTTGATTTCCCTCCCCCTCCTCCAGTGGACCAGCACCGTGTCTACCAGCAAGCTGGTTTTCTGTGTTTTCTTCAAATGATTGGTTATAGCAATTAGGTTTCTTGGCAGACAGCCCTGAAAGTCAGGTTGCTTTCAAGAGACTTAATTCCATTGCCTTGTACTCTACTACAGATGATGTGACCTGTATTAATTACTATTGCTAGGAACAGAGTTGGGGAATTAAGGATGCAGTCAGGCATTGTAGGACCATAAGCTTCCCCAAAGATCCAGAGGTTTGTAGCATGAATGTCTTGACAGAAGTGGGTAAAAAGATCAGGAGTTTCTACAGGACCCTGTATTTTAAACAGCCAGTGCTCTGCAGTAAATAATGGGGTGGTGCTGTTGGAAAAGACATTTCAGAGAAGGAGTGAGTGACATTAGGTGGAATTGCAGGAATGGGCTGGCTCTTGGCCAGCATCTTCAATGGCAGACAGAAGGAACTGGAGAAGAAAGAGCCCAAAGTCCAAATTCTTTTGAGGTCTTTTCTCAACAGCATAAATCTCCATTCAATACAGGGGACTTTGAAAGCTGTAGCTCAACTTCATCTATGACATCTATGATTTATAGCTCTGAATCAAGTATTCTCTGGGTATATCTTTCAAGGACTACTAAAGTGAAGTCAAAGATGAGTTGAATTCAGAGATGTTTTTATCCATCTTTGGAAGAAAAAGAAAGACCCTCACACTCAACTGAATGTAAAGAAAATAATTTTGTTTGCCTCAGTGGATGAGAATTCTCTATTCTCAAGTGCATTTTATAGTTTTTCACATATGAAACAATGATTTTAGGCCATAAGAGATATTTTCAAATAAGTTAGTTTCAGCATAGAATCACTGTTAGACTAAGCAAGTAGAATTCTGGAAATGGTTCTTTTGAAATAGTTCCTTCACTAATTGTGAACTTGTAACACCCTTTAATTAGGCTTTGTATCAGACTGGCTCTTCAATGACTTCCCTTCTTACTAGAGTCTAATGTGGGAGATTTCCTGCACAAGTTGCCTGAAACAGGTCACGGTCCAAAACCAACTTCTCAGTTTAGTAAAGGTAAATATTTATGGTCCCAAAAAACTTATGTTGTCATTTCCCATCTACAGTTCTGTATAAACAGAGCATTTAAGTGGAAATGCAAATGATCTTTCTCCTGCACTTCTGTGAACACCTGAAGGATATATAATAGCAAAACACAGGGTTTTTTTCTTAAGGATTTTTTGAAATCAGTTTAAACTTCTCTAAAGATTCTAGCAGGAGACAGCTGAAAAGAAATGAAGAAGAGTTGTGCCAAGAAAATTACATTACTGTCATTGTTAATTTGCTTTAAATATCTGTGAAAAGAAGTAGTCTATTCTCTGTTAAAATTTCCCATTGGCTTACAACAAAGTGGTGAATATTATATTTTATAGACTCTGACATGAAGATTCTGTTTAAATATTTATCTTTTGAACAGCTATGTTTACAGCTAAAACCTTCCTTCAATTTAAACTTCAGCAATAATGTGATATATTCCTCTTTGGAAGTTGTCTCAGGTGAAAACACATTAGCTGGTCAGGTTTTGTGAAATTCTGCAGATTATTTGCTCAAATGGAGGTCATTACTTTAAAGGTCAAGGTGAAAACATATAGTGGACCACATTCACCCTTGCTTATGAATTTGGAGAAGACATTTGGACTTCACCATGGGACACCATTCCATATTGACAGTATTGTGTATAAATTTCACTGCTGGGTTTTGAATGAACAGAAGAAATTGAGGCCTTATTGATGAAAACACATGGCTGTACTTCTGCTTGGAGAGAATTAAGTAAATAAATTGGTTTCCTCATTTTCTTCTCCTTGATATTTGTATTTTCCAAACTGCAAAATATTTGTGAGTACCAAGAAAGAGTTTTGCCAAATAAAAGGAGTGCTGTCTCTTCTGTGCCATGTACAGGAAGCATTGAAAAGTGTCTATGTCATATAAAGGAGCTTTTAAATTTATTGTGTCTATGATTGTGGTTTGGGGAACATGCTGAAGCAGAGATAAATTTTGGTGGAGAGTCAGTTGGGCCTCATAAAGATGCCACTGGGAAGCCTGCAACTCTTGAGTACTAAACTTGTTAGTGTTAAAATATCAAGGGAAGATATAAATCTGCTTTAGGTGCTGCATCTACTCCCTGTGCACACAAGTTCATTTGCCACTGGATGCTGTGGTTACAGTGCCAGCCACAATGAAATCTGGAAAGATTAAGCAGGATAATATTTGTTTTTAAAGGAATGTTCTCAGCACCAAGTTCAGAAGAAAGGATGCAGCAGAACCCTGTGAGTCCTGGGAGGCCTGGCAGGAAGGGACAGGCACAGGGAGGCTGCAGGGACAGGGATGGCTTGTGCTGTGGCTGATGTGGTGGAGGGAGGTTTAGGGAGACAGACCCAAGCCCTTTGCATTTCCAGGACTCAGTCTTCAAGCAGCCTTTGTCAGTGACAGTTCCAGATCCTCTGGAGCAGCTGAGGGACTGCGTTTAATGTCTTTACCTAGAACAATGAAATTAAAATGCCTTTTTCTATTAGGCTTCAAATACTTGCTTTTGCATGCAAAGGCACTTTTCCCACCTTAGAATGTTTAAGGCCAAATGACTGCAAGATTTCTGTTGCTGTTTTCTTTTTTTTTTTTTTTTTTTTTTTTTAAAGTGAATCATCCTGTTGGAACTGCTGGGTGAATTGGAGTATCAGCATGTACCAATGGACTGCTCTGGAAAGCAAGGCCTTACTTTGCTCCAGGTTTTTCATCTCCGCCGCTAGTGAAACAAATTGATTGATAGCAATTAGTCTTATTAATAGCACAAATGCAACCCTTACACTGAATGAGTTCTGCAGGCTCTGACTGATTGAATTTGTGCCTTTCGAGGTTAATCAAATATTTCAAAGGAAGGTGATGGTGAATAGTAAAATTCTTTGAGTCTATCAGTATTCTGAACAGCTGTTTCTAGCTATGCAAATTCACTCGAGCTGATGTGCATGGTATTACATGAGATATTTATTGCCCAAGTAGGTTTCTTTTTGTGAATGCAGTCTTCTTGGAATTAGTAAAGCTCTTAGTAGGTGCTTTTGCAGGAAGCAATGTCCTTCACAGAAATACCAAAGTCAATTCACAAAGGAAATTGAACATTTGAGGGAGATATGGAAGAAAATGCCCAGCCTGATGCTTGTAATTGCACTAAATAATTCTTCTTGTGTATTTTTAATTTAGGTATTTCTGAATTTCAACCCAGTAACTATAAACAGATCTTTCTAAAGGTATTATATGGGATTTTTCTGATCTTGAAAATGCTATTTCTCAATATGTCTTAAAATCACAGAAGTATGTCAAAGTATATTTCAAAATAAACAGTTTATTCCATAACTTCTGAGATTAAAAAAAATACATTTCCTAGATAAGAATGTGTGAAAGTGTTCCCTTGCTGACATTCAGAAGTATGACATTTTAAGCATTATAAGGGTGGAATCTAAGTAAAGTAATTTTTGATTATTGGTACATTTGCTGTGGTGGTGCAGGTGATTTTGTAGAGGAAAAGCTGCACTTACTTAGCTCAGCCCAGAGTTTAGAAGGCAGAATTCCACATGACTAATAAATTGTGATATTTTGAGGAAATATTCCCTAACTGCAAGTAGCATTTATGCTTTTGATGGTCAGCTTTCTGAAATGAAGTGGTACCATGTAATAATGCTCAGATGCTCTTTTCCAACACAGCTGCTTTGGCCAGGCCAGAGCTGTGACCTCAAAAATGCAATTGTCTAGCCTTGTGCCCACACCAGGGCTGGATGTGGGATTGGTGAGGATATTTGTATCCCTTGTTTATATTCTGAGTTGAGGACCAGCAGATGGGTCCCTCTTTATCATAGAGGGAAAAATTCCAGCCAGCCAGGTGAGAGGAGAGCTGAGGATTCTCTTCCCATTTATCAAGGATTGCACTGAAATGACATTTTTTACTTTTAACAAGTAGAAGTTAAGTAATAATTTTATTAATCTCATTCTGCTTGCTTTGTTTTAACAAGCAATAAAAATTATAAATAATTAAAGAGCCAAATAAGCCATGTGCTGGTAGGTTATTAATGCAGGCCCAGGGCACATTGTACGTTGTGATCTTGAAGGCAAATTGACTTTAATCAAGGGCCTGCATTAATTACTTAGTCATTCTAGCCATTTCATAATATAATTTTTTTCTGTTGAATTTTGCTTCACATGAACAAACTCTTCTATTTCGGGGACAAATAAAAACCCTAAAAAGTCTGCACTATAGATTTTCATTTAATTAAATGTACTGAGGTTGATGCTGTTGCAATCCCCAGCCACAGCACGTGGCTTTTCAGCCTCAGTGCACAGAATTTCGGGTTTCTGGAGCCTCCCAGTCCATTTGGACAGTTTTCATGTCCACTCCATGATGGATGAAATGTGGTAGAGGATTTCTTCCTGAAGTTGTATAAGCCAAGCAGAGAGGAGCCAGTTTGTCTTTAAATTTGTACCTGAAGATTTCATATTACTCTCTTTACTGTTGCTTCTCAGTCTTGGTCTTCCCTGAAGGCTCCAGAGCAGCTGGAATGGAGCCTTAGAGGGTCAGTGGGGATCTGGTGTAAAACACAAACCTCATTTAAGTTTGGTGTTGAAAGTTTAAGTTGCAAAGGCTTGTCCTTGCACTGGGCCCTGAATTCCCTCCAGGTTGAGAAATCCAGACTCTGTTAAACCAAAATACTGCCTTAGCCACAGGGAAATGTGCTCCTTCAAGTCTTGCATGAAGACACATAACTTGATTTTTTATGTTTTGAGGTAGCAATAAAGCATCACCTCTGACCAGCTGGGCCCTCACCAGTATCTGTGACTGGGCACAAGTGAGGTGAGTGTGTAACAAACACCAGCTCCTGTGGAACATTATTCTTCCTTGCTGTGGGATGTGAGGCTTCCTGTTTATTTTGATAGCTTGGATTGAGATCTTTGAAAAATCAGATTGGCAGTGTATTGATTTCATATTTTTTTAACCATAAAATATTTTTTTTATAGTGCAGGCCAATGGCCACTGCTTTTTCTGAGATACCTTCATATATATATGTTTATGTATGTATGTATATATGCATGTATGCATCTAAGTGATGCAGCACAGATAGTAATCTTCCTTGTAAATTCTCAGGTCACTGCTCTTATTTAATATATTATTCTGATCCACTTGAAGAGTATGACAGGGAGCTGGACAGATTAGCTTTCAGCATGGCAGCCTGATACAGCCTTAATTATTTGAAAAGAGAAGAAAAGAAACGTATGGAACTACTTTAAACTCATTAAAAGGCAACTCCCCGTGCATCAATCAGGCCAGAAATAGTGGCTCCAGCTTTTAAAGGAGAAGCTGGGACATTTCCCCCATTTCCTTTGGTCACTGAACTGTCCTGTCATTGTGGCTTGAAGACACCACTAGTGCCACTGGTGTTTCTCTTCTCCATGCAGTGTTGGCAAGGGATGGTTTATATCCAAAAAGATGCTGCTGCTTTGCTTCTTTTCTTTTTTTTCCTTGTAAAATTGTCCCATTGCTCACATATCTCACAGCTAGATCTATTTTTTTTTAAGTCAGTTTAATTACATTTGAGAAACTGAAGGGAAGCTAAGAGGAATGACTTTCAGGAAAGCATGTTTAGGTGGGCTCAGTATTCATAACTGAAGTCTCAGTACCTGCAGAGAAACATCTGGCCATTTAATTAGGTGCTTAACCAAGAATTTAGCTCCTTTGAACATCTAGCTCTAAATTCACATAACATGCTAGTCTTCATAATTTTGTTTTAACTCACAAGGCAATTTTGTGAGACTTTCCTCTTCCTCCTTTCTCTCTCATAGCTGTCCTCAGCATTCAGAGGCAGTGGAGCTGCCCAAGTTTTATTGTACGTAAGACTAAGTGGGGAGATGCTGGCACTAAGGGAATGTTACCTGTCTGAAACAGGTATTACTGCTGAAACCTATTACTGCTGTCAGGAGCTTGGGATAAGCAAGGCCTGGACTCCATCTAAAGAGTCTCTTAAAGAAAGGTTAAAAGGCAAAGCATTTAGAGGTGTAGCTAAAACAAGAATAAAATTCCCTGTGCCCTGTGAACTCACCCGTGGCATTGTGATGCAGTACAGAGAAGAACCTTTCCTTCCTCCCTGCAAGCACCAGGACTGCTTTACTTTAGCTGGCACCAGCAAATTTGGGAAGAACAGAAACTGTGGAATACTCTATAAGTTAAAATGGGAGTCTAGTTCAAATTAGTAGGAGTCAGGATCTTACCAGCTGGATCTGAGGGCAGATCAAAGATAGTGCAGAGGAGAAAAATAATTTCTCTGTCATGAAGACAGACTGAAACTCAGTGAAGCAGCTCAGAGAGAACTAGAGCAGTGGATAATTATCCTGGAGCAAAGATATAAATGTAGGAATGATGAGAAAAGTTTCCATGGGCTGTGATACCAATAAAGATTTAAAGTATTTAAGCAATATGTGATGACAGGCGGTGCATATCCATAGAGAGAAATAGAGCATGCCTCGGGTAATGCTGTAAAGTGTATTGACAGCAGGTTCACATTTTAGATTCCTCTAAGTCTTACACCTTTATCTACCAATCTCAAGTGATTTTAATCATCCAAAAAAAAAAAAAGCACTGCCCAGAGTGTCCTGTGAAGGAGCTTGAGACAAGTGATTAGAATGGAAAATCTGCCACTCTGCCTCCTGTGCTCTGCTTCTGGTGCCAGCCTAAAATGTATTTTACCTTTACACTTAAAAAATTTATTTCCTGGGGTGCACCTGTTAGTCTATTCCAGCCAGCCAGGAGAAAATGCCCCCACAGTTTTGTTCCAGCCTGCATGAGAGCAGAATGTATGACATGGTTTCCGTGGGCCGAGAATGTATTTGAATGTTAGAGCTGCACCACAGTTTCCAAGGGCAGAGTCAAGGAAGAGAAAAGCAGATATTATTTTGGGAGTATCAGGTTAAGTAAAATCAGATTCTTTATAGGAAAGTGTTTTGAAGATATATTAATCCAAGAGAAAGAACATGGAAAACCATCTAGAAATAAAGCAGAAATGTGCTCAGAATCTAAGTTTCTTCTGCAGAAAGGACTTAACTCAGGCTGTGCCTGATCCACGGCCCTGGCTGCTCCACCAGCAGCACTGACACACACAGACTAACAAGAGAGTGTCCATCTCTCATTACAATTCCTTGGGAATAGGAACCTGCCTGGGCCCTGAGCTTTCTTTGAAGGCCTATAACCCCAAACTTGTTTCCCCCCACATCCTGAAATCTTACCCTGTGCTGCTGCTTCCAGACATCTCACAGGTAGCCACAATGCAAATTAAAAACCTCCTCTCAGTGCTGTGCTGGTTTAATTGCTAAATGAGGACGAGCACCTGACAAAACTGTTAGCACCGTGACTCGTACCAGATGCACAGATGCTTATTCATTCAGAAGAGACAGGATTTGTAATTAGCTGTGGGTTTGACTGTGTGGGCTGCTCAAGCAAGTGTCTGTCTCAGAATGGCTTTGCATAAAAATCAAACCCTGCTCCTAACTGCTGAAAATCTTTGATGCAGCCCAGAGAATTTACCCAGGCTTCTGATGGATATTTTGTCAGCTGGGCCTGATTTTGCTTGACTCCTGTTCTGTGGCTGATTTGGGGTAAACGTTGGTCCACGTGGGCAAAGAGGGCTCTTTGGTATGTAAGCCAGTGATCTGGACATGTGTAAAAATAATTTTTGCATGTGGATTGTTGCAAATCCCACACCAAACCACAGCCAGGACCCTGCACTTGGAACTTGGTACTGGTGTTCAAACAGAGTGATGTTCAAACCAGGATTTAGGCAAATATTAAGCAAAGGGTGGGGTTTAGCTGAATGTTAATTTGCAGTCTTTGCATGCAAAGTGCAAGCAAAATTCTGGAAAAATCTTGCATGATTTCCTGAGTTTGATCTTTTCCATGCAACAACATTTAAAAGATAGCAATGAATCATGTTTTTGTAACTTTGTCTTTAGCAGGGGAAAAATGCTAGATCTGCTTTAAAAGAAAAAGAAAACTCATAAGACATGTCTCCCTTAGAGTTCCCTCCACTTTACTGGAGTTCTCACAGCCTGGTGAACACTTAATAACAGACAAATTGGTAAGTGAATTGGATAGATAGAGATCCTCTCACTGACATCCAAAAAAGCATTAAAAAGCCTCCCTACTTTATACTGTAATAAAACCATCAATGGAGATACAGAGGCACTGCAAAATGTATCTAAAATGGGGTAGACTGGTCCACCTCCCTTTTCTGAGTTTCCAAGGAACCCGTATCTTCACATGAATATTTTACAGCTGTTTTGACAGCCAGTGCATAAACATACAGAATAAATAGAGTCATCAGCTAAAGAGTATCTCTAGACATTGTCATTTTCATTGAAGTTTGCTGATGATATACAAAATAATCACAGAAATATATTTATTGCAAGTAATACTTGTTGCTATGGTATATTAGAAGATTAAAAGCATAAATTCCCTCATGTGGGGAAAAGACTGTAATATGCAAATACTTCAGACAAGTGGGAAAAGCTGTCACTCTGTTGGCCAGTGAAAATGCTTCACCAGAAAGGTGTTGTCTTCAGATGCCTGATTGCACATACAGAGGGAGCTCCAGGTGCTGTGTCATCTCTAGAATGCAGTCCTAGATGGTTTGTGCTCGTTGCCACCTTCCAAATGTTACTGCAAGAATTCTTTTTATGAATTACTTCTTGCTTTATCAAGAATGCTCAGAAATTCTTACTTGTATTGCTTACCTGTTACTAATGAAACAGTGCAGACTACTACAGAAGATTCTGACACTTTCAATTAATATCTCAGGTATAAACAATTACTCCCTAAAAATGTATGGGTGTATTTAATGCTGAAAGGATTTTCTATAAAGTTGGGACTTTGAGGAGCACAGTCACGACAGCAAACGACAGAGCAGAAAACAGCTAATATATATATATATATGCATTTTCCATCTTTTTGATTGTAAGGAAGCAGTGTTTTGAGAAGGCTTCCATAACAAAGTAAGAAAAGTTGCATGGGATCCAAAGACCCCACATTTGTTCTGACCAGATAGAGTTGTTTAAAATGTTGGCACATAACAGCATGAATTAGTGTATAACACTCAGGAGATCTGGGGGTACTGTTCTGTCTCCAGAACATTATTAACATTACCTTATTATAAGAAGTCTGGCTATGTTTTCCCAGTTACAACAAATGTCTGCTACAAAAAAAGGCCAAGTATATTCATACTATGCTCTAAATAGTTGAGAAATTCCATATAAATTGTACTAAATAATTTGTTAATGCCCTACCAGCTTATTCTATGACATTTACCCCAACAACACAAAACCAACATGGATTAAGTCTCCATATGAGCAAATGCACCTGTATAGGAGAGGGGAAAAATCTAGAGCTGCTTGCATGCCACTAAGAACATAAATCAGGCTCTCATGAATAATTTAAGATGACAAATCACCCTAACTTTTAGCTGGCTGTGGGCACACAGAGACATTCCTCTGCATTACAGGAGCTGCAGGCTGTAACTTGTTCTGTGGCAGATTTTCCTCTGTGTGTCCTTTCCTGAGGTTTGTCTCATTCCTTCCTGAGGGAAGCTCTCTTCCCCATTTCCATGTGCTGATGGGGATAGGGATAGTCTGGAGCAGGGGTACAGAGCAGGTCACAGATTCCTGTGAATCTCTCCTGCCTCTGGAACAACTCTTAAAAAGGAGTGTGAGCTCAGGAAGCAATTGCTTTTAAAAACCATCTCCACCCTGAATGGAAAAGATTTTCATTTCCATCTTTTTAATGCGAATTCCTGTGCTATTTATAAGAACTTGTTTTGCAATCCCAGTATTTTATTAGCCATAATTACTCCAAAATGAGCATCATTGCCTTTTACGTGGGCTATATAATACACACACACAACAGCAGAACATACTGAACTACTTCTGCAGTGAAGCTGTACCAGGGAAGCTGATGTGGTGTTTGGAAATTGGAGATCACATAACTGGGATTTTGTTCCCCTTCATCTCATTTCCAGCACAATGGCCTGGATTTTCAGTATATCCACTAATATTTCTACCAGACACAACATGATGAATAAAAGATCAAGTAGTGGTTTTTAAATTGCCATATAGTATTTATTATTCATTTAAAGAAAATTGTAATCTTCCCATTTTGTTTTGGTAGAGGATCATGTGGTTGTGGCTTACTTTTATTTTTCAGAATATTTCATGTTTTATACTCCTATAAAGCACTTAAGCTCAGTGCTTATGATGAAAATACCTGTATATGAAACATATATTTTTTTATCATAGAGGTCTTTAGGCAAGAAAAGACCTTTGAGATCAAGTCAAACTATTACTCAGCACTGCCAGCTCCACCACTAAACCATGCTCTTAAATCCCTCATCTACACATCTTTTAAATAACTCCAGAGTTGGTCACAAAGTTTGTTAAAGCCAAAGAACATTTCTTGCCCATAAAATGAATAAGGAATAGTATTTAAATTTCACATATGGCTTTGGAAGTCTTAGCAGTGCACTGAGAGGAAATAAGGTGTTTGTGTATCCATGGCATCAGCTCTGCTACACAACCTGCTCCAGCCTCAGGGCCACCTCCTGTGCTCCTCCCAGCCTTGACCTTCCTGATATCTGCTCCTTGGAGACAAGAAGGAGAAAGTGATTGTTGCAGCAACATTTCACCTTTAACTCCATATTTGCATTTTTACAGCAGAAAACTGTCATTGATTTGCACCAATTAAATGAAAAGGGTTGAAGCCCAGTAAAGGTTTGGGAGGAAAAATAAATTAAGTAGTTGTAGAAGAATGAAGGTCAAGTTTGGAATGATGGACAAGTAGATTTGATTTCTTTTTTTAAAAATTATTATTACTATTATTATATAGGTAACACAGTCTTGGAAGTGTTCTGTGTGCATTGACCAGGGTGGCATCTGAACTGGGCAGTACCTGACAAGGCAAGAGAGGAGAAAAGGTGTTTGATGCAAGGTAACACAATGCCCATGGCTGTCCCATATCTGGCAGGCTCATCCCCTTTCCCTGGAACGCCTGGCTGTGGCTAGGAACAGCCCAGAGCACCACCCAGACCTTTGGTCTGATTTGCTCTAACAGTTTCTAGAGCTGCAGGTGAGAATTTTGCACTTATTTCGCACATATTCAGCAGACAGTTGACATATGTGTAAAATCATCTTCTGAAATGTAATTTTTAGATTTTAAGCATCTTACTGTAATTACAAGCTTCTGACAGAAGGATTAAAAAAAATAATAGAACCACTGGATGCATTTGGGGGCACTAATATAATAGTATGAGGTTGATATTAAATGCACAAACATATTAGTAAACTGAAAGCTTTAATTCTTCAGTTGGATAGCACAATCTGTTATCCTAAATTAAATTTCCAAAGGAGTATTTTTTTCAGATATTACATACTTCATAGCTGACAGGGACACTATCTAATTAGCTATTTATATGCAAGGCATACCAGGGGATAATTAGAAACATGGATTATGCAAAGGCAATCAGACTGGCAGAGGGCAGAGGAAGATAACATATTAAATCAAATTTGTATATATGCTTATATAGTTTATCATGTGTCATTTGGCTGTATTACCTTAATGCTTCATTTAATATGTTGTTACACATATTACTGTAATCCTGTAATTTATAAATTAAACATGGACTCTCCTAAAAACAGCATCTATTGGCCCAATGAGTCAGATCAGCCTGCAGAAAAAGGCTTAATTAAGGTACATACATATCCTGCCCCCTGGGAGATGGCCCTGCACATCTCAGTTTGCATTTGTCTCGGGTCACACAGGGGCTTTGTGGGTTCCTGCCTATCTTCTCTCCCACTCAAGATCTGCATTTCCAAGAGATGGTGAAATGAGGGGGGTGATTGTCTCTGGGCCAGGCAAAGAGAGGGGGAATGGGAAAATGTTCTTTTCTAGAGTCAGGAAGAGAAGAAAAACAACATATCTGAGCTGAAGCAGGTGAGGAAAGATGAGTGTTTGCTGTATAAAGATACAGATACCTCCTATGATTAATGGGAGAGGGAGGTCCTAAACCAGCTGGATCTCTCTATGATGGTTTGGGATTTGTCAGTTTTTTATCCTGGACTGTAACAGAAAGTTTAAAGGGCTTGTTCAGCCAGGTGGTGACCAAACAAAGAAAAGGTAAAAAGTCTTTCACATCTGCAAATAGATATGTTTTGCCCACTTTGTGGCCGCCTCAGTCAAACAAATGTTTTAAACAGAATTGTTCAGCTTATGTTAGGCCTACAACAAATATGCATATACTGATGCAAATCAATAGAAGTTTTTCCAAACTTTTAAAATTTGGCAAATTTTACTGTTTCTGTTGGCAAGTCAACAACAGAACCAGGAACAGCTTCTAGATGATGCTCCTACTGCTGGGTTAAAATACTGTGTCTAATCTGCTTTTACTGCATTTATTAAACATTCAGAAGTTGTCTCTCCAGTTTACAGTGAAAGGGGGGTCAATTCTTTTAAGGTCTAATTATAGGAAAATCATGTAACAAAAGCAAAGGACAGCAAGAGATATAAGTAATTGTGTCTACAGCACACATGAGACTAGTGACTTTTTATCTGGGAGGAAAGAAGAATCTGTATTGTTCTTTGTCCTGAATGACACTTAAGGTAAACAATGAAAGAAAATGCATTTTAGGTTGATTCAGTCCATTTCTTCAGAGGAATTCCTGCTGTTTCCTTTCATTTTCTTCTGATAATTTCGGGCTAAGCACTTAGGGATCATTAGTACTGGGTCTTGGGTAGCTGCCAGCAGATTTTTTTTCTCAGAAAGAGCTGATGTGCCCATGGAGGAGTGTAGATATGGCTGACATTGAAATTGCATTTGAAGAACCCAAATAAAATATTTTCCTCCTTACATCTGAATAGTTCTAATCTGTAGTGACTTCTGACTCTATGTGAATTTGGGTGAGGGACAGCAGAAGTTCCCCTTTACAACTTGAAATTCCTCTGATAGTGCTCATCCTCCAGCAGATTTCTCATGGGAATTGATGGCATGCTGCTTCTGACACAGTGAGCTTCCAAATCATCACAAACTCTCCTTTTATTCATACTCTAGTCCTAACTTAAATAACTGGCATATGAATGTTGGCATAGCTGAATACAGAATTTACCTCCTGGACTTTAGTATGCTTTTAATATTTATTCATTGGTCTGTTCTAGAAGAATATTTGTCATCCTAACTGGATTTCTGGATGGGTATCAATGGATCATTAGTTTTAATTATAATATATCACTGTCATGCTGGTACAATTTCTATCTACTGAAATTAATGTCAGTGATATACAGTACTGCCATCACTAAATTCTTCATGATAGCTATAAATACCAAAATCTGTTTTCTTTATGTTATTCACAGATTGATTTATCCAGTACAGTCCAATCAAAGAGGCACCATTTAAGAAGTGATTTCATGGTAATGGTGGATGAGGTGCAGCTGTACTGGCCCATCCAGCTCTGAGAGGGGAGCACCTGACGTGGCAGTAATATATAGATGATGTGTTGTGGATAAAGGATTGGACTGGGAATCAGGAAATTGAGTTTTGTTACTGATGCTGCTACTGCATTGTAGATTATCATTTTTAAAATCAATTGCATCTCAGCATCTTTATTTGTCAAGTTGCTTTCTTCGTGAACTGGCTTGATATAAGCCAGAAAGCTGCTTTATAATATATATTTGTGGTTGTTAATAATAGTGTGTTTCCTGTCAAGCTTGTTTGACTGGATCAGGCCTAGGGACATCAGTAACTTCTGAGGAGAAGCCATAGACATGGAGTTGCCTGAATGTCTGTAGTGATTGCCCTCAGCTTAGACATGCTTAAATTAAACTATCCCAACCAATTTCCCTTCTGCACATGACAGCACCAGCAAATGTCAAAACAAATAGGTTTAGTTGGTAGCCACTGACAGACAAAGCAAAACTGATTAAGGGTACAATAAGTCATTTATATTACTGCCTCAAACATGGGCCACATTTACTTGATTTCATAATAATAATAGTATCAAGGTTAATAGTTTGGATGAAAGGAAAGTAACCAGTATTTTACTGTTTTAAGAAAGTGTTTCTGAGTCCATTCAGTGCCCACCTGCAGCACCACTTGCAGTGACACCAGAGTTAAACCCTTGTGCAACAACAAAATTCCAAGTTTTCTTTTGCAGGTAAAAAAAAAAATGGTTATTTTCAAACCTGATTTACTATAGAGCCCCATGGCATCTAGTCTAAACACAGATTCTTTGTAACTGATGATTTACTTGCTTTTGAATTTTCTTGCTTATAGTTTTTTTTCTCCTGAAGACTAATTAATTTTAATATGCTCTGTAAGAATAGTTTTATGTCCTCCATTAATGAAATCTTCACTTGGATAGCTCAGAATATTCAAATCACTTTGGCAGCTACAAATATGGAACAAGGTATAATTGTAGTCATGTTTATTTCCTGAGTCTTCTTGGGAGAAGTGCAGGTTTTCTTTGCTGAGGTATGCTCTCAATAATTTTTTGGTTTGTTTTGTTTTTTTGCAGTACATGAAGTTATTGGAAACATCTCTAGCTTTGCCTTTCAAAGTTTCACAAAAGATTCAGGCACAGTGACTGTGAAAAATGTTGATGTACAAAGAGTCTGTGACTGTGCTTGCTCCTTTTCCCACTGTACGAGAATCCCCATCCCTCCTCCTGGTCCAGGACTGGTTCTAACTCTGCTGATACTGGAAATGTGACTGGTTTCAAGTCTGCTGATACCAGAAATGTGTCTTGTTCTATCTTCCTGTTGCTTGGGACCAGCATTTATCTGACAACACTGTTACTACAGACCAAGCCAGGAAAAACAGGTAAGAACCACGACACTCATTCCTGTTATATGCTTTATTCCTTCACTTCTATCTACAAAACATCCTCTCTATTCCATCAAATTCATCATGTGTAGATGTACTTTGTTATGATCAATAATCTACTACTTCAGACTCCAGATTATTTAGAGCAAGGAGAGTTGACATTTCTTACTGGCAAATGGAATTTCCTGCTGTTTTCTTCCTCTTCTGTTTATGTGAAATATTACAGCTTCATAGATGGTAAATTAAATGTGAAATATAATTTGGCATCTAAACCATGAAGTCTATTTCTGTCCTAAGAGCAAACCTTTGTGAGCTGGCTGTATGGAGAGCTATACAGGATGATAAATCACATTTTAGTGTGTCACACTAATGGTTCACCATAACTTCTTTATGAAAGTTTAGGATTTTTATAAGTGCTTTAAAAAGAAACATCTTTTTATACAGCTAGTTAAGTTAAGCCTAGGAGCATCTTTAATTAGCTCGTGCTCTTTTTTACTTTCCTTTATGTATTTTTTCATGTAGTAATGTGAACATGTACCTAGTTTAGGTGACCAAAGTGTGAAGTGCTTGGTTACCAAGGTTTTTGATCACAATATTATCATGGGAAAACCCCACAACTCCTTCTTAAAAACAGAGCACAAACAAGGTACAACAGGAAAGTGATAACTTGCATAAGATGATCCCACAATTTTCTACTTAAATCTGACTGTATAGGAAGAATGAAGCCTGACCAGAGTGGATTTTTGACATCACAAAGTGCATTTCAATTTTTTGCTGCTGTGGCTTCCATAGAGCTGTTAGTGATGCAACCTCAGGCACTGCCTCACATTCTTAGGCACACATGGAAAGGAACATCTTAAAATGTCCAAAACATGATTATTGCTTTGTTGAGGGAAAGAAACCACGACACCTAAACCAGAAACCTTGGGGTCATAACGACACCTATAAAACATAAATAACATTCACAATGAAAGAGGTGTCCTTCTTGAGGAAGATATAATTGACACACAGTTGGACTTGATGATCTTAAATTTCTTTTTTGGTCTAAGTGATTCTATGATCCTGTGTCTTAATGGATGAAAATCAAGCACACAGTCATCTGGTGATTAACTTACCCACAAATACATTTGCTGTTACAGCAAAAGAAGTGCTTAAAATTATGTCTGTCCATGCACAAAAATGTCAGTGGGTGTTTGAATCAACAGGAACATTTAGAATTGCTGTAAAGTCCACAGCCAACCACAGCCATTGTGTCTGGGTGGATCACAGCAGACTTGAGCCACAGAGGTCTCAGTAACGTGCAGAAATCCTGAGCTATCTAATCAGTGGTAGAAATGATTTTTCTTTAGCCAGTGTTTATTTTGTCATTATTTTCTCAGCCTCCTTAAGTACATGTCAGCACTGACCATTAGAGAGATAAAAGAGCCTGAGTAGATCAGTATCGGGCTGGAATGATGTCTTCAGTCTTTCAAAGGAGAGAGATTAAACCTCTCTGCTGGCTCATTCATGTGGTAAATATGATGAAGAAGGAAAGCAGAAAGTTTTATATAAAATTGATAGTATTTCCAGAACAGAAAAACATGGGAGTTACTGCATTGGAACAGTGCAGTGTCTATGTAGCCCTTATCTGTCACAGAAAGGGTTTGTATCACAGGCTTCACAGGCAAACACAAACAAAAGGCAATTACAGTTTAAGGAGCTCTAGGGGGAAAGTTTTTCCCATCTTCAAAGACAGGAAAAGATCTATAAACTTTCCCTGCAGCACAGGAGTTTATATGCCCTCTAAAAGCATTTAAGGGCTAAGGTTTTTGGTTTGAATTTATTATCACAACACTAGATATTACTGATATTCTTGTAAATGCCTAATCTCTGTAACTCCTCATTCACTTATGGACTCAGAGATGCACTGAGTCAAGAAATTCTCTGGTTTGACTGTTCATTTTTTGCCATCAGTTAAAGAATGACTCTTGGTGCTGCTGGAAAGAAGAAAGTGAGCTCATCAGCTTTGTATCCTGCTCTGCAAAATGGGATCAGTAGCTCAGTCACTGCAATAGTGTTCCTCAGAATATCCACATCCTCCATGCATCTCCCACATTGATTCCTGGGCTGTGGATCCACCCAGAGGTAGAGGGAAGCACAGTGTCACTCCTGAATTTACACCTGCAGTGGCAGTGCAAAGGATGCTGCCTTGCTCACACAGGCCAATAACCTGCCCCTTAGACCCAGGTCTCTGCCAAGGGATGAACATGAAAAAAACACAACTTGTCCAGTCGTGTGCAGCAATAAAGGACTGCTTTGTGGTTCTTTAATCTCTTTTATGCTGTATATGAAATTATCAGGATGAGGAAAAGCAGTGAATATGATGCTGATAGATTGCTAATAGTCAATGTGTATCACATCAAACAAATGTAACTAGGGAAAGTCAAGGGAGTATCTTTTTTTATTCATGTTCTTTCTAGCTGCCTAAACGTGATTGTTATACTGAATTGCAGATTGATATTTCCTGGCAATATATTTACATAAAAGGAATTTAAAACAAAAAGTTTTGCCAGGAAAATTCTTAGTGCCCAAGAAGACTGTGTTCACATTCATTTTATCTCTTTCTCTTGTGACTGGATGGGTTACTCCAGCCCTGCTTACAGCAATTGATTGGTGACTCTCCTCCCTTTGCAGGGATGGAACATTAGAAGCTGTGTAAAATGGAAGAAGCTTTTGGAGTGTCAAACAGGCATGAAACAGAAATCTAGTCTGTGATTTGAAGACTGCTGCAGGTGTTTAACCATCTGTATCTCTCCAAGAAGTGAACGTTGCTAAGTGACCAGTACTACTTATCCAATACTGAACCAACCAAACTGTTTATTCCTGCCTCTTTCTGTTGCTGAGACCAGTTGGGTCCCAAATATGCTCTGTGAGTCATGATGCACTCCAGCCAAAACTGTGCTTGGCACACCACTCCAGCCAATAGTTCCCCCATAGATTTTCTTGGAGGTTGCTGTGAAATTCATGGCAAGCATAGCTGGCTCTCATTATGCTAAACAGTCCTTCCACAAACACCTGAAGGCAGCAAATGGCTCAGTATGGGATGTCAGTGAGGGAGCTGTGTTCTGTGTTTCCCCCTGGGAAGTGGTGTGATGATGTGCTGCTGCCAACCAGCAAAGGCTGTTTTGTAAAGGAATATTGATAGAGAAAGGTCTGACCTGTTCACCATCAACTCCATCCATATTCTAAATGCTAAGGAATAGAGCTGCAATAAGAGCTTTATATCTGTATTCCCAGTGTCACAGTGTGCATTACAGGAGTGCTTTGCATTGGCAGTCGACTGCAGTACACAAATGAAGAAGAAATGAGCATCTGACTCTGCTCCAAGCTGTGCCATGGACAAGCGACCTTATGCTCTGCATGGGGAGTATGGATGTAACAACACCTGCCTTGCCAGAGCGACTTGAGAAGCTGTGTAAAAGAGTAGAACATTAATGCCCCTGCCTGGTAACATCAAACATGGGTTTGTTTTATAAAACTATAATAATCACATGTCTGTATTTTCATGAGGTGGTAAGATGTACCTTTCCCATCAAGTGACTGTAAAAGCTGATGTAATGGAGTTCAGGATTTCTTCTCTTTCTGCACAGTTTTGAGTGAGGTTTTTTTTTTTTTTTTATCACTTTGCAGTGCATTGGGGGATTGTTTTAAACTGCAGGTGCAGGTATTTACAGTGCAAACCAGGTTCTCAGTTATTCAGAGAGGATATAGGTGTGCTGTATGGGAAAGATCTTGCATAGCAGTGGGGTTTGGGAAAGAATTAGGGCTGGGATGAGTGAGCTGGGGCATTCTGGAGAAGATGGAGTTGAAGACAGCCCCAGGAACAAGTTACATCCTCAGGCAAGGAATGCTGATTTCCATTCTTTAAGTTGGAATCGTACAATATACATTCTTAGCCTGTGTGCAACCTGTCATGAGGCTATTTGGTGATTGCACTTGTCAGTTATTCTAACCTTTTATTAACCTACTAGGTCCATTTCCAGCCTGATTTGGTGAGGCACATGTGGGGTTACGCTCAAGTGCTTTAAATTAACATCTTCTCATAAGAAATTCATGAATTTTCTTGAAGCTGTAGCCTCTGTTCTTGATTTTGTCCAGTTGCTTCCATGCATGTTCTTTTCCCTTAATATTTTTTTCAGTCCCCTACTGTTTATATTATTTAGCAGACTACTTAGTATTCACACAAAGAGCCTATAAAGAACATGGCTGATGTGGGAGTATCTTCTAATAAAATGTACTAGACAAGGAGAACTCTGACAAGTGTGCAAAACAAGAGTGGTAGACTTACAATCTCTAACTATGAAAAACAGTAGAAAGTAAATTATAGGAGCCACTGTATCTCAGACCCCAAATGGTGACTTGAGCCTTGTGTAGAGATTTTCTAAGTATTTTGAAGATTGAACCTCCCAGAGTGGCTGTCTGCAACCTCCACCACAGAAGAGGGGTGTTCACCCCCTCTCCAGCATCAAAATAACATTTGCCCCTCAGGCTCATACCCTGCAGAAAGTACCAGAGTGGGCAGCATGTGGTTGGGAGTGCAACATGCTGAACCCTGAGAGCAAAGCACGAGGCAGCCTCCTCACCCTTCTGTTAATGAGCAAATAGGCCAACATCTCCTCCAAACGCACATTATAAATCTAATTAGTGATATGTATAACATTGATTTGCATACCTAAAGGAAGAAAAACTCCTTCAGAGAAATGCTAGAATTACTAGCTTTGGAAAAATACAAGATTATTCTCTAAAGCAAATCACATATTTTCTGCTGCAATTAGATGGGGTGTTTTAAATTTTTTATCCTAAGCCTTTAAACATCTTTTAAAGTATCAAGTGTCTGACTCTGTACTTGGCATCAAAATACAGCTTGCTTCAAATCAAAAGAATTTTAAGATTCTGTTTAGATCCACCAAGTTGTTCTGATGAAGCAAATCTTTAGGCTGATGTTATGCCAAGATAAACTGACAAAAATTAAACCAATACACTTATTTTTTTATATTCCTCTATTTTATAAAGCATACAAGGACAGGAAATCTGTCATTTTGTATGTCCGTGAAGTATCAAACACCTTTTCATAATTCATAAATAATCAATAGTAGGAGCACTTGTTAAAGTTGCATTTGCAAGCAGAAATCCTTGGCATTCACATCATGTCTTACATGACTAAGTGCTTTAGAGATTTTAATTAGAGTTGATTTGAACCAGTAAAACAATATAGAGAGAGATCTGTTTAACAGTCCACAGTGAATAATAATAATACTAAAATTGTACAACGTACCAGTATTTCAAATTGCATTTGTAGGAATTACATTCGTGATCCATGGCTAATAATAGTCTTTACTGGACTGAACACTGCTCTGAGTTCCAGTTCTATGTCATTAAAACCTGTCACTGGAAATAAGTGTTTTTAGATCTGTAGCTGTTTGTTTTATGCTCAAAGAGCTATGGAATGTTTAACATATGTTGGAATAAGTAATTTGTAATCCAACAGGCATTCAGTGTTTTAAAGCAAATGTGTGGCAGAAATATGTCTAATCTAATTACAAGGAACTCAGAATTCAGCAGAACTGCAGATTCAAGCAGTAGCTCTGGAAAGATGTGCAGTAAATTGCTTGAGATTTATTTTTCCTTCTAAACTTTCGGGTGTGGCTGAAGTCTGTGTGTTTGACAGCCTTGGACAGCAGGGTCCTACTCTCTGGCAAGCACTCTGGGGAGCTATTGTCATATAAATATTTAGAGGTATGACTTGATTCAAATTGTTTCAATATTAAATTCTTTCCTGAATGTAGGGCTCCTTTTAAACCTTTATTCAAACCTCACAACTGAAACTGCTGCATAGCAAGTGTGCCTCAAAATTCCCAGTGGCCAAGTTCTTCCAAAGCCTAATGGACTTTCAATAAGATGTGATTTCAGAGGGAAAATGATCATTTAGCCCATAGTATGGTAGACAAACTGTTTTATATAGAAATTAGCATGTCTGTGTGTATTTCTGTACATGTGTGTATAGAATAATCCTTCAAATATTGATGAAAACACAGTCTATCAAATGTTTATGTTCTACCCTGCAAAATAACAATAATCCTTGTTCCAACGCAATTTCATATACAACCATTGCTTTCCCCACATATCCATCACATTTAGTATGCAGTTTCTAGTTTGAATGGATTACTTGGGATCTGGAAATTCAGGCAAATAATTTCTATTGTTTCTCACCAATATGTCTGTGCATTGTTGCAAGAAATGTAGGCAGTTTTCTGGCAGGAAAGATCATTTTCTAGCTTTGCTAGAAAAAATTGTTGCTAGGGTATGTGACTGTTTATTCAGGGATCTCAATGGAAGTTAATTTTACCAGATCATATCTGTGAGGAAGACTGAAGAAGACTGAGTATTTCTCTTCAAAAAGCCCAAACAAAAAGCACAAGTACCAAGCCCACCTGCATCACATCCATATTTATTTGTCACAGTGATGCTAAAGCCAGGAAGCAGCCAATGCCTGAGCCATCCATCAGCTGGACACATCATGTATTTATCATTAGTAGGAAAATGGGGATTGATGGCTATTGAGGACAGTTCAGTTCTCAAGTCTTCCACTGCTCATATCTTTGTGAAAGGGAAGCACCAGTTTCTCAAGTCTGTTACAATGGTGACCATGACCATGGCCTGACTTTTGAAATGGCAGGGAAAATAATAAGATATTGCTGCTTTGCATGTTTAGGAGGCATAACCTGCCCTGTACAAAGGGAGGGAGAAAGCAAATTAGCTAAAATTAGATTGCTGTTATTCTGAGTGCCTTAGCATGTCTAGTCCTCCATGAACAGTGTACATTTTTATATAACAAGCTTACTGGGAAATATAAGCATTAAACATGACTTTTCTCCTTCTGCAAGCAGGGGCAGTGTCCAGAGCAGAGTCTGTGCAGCAATGCTATTTGTCAAAGCCACTTCTGAAGCAGAGTTCTGTATCATGTGCTCTCTTTTCTTTTCTCTTAGTTCTTGTTAATTCATCGAGGGAAAGTACAAGTATTTCTAAAACCATGATTACTTTACTGTACATGACTACCTAAAATACATATTGTGGTGAGAATAAAGCTTGGTGGCTGGGGACTATCTAAGACCATAGGAACAGTAAACAAGCTCATCCAATATATTGTCAACAGGAGACAAATATTTATGGTGAAATGGCTTTCAGGGTAGAAACTATTGGATCCTCTTTTTTTTTTATTTGTTCTCTGTCAGAGGAATGATTTAAAGTGAACCTCAACTCACATTTCAAATAATAGATGACAGGAGCTCATCCATTTCAATATAATTCATTGTACTGCATATGTATGGGGGAGATTTCAAAAGAAAACCAAGGAGTGTTATTTCCAAGTGAGTCACTACATTTTTAGAGGTAGTATTTCGTCCTCACTTTCCTTCTATTAAGGTTATTGGTTTCCCTGAAGAGAAAACTGCATTTTTGTGTTGAATATTTCTCTTTGTACCTTTTTTGTCTGGTGCCAGCTCAAGAGTGAGGGGTGCAGGGAATGGTTTAGTATTCTTAATGTTTGACAGATTAATTTTTTTTTGGTTGTTGTTTCTTTTGTTGCTCTTCTGAAGCATTAGTTTCCTACTTTATCTGCCTAGTGTACAATTCACTTTCCTGAAGAAATATCAGACCTCTGATTTCCATCCTTCCACATGTCTGAAACACAGAACTTCAATTCTCTTCAATATCATAAACCTGAAAAATTCAACTAGTATCATTTATCTATCATAGATTTCAGGGCTGGGGCTGTGTGTGGTGGGGAATTTTCTTATTGATCTATTTGATTTGAATCCTCAATAAAGACATTTCCTATTGAAAATGTTCCTTTGTTTAAAAATCCCAGGTCAGAGACTGAGCATATCTGAATGCCCCCAGGAAAACCAAGCTGAGGGTGCTGGGTGCATTCACAGCCTGATATCCTTCTTGGGAGTAGAGTCTGGGGGCTGAAATTTTCATTGGAGACACATGTCCAGACTGAAATCCCAGACATGGCAGAGGATGGGTGCCTCACTTGAAGTGAGTCAGAGGCTGTTCGGGGGGGTTTGTCCTAGTTTTTCATGGATGAGGAACCCATCCACTCCTTCAGAAATGCTTCACCACGATTTGGACATGGGCTATCAGGTCCCTAATGCATATGCTGCATGTAAACCAAGGCAGATGCTATCATCAAATGTGTCAGAATTACTCAGGGAGCAAAATCAATCTTTTGTGGTTCCAGGCAGTTTTCCTACATGAACAGAATGTTTTACTTCTGTAGACAACTATGTATGACATGAATGACAGATATGCTTTCTCTTTGAAGGAAACAAAATGCATAGTCAGTGTTTTACTTTCCAGTGAGCTGCAAACTTATGGTGATCTTCAGCTGATGAAAGCAAAAAGGAATGATTTTTAAATGATGAGGGTCAAGGAATTTTGGCACAGTAGAATTGAATGCTATTGCCATCATAAATTGCTTCACATTAGTGTTGGCTGGAAAGGCTTTCATCAAGATATTCACAAAACCAAAAGACATCACAATAAACAGTAACTTGGGGCCTGGCAGTGAGTCAGTCTTGGGTCAGGAAGGGGATATTTGTGCCAAACCAGCTTAAGTGACAAGATTCTCTTTGTATCCATTTGTTTATCACCTGTTCTTCTTCTTAATTCCCCTTTCATTCAATTAATTTCCCTGCTCTTGGGATAAGTCAGATTTAATAATGCCAACCTGTACAGAAAAGATTATGCATATTCATGAAAGCTTATGAATTATTGGCAAAATCAAGTTGACTGAACTTTGATCATGGCAAAAGGCAATTAAATATACTTGTCTTGTAAAAAACCTCAATCTCAGATGAATATTCTGTCTTGATCACATGTAATTTGAAATAGATTTTGATGAAAAATGAGACATTGAAGGATATTAACTGAGGATTCCCCATGTCCTGTCTATAGAATTTTATCGCTGATCATAAAAGTAATGTATTTACATGTCTAGAAATTCAAGAGGTTTTAAAGGAGTCTCTGGGGTTAATATTTAAATTCAGAAATTCCAGGAAGTTTGCAATGCATTCAATTTGTCTCATTCTACTGAAAGTGTCTTCTGCCTCTTTTTTGCCATTCTGAGGGAATTGACTCACTGTAGGGAACATTTCTAATACTGTCACAAAGTCTTCAAAATGTGATGACTAGCATGGGTAAAAATTTTTGACACAACAGTCTCCTGTCAGAAAATACAGATTAATCAAAAAGTGTTTCTCAGGGATACAGGGACTTCTTAAAATAATAGGTGGAAAAATGTGTAAGTTGGTGTAAGATTCGACTTTGCCATTGTATTTCATCTCATTTCACTTGGACTCATATACTCTCCCTTGTTATTATCCTTTCAACGAAATGTTTCATGCTCCTGGGAATTTTTCACTGAGACTTTCTGCTCACCTGAAAATGGGGAAACTCAGTGTTCTGTTCAGATCTGACACACAGCAAAGTTTCTTTCTATTTCCTCTGGGATGGAAGTTCTAATTTCCAGTTGTGGTCTGTATTTCTAAGTCTGTTCTCCATTTTTGTGTGCTCAAACCTTATCCTGCTTCCAGAAACCCACCAACCAATGTAAGCCTGCTAAGATGCTGCAAAGATTTTCTGCAGAAACGAGGATTTTTTTTGCCTCACATAGGCCTTAAAAGATCCTATTTCTTGAGGTAAGTCCTCTATTTCAGCAATTCTTATATCGGACTCGTTAAATCAAAGTTGAGCTTAGAGGAAATGAGAGATTTTTTCCTGGTGCTGCCAGAGGAAGAATCTCTTATCCCCCTGTTCACTGAACATAATCCTTGGGCTGGTGAACTCGGGCACAGCTGCAGAGCAGGAGCAGCTCAGGGAGCAGGGGTTTGGGAGCTCTGGAGCGTAGGCTCCCTAAATTGCCACCTGAGATTTGGGCATGCTGGGAGCCTCACCAGTCTGGGGTGTTATTGGACTCATACAGGATAAATTGTATTCTTCCTTCTGAAATAACAACAAAATTCATCTGTAGCTTCTGCTCCAAGAACACTCCTTCAGAAGAATGTTCTGTTTAATCAGGTAAACCCATGCTCCTGCTCTGTTTGCATTGGTAGGGTAGAAGAAGGCAGAACAAAATGCATAGCAATTAGTAACTTCTCTGTGAAAACATGTACAGAAACCTTTTCAATTTTAGTGCTGTGTAGCTTGCAAGCAGATCTGGGAGGTGTGGAAGGGCTTTACATAAGGCATGATCCCAACAGTTCATACAATTAGCAAAAATTAACATATATTACCATTATGCTGAATTTTTTCCTTGCTGCTTTTAACAGCCTGTATTCTGAAGAAAACTGAATTCTCTAATTGAGCATATAAATGTGGCATTATTTCATATTCATGTTATCTTGGTGTTTAACAGAAAGGTATTTTAATTATGCAAGCTGGTATTGGTTAGCCTTTCAAGAGCCTTCCCTCATTGTTTTTCCTGCTGCTGTTTTCCTTGAAGGAAAACTCAAGGACTCCATGCTGAAGGACACATTTTCTGCATTGATAATGCTGCATTTCTTCTATACAACACAAGTTACATTCCCACAAAATTGCTTTTATTTTAGATGAAGAGCATCACAAAATGAGGGAGAGCAAAACTGCCTTTTTTTTTTTTTTTTTTTTTTTTTTTCCCCAAAAGAACATGGGCTGAGGCAGGAGAAAATAATTGGGCATTTGACAGCAGTGTTTGGGTGTGAAGAGGATGGGGCCAGGTTCTTCTCAGGATGCCCAGCACCAGGATAAGAGGAAAAATATAGTGAAAGCAAGAGCTAGTTAATCAGCTACAGTTATTTTTCAAAAACAGATCTTAAACATTTCCTGAGTTGTTGTTACAGAAAATAACAACTTTCTTGTGAAACAGCTACTCAGGCAGTCCAGTAATAGATTTTCTTCTTTACTGTCCTTGCTGCTCATCCTTGTTGAGTGTTTGATCCTGTAAAAATTACAGTCAATGTTCTGATTGTGTATTTTTTTGCCAGAGTATTGTGCTGGGTCTCTTTGTGCCTCACCATTTATGCTTTTAAGAGCATCCCACTGACAGGAGCTGGTTTCCCTCCATGGCACAGAGCTCTGTGAGGGCTGATGCTTTGCTTTCAAAGCTTCCAAAGACAGAAGGGCTTTCCCTGTGACAAGGATCTCAAATTCTCTGACACCCAGAGATATAAAACCATCCACCTGAGGAGCTCTGCATCTGGGTTATCTGCAGGGGACTGCAGAGCTTGTACCCCTGGAAACTGTCTTTACAGAGGTTTTCTATTTCTGGTAGCCCTAAGAAGGGAAAACCCAGGGAAAAGCATCTGTGAGGACTGTGCAAAATCATGTGCTAGAAGGGAAAAGCAAGAGAATCCCTTTCCAGAGAAGAGGAGCAGAAGGGACAAAGAGGAAAGCAGAGGCTAGAGAGCACTGTAAATATCAGGGACATGTTAAATATCCAGTCTGGACAACAACAACCCTATTGTTTTTGCACCCTGTCTGTTCTGGAGAAGGAGGGATGAATCAAGAGGCCCTGTGAAATGCTGAGCTCTCTTCTTTAGCAGAACTTTAGCAGTACATGGAACATTGACAGACCTATGAAACCTTGTTTAATGCCTGTTGAGCCTTGTTTTAACATGTGTGGCTGCAGTCAGTTTTTGACGTGTCTGGCACATGAAACCAAGTGAAACAGGAACATGAGCTGGAAATGAGACTGTAAATGTGATTTCATGGCACAGAGTATTTATTCATGTAGGCTTGAGAGAAGAGGATGTCAGAGGAATGAAAACAAAAACAACCTCAGATCTGTTTGCATAGTAATTTTTCACCTCCATCAAACATTGGATTTCATATTTCATATGCCAAACCATGCCTTGTGATTACTGCAGATAGGCCATGTGCATGGGAAATCTATTCTGTTTTCTTGGGTTTTATTCACCCTTGTAAAAATAGAAAACCTCTGGTTTTGTTTTCCCCGTAGAGATTATTACTAGATTTTAAAACTTTCTGTTTCAAATTATGCTCTCACTATTCATTACAGTGCTAAATATGTCACTTTTTTTTCAAATATATAATTTAAACATTCAGAAAGTAATGAAAAGTCAATTTGGACAATTATGGAATCCTTTAAAAATCTTTTTTGAACACAAGCTCATGTTTACAATATTGCTTCACTTGATGTCAACACTTGATTTCTTTTTAAATTGTGGACATTTTTCATGACTTCTGAAACTCTTGACAATCTAAACTCAATATCTTGGGTCAATAGTTAGTATACATTGATATATTCTTAGTTGATGCATATTTGCATAGTGGGGATAATGTTAAATAGGCCTCCTCAGAATAAACTGAGAGGGAAGAGCAGCAGACTCAGGAGAGGAGGTGAGAATTGGTGTTGGTTTGAGCTTGATTGTGGAGCAGGTTTCCAGCACACAAAGTCCTGTGCTTTGTTAAGGGTGTGGCAGGAACCTTTTCTGCCAGTAAAGTGATTAACTGGATCAGGACTGGGTGACATTTGCTTTGGCCACATTCTTCGTAAAGTGAATATTGGAGGATCCAAATCCCTGGGCTTGCTGGGCAGCTGCTTTTCAGTCTCAGTAAATTCAAATAAAAAATGGTTCTTTCTTAGTCCTGTGCAATCAGGTCTCTTGAGTGCAGCAGCTCTCCAATCTGCAGATGAAACAAGCACTCCACACCATTCAGAAACAATAGAGAGTCTGATTGTATAATACACTGATAAAAATGTGTTTAAAAAATAAATTATCTACTAGCTGCTGGGATTGCTTGAAATTCCATTAAACACTAATGAGAGAAGGCACAACAGACAAATTAACAAACACTCTGCACACTAACCTAGAAAATGCCAGCCTAAACCTTTTGATGCTAAACTGATTAAAATGAGAAACATATTTCATGTGAAACCACTTGGCATATTTCAGTGCATTAATTGAGGCATAATGAAAATGGAAGGTACAGCACAAAAAAGGAAGAATACTCATTATAAATACATACTATGGTCTTGTAAAACAGTTGTACCCAACTGCAACCTTGGCTTCATACACATGAGTAAATCCACACCAGCAGAAAGAATATAGAAGGAAGCTAAAATATTCAGATTTTAGTACATTTTCATGAGTGAAATCAAAGAGATAGATTTTTTTTCAGTGAACCTCTGCATGTGTTATAAGATCATAAATTCTTTACACATATGAAAGATCACCCAATCCTGTATCTCCCATTGGTTCTGTAGGATTAACTTGCATTGGTGGTGAGGAAAAAGTTGAAGTGAAACCATGTCAGATTTAAAAGACAAATCTCATGTATTATACCTTGAAGAGATAAGCATAAATTAGAAAACAGAGAGAAAAGAAAATTGTCTTCAGTAAAGATAAAAGGGAGGTGCTGGTGTGCCTGTTCAAGGCATTGTGTGCTCAGTACTTCATCATTCAACAAAAAGGACTTGCCACAGCAACCATCACACCTGGTGGAAGCTGGAGGTGATGGAATTAAAACATTTCCTAAAGAAACTTAGTGCCAGACTGTTGCACAGCACAAAAAAAACATCATTCTGTGCGTTCAGATCATGTCACCTGAATCTTCATGTGTGAGGAGTCCTGGACATGTGCTTTAGTTCCTCCTGGACAAAAAGGGAGGTTTGGGGTGCTGCAATCTTAGAGGAACCTACCTGGGGGAGTAGGGGTAAGCCTTTTCAGGAGACAATCTGTGATAGATGTGTTATATTTGCCCAATTATCAAATCATAAAAGAAAACCAAACAAAATTAAATGTAGCAGGAATTTTAATTAAGTAGCTTAAAAATATATGAAATTGAATACACTCAAAATATTAACAATATAATTTGGTTATAATTAGGAATAATTTGGTTCTGATAATAGCACATAAGAAAAGGTAACCACACGGGGTAAGGAGTGCAGGGTCCTTGGACCCCTTGTCACCTCATGTACAAACTTGCCAAGCTGTAATTGGAAGATTAACCCCCAATATGCAAATGGACCAAAGTTACACAAGTATGAAAACCCGTGACCCATCATCTATTTTTGGGTGTAGCCCCTGGGGGTGCTTTGTCTGCCCCAAATGTACCTGAAGACCCTTCAGTAAATATAATATAAATACATATATATTTAATTTTGTCTGGCCTCTGTTTTTAGGTAGCCCGATAAAGCATCATCCCCAGTGACATATGTGTGCAGGCACAGTGCATGATTTACTGTGGCCATGCCCTGCAAGTAAAAGTGTCACCAGATCATGATACAGAGCACATGAAGGCTGATTGAAAATCTCCCAGGCCTACAGTTGTCATTATCTAGGGTGACAATCTTGCTGCAGTACAGACAGGGAGCTTTATGGGGACACTGTTATGGACTATGAATCATCCTCAGACATCTTCACTGTGTATTTGTGATCTGTATAAAAATTGGGTCCTACATAGGAGTAGCTATGTATTGAGCCCTCTCAAATTAGGATTTAAAACCTAAAATAACCCAATAAAATCACACAGTGTTATCTATCTATCTATCTGCACTTCTTTAATTATACTGTTCAAAATTATTTAAGCAGTGTTTGGGCCTCTCTTTTAGCAGGAAAAACTTGAACTAAATTATAGTTATTTAAAAAAAAAAATTGAGTCATCTCATTTATCTGTTCAATGTCAGCAACAGAGGGATTCAAAGTCATTGGCTGCCATGAAAGTAATAAAATCACAATCTTCATCTCAGCCAGGTCCGGATTCAAAACCTCTTTAAACTAGCAGGAATCTGTGAATTAAATTCACTGGACTTTCCAGTGAAATAAATAGCTGCTCTGCTTCAACTTGTAATTCACTTTGACACTGTTACAAAATTAATGTTTAAATATATTCCTCTGGAAATGAAAAATATTTTTTTCAGCCTTTGGAAAAGATGCCTGTTGTTATTTGTATGAATCAAACCTGCATCAGTGAGGTGTGACACAGAGCACAAAGACTTTCATTGAAATCAGTAGGAGCAGGAACAGCCCATTATTCATTTTTGATGGAAATGGAAGAGGAACAAACACATTGCAATAAAAAGTAAAGCAGTAGAAATTAATAATGTGCACCCCAAACAACAGGGACATGCTTGGAAGTTTGTGAGAGCAGGCTCCTCTTCTGGTGTTCATGGATCTTACTTTTTCCCTGGTGATGTAAATTGCTATTAATAGACATGTCAGTATATCGATAATTTAAATGAATTTAATTTCAGAAATAAGGGATAAATATCAGAAATAAGGGATTTCTGCATCTTCAGTTATGTATTGTCATCAGATAGACTACAGAGTAGTCACAGTGGATTTACAAGCCTAATTCATTCTTACTCAAATCTTTTCACTGTCTGAAAGAAAAGGAACTAAACATGCTTTAATATTTTGATAGGAAACATAAACCTCTGGCATGTCTGATGCGAGCTGTCTGGTTGCTGCACGCTTACCTTAACCAAGTGTTCCATATGTTAAGTGAGAAATCCCAACATTTCTATATTTAAAGATATCCTGAATTTTGTATGCTGCTCTAAGAAATTTTTTTCTTTGTGGATAAGGTAGGATATAAATGTTTTTGAAATATTTAAAAATCACAGGATATATTAAAACTGAATCTTCTTGATTTAATACTAAAGGAGCAGAGGGCTTTGAGTAGTAAAGGAACTGAAAGTGTAACGTGAGGGTGGTAGAGAATGCTTATCTGTGGTGACCAAAGCTCATTTCTCCCAAAGCCTATTTCAATAATAACTTTCATCAGGGTTGATGAAAGGCTGAGTCTGTGGAGACTTTTTTCCTTAGAAGTGGTTTATGTCAGTGATTGAGGTAAATTTCTGAGTACAAGCACAGTGATTTGGATAAATGAAAATTGTTTTCCACTTTTTCACATTCACCCAGTTCTGTGACAGCTCCTTTTGAAAGGACATTGGCCCTTTAATAGGGAAATTATAATAATTCTTATTGTTTCTGGCTTTGTCCTTCATTTGATGAACTCAGAAGCACAGAAACTATGTGAGACCAGGACCTGAATAATAAGAAAAGCTTTATTTGAAACTCAAAGTATACTAATAGCTTTTGTTATGGATCTTAGTTTGTGCTGGAAAACTGAAACTGGAGCCAGCCCTAAACATCTGAGGCATCATTACTGTCAAAAGCAGCACTGAGGACACAAAGATTTGGTTACTAATGATACATTGGATTCCTTGCCAGAGCAGTAAAACCCCTTGGTGTGGAACTGACACAGCAGCTCAGAGCATGAACCACCAGCAGTGCAGGGCTCTGGAACAAACAGTCGTAGATTTCTCCTTACATCTTTCTCATTAACTTTTTAAAGCCTCTGCTGGCTTTGTGAGCTTATTGCTGGGAGTTGGAAATGATGGATGGAATAAAGGAAAGGCGAGTTGTGCTGCACAGTCACTGCTGTGGCGTGTTGGATGGTGTTACCCTGAGCTCATAAAAAGCCAGGACAGGTCTGAGCAAACAACTTACTGTGCTCCTTCCCACAGCAAAACTGGCCAGGACTGCTGACTGCCCTAATGCTGGCTCTTTGTTATGATCTTGCTGTTTTTCTGCTTCTTTCCGCTGGTGATTCCGCAAAGGGCGACTTCCCTGAGCTCCTGTGTACCCCAGGAGGTTCCACCCACTCTGAACTGATATTCCCCAGGGCAAAAGATAAATTATGACTCTGCCTTGCTTTCCTTGCTGATTTTGCCCAAGTCATTTAGGGAAACAGAGAAACAGCCCTGTCCCAAGGATGTTTTTTTTAGTTTTTATCATTCAGTGCCTTATCAAGCATGAACTCTACTTGAGTTCACAATTTATTCTTTAGTTAATTAACTTGTTTCAAGACTGCATTTTCTTTTGTTTTGACTCTTCTTGCTATGCCATTTCCCAACATAAAGGCTTTGATTTTTTCCACCATTAGTCCTGCATTTTCTTTGAACTGCAATACAAATAATAGTACTATCTATATATATAACAAATAGAGTTTTACACATCATTTTAGATGTCATTCTAAAGAGATAAGTGCTGCCAGAAAACACAAAAAAAAAGTAAAAGAAAGATAGTAAAAAGTACAATACAAAAATAAGAAAAAGAGGGACTAACATATATATACATACATACATACATATATATACACGTATATGTATATATATATGTTTGTCTGTAATCCCTTTCTGTCTGGATCTTATTGATCTATGATATTGATATCATGGTTCAGACTCTATCAGAATTTTAATCAAGCTCATTCATGTGTTTTTGTCACATTCTTTGAGAAATGTTGATTAAATGTTAATTCTCTCTGGTGGGAGATGGGAAAACAGAGCATTGGTAACAGTCAAAAGTTCAACCAAAATACATTTACTTCCAAAATAATGGACTGGCTTCAGCCTGCCAGCCATGCAAGCACAAGGAGCTGTGATGGATGTTACATCAGTGATTCTGCTCTCAAGCTTTATTGGGCAAGAAACCCAATTGAAATAATACTAGTGATAGTAATAACAATAGTAATAGTAGTAGTAATAATAATGTAATGAAAAAATAAGCTGTGGTGAATAACACAGGCTGGTGTTAAGCCACAGTTCTTGTGCCTGTGCCATGTTCATATAGAGAGACTAAACAGCAACACCTCCTAAGAGGTTCAATGATGCACTTAGCACCAAAAATGTTTGGTACAGCCTGACCCAGGAGGTCTGCAAGCTTGGGAGAAGGAAGAGAAATTATAAAGTTTGGATTAGAAATGTAGTAGTTCAGCATGTGAGGACTCCATCCAGCTGTGCAGAAAGAGTATTCTTGTCATCTCTTATTCAATGCATCCTACAGTCTGAATCATCACACAGGGGTCTTTTATCCTGATTCCAGATAACTGACATAAAAATTTGCATTTTAAATGAAAAAAATCCACATTTTTTATAATCCTTTCTAAGTCAATTTGAGTTTTAAATTTTATTTTTTCTCTAATAGTATTGGCTTTATTATAAAGTATGGTCAAAACTTGTAAAATAAGGAGGGGATGAAATGAATTTAAGCTTTGAAGAAGCTAATGATCCCCAGATTTGCATAATACTTTGAAATAGTCAGATGTGCAGGCTTGATCCCCATTTACACAAATTAAGTCTGCAATTCATGCACAGACACAGGTGGGCTCCAAGTATCTCACAAAGTCCAACATGATTATCTCTGGTTCTTTTCATTAGGCATCAGCAGGTTGTTATATCTAGGTTAGGAGAAATTCAAGACCTTATTCATCTTTTCAGTCTATAACAGTTTTTTCTGCTGCACCTATATGGTACTCAAGTCAGTTTAGCACAGTTTTAAAGTTTTATTATAACTGCAAGTGGGTGAAATAAGCCTGTCAGTGGTAGTGCAATCTCTGTTCTTATTTTGGGAGGTGCTGAATTTCCTCAGGAGACTCCTAAGAGGAAAGGACTAAAAATTCACTAAATCACTTGAGATTGAAGGCATTAAAGATGTCTTGGACAGCGTGGTGCCCTGTGCAAGGGCATGGCCAGTGTCTTCCTGAGGGACACTGACAGAACAGATTCTCCTGTCAAATGCATTGTGGCTCAAGCAGTCTTTGGTATAAGAGTTCATTTTTCCCCTACTGATTTCAAATGGAAAAGGCTTTTGTTTAGCTGATTACAGAAGTGTAAGGAGATGCTCCTGATTTAAGGGAGCTGATTTAAGCAGCAACTGGGTGTGAATAAAGAGGCACCATATCTCCTTTACTCAAAGATGTGTATTTCCTTTTAAATAAAAGTTAATGTAATAAATATAAATGTGGACGGTTTCATTTTTAAATTAAGAGAAGCTCTTTTCAGCATAGTTTATCCTTAGATTTGGTGAGGTTTGGCAAGCTCTTTTTGGAAAATCTTTGCTACTTTTAAATGTGAGTTTTCTAGAGATACACTTCTATATTTAATCTCTCTTTGGCAATAACAGAGCCATCTTTCCATTTGTACCTCACCTTTATTGCTGAACCCACGCATGTACTCTGGATGCTTTCCTATGAATCCAGAGTAAGTCAGGGACATGACCCAAAGCTCTGGGAAGTCAGATAGGGGTTTTTTCCTAGCCAGTAGACTCTAGTGGGTAATTTAGTCTGGTGTTGTTTGAGTGGTTTTTCGTACTCTGAACACATTTCACTATTGCACTGTTGTCCATCCTCAGGCTGCCTATTAATTTTTAGAGAGAGTTTAAGTTGTTGGTTATTGGTCTGTGAAGTTCTTAGAGGTCTGGGAGCTGTGTGAGATGCCACTCAGTGAATCTGAGTGGACTGGTGATCAGCACTGAGGCATGAGAATGAGTGGCATTTTCCAGGCAAGACACTCAGGAGTGAAACTCTGTAGAGAGCCCACAAATCAGGAAATCAGCTGGGCCAAAATAGCCTGATCTTTTTGAATGTGCCAAACAGTGCAAGTGAAATTTATACTTAGTCAGGGTTTTTAGAAAGGATGCTGTCTGAAAAGTGTTTATTGTGAGATTTTCTGAGTCAGGAGATACTTCCAGTTTATCATGTTTGAATCTAGAACATGCTGAACTGGTCTTAACACTGGTGTAATGTTTTGGCTCATCCTGTATTTAACTGGATATGCACATATGGGTATTTAGAAGTTGACAGACACATCTTAATAGAAGGTAGCCCTCTTTGGTGGGAGTGTGTGTGGGTAGGCAGCAATTTTCTTCTAATGGTTTCTTACCAAGGGAATAATGAATTTGCCTTCTTGATCAAGGTATGACAACCTCTGCATTGATTCCCTTGATAAGTGTGGGCTGATTTCCTACTAAATCTCAGTCATGATCATGTTTAAGGTGTGAACCTGTATAATAAAATATAGTTTGAATCTCAGTGTTCCTGCCAAATCTATTTAAGCACAGGGATGATTTGCTGACACATTTCAACAGCAGGCTCTCAGGAATGTGTCCCTGTAAATCCCCCTCCGTTGTTTGTTAGGCTAGTGATGCTGTTTGTAAATGGGATGCTACTTGCTGCTGTCTTGTGATTGCTCTTCACATCCTGATGCCTTTGCTCAGTCCTCTGATGAAAGAAGAAAGCTGCCTGGGGAGTATTTCATAGGGAGAAATGTATCTCTTCAATATTAAACTCACAAATCTGTGAGGAGTGCAAATATTCTGTCGCTAGGATGCCAATTCCCTTTTATGAGTCCCTAAGTAATTACTGAATACTATTTGTTATGGAGCAGCGTATGAGGGGAAAAGAGGGGTTTTTTTCTAGATGGGACCCAAAGTGAATTAAGGTGTTTGGTAGCAGTGAGATCTGTGTAGTGAGTTCGTGAATGTAGGACAAAGGAAACAGAGATGGATTTTAGAAGCCATCTTGCAAAAAAGAACAAACATGAAGGCAGAAGTATTTGCAACTGACGCTAAGTTGGGATGCAGAGTTCAACTTCCTCCCCCTTGCAAACTTGTCTTCTGCTTCCCCACTGCTCCACATGCATTCCCTCTGGCATGAGACATTAAGTGGGCTGGGTTTCCATCAAACTGCTTTGCCCTGATAGGAGAGTGGATATTGGACACAAGGACACAGCTTATAAACCTCCAGAGTTGGGATACAATGACTTTGCATATGTCAATTGCAGCACAGTGGCACTCTTAGCCCTCTCCCAGACTTCTAGGAACCAAGACAGCCAACAAAAAAGCCTTCTGTTTTACTGGCATAGGAAATTTTTAACACAAAACAGACCATCAGGTTATCCAGTGAATGTACTGGGCTGTATTGTCCTCCAGGAACCTGCAGAGATGAGGATGGTTGTGCTGGGTTGGGGATGAATCAAACTCAGGTCACACCATAGGTGTGATAATAAACACCTTTCCTGGGGGATAAAATCCCTGCTGTGTAGTTACATTTGCCCATTGTTGATCTTGACTGTCATTTCTAGGTCTTACAGTAATACTAGTATTATTAAAGCCGCCTACAATTTTAAAATACATGCTCTGAAAGTAAGCAACTAACTGGATCTACCCATCAGTCAGCTTTCCTTTTCAAAGTAAACAGTCTAATGAAAATTCAGGATGTACCCATGTGTAAATGTTCATATCCACTCTACACATAAACTCATATAATTTATATATTTGTATTTTACAATTTCATTCTGTGTATGTATTAATGAGTATATATACACCTGTACATGCAAACACATGCTCTACTTTTTTTTTTTTTTTTTCAAAATTCCAGCAATGTGAATCTTAGTATTTTAAAAGTTTTTTTTTTTTTAATTATCCTGGGTAAAACCAGTAAAAGCAGTTTAATTTGAAAAGAAATGCCTAGACTTATGCCTAAATGTAGATTACTGCAATTTTTCATTTTTGTTACTGAATGGCATAAAATTTGGAGTTAGAGCTGAAAGTTTTAGTCTTTTCACAGAACTTCCTGGCAGTCTTGAGCCATTAAGATATTTTTCACCATTTAATTATATTTAACATTTTAGGACTAACTAAATTAAATGGGTATAGTAAGCTTTTAAAATTAATTGATGCTTTCTCACTTTAATAAATGCAAGGATGGAATAATGCCCTAAGCTTCAGCCTACATACTGGTATTTCACTCTGAATATCCATGTCCATGAGGACAGCAGCCTCATTCCCCTCCTTCCATAATAAGTTAATATTTTATGGAGCAGAACAGCACAGAGTCAACAGACAATTTAATATTATGGTCATGGTGACAAAGCCCAGAACCTGGTGTATTTTTCATCTCCAAAACCTCAAAAGCCTCCTGCCTGCACATGATTCAGGTTAGATCTTGGGGCTCTGTATTGTCTATAGACATGTGGCTGTCTCAGAGAGGGACTTTCTGCAGACAAGGGGTGAAATTTTGTCTGGCTTGGGTGTTGGAGTGGCTGCTGAGAGCAGAGGGAAGAAATTCCTTATCTAGGTTATTGATATTAATATGATGAGAAATGCATTGGGCCACGTGGCTGTGTTTATAAGCATAATTAACAATGTGTGATTGAGGGTACTTAAGGAGTGGAGGAATTACTGTGAGCTTTGAAGTGCCAGGTTGTTTGCAGAAAGAAGCTGAGAATTTGGATCACCAAGGGCTAGAGATGATGTGGGCTCTCAAACACATACTGTAATTGCTCTAAATGTCTTGGTCACCTGATGAGCCAGTCACTCCCTCTCCTCCTTGGAGGAATCTGCAAGTTGCAGTGGTGAGAGAAGGAGATTCATTCCTTTCCTAGCCTGAAAGGAAAAGCAGAGGAAAATGAGGTTCCACTGCTCTGCTTAACCTCCAGTTAATACCTGCTTTGGGAAATGGAGCAGGACATAAACAGTCTGCTGGCTCTTTCCAGCTTCAGAACTTTCAGCCAATGTGTTTAACTTCAATCCCTATTTACCTGATTGACAATGTGTAAGAACATAAGTACTGTTCTTGGGTCAGAGAAGAGGTTCCAGTATCTCATTTTGACAGAGATAAGCAACAGACACTTTGGAAAGAAATATGGGATTCACGTAAGCAGGGAGAGAGCACCACACTCTCACAGCTTTCATCCATGGCACAATGTTCTGTTCAGATCAATTCAGATAGTTCACTAAAATATTTTTAGCTATTGAGCATAAAAATGGCATGGAGAAATTAAAAGACAGGTATGCTCAGTGCAGGCAGCCTTAGAGATCTCAATTTCCCTGCTTCCCCTTTCATCCTGTCTTTCTACCAAAGCTCATGCCTCAGAAAGCTGTCACAAGGACAGCAGCCCTCTAATTTTGCAAAACAATCCACAGCTGATGATTTCCATTTGATATTTGCTTTGCTACGGTATTTTCCTCCAGTATTTCTGCTCTGCCTCTGTTGGAGGCTTCCTTTCTGCAGGGCTGCAAGAAACACGTCTTAACACTTTGGCCTTGGCTGTGGCAGTGTGTGTGTGCTGTGATTGATTGTGTTCATTAGGAAGGGTGAGTGTTGTTTGTTCCCCTATCAATAGATAAGTTCCCAAACAAGATAAGTGCAGGCCAGCACACTTGCTGTAGTAATTACTGGAGGTTCAGATAAAGCAAGTGGCACTGGAGCCTCCTTGTAATGAATCCTTGTTGACATGGAGCAGGAGATGCATTTTATTTATATATATATATATATATATATTAGACATTGAAATCTTTCAGAGCCAAATGGGAAGAACTGCAAAGGAATAAAAGGCCTAGTTCTTTAGGGCAGTGCAGCATCCCAGATAACTAGAGCATAGTGCACGGAAGCAGCTTTCAGCTGAAGCACTTTTGTTTGTGGATCCACAGACATCAAAATGTCTCACAAAATTGGATCAGTTTTGATGAAATCTTATTGGGGAACACAGCAGTAGCAGCAAAATTTAGTACACTCCAGCACAAAATCTTTGGATAGTCTTTCTTACACCTTCTCATTTTGAAATGTCCTTCTCTCTTACTTAAAATGCAGTTAAGTCCTTGAAACTAAACCAAAATGTTTTCCAGGTACCTTTAATGTCCTTTACTCTCCCTCCCATGCAGTGAGTTTGAATATTTTTCCCTAAGCCTGACTTAGCATCCCTCCTGCCTATTCCCTTCTCTCCACTGCTCCCTTGCCCTCTCCTGCTGAACTGAAAAGAGCAATTGCAGTGAAAGCACCTCTGATCCCCACATGCTCTGAAAATGTCTGCCAAACTCACAGCTTCAGACTTAGCTGTGCTAACCAAGAACTCTCCTATCCTTAGGTCAGCCACATGGGACCAAGGGGGTTGTTTTGTATTAAAAAACCCACTAAGGCAGTCACTCCTCATGTCAGGGAACTGGGGTCCCCCTGTTCCACATTGTGAGGGTCAGGGAAACATTTAGATGTGATGAATTAACTTCTGGTGCAGTGAAAAGCTCTCATAACAATTAAGCTGATGGTTATATATTGTTTCAAGTGGTTGTATCCCCAAGGAATGCTTACACATCAAAAAGGAAATGAGCAGCAAGTTGCTAGAAGATGTAATCTGAGGAAGCACAAAACCATTTTTCATGGTTTTAATTAAATGACCTTTGCTTGGTGCCTTCCAAACCTACCTCTAGTCACTGTTCAACTGATAGTGCAGGTGATGTTGGTACCTGGTGATGGAGATGTCTGTTTCTGCATCATTTCTACAATTCATAACATGCTTGATAAAATTTTAATAGCACTGATGCTTTAAAAACTTATTCTTGAAACTATGCAATGAGAATTTGCAGTTCTATGTGTTATATGCAGCATGGGAACTTTCTAAACCAAGCAAGCAGAAAAGCAAGTACCTTAAAGTAAGTTATTTTAAGGCCAAAGAAGCTCTTGGAAGCTATTTGTGATCATTTTCCAGCTATCTTATCTCAAGCATCAATTTCTGCATTGAGGTGCAAAAGACCAGGCAAATGGGATGAATCTTAGTTATCTTCAAAGGGTGGGGAAAGTTTCACAAAGATTAAATATACCACAAATGATAGAGCCCACTGAGAGGAGATTTATACACATTCAGTACCCACATCAGAGGTGAGAGGTGAAGTAGTAGAAGATATTTTGCCTTAATTGAGCCTCCCTGGCCCACTAGAGACCCATTTAGACCACTCACCCTCTCACACTCCTTATGTAGGAGGGATTCTGAAGGGCTGTAGATGTGTCCAAGGTGTGTACTGAAAATGCAGAATTAAAAGATACATTAGAGGTGCATTACAACTTTAAACGCAGTCAGCTTGGATACAGTCACACCTTACTCACGACATTATTTGCAGCCATTCGGACTCCTGAGCCCCAGGCATGTGAATGACACCATTTTGTCTTCAAAGTGCTGCAGAGATGTGTGTCACGAGCCTGTAATTTAAAACGAATGAGCCCTAATGAGCTCAAAATGATTGCTGATCCTTACACACGTGTGGAGTGAGAGCATATAAATTACAGTTGTCATGCTGTGTTTCCTTGAGTTACAAATCGAATCAGTGTCCTGAGACAGGGGTAAGAGCTACAATGTGGTGAAAGAGAAGGAAAAAATGAACAGTATCAATGAAAAGGGGATCTGTGTAATAGTTAAGACAAATCAGCATTTATATACCAACCTGATCTTGATCCTTAGCGGGGATCTCATGCTCCTGTGGTTTGTTTGGAGTCAGATAAATGGAGCAAGGGGTGTAAAGTTTCAATCACTATTTTTGTGGAACACTACGACAAACTTGATATGCTGAATATCTTTGTGAAGAGACTGTACTTGAATTATGTGTTTTATGCAGAGGAGGGTTTTATCTACTATTATGCTTCATTCAGTTTTATTTAATAGTTATCTAAATATCACTTCAGATGGAAATAATAATTATATTAATATAAACTTTAAAATTGCTGACTTCAGTTCTAATAATTTAAACAAATAAACAAATTCCCAGAAGAATTTTGTAAAAAAAAAAAAAAAAAAAAAAACAAAAAAAAAAACCTTATATCCTTCCTTTGTTTAGCAGCTTAACATGGGTAGAACATTTGTTAGGACTGCAAAGGAACTGCTCTGGCACCTTCAGCAGCACAGGAGGTTGAGTGAGGAGAATAAGTTGCTCAGAAAAGCAATGACATAGAGAGTCACCTGTCACTGCAAGATTGCAAAGAAAATATGGTCAACTTCACACCTGTACAGGTTTCTTAACCAAGAGGCAGGTATCTCTCTTAGTATGTCTTTTCTTTTCCCTGACTTTCTGGTCTGTCTTGCTGTGTGTTTGAGCTCTGTAGGATTAAACTGCCGCAATTAGCTCCAGCTGTGGCTTGAGGGAACGAAGCTCTGAAGAAATTGCTCTGTATTGTAAAAAAAGATGATCATCTTAAACTGTAGTACATGGCATAATTCCTGCAGCAGTTTCAAAATTATGTACCATCAAATGCCGTATCACATCCCTCATGATGGTCATTAGCACTTATGTCACATTGAATCACGGAAAACATAGTGAATTTGGTACTAATAGAGCAGAACAAAGTCTTTTCTGGCTTCTGAGTCTTGTTTTTTAATCTCCATAACTGGATGCTGCAGATCAGCACTGGCAGGGAATCTTATTTCTCTGTACCCCTGTGCTGGCTTTTAGTTTTAAGACATCAATTCTAGAGAAAATTCTGCCACTATTAGGCATCTAAATGTGGTAATTTATGTAGCACCAGCACTTTTTCTATCTATACCAGCCCTCATCTGCCTTGTGCTCATAAAATCCAGCGAGCACAAGCCCTGGTGTACAGCCACCATTGCCCAGGTTAGCACGGCTTTGCTGCTGGAAGAAAAACTGCTGTGCTGTGAATGAGAGGGAGAGGTGCCAAATCTCCCAGGTCTGAGATGTTTCTAGAGCAGTAATTATGCACTTGCATTGGCAAGAACCAGACTGGCAAACAGATGTGTTCATCCTATCAGGACTCCCTTATTGCCAGCTCGTGGGATCATTTTGTAGATGCCAAGAAAATAAATCTGAACTGTCTGTTGGAGTATCCAGGTGAGAGCCAGCAGAGTGTCTGTCTCTTCCTTGCTACAGTGACGTTGTTAGGGCAGGAAGAATTATGTTTGATGGGAATTCTCAGAATGGCTCAGAAATGGGAACAGGAATGAGAGAGTGAAGAATCAGCGTTCAGTGGTCATTTTTTAGGAGAAGCATTACATGAGAGAAAGGGACAGTGACAGGAATGAGCAATAACCACACCCATGCTCATCCCCCCAAGATCACACCATGCGTGATCTTGGGGGGAAAATTGAAGCTCTTGTCAGTGTTAAAGTCCCACCAATCACTTGATGAATAAAAAAAAGACAAATAGCAACACAACCTAAACACTGTCCAGGGAGAGGGGAGCATTTCTTTTTATTTTCAATTATCCAGTGATGTCACCAGACATTAGCATAAATTCTTGGCTCAGTTTTGAAATCTGGACTTGTAAATCAAATCTCAAAGTTTGTGTATGCCTTTAATTGCATGTTTTGTAATCAGTGTCTTCCCAACAAGTTTGCTCTGTTGAGGGTAATTTTGTGGGCATACTCTGCCTGCAGGCAGAGCTCTAATGATGTTTAACTGTCCTGTATAGAGAAAAATAAACAAAAACCATTCTGGTAACATTTTGTTAAGTGATTGACATTGGATATCAATCTGGCTGCATGGGAGTTTGTCTCCTCATAAGACAAACCTTGTTTATGTTGTTAAATAGATGATCCATTAGCAACAAATATTGTCCTACAAGTCTGTTACCTCTCACAGGAGACTGGTCACAGTGATTTCTCTTGAGATTCCTCTTAAATTGAGATTGAGAGACGAGTCATGTCTCCCTTTAATTTGTTTGGATTTTCCAAGAATTTTCTCTTGTATTGAACTACTCCAAAGTTCAGGTGTTGTAGAACTAATGCTGCCTCTAGTGTTTTAAACAGCAGCATGTCCAGCTTTTAACCACATTGTTTATTAGGAACCGGGCTTCCTGTTTGCTGAGGTTTAAGGCCACCTCTGTATCCCATAGAGCACTCTCTTAAAAAGCCCAAAATGACAGAAAATACTTCTAATTTTAAACTCTCTAAACTGGTAACATGCCCTCAGAACAGAAGTAGTTGATTGGCATGTATCCTTAATGTAATATAATAGACATTATATTCTTCAAAGAGCTGCTTAGCCTACTTTCTGGAAACACTGCTGCTGTGTTTTTCTATAGGTATTTTTCTTTCTTTGTGTTACATCTAATGACCTCATGAAAAGCTGGTCATTTTACTGTACTTTGAATAAAAATTATTTAAAAATAGTCATGATTCTGAATACGTGTCATGCTGATCTCCATGAATTATCTTTTTTTTTTTCACTAAACTTCCATTTGCAGCTATTCTTGGGTATAGGCTCTGCTTCACAGAGGTAAAAGATAGATGTGAGATTTTGTCAAATTACTTTAAAAATGAAAAAATCAAACACAACACTAGAACGACTAAAAATTTAAATGCAAATTCAAAACACTGTTGGGCTGTGACCTTTCCCTGGTTGGTTTATTTGAAAGTCTAAAACTTTCAAATTCACCCCCAAATTCATAGGTGTCCTGGTTTACGGCAAATTTGGGAGGAAATTTCCAAAGGGGTCCCTCTGTAAAGCAGATTCAAGTGGCCCCTCCCCCTACTGGTTTTGGGAAATAATTCCATGGAGAAAAGTGGAAAAACCTGTTTATTTAACCAGCAAAGCATAAGAAATGAATAATATTAAACAATAAAACCTCTTCACTGTTCTGAAGAGATAGTGTGCTGGTTTTGAATTAATTGATTTTTGGTATGGAGGGAAGGAGCCAGCCACAGAAGTGATTTTCTGAGAGGAGCTGCTAAGAGCTTCCTCTGTGCCTGGCAAAACCAATAGCTGGCTAGCTCTGAGAATTGGCCCATTGTTAAACCACTAAGAAAGCTGAGCACGCCTCTGTAAACACGCAAGTTAAAAATTAACAAACCCTGGGAATCTCTCTCTGACTGAAGAGAGGCGTTTCCCCCCTCCCAGCGCGGTGGCCGGGCGAGGGAGGGTAGGCCGCAGGGCCGTGGCTGAGGCAGGGCCGGGCTGTGGCTGCTAACGTCTTGCTGACACTAAGGCCTGCTCCGCCACCAGACGGGGCCAAGCCGGGCTCCACCGGGCCCTGGGAGCAGCCCCAGGCCGGGCTGGGCCATGGCATGGGCTGCTGAGATCCTAGCTGCTTCCCCCCTTCCCCCAGCACGGCCCCGTCAAAGAATCCTCCACCGTAAACAGCTCCGGCCACCCGGCAGGGACCACACGACCATCCACAGGCTTCTGTGAGATATTGACTCTGTCACTGCACAGATGAAACTTGCAAACGTTAATCCTCTCCTGAGTCAGAGAAAAGGACAGAGTGAAGACACGTAGAGGACAATATGAAGACACCAAGATCAGGAAAGAAAGAGTCAAATCCCAGGTGGGAGGAGAATGAGGAGCTGCCTTAGTCTTGGGCTGAAAATCTTTTGGTGATGGACTATGATACACTAGAATATCCCCATAATTCATGAAAAAAAGCATGGGTGGAATGGAGTATTCAAACTGTAGACATGAGCAAAGGCACCCATGCTGAAGCAAAGCGGATGTTGAAGTAGCTGAGATCCAAATGAGAAGCTTGAACAGAGAGAGAGAGGTAAGAGTGATGAAGACCCTTTGCCCCCAGGGAAAGAAGAAGACCTCTGTTTCCAGAGATGAAGATGATCTCAGAGATAGATGCAGAGAACCCTTGCTTCTGAACAGCCCATCCTTAATTGTACCCCATTAGCCAGAGATTGAGACCTTGAAAACAATTGTGGGGAAAGCTGTAAGTCAAGGGGAGGGATGTTCCCGTGGTGAACAGACTTCCATCTCCCAGGTGGCTGATTCACTGTGACACTGAAGCCACAGGAAAACTGTTTCTTGTGGAGAAGTCTCCATGGCATGGCAAGAGAGACTCCTGTCCCTAAGTGGACTGAGGAAAGACTATTCTAGAGGTATATTTTACGTATAAACTGACTGAAACTCCCAAGGTTTTTCTCTTTACATTGTCGGTAAGAAAGAAAAAAAGGTGTGGGGGAAGAAGAAGTGTTCTGAAGGCCTTATTCTGATTCTTATTATTCTTTCTTTTAGTTCTCTTAACAAAGTTATCTTTATACCCTTTAAAGTTTTGAGCCTACTTTGCTTTTCTCCTAATCCTATCTTTCAGCAGAAAATTACTAACTATATTCTAGTGGGCACACATAAATTGGTGCATTGGCCAGGAAACTCAGATTGGTGAACCAAAACCACTACAGATGGCAAATTCAGGAAGTCCTTGCCATGGGGTGTGGCTCAGCTCGCTCAGCCTCTTATCAGTCCCTCCTGTGCTGGAAAACGCTGCATCCCAGGCCCCAGTCGGCCACAGGCATGAGCTCCCGGTGTTTTCTGGGTTTTCAGTCCAGAGCAGGGCTGATCAGTTCCAAGAAAAAGAAAAACCACAATGTGGGGAACTTCTCTACCTCAGCTAGCTAAAAAAACCCGAACTAAAATGCAAAGGAGAGCTCTCTCTTCTGTCCGTGCTGCAGACAACACAGTCTGTGAGAAGGAATGCAGAAGAACAAGTGCAGTTCTGAAAAAAACTGTGCACTTCTTCTCCCCCACTTCACTCTCAGAGCCAGTCTTAAACGTGCAGAACTTCATATCCAGAATAAACAGAACAGACAACTGGGGATAAAAGCATCACATAGTCACCCTGGGACAACAGGACCAACTATGCTATGAAGGAGTAGGGTGGTTTTCCCCTCTTGCATTTCTTATTGGTGGTGAAGTGCTGCCTCCACTGTGGGAAGAAGGCAAAGTGTGGACAAGACAGAGCCATAACATGAGGGTGGTGGATGCACTGCATGGTGTCATTAGAATTATCTCCTGCCAGAACCCAGAAAATCTTCTCATACTCTATTTGCATCTAAATACATATACTTACCATACATTTATGCTACCAGGATTGAACCCAGACACTGCACTAATTTCCTTGGTCCTTCAATCCTTGGATCTGCTCTTTGTCAGAACATGTTATTAAATGGTTCATAGTCACACCTTCTCTGACTTTCTGACCAGCTGCAACAGGAGCTTTAGCAATGTTGGCAGCATGACACGAAGACTAAAACTAATATTATATATGAATATGTATAAAGATATTAAATTCCTAACAGGGCTTTTTTGTGCTTTGGAAACTATGGTGTGGTGGAATAGAGAGATTTGCTTGCAACTACTTTTTAATTCATTAATTGACTTTCTGTAAAGTCATCTGTATTTTCACATTATTTTTTTTCCCCCAAAAGGCAGTGTGTGCACTTTCTAGTAAGATGATAAATAGTGTGTGTAAAATCAATAAATATAAAATGAGACAGATAGGAACACCTGTTCATAGAAATTACTTACTTTCAATTTGTTTATTCATTATGTTTCATTTTACCACGTCTGGTTTCTCAAGTCAGTTTGTTTAAAAATTGGCAGAGTGTAGAAATAGGTGACAGTATGAGAATAATTGTTTCCTACTACTTCTAATAAATAACAAGCTTAAGAAATATAATATGTAAAGTGAAATCATAAGGAATCTATTCCTGTTTGGGCCAATTTGACTGCAAAGAGAGACTAGATTTCTGTTCCAAAGGGATAAAACAGGTCTTTTGAGCAGCAAAGGCGAATGAATAAATTACTATGCTATCAGGGAAAAGGAAAAATCCCTAGTGGGTTCACCCCACATGGTTACACACCTGAGTTACCCCATCCCTCAGCATCTCATCCACGTGTGTGCTTGGCCCCAAATACAAGCTCCCTAGCCAATATATTCCTCTCCTCTCAGCAATTTAGTCTGAATAGATCCTTTTGACTCTTGAAGACTTGTAAACAAACAGAAGCATCTTTGGTTTCTTTATTCACAAATCTCTACTTCAGCTCAGGGCATCAGCAACAGAGAAAATTTGGATGCAATAACAATAGATTTCTCTTTTGAATTCATGAAACTTTCCCTTAATGAAATTTGTTCTAACACACTGCAAGTCACAGGCTGTAGTTGTTTACTGCTAGAAAAGGCTGGTGCCCTTAGGAAGGTTTATTTATTTTCATGATCTGTTGCAGGGAGCTTTAGTGTCTTGGATACTGTGCTTTTTCTGGGAGGAGAGTGTTCAGAAAGTATGGCAGGGAGCTGGTGACATCCCCCCAGAAGTCCTTTCCCCTGGCCAGGCTCACAGTGCTCCACCTTTGGGAGCAGCACTTGAGCATGGCCAAATTGAGAGGTATGAGGATTTGTTGGTTTTTTTGGATTTTTTGGTTACTAAAACATCTACAATAAAATTATCCAAATAAATAAAATTCACCTCCCACAAAGCCAAATCTGCCTTTCTCCCAGGAGCTTCCCTCTGCTGCCTTAAGAAGGCTTTCTGTTCCATAAGGCACATGCAAGTTCCCCCTCCCACTTCCCTCCTATGACTTCCTTCCAGCACAAACATACAGCATTTAGCATCTTATTCAGGTGGTGAGTAAAAACAATGGACATTGCATTGGAGGGCTACAAAGTGAATAAGTAATAAAAGAACCTGTTCATGCACACAGACAACTCATTTGGTGTTTGCCAGGGACTGCTTCAGAGATGCTGCACTTACTTCAAAGGTTCTGTAATAGAGAGAAGGAGGGAAAGGAGCAGGAAGGGATGGGATGAAGGCTCAAAACAGGGATCAAAAGTGTAGAGAAGCCAATCTGTGAGATGGTACTCTAGCCTGGAGAAAAAACCCCAGTGATATTTTTTAAAAAGTAGTTTTCCCTCCATGAAATAATCTTTTTCAATAGAATTCATTAACAACTTCCTTTTTGCTGTGGATAATAATTCTTACTAAGGTGTTAATCAAGAAGTGATTTTTCTAAAGCCCAGCTTTTAGACATGTTAATTTTTGTTGAATATTCTGATTTATTAACTAACCAAAGAGAAATCAGAAGGAGCATGCACTCTGCAGGGTCATATGTATGTAATGTTCTAAAAAGGTTTTTTTTATAGAAGGGTTGGAAACCTTTTTTTCTCCTGATTGTTGGTTATTTGGAAAGTGTATGTAGTACCTCTAGAAATAAAGGGGATGATTATGTTTTATAGGCAAGAAGGGATTAATAAAACTCATAATGCTCAAAGAAACAGCTGTTTCTCTGTTTTGTAGTGCTTCTAAACCCTCATCTAATGCAGAGTGAGTCAGCTGGGAGACACCACTAGTGTTAAAAAAGAATTAAATGGAAAAGTAGTGGTTATTATTTGAAAACAATTATTCTCTAATTGTGCTTTGAGGAGAGGAAACAAAGAAAGAAAACTGCTGGTAAAATAATTTATAATTGGAACAAAGTATAGATTAGGAAGAAAAGATCTCTTAAAATAAAGACTTCCTAATCCATAAGCAGAGATGAAGCAACAGCAATAATGCTTTTATTAGTCTGTTTTGAAAAGGCTGCATCATTCACAAATGGGGTTGAAGCCAGGGACTGGAGCCAGGCTTCTTCCTGGAGCTCCTTTTGGAAACTCCAGCTGCATTCCCAACTCTGCTGTTCCCTGAGCAAAGCACTGCACTTCCTCAGGACTTCTTCTCACCCATCCAGCCTTCACTCTGGTTTTTGAGTTTGGCTAGGGTGGGTTGATGTGTCAAGAATGCAAAGCACAGCTGGTGGCATTTCTATACATTATTTTTTCTTCTTTTTTTTTTTCTGTTGCCTAGAACATTCATATGATTTTGCTGTCTGACTGAGAGAGAATAAAGAGTTTGTTATGCTCCATTATGCACCTTCCATTAGAAATGCATATATTTAATAGCTTGCAGTGATCTTAAGCCACATGATGTAATCTTTATGCAATTTTTAATAAAGACAGACTTCCCATCAAGTTTGAGGGTGGTCAATATGAAAGAGATGTCAAGATTTACCCCATTAGACTAGAAAATATTCTGCCCTGGTGCTTTATGTTCTTTCAATAATGTATTTTAATGGCATCTCTGCCATTAAATGAAGGAACTAAATGAAGGAATACTCTTTGATTTGACAAATTAATGGGCTTTTCTATTAGTCTTTGTAAAAAACCTTGATCCCATAAATACCTCTAGATTTATAAGTGGTATCTTCTTAAGTGTGTCCAGCGTGACTGCTTTTACTCCTTGTCATTTTGTTTAGTTTTTGTTTCATTTAATTTTACTTTTTCAAACAAAACAGTTCAATTTAACCCATAGCAGTAAAGGCAAATAAATCTCTACTCCTAAGTTTTCTAGGGATTTGGCAAACAGGAACTCACAGGTTACTCTTATAAAAAAGAGAAGGGAGAAAGAACCCAATAAAAGACAGGAGCAGCTGTTCCATCAGTAGCCTGAGAGCCAGAGGAAGCCCTGAAAAAGAAATGACTGCTTCATTCTTTCCATTTTTCAGCTTCTGCCCTTTTCAGTCACCTGTAAAAACCTGCCAGAAACTAGACTCCCTTTCTGGAAAAATAAATATGTTTTGTGTGATTGCAGATTGTGTAAAATGTGTGATATGGTAATGAGACAGTGGTAAATCCATAAAGATACTGGCTTTTGCTCTTTTTCCTGCTGGTCACTGCCTTTATCTATTTTATCCCTATCATGTAGGTAGTGCTGCAACAGGCTGCACTTAAAGTTCACTCCAAAGGAGGTTGAAAAATAAATGAAGAAGACCTTCTTGAGGCCAAAGAAAGTAATTTATTAGTCCTTAAAGCTGAAGTATATAAATTTGAAAGGCCTTCATGGGGCTAAAGAAAATAAATTAAACCTAAAAAGATGCTATTTCAGGGACATAGATTTATCATTTTGAGGTGTGTGAGGGATATACTCATGTTCTGAAGATTCATAAAGGAAGCTCTTTGTTTCTTCTCTGAAAAATCCATTAGCTTCAAAAAACTGAGCTCACTGTAAGATTCAAAGTACCTGATGTTTCCTGAATCCTGGAATAAATTACTGTCCCCTCTTTCTGTTAAACTGGGCTTCAGTGCCATTTCCATAATAAAAAATTTTAGAATAGAAAAAAGTAATTTGAGCTATTCCAGGCTAAGACCACAGGCCTGGCAGATCTGATTTCTCATTCATTCCCACCAGCACACAACTGCACCACATGCAAAGAGCATTCTGCTGCATGTGGTGCAGATGGCCCTGTGCCACCAGAAAATAGGGAGTTCAGTTACTTTTGTAGCAGTCATGAATGGCAGCAGAGGAAGCAGAGACCTGATGGGGTGCAGAGAACTTCCTTTCATCCTTCTTTTTGTATTACATCTGTACCAGAACTTTTGTGTTCCCTGATGCTGCTCAAGTAGTAGCAAGAGTGGTGCTGCTTCTAGAAGAGAGCTTTTACTTGCTGCTCTTGCTGCTTGGGATATTTCTTCATTGACATTCTTCCCATAGTTTGATAAGAGAGAATTTTCTCTAGAGTTTTCTCTTTTCCCAAACAAAATTTTATTTCTACAGGATTTAGTTTGTCAATGGATGCATTTCAGTATTGCTGCCTTTTTTCCTCTTTTTTTTTTAAAACCTCTTTTCTGGAGGAAAAAATTACTCAGTCCCCAACCACCTACCAAATTCCAGAAAGTTCTGTAATCTAGAGGATGTTTCATCTAGTGTGATGGAGAGAGGTTATCAAGCCCATGTGGCATTTGCAGTGTCCCCAGCTCCTCCCCACTGGCCCTGGGAAGCTGCATTGAATCTGTTTGAAGAGCAGGGGCAGTCCAGCTCTAAGAGGTTGGTGTAACTGCTCAGAGTTATTCAAAGAGCTATTGAAAGGAGAGGCAAAAGCAAGTTAGAGCACTCAAGCCTTGGATCAAACTGTTCAGCATTTGCTTCAGTTGACCTTTCTGAGTGTGTGTTGTGTTAAATCAGCTCTGTGAGACATGGCAGCCCCAAGAACATGCCTGGGGGCAAGCCAGAACTCTGTATTGCAATTTTGCCTCTGGCTGACAGCTGTAAAAAGTGTTAACTAATGAAATATTCTAAATGGGTAAATAACAAAGAAAAAAATAATAGAAAGCTAGAGACAGCTGCCCATAAAGCACAGAATGAATTCCTACTTGCAGAATTCAGTTTCTTTTCATACTTTGACATCCCTACTCATCATATAAGCCAGCCTGTGAATCCAGAGCAGTAGGCAGCAAAATCCTCATTAAGTTGCCCATACTCCTGTTGTTTTTCTTGTAATCTCAAGTTTTTCCTCTCCCAGAGTGACATGTGCTGGAGGGAAGCACTGTGTCAGTACCTGGAGGGAAGGGAATTTAGGATGTTATATTGAAAGTTTTGCCTTTGCTGATGCACATGGCTTCTAAACTGCTAAGAATTAGAGAGTAAGGCCACTGGTGCACCCTGCAGCAAGGCACGACCTCCTCCAGAGCCTGGTTTGCTATCCCTTCTCCATAACATTTAATAAGAAAGGCCAGAAATATTCCAAGGGACTGAAACATTGCAGTAACTTGGGGGCTTGAGGACCTTGTTTGCCAAACTCTGACATTTTCTTTAGTGTGGTGTGAGAAAGAGAAGGAATGTCCCTGTGACCAGAGGCAGTTCAGCTCATGCAGGTGACAGAGGCCTGGGAGGGCTTCTGGGGGTCCTGCCTTGGTGCTGAAAGGATCAAAGGCAATAAAACTAGGCAGAAAAGTGCAGTTTTCCCTCACAATAGCCTCCAGAATAATTGTGTCACCACAGAGATTAATAATTAAGCAAAACTCTCTCCCTTCCAATATGTTGCATTCTAGGCTGAAGGAGTTTTGTATTATTTTTCAGGTGATATTAATTAGATTCACCTTGAGTTATGAAATGCTATGTAATGGAGATGTCTGTATTTCCTACTCCATTGATACAACAGAGTTGGGTTCTTCAAACATTTCAGACAAACTGGCCTGTGGAACGCTGTTCAGGAATACTTCAGGTCAGGCCATGGTTTTAGGGTTTGTGAGCTATCAGCCGAAAAAAACATGTTATTGTCAAAGAAACCTTGTAGCCTACCAGTGGGATTTTCCTCTGCTCCACAGATGTTGACAGAGCTGTAATGGGTGGAGTGTTCCCACTTAATATTTTGCATGCAGTCATAGGGAAAAGGTCTTCCACAGCTTTTCCTCTGCCCATTTGCAGATATGGGGGCACACCTGGAGTTTTAACCCCGTTTTTGTGTGAGAAGGCAGCACTGTGTAACCCATGCTGGGGGAAGTGGATCCCACTAGGATTGCAGCTGGCTCAGCTTCTCCAAGCAGCCCTTTATTCATCGTGTTTTGCTCCTGGGGAGCACAGAGGTTCTGAACAAGTTTTTGGACTCATCAAGAAGCATGGCATGTCCCTGAAAGAGCTGCCATGTTCATTTCTGACATTTGCTGAAATAAGACAGTAAGTTTCCAGTTACTTGTTTTTCTGACTCTTCATTCATCCTGGGACCTGAAAGTCAAACTGAATTTTTCCTGGTTTGCACACTGTGTTGCTGCTAGTGATGATGAATTATTCATTGTTAATCTAAATGAATGAGCCTATTGATGAGTGCAAATCAGAAATTAGTTCAGTTAACTTTGCAGGAGCTTTACTGCCCAGAGGAACTGTTCGATAAGGAACAAAAATGGCCGAAACTGTTGTGTTGAGGGAACTTCATAGTTTTCTCAAAACCAGATTTCAAAACTTTTTTAGCAGTTGAAATGTTTTTGCCTGGTTCTGTTTCTGAAAGGATTTACAGTATAAGGTAGATCTCTCTTGGCATAAAAGTCAGGCATTCCTCACTCAGCCTATGGAATAAAGTTGCACTGAAGTGTTTCAGTAGCTGAATTTGGCTCATTAAAAAGTGATGAGCACTACAGCCACTGCAGCTGAGTCCTGGGATTTGCTGTGGCTGTTCCTCACTGGAATCAGTGTCTGTGCCCAGTGGTGTGATCCACTGCAATGACACAGGGCTTTGCATTTCCAGACAGAGCAAGAAATGCTGCAGCAATAGGATTAATTAATAGCAATAGGACTAATTAATAGTCCAAATGTATCCTGGCCAGCAGAGCAGTCTGTTCCTGCTGCAAACAGTGCCCAGAGCTCTCCACTACATCTCCTTCCAGTGACAACAGCCATTAAGCAACCAGTGCCACATTTCAAAATTCAGCAATAGCACTGTCATCTGAAATTCCACAAATACTGAATGGACAATTTAAAACCCAGTGTTTTTTCCCTGTCCTGCAAACTCTTGCTAATGCTGATTTTCACCTGCATGCCCAGTTGATTTATATGCATTGACAGACAGATATGTAGAAAGGGAAGTCTTTTCTTTTTTTTCTTTTTCCAAATAGAAAATAAGACTAAATACATTTTTTTTGGTTTTTTAACAGAACTGTTTGCAAAAGGTACAGCTTTTTCCTAAGCTGTATCTTTTGCAAACAGTTTTGTTAAAAAAACCAAATGTTTTTGGTGTTCCTAGGTTTCTTCCATGAATTATGCCATAAGCCTTTGCAGATCTGCATGCAGATTTAAAATTAGAACACCTGTAGTCAGACTCCATGTTTTTACTGTTCTAAGGCATTAGAAAAAAGGCTTGAAAAAAAAGCAGTGCAAATATCTTCATCTGTTGCTATTTGTTCACTCAACATAAATAGTTTCGCTTCCCCTGGTCTTCTTTTTATTATTAAAAAAAAAAAAAAATTAGCCATAGAACACAAAAATTCATTTAACATTCATTTTGCTCTCCAAAGCAAGTAGATGTACAGTTATGAACTAGTAACCTATAGGGCAAAGCAAACTTTGCCTTGTAAGAGAAGATGCCTGCTGTCACTCCTCCCTCTCCCCCTTGATCTGTTCAATACTTTCTGGGAATGCACAGTGTAAAACCTACACAAGATCAAATCTTTCCCGGATTTGGTTTTATTACATAAAGGCAGTGCATTCAAGTAATTTGTGTCATGCTGCTCCTCTGCACTCCCTTGGCATAATGTGCTCCAGGAGATGGGAACAAAAGCACAAGTGTGACATCTATTGACAGCCTTGGCTGGCAGGACACGGCAGCCAGAAAGCTGCAGCAGGAGCAGGGAAAGGTCTGTGACAGCCTCTCCACTGCAGGACTCATCATTTTTAAATAGATTTACAACAAAAGTCTAATGCTGGGTTTGAATTGCCTGTGTGTTATGTGTTCAGTTAAACCTAAGCCCTGCACAAGTCTCTAGAAGAATAATCCGTCCTGAACTGTGAGAAACAAAAGATACTAGAAGATCCTCTAGACTTCTGGAGGAGTGGAGCAGGGAATGCTTCATGCTTCTGGTGTCCATATGGTCTTTCCTAGGCACTTTGCACTGGCTAATGATTAATGCATCCATCCCTAGAGGTTGGTGCTTATCAGCCTGTGTTAGCTCTGGAAATACCAGAGTTCCTGAGCTGGAGCAACCTGAGGAGCCATCACAGCTGTAATGAGCCATCTGCAGCTCTGCTGCATGCTGGCCACTGCCCAAACGAAGATCCTGGGCAAAGCAGACCTTCCTCCTACTCTGGTGCAGCTGGTCTTGTGTTCAGACTGTTTGAGCTGTAGGAAAGAATATTATTTACAGTGCTACAGGCTATGGCTAGCTGATATTTTGCCTTTTGATGTGGCTATACAGGAGGCTGAAAATGTCAGCGTGCCCAACCACAGGATTGCATTCTCTGTACTGTGCACTTCTTGAATCATCTTTTGAAATTTCTCTATTGATTTTTCTAGCAAGACACAGGTTTTCTCACAGTTCTCTTAATTTCTGACAAATCAAAAAGAGGTATTTGCACTTCAAATAGCCAAAAGCTGTCCTTATTTAGATTCTTTATCACAGGCAGAGAGGTGATGGTCTCCTCGTGGTCATCTCAAGCATCACACTTGGATTTAAAGGCAAAGTTTTCTGGGTATCACCTCAATTCCACTCTTGTAATTCCACCACAGTCAGTCTACTCTTAGTACAAGAAGCCCTTGCTCGTGGGTAGTTTCCAGACAAAAATCCTGTGAGTGAGCCCAGGGAAAGGTGGGTTTTGAAAGTCTGTAAGCCATCTACAGGGAATTAATTGCCAGAGGCTACTTACTAAGATGTCTGGCACATGTTGTGCACCTTTAGAGGGAATAGTTTTTACAGTAAATCACCTTTCTTATCTCAGTTTTCTAATGTGTAATTCCACTGGCTTTGGAAAGGTGACTTACAGTTTGTCTTTATTTAAAAAAAGATTGAGATCAGGCTTTTTATCTTCAACAAAACTTGGTTTTGCTGAACCTTTGAAAGATGCTCTTAAGATAGATTTCTAATGTTTTCAGTGGTGATAGCTTTGAGATGAATACATGAATCTAGGCAGAACTGGGGATTTTACACCTCATTCTCCATTACATTTCTCTCATCAGAGGGGTTTGGATCTCAGCTTAAACTTTGAATATCCAAATTAAAATACTGCCATTAATCAAATGTATTGTGATACATTTATAGTTATTAGATGACCCAGCTTTCCTCAGTTACCTTTTAGCCATGGGTTCCTGAAAGAAGGCAAATTTCTACCCATGGGAGCTTTTTTGTGTAACCTTCACTTCTACCCAGCTGGGATTGCTGCCTTTACAAATACATGCAGGAGCTGTTCCTTCCTCTTCAAATCCAAGGCTTATCTGAAGGGATAAGAAGAAAGTAACCCAGACGCAAAGGTACAACTAAAAGTCCTCTTGTTTTCTTCAATGTTGCTGATTCTTAAAAAAATAAATATATTCCTTCAATAAATTAACACACAGTGAAAATCTATGTGGGAGAATGTGAATAAAATATGTGTAATTTTAAAGTTTGCCCTTTTTCTGAGCCCCATATGCTAAGTACCAAAATAAAATTACAACACAGGGGAAATGGGATGATAGATCCAGGACATGGTGAGAAATATATGGCTATTAATTTGTAATTTTGTTTTGCTAACTGTGAGACTGGAAGGCTCTCTGCACACTAAATAATGACGGTATTTGGAGCGATAAATCTGAGCATCCTTGTGCTGTCTCCTGCTGTTGAATAAATCTGTTGGCCTGTTATAGGCTAACAGTTCTGCTGATGGTTTTAACTGGGCTGTTTCACACAAAACCCCTCAGCTCCACGGAGATCCTTGGCCAGGCATGAATGGAGCTCTGCCCATACAAGTGGAGGGGGATGCCAGGATGGATCTAAGGTGTCCACAGCCCTCATTTTCTTGGGACAGTCTCCTTCCTTAAGCTCTGCTCTCACCACAGCACAGGTGGCTGTGTCACCTCTTGGAGGAACCCTTCTTTCACAGCAGGAAACTCAGAGCAATCCCATTCATTACCTGCTCCCACTAAAGCCTTAACGAAAGCCAGGTTAGAGTGGGAAAACTCATTTTCACCTGATATGAGGGATCACTAGGCAGCTGAATGATTGCAAGAAGTGTAATGCAGCATACCAGTGGAGAAATTATAGACTGGCAGGAGAATTCCTGCATGTCCAGGAACATTAACTCTTTATATATGCATAAAGGAGGGGATTTCTGGTTTGGTTGTTGTTGGGTTTTTGGTTTGGTTTTTTTTTTTTCTCTTAAACTCCATTTTGTGCTTTCCAGCACCTGTTGTAATGTGGAGAAGTGTGAGCTAAAAGACTGATACAGAAGTTGGACCAACACGTAAACTAGAAAATTGCAAAATAATCTTGTACTGGCTTCGTCACCTGCTTCTTCACAGCCTGAAGTGAAACTGTCAACAAAAAGAATTCAGGAAGCTGTGCCATGTGTATAAATTCCTTCAGGAGGAAGCAGTAATGGCCATAGCTGGTCCTAGCAGTCTCACGTAGGCAACATAGAAAAAGTCAGACCCTGCATTAACACAGCATGTTTTCAAGAGATGATAATGTGTTATCTGCCAGCAAAACACTTGCCCAGGGGGGTTGGTTATGGTTTTTCTAAAGAAAATCTGTTCAGATTGCTCATAGATGGGTAAGTAGGATTCATGTTATTTTGGCACATTAAAGGTCGTTGGCATTTGGTTAATTTGCTGTCAGATGTAGCTTGTGGGAAGGTGATATGGTGATGTCAGAGCAAAGATCTAAATGGATCTTTCCAAAATTTTCCCTTGCCTTGTTGCATGAGCAGCCACACTGGCAGAGACTGGGCCAAGAGCCTGGCAGGGCTTTTTTCCTTGTCTCTTGTTGTAAAATTGAAACCAAAATCTTTTGACAGACACTTGAAGGATCATGTAATATGTTGTTTTGTGTCAATACACACCATGTTCATGGTGACAGCACCATTCTCAGGATGAATGTCCTAATTTTGAAGCTATTAAAGGGACCTGTCTATATTTTAAAACACAAGGCCAGTCCCTTCCCAGATTTTTAGAGGAGTGGTTGGAGAATTGTAGATGTGGGCCCCAAGGAAAGCGGAAATCTCTTTAGCACGACCAGATCTATGGGGAAGGAGCAGAACTTTGGTCTATTTCTCATCTTTGACTTCTTATTATTGAATGTTTTAGGCTGGTGGATGTTGAATTTGAGCACCCACCTACATTTGCTGACCTGGACAGGCATCCAGGAGCGACCATATGTCTTCTGAGACAAGTCATATGTGAGCAGATGGAAGTGCTCAGTTGCATACAGATACTCTGGTGTGACAGCCTTGTGCCTCAGACCTTGGATCCTTCATTCTTTTAGCCAAATATTTGAACCCAGTCAAAACTGATGGCTGTGAATTCAAACCATCCAAAAGAACAGAGGGAATAACTGTAATAAAAGTGAGCTGATCATTCTGAAAACATGCCAAAAATACACTCCATTGTTTGGAATTCATTTGCTGTGATTTTGCCATAATTAGAGCTTGAACATTCATTAATTATACTGAGTTTATTCAGAGGAAGTCAGGTAATCGCTGCTTTTCACAGTTGCTCATGAAAGACTGTAATTAAAGAGCCCTTGCCATTCTCTGTTAAAGGGACTTGCTCTGCATTGAATCCCCTGCTCAAATTTGCTTCTACCTCCCTCTTGCAGCTGCTCAGATTTAAAAACTTCCTGGGGTAGTATTTGAGGGAAAACTGACCCTGGTATTTCTTTCTCTTTGTGGCATTTCTAGCTTCTCCTGAGTTCTTTATTATACAAGTGTTCCTTAAAGGTGAGTTGCTCCAGAGTAAGTGTCTTATGGGGAGAACAAGCCCAGATACTCTGGTGTGAATTTACTGTCTAATTCCCCCACATTTAAAACTTGATCTACTTTATAAAAACTATACCTATTGCATGGATTTTGGAAAACTCAGTAGCACTATGCAAAATTAGGGGAATTAGAGAGCTGGAAAACAGTTAAAACTCAATTTCTGGTGATACAGCTATTGCTAATAGAAGAAACTTGGAAGGAGTATTATGGGGAAATTATTATGGAGTTCTAGTCAGATGAGCTTATTTGTGTCTTCCTTTGCAGCACCTGGATGCTGTAGGAAATAACAGGTCAGATAATGGGTTTTATCTCTCTGACAGTTCCTTTTCTTCTGAAGTAACTGGCTCAAAGTCTAAATGGATATTTTTGAATTGAAAACATGTCTGAGGTCTGTCTCAAGCATGCTCATCAATTTGCAGTGGGATTTTTATGGTCTTACTGTAGGTGAACACTTCAGTGTTAAGAGTTGGAAAATGAGGCACAAACTCTGAGCTTCATCCATAAGGTCTCTCTAATGTCAGCAGAGACAGGGAGGCAATGCCAAAAGAGGTGGTGAAATTATTTTCCTTTTTTTAAAGAGCACTGGAAAGAGCACAGAAAATTAAAAAGAATCCAGAGCACCTTCCTTGTTGTTGAATTAACTCTGCTATGACAGTGATACAGCTGCTGTTTTCTTAAAGTTCACAACTCCTGCTAATTCTCTCCCTCTCTTTATCACTTTAAAGAAGACATTACAGGCTATCACACCCATAATTCACTAGCTGGGACACCTTAAGCACATGTTTGCATTGTTCTTACTGCAATGATTTCTAAAGGAGATGTTACAGTTCAACATGCCTGATCACATTTAATCAACAAGCCATAGGTAAAAACCTCTGAGTACCATGAAATGGATAAAAGAACATTATCAGTCCAGGGGTGTTTTTGTAACAAAATTATTCTTGAAATAACAGCTCTCTTAGGCTCAAACCTAACAGAGCACAGAGGATCAGGGCAGTGCTGAGGCATGAACAGAATTGCTGAGAATGGTGCAGTTCACTTATTTTAAGGAAATTGAACAGAAAATGGTGATGTTAGAATGTGCTTTGCAACAGGAAAAAATGGGTTGCAAGAGACTTCATGGAACAATTTCCAGTAGCACTGGCAATGGTTTTACACTGATCCTGTGTTTCTCAATCCCCATCCAAGTGCAGACCTTTTCAAGTTTACATTATTTGTGGTAGGGTCCAAGTATCCCAGGGCAACCTGTGGAAAATGATGTTATTAAGTACAGCAAAGGTGGCCAGATCTCTCAGGATCCTCCTGTAGCTCTTGCTCTTTTGGAGGGCTGTGTTCTGGTGTTTTTTTCTCTGAATTTGCATGGTGCAATGCAATACTGTTTGTGGTTAGCTGCATATGCTTTTCAAATGGTTGGCTGCATATATTAGGCTGGTGTTATCCAAATGCATATATCATTATCAAGGCAATGGTTATAACTTCCAACCATCTACTGTACTTTCAGATTTAATTTGCCTTTGGGGACCCAAACAGAGGCTTAAAATGCAAAGGGGAGATGATGAGTCAGCCCAAGAGAGGTGCTATGGTATCACCACATCAGTTTGACAAACCCCAGAGCTTATTACATCATTTGGACAAGTGTCACCCATATATTTGAATGCTTTTCTGAGACAAAAGAAATCTTTAATCCCCTTGGGCAGATGAAAAATTCAGCCATTACTACCCCTCAGTCTGATTTGCTGTCACTCTGGAACAGGAAAGTCCACTAGAAATAACAGCCAGAGCATTATAGGACTGGGGATAGATTAGAAAGGAGTTATTGCTGGCACTTTCTATTCTCTCTTGGCCCACGCAGCTATTTATTATTCACTTTCCTCGGGGTCTGAATTTATCTGATGACTGACATTCCAATACAAATTGAAATTTAAGCTTTAGGTCTATACACATAGTTGCATCTTCAGACTGAGGCAGTGTGAGTTAAGGGTGAGTCCCTCAATGTCAAACAGAAGAGGAGCCAGACTGTGAGGGAAGAAAGTGGTATTATATTTGGCAGATGTTCTCAGTCCTCACAGCAAAGACATGACACTTAGAGTAAGTAGAATTTCCCACAAATTAATGAAATGTTCTGCAAACTTTCCTGTCTGTCCTTTTAAGTCCTTGAGGTTTTTACACTCTGGAAATGATAACAAGCACTGGAAAGTTGGAGGCCGGTTAATATTGTCACAGGAGAATAATATACAATGAATTCTGTCTAAATGAGCACCTGATATGAAAGACGTCCAATGATAAGGCTCAGAAATCCATATTCACTCTCCACTGCGCTGCTCTCCAGTGGTAATATTTATATGCAGATAGCCATGTAAATGAATATCTTATGAATAACTCAAAGTCAGAGAGAAAAACAAATCCTTCTGTAAATAGATAAAACAAATTACAAGATGTCTTTTAGGATGATCTTCTTTGAATGCATTGTACTTGAGGGGCAAAGGGGGAGCTTGGCGTTTTGCAAATGTTCTCAAAATGAATGGAAAGAGACACCTTCCCCTTTCCCATCCTCACACTGAATTTTTTGTTTCATATGGCACAGAAGGGGATTAAGGTACAACTTGAAAGTCGGGAGTGTGATATTTAACCTGCTGTGTCATCCCCATACATGATCCTAATGAGGATGGAACCAGCCCTGCTGGTCCTCATTGTGGCTATGGAAATCACAGGCACTATGGCAGCTGGCAGAGATTCCCTTGGCTTATAGAGAAATGGAAGAAAATCACTTGGTCCTATGAACCAGACCGGGAGTTTAACAAAGACCTTTCCTGTGGTCTGTGAAGGACACAGGGCTGAATTCCTGGCATCTAAAGCCTGATCAAGGGAATACGAAGGTTAAACTGGCTGATTGCTTTTATACAGGATGTATTGTCAGCTTTCGTGCTTCTCTTTAGCTGCTGACAGCAGCTGCATGGACGATTTTGTTTCAAATAGAAAAAGGAGTAAAAAACAATTGTTTAGGTTGCCTAGTCAGGCACCAGGTTTAAGTTTCTATAGGCACTTTAAGTTGTGTCTGCTGGTTACTCCTTGCTCTTCCCTGAATGAAGAGAGGTCCTGGAGGGGGAGAGGGAGTTACTGAATTATTCAGGTAAAAGCTGCAAGGTGAAAAATGAAGGTTTTATCACAAATTTACTTGTCTTTTTCACACCATTTTCATTCCCAGCAAATGTACTGCATCAGCAGTAGAAATCCCTCTGCTATGCCCTCGCTACAAGTCAGCTTTGGATGAAAATGTCCTTGTCATGAAAACATCACTGTGCTTGGCCTCCTCTTAATGAGTGGTCAGAGAGCAGGGCTGGCATGTGGCAGCTGAGAAAGTGGAGCTAATGCTGTGGCAATACCTGTTGTACAGTGCAATTAATTATTTGAGCCACTTCTTCCACCTTCTCTCGCCTGTATTTTCCCTGGCTCAGTAAAATCCAAGCAAGTCATTCAATATGTGCCCTCCCTGTGGGCTTCAGATCTGGGGACCACATTTACCTTTTGATCTCCACCAAAGAAACATTTATCTAAATTTAAAGTTAATTAATATCATGCAGCTAAATCTGAACCCTGTGGATTACATTAAAGTTTATCCAATAAGACCAGGAAGCCTGATCCCCTGAATATAAATGACTGCATCATCTGCATGAGATTTAACTGAGAAAACTGCATCAAAAAGGCAAATTAAATACCAAGAACACAACAGATTTTCCACAGAGAAACACTGTGGGAAGTGAAAAACCATCTGTACAGAGAAGAACAGAATGACATTTTTGCATCATGTCAGCCAGATAATATTTTCTCTTTCATCAATTATCTATGTTAAACATTTTGGTAAGGCAGATAAATTAATGTACTTTTGACTATCACCTGACATTAGTTAAGATGATGAAAAGATTGTTGTAAACTCAAAATGACACATCAATTTTAAACAGTTTCAAATTTACACTATTTCTCTAATCTTGTCTGTTCTGAGACAGGCAGAAATGCAGACTGAAAGGAGTGTTATTTAGAATTCCTATCAAACTTTTAGCCTGGGAAAACAATTCTGGAGCCATAGATTTGCACAAATCTAGGTTTTCACACCACTAGTTTTCTAAAAAAGGTACCAACAGTTTCATTAGGAATTCCAGTGAAATTAATCCTACTGTTAATAAATATACTTTAAAATTATGTTTCCCAGCATATGTTTCAAAACCTCAGAAATGCTGCCATCTGTTTTTGTCAGGATTCTGAAATAGCCACAGTCAAGCAATACTGTCAAAGCCCTGTAGCCTCCATATGCCTTTAAATCAACAGACAGGTTTGCACCAGGATTTCCGATACCATATGGACTCGTGTCATTTTCTCATTACTCCAAACAAAACCAGCACTTTGGGCTGTGTGTTCTGGGTCCAGATTCACAGGTAGCTCAACAGAAAAACTCGGCACTCAAGTCACTGCTTCTCATTCCTAAGGGGTTTTAAGTTTAAAGAACAACAGAGACAGCAAAAACGTGATACCCATGAGGTCCTGGGGCTCTCGTTGCCACAGCTGAAAAATATTTTCTCAAAAGCAATGTGGTATTTTAGTGGTTTTTTACTCCAGCTGTAGCTGCATCTTTGGAATTGACATTCCCGGGATTCTTTCAGCTCTGTTTACAAGGACCTAGACAAGGTGCTGCTGTTTTTAAACAGCCATTAATTTCTACACAACCTAGCATAATACACCCCACACAGAGAAACTGGTTAATGAAAATAGCTCAGTTTCTCTAAGCTGTCAGCATGCTCCTGGAGTCTGCAAAGACTCTGCAGAGTTAAAAATAATGAACTGAGGTATCCACACAATTATTTATTTTCAAATTGGTGAAGTGCCATTTTCTTCTCAGTTCAGAAAATTAACCTCCCCAAAAGCCAGCTTGCTCTACACAAAATTAATAAAGCAGAGCATGCTGGCAATAACTTGCACATGTTTATTTATGCGGGATGTCTCCAGCTAGAAAGGCTAAGATGAAAAATTGACTCAAAAAGCTGCACTCTGAGGGGATTTACTCCTGGGTTGGACCCATTTTCATGTTGTTTAAACTCAGAATAAGAACCTCTTGTGGAGTCTATAAAAATTAAGCTCTTTTATTATCACCTCTCCTTTTTTTTTTTTTTTTTTAATCCTGTGGCATACACCTAACACTTTCTTTTAGGAAATAAGGTGTAGAAATTTGTGATCTAGTTCTAAAGAAGAAAAGTAAGAGAGAAAAGGTGATGAGGGCTGCAGACAATCTGTTAGTACCAAAAAATACTTTTCTCCATATCTTTTTACTGAAGCTCTACATGGTTAAACTGATGTTGATATTCATTTTAAGTGCTCGTGAAATTTTCTCTCAGCTTATGTGCTTGCAGAGGGTGCTGATCTGGGCTTTGCAAAACACCTGCAGTGTTTGTAGCACTGTACCCTATAATGAAAATCCCTTAAGACAAGTCTTACATGAAAGTTAAACTGAGGTGCTCCAAAATTAACTCTCTTTATTAGCCTGAGTTAAATTTGATGTGAAGATTGACTTTGATAGAATAATTTCCCTGGGATGCTTTTCCTGCTTTCTTGTGTTTATCCTCTCCTGGCTTCTCTCCTCGGGGAACACCCATTAGCAACAACCCCAGTTTGTACTTGATATTTATAACAGGTATTTAGAGATTTATTACCTGTATTTATAACAGGTCTGTTAGTTCTGTTTCTCCATTCATGGCTTTTCATTGTTGGCACCATTCAGGATACAGGATTTAGCAGAATTTCAGCATCAAACTTGGCTTTGAAAAGCCATATCAGCACAGTCCTGACATGCCTGTGCTGGGTGCTTGCCTTCTGTGGGGTGCTGCCCAGGATGTGCCAGCAAAAACAGACTGCTCAGCACAGCTGTGAGGATCTCAGGGGCAGAAAAATGTCTTCAGAGTGAAATGATTATGCTGATGCCATCTTCCCTGTAAGGCACTGGCAATTATACCTGAGTCCTTTCTGCCCTGGGCAGGTGTGGTCTTGCAGGTCTTATCCACATAAGGATGGATATCCTGGGCACAGTGATCTGGTTTTTAATGCTGGAGAGAGAGAAACTGACAAGGAGTGAATTTTAGAGCTGCAGAAGGCAAAATAATATTAATTTGGGGCCACACTGGACACTTTCTGGGACCTTTGAGTCCTGTTGAAAATGGGACGTTCAGGTGCTATCCTACAAGTAACTTCTCAGATTTTGCTTGAACAATTTTGCTTGAATCATATCATTTAGCCCTAGACATTGACAGGAATGTCAGCCCATGCACTGAGTGTATTTCAGGGTGGAGACAGACAGAGAGCATTTCATACCCCCCAGAATGCCACCCTCTTCTACTTTTCCCTCCCTTAATTACCCTGAGGACTGGAGTCTTTTATCCAAAATAATCCCAGTTGACTGCTCTCCCAAAATTAATCCAGTTCATCCCAAATTACCACTCTGTCAAAATTCCTAAGTGCAATAACATTGCAGGGGTTTTGTGTACCTTGGAGAGGTAGCACTGTGTGTACCAGGTCTGACCCATTTTGGCTTTGGAATGTGTCCTTTTGAAAGCCTGTCAGAACCGTGTCTGTGCAGCAGAAACAGCTGCTGCTTTGCCTGTAGCTCCATAGGCCCTGGAGCTGTTATGAATAAAAAGTTATCTATTTTTCTTAAGGTTGCAGAATTAAAACCGGTTGGACCAGTTGCTCTTAAGTTAGCTTCATTGTTAAGAGTTCTTCTTCAATGGCCTGTTAATGGTTGGCGATTAGCCATTGTCCCCATGATGCTTGCCAGGGAGCGACACAGGGACCCTGCAGGTACCAGGAGAATGGGAGTGGCATCAGAGCTAGTATGCAGATGAGAAATGAATTGCACTACATCTTACAATTTTCCAGGAAAACCCCTAAAAACAACGAGCCAACATAGAATTAGGGGACCTAGATGATCTGGGCATTAAAAAGGAGAAAGATCTCCTGCCCATTTATTTCAGAGCCACCGAGGCAGCTCTCACGGAGCGAGCCCACACGCACGCCGGCAGCGCGGCCTGCTCGGGCCGTTCCAAGCGTGGGAGCGCACAGCGAGCTCACACTGCGGCGCTGCTCCTCTCTCCCTGGCTCGGGTGTGTTGTTGTGGTTTGCAGGGGGTTTATTCTCTCAGAAAACTGGGAGTGCCAGAGGTGTCGGCTGCAGGGTTTACCAGGGGGGTGTAGCCAGCAGTTGAGGGGATAAGGAGGCAAACAGGAGCGAGCCGGTGGGAGCCGGCAGTGTTTCCCTCTGGCTGCTGTGGCTGCAGCCAGCCCTCAGACCTGTTCTTTTACCTGAGCAAAGCTCACACGCCTTTTGTTCTGTTACATCAAACCGAAGTTGCACAAACACGACTTCTAATAACTCTCCTCACTGGCTGGAGGCGTTTATTTCTGTGCCAAAGGTGCCGAGAGCAGCCTTGATAAATGTTAGTATTTGTTGTGCTGCATAATGCAGTGAACAACACCAGCTTCTTCTGCTGTCATACAGTCTAAATTAGAAAAAAAACCCCTTCTGCCCCTTTTCTGAAGCAGGGAATGCTGTCATACAGTCTAAATTAGAAAAAAAAAAAAACATTCTGCCCCTTTTCTGAAGCACAGAGAAAGTGGGATTAGCCTGAGGCTAAGGAACAGCCAAGAGCCCAGCACAGATGGGTCTGAGACCAAGGCCTTAGCAGGGAATGTCATCGCTAACAAGGATAAAAAGGTCATAAATACCCAATCATGAATGCTGTTTTGTCCTGGAGCTGCCTGAAACCAGGATATGCAAAGAACACGTGCATATATTAGGATGTTCTTCTAGTTAGTTTCACTCCAGAAATTTGAATTTGCTTTTGTCAGAGTCTTTGATTTCCTCTTGAACTGAATTCATGTGATTGCCAGGAAAAGACAGTTCATTTTCATTTTCCCTGAAGTCAAGAGAACGACTTCAAAAACAGAAGCAGCCCCCAATTAACAGAAGCCGTGGAGCTCATCCCTGACCAAAATTACCATTTTTAATGCACTTCCATTGAGGGCTTGGACCACCATTAGTGCTTGGTTTTCAGGGTTCAGTCCAGTTAGGAGGATAACTTAACACCAAGTATTAGATAGCAAATGAAATGAAAGTCTGATTATCAAAAATCATGACTAATTTCTGACATAGTTTTCTACTCTACCCTTATTAGAAATACTGTCTTTCATGTAGTTTTCTTTATAATGATTTAATCTGCAGAAGAACTTACTGCATTCTCCTTGATACCCATCCTCCAAGTCAAAATGTTCTCAAAAGCAGCATTAGACACTAGTATTTAAAAATCCTCCAAGTCTTTAATACTGCCAAGCTGTTAAAGGTATGTTTCTTGGTGTGATACAGATAATGCATCCCCGAATTGTGAACTTTGTGGGAAGCATTTCATTTACTGCATTCAAGTGTAAGGGATTCCTGTTGTGTAGGGGTAGATTTCAAGCATGGTGAAAACTGGAGGCACTGAGACTTCAAGGAGTTAGAAAAAATTTTTTTTTTTTAAAGAAGTGAATGGAAAATTAGACTGAACTCTACCCTGAAGGACAATAGGAGAAAACCCTAGATTTTTTAGTGTGCCCAAATCCTGCTCAGATAAGCAGCACAGTTCAGTCCTGTGACATGTAAAAAAACCCTGAATATGCAGAATTATGGGAAAGATGCTGGTTCTCACTTCCTTGCCTTAAATGTGCATCCTTCAGAGGCACCCTGACCTTCAGCAATTCTTCAGATAATTGAATCATTAATATTTTGTTCTTGTGATATGCCTGAGCCTAACAAATGAGCTTCTTCAAAAACCTGTATGGTTAATGGATTAAAAAAAGAAATTCAGCATAATATCTATAATTCTCTTAGTGATATCAAGTGCAGAAGTACTGGCTAACCCACCCCTTAATTTGCAAGCTCTTTTATTAGCACCAATTGCATTTTCCCCTGTCATCCTGGTTTTTAAAGTTTTTCTAAGCTTTCTGATGTTTACATGCTTGTTACAAACTTTCTTATGGATTTTATGTAAATAATTAATTGTTTTGTATTCTTTTCTGGAGGAGGAGAAATTTGATGAACTGTTAGTTTGTCCAGTGTCATTGGCGAGGTGGCACTGTCAGCCTTCAATCCACTGTCACTTTTAAAAATCTATAAATGTTGGAATTAGAAATTAAACACTTTCTTTTTTACCATGAAAAATCTAGTGTTTGCGTCTTTCTGTTTCGTGTCCTAGAGTAACATTCCCCCTGTAAAACTAGGCAACTATTAGATGGAAAGCAGACATCCTTGTGTTCTAGCTGGGCAAAACATTGGTTACATAGTTCACTGTCCATGTTTCTCTATTTTTGTAAACAGACAGTGAATCAGCACCAGATAATTACAACTGAGTTCCGAAGTTGTTTTTTTTCTACACTGGGGTCTTCTCTTTTCCCAGTTTCCCCTATCTGATTTTCCCCTTCCAGTCTTCAGGCTGAGCTGTGGGTAAAGCTTTTCAGTAGGTTGGGCATGATCTTCCTCCTTTCTGTTCCCAGGAGCTTGGGATGAGATTCGTTTATCCTAACATTTGCACATAAAAATGAGATGTCTGCATGTTAGGGAGCCAGACTAGACCAGGATCTTTTTTATAGTCAGTGGAGAGAAATAGATATGTAAAATTTTGCACAGTCCCCCTGTGTCCAGGAATATGCTTTAGTAATGTAGACATTCAGGAAGATTTAATTGCCAGTCCTGGAATCTGGCCAGGGTGAGGAATTGATGGAGGTGCTTATACGGAAGGTGCTGTGGAGCATTAAAAATAACGTGTGATAATGGCTCTTCCTCTCCACTTATCTGGAGCCTGGCTTCCCCCAGATGTTGCAGGGCACACTTCTTTCAGAAGCAAGTGTTTCAGAAGCAAGTGTTGCCTCCTGTAAACCCAGTATCCAACACCTCTTAGAGATAGAGGTTAAACTGGAACATGTTCTCCACTAGCGTGGACCAGCTAAGGGGTACAGTACATAAAATTATTTCTGCCTTTTAGCAAATGCACCAGAATCAGATTATCCACTCTGTTTATACTTCATTCTTGTATATTCTGCTGGAGCAGCTCTTATCAACACTGCACAGTGCTGTTATGTGGCACAGGCACTAAATTTGCCTAAATTTAAAAATAATTGAGTACTTGAGGATGAAACCAATGCTTGATCACTTCTATCACAATCACCAGAATTATTTCCAAGATATTAAATTGTCACTTCCTGGATGGTTCTTCTGACAGCCTTAAAGCTGTGCACCGCTGCTTTGGAGAAAACAGATTCTGAATTTAGATTATAAACTCATTTTAGCAAGAACCATTGTGCCAAACATGTCATGATTCAATATGGTTCCACAGGAAGGACCTGTTTCTCAGGCTTTAAACTGTAGAGTTTTACAGGTTTGCAGGTCATTAGTCTGATAACACCTCCCAAAGGAAGTCTCTTTACAAACAGCTTTATGCTGCTCTACACTCCTTGTGGCAGCCTTGGGTATGAACTTTCCCACTACGTTTTCCCTGTCAAGAAAAATGGATAAGACAAGGGTGCAGGAAAAGCATCCAAGAAAGATGTCTCTGTGGAGATACTGGAAATACAAATCCACATTTGGCAGCTGTTCCTGGTTTGCATGTCCAGTTATGAGATGCATAATTCCTCCAAGACAAGGAGATAGCATCTGATCATTCCATGTAGATGAAGCCTTAGAAATGCTTCTGTCATTCAAATTTTCACAAAGAAAATGTAATTTGTGGTTATTCGTGCACTGCACAGGCAGATGGAAGCACAGCAGGTAGATAAATACTGACATTCTCTTCTCTGAATAACTCAAAAGAAAGGTCAAAGGTAAGACAGGGACTAAAGTGAATGTAGATTAGGCAGAACATCTGTTGAAGTGGGATAGTAGGGAAAATATTCAGTCCTTTTCAAATATAAGCTCTGCTTTAAAAATGTCGATGGGCATCTGCTTAATTAAAAATTCTTTACTGTCTGTAGCATTAGTCTCTTCATAATTTTTTTTTTTTTTTAAGTGGGGAGGGAAGAAAAAGCATAATTAACCTGCAAGAGATAATTCACTTTCTTTCCACACTGTAATACCAGAACTTGCTTGAGCTGGAAATACAAGAGGGTGGCTCAGCAAGCAGGTGGGGATGAGGGGCACTTTGAGCAATGTCACTCTGTCCTCACTGTCCCATCCACTGAAATGAGGATCTGGGGACAAGTGGCTGGTGGCAGCTGCCACGGTGTGATGCTCCCAGCAGGGCACTGCCCTTCTGCAGCAGCAGGGCAGACCTGGCTCTCTTCATTTCACACCAGGAAAAAAACCCCAAAAACTTAAGTGACATGAATCTCAATAAGCTCCAGAGAAGTGAAGACAGGATGTTTTATACACCTTTATGTGACAAAAAAAAAAAAAAAAAAAAAAAAAAATCTCGCTAATCAGGCTGAGCATGTGCATGAAATACAATATACCTCTGCTTTCTCCTGAAGTCTTCATTGATACCCTGCTTCTCAGAACTGATTAAATATGGTCAAGATACTAATTTCACTTCCATTTCTTTGATGTTCCATTTTTCACCAGTCTCAGCTTTTGCTCTATCACTTTGCCCATTCTGTGCTTTATTAATTCTGTGCTATTATTGGACCAATTGTTTGTAATGGGTGAGTAAGCATATATTGACACAATTTAATGGAAGAGGCAATCATTTTTCTCCTGACCTTTTCACCAGGAAAATCCCATTTGATGTCAGTAAGGAAATGACTGTTAATATTATAAATTACTTATGCTAATAAGGCACCTGTCAACCCACAGCAACCTTTACATCATTCCATGTATAAGTGCAGCTGTGTGAAGGAGTTAAGCAGCAGTGAGTAAAACATGAACAGGCTGGTGACTTGTTCTGTGATGCTGATGTGGTACATTTTTCTCCCTGTTCCTATTGCTAAGCACCTCATGACTGCTGGATATTGAGAATTAAAGAGAAAGGATTTTCCATGCACACATGTGCTTGTGTACATCCACACACACACACAAACCTGTCCTTTTTGGTTTGATACTGAGTTATGACTATTGCTTTCACTAGTCTGTTGATTTGAACCTTTGTGATATTATTAATGGAGAATTATATCCCATTTTCTTTATATTCCTAACCTTGTAGCTAAGACTCCTCCACTCACTTAGTATTGTAACACTGCAGCGTGGGGCTGAGGGAGGATAAATTTGGATTTTGCTGTATCTGAAATTGGCCATTTCCCCTTGGGATTCCAGTAACCAGGTTTTAAGACAAACATGTCTTTTAAAAATCTGTTTCTAAACTAAGAAGGGACTCAACATGGTAGTTTTTTTCTTCTCTCTCTCCAAATATCTAATTCAAAACCCATGAGACATCTCTATTTGCTGTGTCATGTGTACAAATATTTAGCACTAGCCATATGTTTCTGTGTTTTCTTGAAGCCTAAAATAATTTCTTAAACCATCCTTCCCTTTCAATATCTATGTTCAAGTGCCTTTTGGCAGCCTAAACTGCTCAGTGTTTAAGTGAAATTTGTTTCACGGGAGAGTGTTTATATCTGTGTGTATTTGCTTTTTTGCTGAGTTCATGACAAAGTGCTGCTGTGTGATGGCCTGTGGGGTCCAGCAGTGAGCTGCTACAGCCAAGCTGGCACAACAAAACTTGTCTCATTAGCTTCAACTCAGGTGTGGAAAAGGATGAGCATTAAAAATCAAGGGAAGTTAGAGAGGAATGCAAGATTCTGGAGGAACCAATGGCAGAGGAAGAGCCCGCTGGATGACAGATTCATTTTGTGGCTGTGATAAAAGTTGTAGGCAAAGAACCCCTCTGGGTGAAGGCCAGACAATAACCCACAGTGTAATGAGTGGGGTCAGGACCTCCATCCCCTTTTACCAATCAGCTGCAAAGGGTAAAGCTTTCTTGCCTTGAATAACAATTGTCCAATTTACCAGCCCGGAGCTGTGAGCTGAACCTGCTCTGTGTAAACACTCGGGGAGGGGAAACAGCCCTGTTTGGATTGATTTTAAAGTTGTGTTCTGGCTGCTGAGAGAGATTGAATGAAGGAAAGTGTATCCAGGCAAATAAAAGCTAGGGGGGAGTTGTCTAAAAAATATGAATACAAGATGAGTGGAAAAATTTCAAAAAAATCTAAAATCATTCTCCTAAACATGATAAGTCTTCCGTGTTGAAATGCTGTAGCAACCATCCAGCTCTGAGGAAAGACTCTGGGCTTGGCCCACGATCCATAACTTAGATTTGGAACAATTTGGGTGCCTTTGCCTTTTCATACCACTCTTTGGTTGAATAGAGTCATCTTATCTGCTGAGATCAATATGACAGATCATCACCTTGAAATGAGGTGCAAGTTTGTATATGGGGAGAAGATTCTTATCTGAAGACACATTTAGGTACAACCTTGTCAGCACTATCAGTTCATGGGAGCATCCAAATTCTGAATTTAGGGAGTGTTGGAATACTTTGCAGTGATTTCACTCAGGCAATCACATTAGGATGCATAATGAAAACCATAATGACATGAATATTTAATTCTTGTAACTAGTTTCTAAACACTGTAGAAATGTTGTCATAATTAATTTTCAGTCAGTAACTTTTTTCTTCCCCTTTCTAATTAGTAGAGTACAGATGACATGCTACTGCATAATTGATAAAAACTATGTTTTAAATTGCATCTATATGATCATTCTTACATAGTTACATCAAATGAATCAAGTGTCATTGCCTTTACACAGCTCAAGGGCTAGAGAGGGTACAGCAGTAATTTTATGCTGGTGATAAGAGTCATATTAATGCTCATTGCTCTTCATCTGAAGACATCAAAGATCCTTGCAAAGCTGCATGGAATATTCTGCTTTCATATGCAGGGAACTGGAGGCTCAGAAAGATTAGAACTCCCATTTTTAAAAAAATCAGGATGTCATTCAATCATCAACTCAAAATAAGTGGGTGGTGTTAAAATCTGCAAGTTTTACATGTATAGGGATCAAGCATAGAGCTCTGGACCTGCCTTAGCCCAGATAAATTAAACCATGCCTTATTCAGTGGCCTTGGAGGATGCCCAGACAAATGATATAACAGATAGGATGGTTTCAAGGACACCAGGAGTAGCTTGCTCTGTGGGAGAGCAACTTGCCTACCCAGGCCTTCCCATTGTCCCAAGGTGGGAGTGACAAACACCTCAACCTGCACAGGAAAAGCAATATTGACCACAGCAGGGAGATACTGATCCAAATTTACTACAGGAAAAATTATCTGGAAAATCAGAAAATACCAGAACTGGTCTTTCCTCATGAAGGATTTTAGAGCCCACACTAGCTTTTCCTGGATGTGGCTTGGAACATAAAAATAATGATTTCTTAATTCATCCACCAAGGTGAAAAATCAATTATTGCACTCATCAGGTCTAGTGAACTGTTTGTTCCTTAATGTAATGACAATTGTCTTCCAAGCAAATTAAGTCCAGAACTAGAGAAAATAAAATATTCATTAGCAAAGTTATTGGAAAAATAGATCAAATTATATTGAGGCAGTTTATTTTCCATGTTCCTACAAGGTGCTTGTAATACCATGCTGCCTGATTTTAAGTAACATGAGGACAGTCTTCTTTCTGCTCTTCGAGGATAGAATGTTCCCTGGAATTCCTGGAAAATCCCATAGTGAGGGTAAAAGCACAGACAGTGGAGTTTATGCTGGCTGACTGTTGCTTCTGTTGAGTACAGGAATTAAAGTGGAACAGAATGTAGCAGCTGTGTGTTGGGGAAGAAGGGCTGTAGTGTCACAACAGAAGTGAAGAGAGGACTAAACATTGCATTTTAGTCCTACAGGGTGTCCTGACCAAAAAGCAACCCCAAACCTCTGCCTCTTGAAGAAGTGACAGGGCTGCATATGATTCTGAAGGATGAAGTGCTTCATACCAGAGGAAATTTCTTGCTCTTCCACTCTGCACAAACTTGTGGCTCATTTGGGTTCTTTTTCCTGCAACTGAGGGAGAAAAAAACCAAAACAGTCAAGACTAGATCAACAAGCAATATCTCCCACACTGTTGTACCAGCAGCTGGCACAAAGTGCCTCAAACTCTTAAACTGCTAACACCTCACACCACAGAGCTGGCAGTGGAAAATCAGGGCCCTGAGGATACCTGAGGTCTTCTACCTGTTTTGTAGCTCTGGGATGAGAGCATGGACATGTCAACCTCCTGGGATATTTCCCCCCATTTTTCCCAAGATATGTTTGTCTTTAATCTACATGGAAATCAAACCATCCCATCATCTGGCAGCCAGTCAGAAAATCTGGAGTACAACTTCTTCTACTCAGAACCCCACTTCCCATTCAGAGCACGGTTGCTCTGACACCTCAAGACAATTCTCACTCATCCAAGTAATCCTTTAGATTAATGTGAAAGCAGCAGCACAGAGTTGACTCTTGGAAGCAAAAGTGGGTTCATTTGACAGAATTTAAAAAATAGTTTTAATTATTCTCTGTGATCTCTCTGAAGTGCTGAGAGAGAGGGGGAAAATGCAATTACCTTATTTGTGTGTGTTCATACATTATGACTTTTCCTTCTTTGCTTACATCTGGGAATCTCTAATGCAGCTGACAGTGATTTAGGGTGTTTTAAGTAAGTGTTTTGGAACTAATCTCTGCTTTCCTGGGAATTTTCCCTGGAATGTGCATTGCCCTTGTGTTCACTGACCTAGCTAGCTAATGATAAAAAAAAAAAAAAAATGCTATTTGGAGTAATAATGGGCAGCATCTGAATTACTGTTAATTGCTGCAGACAGGCTTAGCTCATGTGATGAATGTAAGCATTGCCTTTGAATATGAACTTGCATTTATCGCAAAGCAGAGAGCAATACAGACCTGACCTGAGAATAAATATTTTTAGATTAATTAGTGACCTATTTGCAGATGCACAGAGTAGTTGGCCAGATTTTATTTTTCTGTAAGAAATATTTTAAAAGTGTCTACCAGTTCAGCAGCAGATTCCAGTGCATTCTGCAGGATTGCAGCACCAATTCAGGCTTCAGACAAGACAGGTGGAGGAAATTCCCTCCAGCGATCAGACAGCCCTTGATGTTCATGCAATAGGCAGAATTATTTTGTGTTTTTGCAAGCTGGGGCACACCAACAACCCCTCTGTGTGCAGTGTGGTTTTAACAAGAGTCCTGTCACCTCTGGCAATAATCATCTCTTCTTAGCTCCTTTTAAATGTGCTGAGGAGACATTGAAGGCTTTGCAGCTCAATACTCTAGTTCAAGGAATCATCCTTGTTAAGAAGGGTTCTTGAATGCAAGCTGAAGTTTAAATATGTATTTAAATGCTTTTCAGGGTGGTTTATAGTACACAGTAACTGTTTTCCTGCCTCAGGGCTGTAATTAGGAAATGATAGTGAGCATCTGTGCATGCTGGCTGGTGAAGGGGACAGAAGAGAGAGTAGGAAAGCATCCCACATAACCAGCATCCCAAATTTGAACACCAGCTCTTGGTTTTCACGGGTTGGAGAGTTCACCCTCCAAAGATAAGTGTGTCCCTCTAATGTCTTCTTTCTCTTATTCAGAAAAACACATACTGAAATTATGTAGGATATAAATGGTCAAAAGTCTTTAAGACTAGTTTAAACCAATATGTATAGAAAGGAAAGTGCTGCTAAGAGCCAGTAATTTCAATTATACAGCATGGCAAGGCCTGAGCTGTGGGTCCTTAGATGGTTTAGGTCAAGCTACTCAGTTCATACAAGATGGAGACAGGTTCAGACGAGATGGCATGTAGGAAAGCAAACCTGTTGTTTCCTTTTTGTTAGTAAGAAAATCCTTAAATGCTGTAGGGCAAGGCAAGTTCCAGCACTGCAGAGTGCTCAATCTCTGCACCCCCAGCTGGGCTCAGTTTAATCTGTAAATATTCTAGTTCACTGCAGTGTCATGTTGAAGAAGATATTGTGAAGATTGTTGAAATTCTAAATAAGGGAGAGGGATCAGCACCCCACATCTCTGCCATGAGCCCCAGAAGACCCCTGGCAAAGGATGCTTGTGTCTCCTCATGAATTATTGCACATGTGTGATGCTATAATTTTGTTTTCACATTTGAACACAGGGAGCAGGGACATCTCCAGGATATGAAGATTCCCTGTTTCTCTCCTCCTCCCTGAGATAGCACTCATACACCATGAAATGTTTTGTGCATCTCTGCTTGAACTTGTGTGGCATCATCCTTCATGTAACTGAGAGACCCAGATGCTGCTGAGATTGGTTGAACAGCAGTGATTCAAAAAATGGCAGAATTCTAATAGATCTTTACACAGTTCCTAGTCAGTTAACAAGAAAAAGCTCTGCAGGCAGACAGGTGAAAATGGGGGCAATGCATGCCTGATATCAAAAGGGCTTTATCCTCTCCAGAATTTCAAAAGAAGCCATTTCACTACTTACACTGTGCACAGAGAATTTTATCTCTTCCTAAAAAATAAAAATCAAAGGGAATTTTCAGATGCCTCCAAAATAAATGGGATAATATTTTCTCGTTGATGAGAAAAGTTAGTTTTGGGCTCCCATCCATCAATGCAATACAATGAGGAGTAATTTTTCTTTCTTCCCCCTAGTTAATAAAGGGGGGAAAAAATTCTCTAAGAGCAGGATTATAAAAGTCAGCATAGTCCAAATGTTGATTATTTTCCTCTTCAGTGTCACATTGCTTCTTGACACTGCTGAGGATTAAAACAATGTTAGTTGTACTCATGGAGTTCTTACCAGCATCTTTACCATCAATATATGTAGCATGAGGAGCAAGGCAGGGACAGAAGGTGGAGGAAATTCCCATCTGCTCATCTGTGAGTGACCAAGACACAGACTCAGACTGGCAGGGAATCCAAAGTGTTTATTCAAAGAAACGAGCTGGTTTTATACACCTTTTCCAGGCACAGTATTTCCTTACATGGTAATTCTCACTACGTGACCTATCTCATGTTGCCACGTCAGCAACTCATATTCTCAATGTTCTTCTGTGGGGTGATCATGTGCTGTTCACGCATCTGTCAGCTTCCAGCAGGCTCCTCTCCCACAGGGCTCTGCCCCATGGCACCTCCTCCTGCCAGGGTCCCCTGGAGACAAGCCTCTCTGTGCCACCATGTGCTCCTTTGTGCTGCCATGTGCCTCTCTGTGCCACCATGTGCTCCTTTGTGCTGCCATGTGCTTCTGCAGGTGCGTCCCACACCTGCAGCTCAATTCCGTCCCATCTCTTCCCACACTCATCTTTCCCTTGGGTTCTTAAACTTAAATGTGCGTTTTTGGGAACAAAGCTGAAGACTGTCCATTATTAGCACAATTTATAATGTGGTGACACTTACAGAGCTCATCCAGGTTGTCACCCATCATTTGAGGCATTAAAAGACAACACAGCTGGCCACAGCGGCCACAGCAGGGATCTGGGGACAACAGCATCCAGGGGAGGCTCACAGAACACAAAGCCTGGAAAATAGATTTAATTAATTGCAGTGCTCATGAAAAACTTGGTTTTTAAGGGTTTTGGTAGCCACTTTTTAAGATTCTGTTCTCTGCTCTTTCACTCAGGCATCTTCTTACAATTTTCAACTGACCAGATTATACATGGCCCTACAGATTTCTTTCTTCTCCTGTCTAATATGAAGCATTTGGCCTTTTGTTCTGGACAGTTTCTTGCCCTCATTGCTTTCTTCCATTAATCTATTTCACTACTGTTTTTCCCTCTCTTAAGTGCAACATTTTCACTTTCTTGAGCAATGGACTGAACCTTTGCTTTTAACAAATTGGATTTTATAACATTGGGACTTCTTGATAGGTTTTAGGCAACTCTTAGATGAAGAGAATTTGGGGGAGTTTTAACTATCCTACACTGAGTGAGGCAAGGGAGGAAGGAAATATTTGAATGAGCTGTTGCAGAAACAACTGCAACCTGATTGTTTGGAGGCAAAAATACCCTGAAGGGTTGTTACTGTACTGACTCCATAGGAAATATAACAGCAGATCTGTGTTTTAATTTCGTTGATTCTCCTGCGTCCTCAAGCAAATTTTCAGCTTCTTTTTTGCCTATATTTTTATTACTTATTTGTCTAGCCTCATTAGTACCAATGCCCTTTCCTCTCCTAAAAGCTTTTTTAAGGTTTTTTTGGTTTTAGGAGGTTGGTAACTGCTTCCTGAGGATAACTTTGAGCAAAGAGGTTCATATTTATGTATTATTGGGTCTGTCCCCATTCCTTCTCTGTGGTAGGAGGGTTTTTCTGAGCACAGCACAGACTGGTTGTGCCCACTGGAAGCAAAGCTTGGGGAGATCAGGTGAGCTGCAAATGCCCAAAGCACAGTGCTGCAAAGGAGCTTTAAAGTTCTTCCCCTTCACTTTCCTTATTGCTGTCCCCAAAGCAGGAATAGAAGAAATTGGAACCAAGATGAACAAGGGCACACTTAGTGCCCATGCCAGCTAATGGAGTGAAATGAAAGTTGCCTTCAAGGTGATCAGCAGAGCGACTGCTCAAAGCCTCACTCAGATAATTTAGTTCATAGACCAAGTTATCTACAGGGCAGGTAGGAGGGAGCTGCAGATCCAGGAATTTAAGGCTGGTTTGTTTCATAGTAGTTCCCACAACATTTGGATTATCAACCTAAGCTTTCACCTCTCCCTTGCACTTGTCAGTGTTGGCTGTAGATTGAATACATTTAAATCTCTTTGTGGTTTGTGTTTTAATGCTTTTGATCTCTCCTGAAATGCTTGCTGGGACCCAAGTCTGTCAGTGCTGGTTGTAGATCTGCCAGATTTTACTCTCTTTTCTTGAGCAGTTATTTTATATACTTTCAGCCTGCACCCTTCTTTTGAAATTTGTTGGCCAGGAAAGTTAAGGCTCAGAAAAGGAATAATTTTCACTTTGACATATTTAAAGGCTGGTTTAGAAATGAGGGACAAGGAACTTCCAAATTGACCAGGGTATTACATGGATACCACCCCAAAAAATGTTTCAAATCAACAAACATAGGTGCGTTCTGTATTTGGCATTCTGTATTCTTTATTCAGTAAAGTAAAGGGGTTGTCTTACACAGAAAATCTACCCTAGCACAGAATAATAGAATTAATAGCAAATAGCAAGTATTTATTTACTAGTCTTCTTCATTCCCCCCTAGGATTTGAATTTCTACATTTGAGTCATTCCTTCTATCCTTCCTGAGGAGGAAATTGTCTGACAGCAGGGAATGGTGTATTTTAAATTGTTCAAGCAGTTGTCATTGCATTTATCTACAGTGCACTAACAAGGAATATCCAGAGCTGTTCTAGGCAGGATGGGGGGGCTTCCCTGTTCCAGGAGCTCTTCCAAGGCTGGTAACAACAAAGGATAATGAAGGCTGAAGTCTGCCACAGCCCAGCACTGTGTGCCACACACTGCCCTACCTGACAGGTGGAACATTAACAGCTCAAAACTGTATCAGGGGGCAAGAAATGAGACCATCTGGGGGGAAAGAAAGAGGTCTGGAAATAAACAGGCAGAGACTTGAAGGTTTAGAAAGCCCTTGAGTAAATGAACTGCCTTTTCTGAAGTGCGATAGTGATCAAAAGAAGACAACCCGAGGAGTAAAGCTGTCGTCCCCAACCAAATGGACTGTCACATCATTTATCTGGCTGCTTTCTGGCAGCAGGCACTCTGTCAGAGCCTGCAGCCCAGAGAAACGGAAAGGGAGAGGAATAGCAGGCATCTGACAACTGAAATGATGCTCACCATGTGTTGCCATTGTCCCTGAATTTTGAAAGGCTAACATCAAAATATTATGACTCCCCAAATGTCATAATTTCAGTATCTCAGCTCAATCTTCACTCTGTGCCTCAGAGCTTATGTTTAATCTCTTTAGCATTCTATAATTATGTCTTCAGTGTGGATCAATTATCTCAGAATACGGAGACAAATTACCATCATTATCTTCAATTCTTCTTTACATTTTCTTTGTCCTTTTTAGTTTTCTGCCTTTCTTTACCAGTGTCAAAAATGTAACTCACATTTGTGCTCCTTTGTCATGAATATGCATTTGATAGTAAGTCATCTGCCAAGCAAGGATTTGTCCTTCCCTTTGCTGTTATTCCCCAGTTATCCTTGTTGGGCAACTCATTACTTTCTGCATAGTCAAATAGGTTTATTTGAAGTGCAGCTCTCTAAACAAGACCAAGGATTGGTAGCAGACAGACTCTTTTTAGTTTTTCAGGTTCCTTACTAAAATATTTTAAATTAACATAGACTATATCCCTGAGAACAATACTGGTATCTGCAGGAGTGAAGTTTATTGTGACAGTAATTCACTGGTCAAAGCTGGCTTCATCTGCCCTGATGTGACAGCTAACAGCTCCTATTACACGAGTGATCTGTGAATTATAGAGTGACTTGTAACCATTCCACCACAACCATAAATAAATCGAATGAAGTTAGTGCTTTGCAAAAAGAAAAAGAAAAAAAAAATTAAGCTACACCTCTGGTTGGGCTGCAATCCACTAAAGCAGAGAAACATAATTCTTGAATTTCAGCAGCACACTGTGATTTGATCATGTGAGAGAAGTTGCCCTAACACCACGCCAGGTATGGTGCTGCTTCATTCTGCACTCCAAAAGGGAAAATCAGCTCTTAAAATTCAGTCTTCATAGCCATTTTGGCCTAAATTATTAACTTTTGTCTCCAGGACAATCTATCTGATTAAGATATGCTAGATGTGTATATTTGGAATTTGGTGAGGAAATTGTTTCTTGTGAGTCTGGGCTGTTACTGACTGTTTGGGGCTCAGCTAGAATCTGTGAATGCAGCTGAGGTAACTGTGCAGAATTCTAAGTTAGGACATTTTTTTAAGGTGATGGCTTTGCTATAGGGATCACGTCTTATTTCTTCTGAATTGACCAGGCTTTCTTTCAAAATGCTGCACTGAAAATCAAGTTCCATACAATAGGTATTTCTACCAAGAAAGGCTTACAGTGGTAACTCTCTTGTAAAACAAATCATATCTTCCTGCCCTTCTCTCTCCATTTTATGAGGTACCTTTCCCCTTCTTATTGCTTTTTCTTCCCTTTCTCACAGTCTCTGCTGCACACCAAGGCAATAAACTACTGAGGTACAAAAAAAAAAAAAGGCAAGTACTTAGTCCAGAATTGTATCCAAACCTGGCTGCTGCTTGAAAATAGTAATTTCCATCAACTGTATTTCAAATTAAAATGCTAAAGTGCTGGAGAAATGGGGTGTGGAAATGCTTAATTTGATAGAAAATTACATTTATGAGTTGAGAAAATTATGTCTTTTAAAAATGGGCCCCAGTGTTCAATGCATACCTGTTTTAATTACCCAGGTGTGGAAAATAAAAAAATTATGCTTTGTTGGGAACATTTCAAGGACTGCTGATGTCAACAAAAGACGAGAGGCAGCACAAGCCCAGATGGCTGGCTGTAGGCTTTTCTTAACCATCCAAGCAGATTTACTCAGAGCCCCTACAAATCAAGAATGCAGCACAAAGATGAAAGCTCTGTTTTCTTGTGCAGCTCTTTATTAGCTAGTGTTGCAAGGTGTGATTTTAAAAGCAAGGCAAAGCACAAGATTTGGGGAAATTATGAATTGCATTTCTGGTTTTCATGTTTCTCTGCTGGGCTGTGCTCCTGTGGGTGAGAATTTGATATGCAAGATGGCATTAAAATCAGCCCTGATCACACTGCCTGGGCTTGGACTGGAATGCAGCATCAGAGGCTGCAGTGAGGAGTCAGCTCTTGACTTCCCAAAATTAACATTTACCAACACTGGGCTGAGCTGCAGCTTCAGAACCCACAAAGTCACAGTGGAACTAGGGCCACTCCACAGTGGGGTGTTGTGGTGTAGTTTTATACTTTGTAATGGTTTTGTTTATTTTTCCCAAATGGTTTACCCCAGATTGTACCCCCTCCCGCTACCTGTGTAATCCCTCTCCTTTGTTGAGATCAACCCCAAATCCCTGCCCTGGCTCTCAGTCAATCACTCAGCATCCCACCCTTTCTATCTAGAACTTTCTGTCCAGGTCATCGAGTGATTAGTCAGAGGCCAGGGGTCAACCCCCCACGTGCTGCCCCATACGCTGTCCCAAATGTCCATTCCCTAAGTGTTCATCCCTGAAGTTTCTTTATTGGTCAGCAAATGTATCTACCTTTGGTTTCCACCCTCCCTTTAAATGTAACCTTGGCACCTCTCCCAGGTACTCTGAGCAGGGGCTCCCTGAGGTGTGGGAGCTCCAAATAAAGCCTTGGATTAACCCCTGCTAAGAGTCGGCCCTTTTATCCTCTGCTGATGTCTCCAGTGTCTCCTGTGCTGCAAAGGTGACTAGCCTAGCTGCCTTGGTACCCTGGGGGCACCAGAGAGTGTCCCCCTGCTCTCTGCCCCGTCGGGGCTGTCCCCCTGCTGTCTGCCGAGTCAGGGCTGGCCAGGGTTCCTGGGGGGCTCCCAGAGAGACAGTGGGGCTTACACAGGAGAGAAGTGTGGGGTTTTCTCTTTTGTAAAGCTTATAACCTCTGATCTAGAATGTTCTTTAGTGAATTATTCACTGTGATAGATGTTTGTGATGTTCTGCTGTGCAGTTTCTGTGGCTGTGTCCCAAGGCAGCAACAGGGATGATGTGAGCCCACTGCACTTGTCTCACACAGGTAACGAGTTGTCTTCTGTGCCAGGGAACACTTTTAATTTTGTGATTACGAAGGAAGCCTGGAAATGTGGTATTTGGCAGGCTCAGAACTCCAGTGTTTGGTTCCCACCACAGTGGTGATTCTCCAGGATGCCCAAGATCAGCTTCTTCTGAAGAGCAGGAGGATAGAGCTCACCCTGCACTACTAGACCCCCACCTGAGACAGGAGAGGATATCAAATGCTGCCTTCCATCATGTCTCTTTCTGTCCTGGAACTCTTGTCCAAGATTAGGGAGTGCTGTGCGGTGGGGTGGACTTTGGCCTGTGTTATCTTTAGTATTGCCATATCTTTACAAAACACCATCCCTCTACTGCAGGAAGTTCCTTGAACTTAGACTAATTTTGTAAACACAATCTGTATGACAGCTAGTGGAGAAGAAGTTCTAATGCCTTTCCAGTATTCTGAAGAGTATTTTTCCCTCAGCCTGCACCTGAACTGACAGACACTGCAGGATTTTTCTGAGATCAGTAAATGGTATCTGCAGTAGCCACTTACAGGAACAGCAATGCCAAGGGGATCCCACCAAATCTCCCTGATGCGAAGAACAGTGCACCAACATGAAATTTCTGGAGTTGGATTTTAAGGAACATGAACTGCTTCATGTCTCCAGAATCAGGGCTGACTGGTGGTATCTTTAAATATCTTTGGCATTTATTACCTTCTGCCATGGAAAAGGGGCCAGCATTAAAATGAGTCATACATTAGGGTCATAGAGAACAACCACATTAGAGAAGAGAGAGAGAGAAGCCAGCACAGTCCAGGCTTAATCTGAAAAATCTCTCTGTAACAAGCTCCTGTTACTTCAGGGATGAATCCATGGTAATGCACTGATGTCAGTGCAAGTTTTCACTAATAAGCAAAATATTATTAATTGTGTACTTGAGCTGTTTTGTAGTGCTTGGTCATACAGACTGCCAGGCTTTCCAAGGAGCCTGAGGGTTAAGTGTTTGTCTTGGGGAAGCTTCCTGAGAATAGTTGTCTAATAAACACTCTGAGCTGGAAGGTAAAACAAGTGATATATGTTGCAGTACAGAAGTATAATGAATTAGTTAAAAGCAAAACAACCTCCAAAACAGTAGATTGCCAGGGCAGGCCTGTGTCTGCCAACCAATATTTCTGTGCCAGCTTTCCAAAGGAACACAGCCAAAAATAGGAGTGCAATAACTCATCATGAAGGAAGAAAGCTATTACAGAGTGGATGAAAGAGCATCAGTCTCTCAGTACTAACCCCACATTATGAGGCTGATTCTCAATCCTTTGCCTGGTGCAGTAACATAAAGAAGTGCAGACTATGTCACATGCTGAATCACAGCACTCTCTTGCCTCTTTGCATAAGTGCAGAGCTGGGACAAATGGTCAGGAAAGGCCTGGACCGGGTGCTTGTTTGGCTCTCAGGAATGCTGGCAGCTGTAATGGGAATATCTTCCCTGTGCTTACAGGTTTAGTGGGTGAAACAGCACTGGAACGATTAAAGTGACAGGAACCTTTGTAAGCATTTTACACCACAGGAGATAAAGTTGTCTTAGGCAAAATAGGGCAGGTGTAAAGCCTGACTTGTGCAGTCTGCTTTGCTGCCTGAGCCTGCAAGCCTGGCTGACTCCAGTGTCAGCAAATTAAGGTGAAACAGGGGAGACACTGGTCAAACATAGCTGAATTTTAGTCACCCTGCCAAAGCCAGATGTCTCCATTCACTTTGTAGTAAAGAAATGCCCTGTCATGCCCAACAACTAAAATAAGATTCATCAGCAAGATGAAATTCAACTTATTACATGCCTGAGTGGCCATTAGAAGAGGAGAAGGTGATGCTTGATTGCTGCTTGCAGCGGATGCTTAGTGAGGAAGAAATGCTGGTACTTCAAGAGTGGGCAATAATGACAAACATCTGCCTTATTTGCAGTTTCACAGAGATGCAGGGCATGTCCTCTGACATCCACACTCAGAGCCAGGCCGTTCTCATCAGGCTGCTTTGCACCATCTGGATTAGTTGAGAGATAATTTTGCAAGGGAAAAAACAGTGGGGATCAGGGAGGATATTATTCAGTTCTCTCCAGTGGATAATACCCCTCTATAGGCATGCTGGAAAGGTCACAGAAATTGAAGTTTTAAGGGTCTGCTGTGATGTGAGACACACAGGCAGGCTTCCCAGTGATAACTTGAAGTTTCACAGTCCTTGCCAGACCTAGTGAAATTGAAAACTATTTACAGATATGTGGAAACAGAGATTGCCCTGGAAATTTTGACTAATAGTATACTGGAGTTAAAATGAACATAGATTGCTTTTGTTTTTCCTTTCATTCTTTTTTTTTTTTTTCCTGAGCCTTACATGCTCTTAGTCATGAAGACTACTGTTGTGCATTTCACAGATAACTCCTGCTTCAGGAGTGAACTGAGGCCTCAGCACAGAGAGAGGGTTTTCTTAATTTGGGGAAGCACTTGAAATAATCCCTTGAACATATTTCCAGGACCACAGAGTGTCAAAATTTCAGATGTTTCCTTATGTTAAGATTTCTTAAACCAGCACACTGAACATTGTGTATTCTGCTTCTTCCACTGCTTTAAGTAGAAGAAGGTTTCAACAGCATAAAGGACTGACATTTTAATGACCCTGATTTGAGTAGAGGTCTTCAAAATCCAATCCTTTCTGCAGAGAAGACATAGAGCTCCTGTTCCCCATTATGCACTTTAAAGGGTATTTTCTATGTGATGCTACAGCAGAGCTAAACAGATACCTGGCTACTCCTGTGCTGTCACAGCCAACAGGTCACAGACAGTCACAGACATCTGAAGCAGGTGACTCCCTGACTGCACAGGGCTGGGCTGTGTAACTTGACTCACCCCTCACAAGCCATATTAAGTATGAAAACCAAGCTATTATTTTGTTTAGGTACATGGCAGATATTTTTGTCAAGAGGTCATGACTCTGACCTTCTGCTCTGTAAACAGCGCTTTTAAAGCAAAAAAAGAAAGTCCATTTGCCCTCCAATTTTCACTTTGGTTTGCTTTGTTTTCCTACATTTATTCCTGTCTTCACCATGAACAAGCCTGAGAGCTGCAAGATGTGAATTTTAATAGAGTCCATGTTTCAATCTGTGGCTATCAAGGCAGGCCACATTTCTCTGTACATCTTTTAGTGCTTCATCTCCACACAGGGCGGGAGCTGTTCACTGCTCTCCCTGCTCCCTTGGGCATTAAGTCATTGACAGCAGCGTTGTAATTCGAGAAGGCTGAAAGTCACCCCCCAGGCTCCCACCCTACCAGGAAACATCCAGCTGCTGTGTGCCAGACGCCCACAGGGAGCTGCCCAGGCAAGCACACAGAAACTGGCACAGTATTCTGCTGCTTTGGATGTTTGCTGTGATTCCATGGGAAGGAGAGCAAGGTTGGGAGACTGGAACAAATTCTTTCCACACCTCCTAAGGCAAAATTTAGTCTGAGGACTGGCCTGTGTTCCCAGCAGGGTATGAGCATGGAGCAGTGCATGGTGCTCCTCACCACTGCAAACTGGGATCTGTCCTGCTCAGAAGGGGCTGTGCCAGCACATTCCAGCCTAGCCCCTGGGATTCTGGTCCACTGTACTTAATTGAAAGGCAAATAGCATAATAGGCTTTTAAAATTTTGTTCTATGTCTGAGAACGATATGGGGAGAGCAGGAAGGATGATCCATACACTGACAGTAAAAGAGTGGAGAAATGTTCTTCAGAACTATTCACATAATATTATGGCACTAAACCTCCACCAGGGAGCAAGCAGAGCATTTAAAGACAGGACTCCGTGTTCCATCTCCTGCCACTGATTCCTTGCAGAGCCACAGGCCTCTCACACAAAGTTTCTGTGCTATAGAGATCATCCCCACCCTGGATAGCAGGTAAAACAGCTATAAACAGTTTTACAGCTGTAAAACTAAATGCAGCCATTTCATTCTGATGTTGGTTGTAAAGTCATCCAGGACATTGAAATGTGAAAGGTGCTGTGGCAGCTGTGATGTATTTTTACACATATTTTGCCTTGCAAACAATAAGTTAGTCCTAAATTAATGGGAGAAACATGAGCAGAATATTTAAATTACAGAGGTGGCACCAAACTTGGGCTAAAACCATGGGAGGTCTCAAGCTAGAACCACCCTGAAGGAGAAGGAATATGTCACACTACCACTAAAGGAATGTCACTTAAAGACATGTATGTGATGAACCTAGGGATTACTGCACTCCTGTGCTGTAGAGTTAAATATCTGAAGTGTTTTCCAGCTAAGTACTTCCTTCAGGATCACGGCTAATTGACATGCCTGTCTTTAGATCTATGGCAACATCCTTTACATCTTCTATGACTCCTTTTAAATCATATGAATCCTTTAATAGAGCCTTTCATGCAAACAGATCTGGCCAGAATGTGTTTATGCAATATGCTCTGCAATACAGAAGAGAGATTTCTATTTTCCATTTTTTGTTTGGATTTTTTTTCCTCTATCTGTATCCCTGCTGTTTAGCAAGACACGGTAGAGTTGGTCACATAAAATTAAACCTACTTTTACTTACCAGTCACTAGGGAATTCTTAGCTAGGATATTCTTAGCTGTGTTTAGAAATGCTTCTAAGATATTAGGTAAACACTACAAATTGGATGTAAATGGAATCAGAGAAACAGCTGCCACCTCTTTTGCTAGCTGATTAATTTTTTTTCTGATTCACAACAATTACATTTCAACATGGCACACTCATCAGGCTCCAAACACTGACTGCAGTGGTTGCCGCTGCTGCTTGTTGATGGGCTGGGGGGGCAGCTCCCCAGCAGTGAATTTCGATTAATCTCAGCCGGTTTTACATGCCCTGCAACAGTTGCCCCATCCCCCCGGGAATCTCTGGCTGGATGTACCTGCTGCACTCGGGATCACTGCGAGATGAGACAGGCGTGGGCAGCTATTTACAGAATGAATTTCCTGCAGCAAATCTCTCCAAATCTCCAGTTTATTTCCCAGCACCAGGGGTTCTGCCACGCATTTTTGAGTTTCCACTGTCCTCTAGTGGTGCTTTTTTTTTTGCAAACCGAAGATGCTCAGAGGGCTGGAGCACCTGTGGAGGCAGGATGAACTGGGGATGCTCACCTGGAAAAGAGAAGGTTCCAGGGAAATTTTAGAACCCATTCCAGTGCCTAAAAGTGCTCCAAGAGAGCTGGAAAAGGATTCTGAACAAGAGATGGAGTGACAGGACAGGGGGGAATGGTTTTAAATTGTCAGAGGGCAGGGTTAGATGGGATGCTGGGTAGAAATTCTTCCCTGCGAGGGTACTGAGGCCCTGGCACAGGTTGCCCAGAAAAGCTGTGGCTGCCCCATCCCTGGAAGTGTCCAAGGCCAGGCTGGAACAATCTGGACTAGTGGAAGGTGTCCTAGTCTAGCAATTGTAAAACTTGAATGTGTGTCTCTGCCTCTTCTCCAAACCTTCTCTCCTGCACTGGTTCCCAAGCCATCACTTTGAATATCCATATGTGCACTCCAGTGCAGACACCAGCACATCCACTCCTCCTGCTTTCCCTTCATTTCAGCAGGAGCAGTTGTTTGGTTTTTTGACCAGGCTCTAAATTTTGAATTAGCCTGGGTGTCAGCAGTAGCATTTAGATGAAATTTAATGGGTTTATTTCTTGCCTCACAAAGGGGCTGCCAGTGTGTGGGAGGCAGCTGGGTGCTCAGCTGAGGACTTTGCAACTGGGCTGTACAGGAGGAGGGATTGCACTGAAGATGTCATCTGCATGGAGCTTGCAAAATGCCTTGGGGCATTAGTGGGAAAAGGTGTTTGCAGATGTTTGCAAATATAAAATATTAACCCCCCTTTGTTTTTAATAAACTTGATTACTCCAAGGGAACTAATAACCTTTGTTATAATGTGACTGTTTGTTCCTATTTCCTGAGTTCATTTTATGAGTATCTGTCTTATCCCTCACCTGTAATAGGAGACCAGCTGAATATTTTATAAAATCAGTATTTCAGTAATATTCATACTATTGTATCGGCATTCCTACAAATTAAGCAATATATAACAAAACGAATTATTCTCAAAAAGCTATTTATCAAGAAATCTAAGCTCAAAGTCCACAGAGACTCAGGTGTACACTTACCCTTTCTCAGGGGAGTACTCCTGTTGGATGTCAATATTTGCATGAGTGAATGTTAACAAGTTTAAGGGTTTTTTCTTCTCTGATTATATTTACATAATATAACAACCTTGAATTAATTAGATTACTGATTCTTTGAAAATCATCTTTATTTCCTCCTTTGAGGTGCCTGTGAGTGGCTGAGCTGTGATTTGGGTTGGTTGGCTGTGATAGCTTAGCTGTGATCTTGCTGATTTGTGCTGGGATAAACATACAAACACTTCTAACGAAAATTCTTGCATGAGAGTGGCTTTTTGTATGGTTTTTGTTGGCTGGGTTGTAAAAGCTGACATGGAGAGGAAGGTAAGCCAATAATTTGCCTTGTGTTGAACAAAGGATAAGGTGTTCTTCTCCCATCCTTTATCTGGCTTTCCCAAGTGCACAGGCTCTGCAGTAGAGACATTCTCTCCTCACCTAGGCTTTGTATCCTACCTTAAGCCTTTGTTATAGAATTTATCCTCTAGCAATAATGAATTTTTGATATTGGCTGTTTTTCTTTGAAATTCCTTTTCTTGAGTACTGGCAAGGAGGGGGATTCAGCAGAATGACTGGTGGAGACTGGTTTAAGGATACAAAGTGATCATAGCAGTAAAAAAAGCAATCCAAATGATCATGGCAGTAAAAAAAGAAGGAGGATATTGATATCATCTGACATCCAGTACGTAAAGCTGCAGGTTTTTTTACTGCTTTAGGGTACTCTAAACACAAGCTGCTACTGAGCCATCCACCTACCCTGTACCATTGCTGGCACCTGGGTGCTTCTGTGGGCAGTTCAGTCTAGCCCAGACAGATGAAAAGTAATTAAAAATTAAAAATAAAATTTAAGCCCCCCCCCCCAAAAAAAAAAAAAAAAAAAAAAAAAAAAAGAAAAGAAAAGTATAAGCACTGGTGTTGGCTTCCAATGGGCAAGAAAAAACACCCAATTCAAGTGTCCTAAATCACCTTGTGAAATGGCCTGAAGGTCACTGTCAATGTAGGACCCAGACTCAGAATTCTGCATACTCTGAACTGTATCCAGGTCTGAACTTGGTGAATGAACTGAGCAAAGTGAAGGCTGTGAGGCCCCTGTTCACTGCACGAGATGTATTTGGGCCCTATTTTAGTTAATGATCAAGATCCTGCACCTCAGGGCAAGAGCTTAATTTAGCTCCTCAGACTTATCACAGGAGGGCCAGTCCTTAATTAACTGTGAAGAGGAGTCTGGAGAGTTTAACCTTAGCAGGCTGCAGCAGTCCTTGTGAACCCCCACTCTCTCTGCATTAACTCAACTGATGATTAGTTAACTTTTTTGGGGTGTCTTTCTACAGTGCACTCCGTATTTGTAATGGAAATTATGTCATTGGGAATTGCAACAAGTGGGAACTGCAACATATTCTTGCAAGACTGAATACCAGGGATGTAATGGAGATGCCAGTCACAGCACATCAACAGGTACAAGGAAGGAAAAAACGAAGCTGTGCTGCTCTGACCACACTGTTTACTCTCTTGCACTGCTGTTTGCATGTGAATATGAGAGATATTTGTTATGCCCTTCAGCAAATATTGTTCTCGTCAATACTGACGGGTGTATCAGCTGTGCATTAGCAGCCCTCATCCTCTCTGGAATGATGTTTTCAGTTCTCACTGGAGAGCCTTCAAAAGGAAGAACTTTCACCTCTACAAGCAGCTTCTCGAAGAGAAAATAGCACATGACTTGATTTCAGAAAAATTAATCTTTGGGTGTAAATCCATACTTCTAGAAAGGAATCTTGTAGTGGAAGGCCCCAGCTGTCCTGTAGAGGCAATGTCTCCTCTATGAGAGTATAGATCTTTAAAATGTGCAATGGAATCTGACACACCCCATGAGATGATGGCCCCCGGTGGGGCGTCCCCCTGCACCAAGGATTGGTGTCTGTCTGAAGTGTCCGTGGTATTTCTAACCTCAGCCTCCAAAATTGTGTTGAATATGACAAGAAAAACACCTATGTTTTCAGTTTTTTTCTGATTTGCACTTTTCATGCTGCATTTCAAGGAGAAATATTAAATGTATCTTGTTATTTAGCCAACACTTTAATGTGCCACTCTTAGCAGCAAAATACTGCTGAGTGCTTGTCTGTGTATGTGAACTTTTGTCCAACCTCTATAGATGTCGAGGTAGTTTAGGAAGAATAGCAGTAATTTCCCTCACAGTTTCATTCCAGTGGTTTATTTCTCCAGCTTATGCCATAAGCTTCTTCAGGGGAATCTGAAGAGCCAGATTTATAAAGAGAATGGATAATTTCATTGCAAAAAGACAGAACTAGCATTATGCATGTTAAGTTAAGGGTAAACAAATCTCATGCTTCAGGGCACAAAATGATTTCCTATTGGGCTCAGGAAAGATGTTTTTCTCCATGTAAAGTGTTGTATGGTTGGCTAGACTTATTGCTAAGGGGCTTATTTATTCTGCTGCCCTCTGAAGCATCAGTTTAGGAGACTTCGTTTTAGGTTGTGCTAGAGGCAGAATGCCAGATGTTGTTACAATTTCACTTAGCCTGTTCTATAAACTTCCTGCTCCAGCACACCTGTGATGCCTTGCAGTGGAATCCCCCAAAAGCAGTCCAGGCTCTCCAACCACCTTACCCAATATCAGTGGGACCAAATGAGGCCAGAGCTGCTACTTCCTTGTACTCCAAAAAAAACCAGCATAGGATTGATTAATCTCATTTCCATCCTATAATACTTATGCTGCTTCCATGGTGCAAGCAGTTACAGTAGAGACATGATTCTCAGAAGATGCTGTTGGGGCAGTGGAAATCAGCCACTGTCTGGAGTCTGCCTGCCAGGAAAGCTGAAATACCCCACAAAAAAAGCCCACATCCCAGAGAAGGAGCGAGGCTGTGAGACAATCTTTCAGCTGAGGGCAAGGAGCCTCCTGTCTGCATCCTGCCTGCTCTGTGCAGGCAAAGTGCCTGTGGCTTCTGCCTGAGAACACCTGCACACTGCCCAGATCCAGGCTCTGCCCATCCTCCCGTGCCAGCAGTAATTCAGCCTGTGACTTCAGCACAAAGAGCAGCAGACATGAAAGCAACTTTGAAAGTCCCCAGAAGAACTGCCTTTGTATTTGATGCCTGGAGTCAGGTTCCCTTAAGGAAATGGAAAGAGAGAGAAATAACTTTTAAGAGCCTTGGTGGATTTTCTTGTAAGTGGGAAGCCTCTGTAATTTGGTAGAAACAGAAGGAATTCAAATCTGTTAATCCAGTGAAAGCCACAGGAATTTGGATGTATGCATTTGGGAAATCCACTGACAGGAAAGGGAAGGCTTTCAGTTAAAACTTTCCCATATACCATCTGAACTCAAATTCAGTTCATGTGTTTGCTGTGCTTGTTTTGTCAAGTCACCTCTTATCTCTGTAACTGTATTTTGCATCTCTAAAATGAGGGTGACAACACCACCTTTGCCCAATTTAGGATGCAAGCTGCTATGGCCTGGAGCAGGTGCTTTATACAGAGTTTAACACAACATTTAATATAAATAGTCACAGTGCTTTCCAGACAGAAAATATTTTATTGTGAATAAGGCTGAAACACTTTTTTCTCATTTGAAATGTCTGGGGTCTTGCTGTTGTCTGTCATTTCCTCCCCTCTCTAGCCTGACTTATGTTTTTGAAAGCTCTGATAGTCCCATGAGTTAACTGCAACCATCAGACTGGGTGCAGCTATTTTATAAAGAATTAATCTGCTGGCTGAGGGAAGCTCTGCCTGTAGGACACTGGCATTTTCTTTGGGTGACAGACAATGAGTCTGACAGGTTTGTGTGTCTCAAGGTGTGCCGTGCTGTGGATCAGTCATGTTGAGCTGTAATTGCAGCCTTTGAGAGCAAGCCACCCTTCACAAGGGGGCCGGGGAGGTCTCTGCTCTCTGGGACCTCTGGTTGTGGTTCTGCAGCTCAGCCAAGGCTCAGGGTACAGCTGGGCCAGGGCACACAGCTCTGAGCTTCTTCAGCTGAAAAACTTGATCTTCACTGCTGGTTTTCTGTGTAGAAGCTGAAGTGGTGATGGGACTTCACCCCTTGTAGCCTGATGGAAAATAGTTCATTTTCCACATCTTCACAACCTGTATAGGAGTCTGCAGGAAGAAATCTGTTTTTTCTGGGCACTGGGGGAGGAAGAGAGGAAGTCTTCTGGCATGATGATGCTGCAGAATAGTGTTTCCTTATGCAGATGATGTCTGGGAGATTTAAGACTGTTTCTAAATGTCTGCCTCATAATTATCTGTCACTGTGATATTTTATGAAAATCCTTTCCCTAGGATTTTTCTCATGAGAAGCTGAGAAGCCTCAGAAAATAAATGTCAACAATAAGTTTACAATCTGATGGCTGTGGAATGTGGTCTGAAGGTTGTTTACTAATAGGTGTATCTTTGATTGGTCTCTTGTGAATTGTTTTTACTTGATGACCAATCATGGTCCAGCTGTGTCGAGGCTCTGAGCAGTCACGAGTTTTTCTTATTCATTCCTTTTCTAGTCTTCTGATGTATTCTTTTCTCTATATAGTTTCTTATAGCTTTAGTATAGCACTTTTTAATATAATATAATATAATATAATATAATATAATATAATATAATATAATATAATATAATATAATATAATATAATATAATATAATATAATATAATATAATATAATATAATATAATATAATATAATATAATATAATATAATATAATATAATATAATATAATATAATATAATATAATATAATATAATATAATATCATAATGTAATAAATCAACCTTCTAAGAAATATGGAGTCAGATTCATCACTTCCCTCGTCCTGAGACCCATAAACACATCAATAATTATCCCCACACTCCATTTTGCTACACAGCAGAATTGGGATGACATAGAACTGGAAAGGATTTGGTTTGAGAACAGGGAGTACAACTGCATATAACAGGATTTACATGCTGTGAAGGGAGGTGGCCATGAAATAAGATCAACAGCTGCTTTACTGGGAGGCTGCTGGTGGCTGGAAGAGGTGCCTTGCTTCAAGGTTATATGGGTTACCCTTTTTTATTTGAAATATAAGTATATCCTCTGTGAGGTACATCTGGAATCATAAAAATAATTTTTTTTAAGATAAAAAGCTATAATTTCCTAAAATTTAAAGCTTCCGAAGAGCATCAGATTCCAATTTCAGGGGCACCTTGTCTTTAACAAAGACAAATATTGCATTTCCATTGAGAATTGCTCTTCAAATTAGAAATTCAAGCCTTAATCTCTCAATCAAACACCACTAAATAAAAACAGCATTTAACTTTTTCTATCACTGTTTCTTGAAATAGAAGATGAAAAGAAGAAACTGTGTTGTTGGAGCCTACTCCAGAAATTCCACGTTACTTTGTCAAAGTCTTTTAATGTTGTAAGAGAAGCTTCTGAATTGCAAATAGCTGGGCTTAGAAGTAATAAGAGAATTCCCATAACACTTCAACTGAGTGCACAAATGTTACTTTTAAACATGCTGCTGAGATAAGGAGGAAATTTGGGTGTTGAAGACAAGGTTATCCTTGGAGGAGCTGTATTATCCCTGGAGGCCAGAGACCACCAAAGCTGGGACATCCTTGAGCACAGTGTGATATAATCACAAATAAGAAATAGTTCCTGTCCAGTGTGGACATTGCCATCCTCACTGACAGTGCTACCTGGGAGAATTCCAGTTGTCAGGTTGTAGGTGGTAAAATGAGGCACGTGGCAAACTCCTGACAAGAGTCTGTAGCAAGAATTGTGCTTTCCTCATGAAATTACCAGCAGGTTAATCACAAGATCTGTTTTGTTCCTTCTGCTTGAGGCACAGTTCTGTAAAAAAATGGGTAATATGTAGCCTCCAGAAAATTTCCTTCCAGTCTACAGGATTGAAGGTCTATCAGTAGCTGTCCCTATGTAACTGAGCTCTCTAGGAAAACCTTATAATCACTTGTGGAAACCCATAACTTTATCTCGTTTTCATCTCACCTTACTCTTTGCTCCTAAGCTGGACTACACAGCAAAACCTGCCAGTCAAAATTCCCTCAGCAGCCACTGTGAGCTCACTGGGGTCCGGTTTTCCAAGCAGGCGCCTCTCATTCCAAGGCCACACGTTCTGCCTTTCCTCATAGTCAGAGTTTAGTAGTTCCTGCTCAGGAAAACACGCTCATGTCTTCTCCACGGCGGTAGAATGAGGCCATAAGTGCAGCAGATGTGTCCAGCAGGAAGCAACTTCAATGCATGAAAATATCAGAAATACAGGAGAGTAAGAGCAGCCCTGGTTACAGCTCTGCAGCTCCAGCTGCTGCCAAAGCTCCTGCAGCTCTGCCAGAGCACAATGGGTTAAATCAGCTCTGTCTTGGAGCTTCTTTGTGCCATAAATCAGGGAGGTACTTGGAGAGGTGCAGAGGAAAGGGCTGCTGTAAACTTGTCTGCCTTCAGCACAGCTTGGATAGAGGAGAAAACTGACATTTGCTCCTTTATTATGCGGTGCTGTGCTGGATGTTTTTTGCACAGAATTACTTCAGTATGCAGGAAAAATCATCTCTGAGATGCAAATGTCTCCCAGTGTAAGAATTTACCTGAAGGGGGAGGGAAACCATTAGATCAGGAACAAGCCCTGTCTTTTTCTTCTGCCAAGTTTTGATGATAAAGGTTTCTTGCAGGAGATGTCAAACTAATTTGACTTCATTTTGCAAATATACAGAGACTGTTCAGTGTGTGATAGGAGTTGTCTGGAAAATGCTATTCCAGGAGGATTAGAAAGCATCCAGCAGCTGTGCCAGGTGGCACATTCAGGGGACATTTTCTGCCTGCTAATGTGGAGAGCTTGAGGAGTCCATCCCAGGCAGGCAGATGCTTGCAGCTCAGCACTGGGCTCTGTGACAGTGTGGAAAGCTTGGTTTCTTGTGGGTTTAGGTATTTTTTCCATGTTTCCATTCAGTTAAAAAAACAATGAACAAAACAAATGGGTGTGAAATACTTATGATGGGATCAGCATTGTAAGGAGCAGTACAGGCAGTTTTAGTAAAAAAGGAAAGGCTGTCCCACAAAGAGTGTGACTGATGTCAGGTGAAGATCCACTCCCCAGACTTCCAGTCAGGGACATTGCAAGTTCCCCAAACCCATACATCCAGTCACAATAGGGAACATTCAAATTTATTTACTTTTTTAAGATGACTTCATGGGTGAAGTCAAACCTCACTGCATTCCTGAGGTCAGAGTCCTTACCTTGGGTCCATCTTTAAGCTCCCCAGGGCAGGACTGGCCTCAGCTTCGGAATTCCTCCTTCAACAAGTGTATTTGTTGATTTCTCCTTTTCCTTAATGTGGCTTTAAAAGACCCTTCAGGGAAGAAGCTGTTAAATTCTTCCCACTGAAGGAGCCCTTTCTTCTAGTTTGTAACTACCCACAGTAAGAGCTGTTCCCTGTAAGCACAGAGAGCTTAAATTAGTGTGGTGTGGATCCTTTTCAGGCTTGCACATCATCAAGAGCATTTCTTCTGTGCTCTAATTCTTCCTTCTTCAGTCTCAGCAGCCAGAAGAGATGGCATAGCTGCAGGCCATGTGATGGGCTCTGTGGGCAGACACAGAGCACCTTTTGTTTTGTTACTGGCAAGTAGAATCAAGTTGAGATTTGATTTCCGAAACGCAAAAGGTGATGGCTTGTCTGAAGATTTATGAAACAAAATACTCAAAAGAAAAATTGGATGGCTCCTTTGGTCGTTTCATCCAGTTCCCTCTTGCGGTGGTAATCACCCTTGGAAGTGCTCTGTTATCTTCACAGTGTCTTCAGAAAGTCCTGGTGCTGCTCATGAGAGCCCTGAGTGTTTTTGAGGAATGGGAGAGTCATTCTTGCTTCCCCCCTGTGCCAGCAGCTGCCAAACAAACTTCCCACAAAGAGCTTTTACAAGATCAGGAGGAATTCTTTGACAGTGGAAATGAATTGAAGAAAAACAGTCCCAAAAAGAGCCTTTCATCAGAGTTCCCTCTTACTCTGCTGTTTTGGGGCAGAGAAATCAGAGCTTGGATGTTCTGGCTGGAGGCATGGAAATTTATTACATCTGCCATCTACTGTGAGTGCAATTTTCTGGGAGTCTGCTGTGTGCTGCAAACAGCTCCATCTTGGTTTTGCTCCAAATGTATTAAAAGAAACCCACTGCGCTTTGTCATTGTATTTACTCCAGCATCTCACCATCTAAAAATAATTTAAGCTGAAAGGATATGAATTTTGTTTGTGCATGGAAAAAAAAAAAAAACCCATAATGGTTTAAACTACTGTGATTTCAGGGAAACAAAGATGACAATAACTTAGAAAGTCAGTCTGTCTATGTTATCTATGGATTCAAGAAATGTTTAAAGCAGCAAAATTTAGAGCCATTTTTTCCATCACTTACACCTAAGCAAGGGAAGTCAAAAGCAAGTATAAATCAGTGCACAATTTACCAAAGCAAGCAGCTTGAGAAAACAGAAGAAACTGGCAATTATTCCAAAGAGAAAATGGCTTTAGATTTAAATTCAGTAACAGAAATTGGTGGCAGTCATGGTGTAGTTTTATTTTAAGCCTCTATTCTTTTTCTTCACCACTGTAGCAACTATTTAGGAAGCAATATACTGTAGATGAAGCTTGCTGAACTGGAGAATGGAGTATTTCCCTGGTGTCTCTGCGAGACTGTGGAACAAATTGGACTGAGTATGACAAGCTGCACAGTGTTATTTTAGTGGCTGCAGATAACTGGATTTCTCCTTCTAGGCATTAACTGTCACTAGTTCCTGTATTAAGAGTCAGATCCTGCTTCTGGCCACAGAAGTGAAGGATCTCCAGTGGAGACTCAGCAGTGACTGGGGAAACTTGGAATTTATTGCTGTGCCACCCTGAGCAGGGGCTGCCCCACAGGGCTCTGGCACCAGCAAATGTAGCTGTGTGTAGTCAAGTAAAAACTGCATTTATTAAACAAAATTCTCCACTGTTTAATACAGGTGTAACTTCTCTGTGCAGGTCCATCATGGGGATAGAGGCAAAGGGCCAGATTTTCCATAGTCCTGGACCAGGTCAATTTGTTGGTGGAGTGATACTCTGGTGATTTAGTTTTGCCTGTGTTACAAGTTGTGCAGCTTCTCCAACACTTTATGTGTGCTGGCAAAAGGGGGTAGTTGTGCTTGGGAAGAGCATCTGGTGACTGGGATGAATTAAATGATGACTGGGCTCTTTTCGTGCTTCTGCCATTGATTTCTGGTATGACCTTAAGCTGGGAATTCTGCACATTGCTCTGAGCAAGCCTATGGGTAGGCTGCAAGTCAGCTCCAAAACCAGGGGCAAAATAGCTGTGCCAGGGTAAGTAGCCCCAATTACCCCTGATTTTTTGGACCTGAGCTGTGTTTTGACACAGCACCATGTATTGGGCCAAAGTGCTTGTGGCAGCTTATTGGACACAAGCACAGACTCCCTAAAACTGGGTTTACCATCCTCTGCTGGAAAGTGCAGGTCCTTAATTTCTGTATGGCTCAATCACACGTTATTCTGATCATCTTCTGGTTTGTTATGAGGGGAAGTAGAATGATGGTTAAGTATCTCACAAGCAGGGATGAAGGGAAGTTAGCAGAAATACACAGCACCCTGCCCCACTGCTTAAACTGGGCTGTGTATATGTGCCAAGGGACCATATAGGAAAAAAACACAGAACATAATGAGCAATACTTTGAAAATGGATTAAAAAAATCCAAGAAAGCCCCATTTGCCATATTTATAATCATGCCATTGGTCTGTTATAGCAGTGGCAGTGTTTAAAAGGCAACACATGTTTACTTGTGCTTAATAGTTGCCTCCAGCAATTTACATCTGCTAATGCAAAAATAGATAAAGTTGTCTCACAAACACTGGTGACAAAACCCAGCATCCACTTCTTCTTTAGTACCTAAACACATGCAAGATTTTATGAATCGAGAACAGTGTATGCCATTTCCAAACACAGACTGCACTGAGTGGAGCCAAATTTTTTCTTTATTGCACCTTGAAGTACTATTTCATTAGTAGAGGAGAGAACAAATTTGCTTTTTATCTCTTCCTTTACACTGAATTAAACCAGGTACTTTTAAATTATGGGCCTGGAATTACCAACACTTTGGAATTGTTCCGTTTTCCATTAAATGTGCTAATACTGAATTATGTAATGTGTATTATTTCAGGTGGATTAATACATCAAATCTGTCTGCACCCATCTACTGTCTCTTGAAAGTGCAAATATATTTGATCTGGGAGAAGTCATGTATTTTATGGGTGATGGTGTGATGGCAAAATTTCTCCAATCTTTCACATGCATTTATATCTCTCAGAATGACTAAGGTCAAACAGAAGGTACAGCCACATCTCTCACCAAATATACAAACAAACAATTGAGTATAAAATTAAATATTTGCTATCAGAACCTACCAAAACTTGGCTCTGTGTGTAGTGTTCAGACAGAACTGTTTGCTCTGCTCTTGAATTTGTGTTTAAGGCAGACTGATGTTTGAAATTTTTAGCCACTGGACTGTGAGAACTTCAGTTGATAGTTAACAGTGCTTGTTCTCTAATTAACTGCCATTTTTGTGATCGTATGCATTAGAAAAAAAAAAAAAAAAGGCTTCTAATTTAAAATTCAAAGAGGCCTTAATAATATAAAATGCAGTCCTGGCTTACTTGCCTCTGTAAATAATACAGAGAGCTCACGTGTAAGCAGGAGCTCATCTCCTGGGTGTGCAACAACTCCGGCACAAGCAGGTGAGCCAGTTCCCTTTTTGGGTGATCATCTGGTTTTCCTGGACCACCTCCAAATGTGTCTGTTTTGTACAGGACCACGAAGGTACCACAGCCCTGGGACCTCTGTGTTGCATCCCATTTGTAAATGCACGCCCAGGGAGGGAGGGGCGATGTTAATGCCGGCGACCAGGGGAGCAGCAAAACAGGAATGAGTTTTCCAGAGGTTTAAACTTTGCTTGTCTTTATTAACTGCCGCTGTTGAAACTTTTAACAGTCACTCTGGAAATTGGACGGACAACAGGGAAAGGCAGCCAGGATCATAATCTTCTGAAGGATGCCATAAAGATGGAACTAAAACTCCTCCTGAATTACCTTCCTCACACACGCACACATTATAATGGAATTAGTAATTCTCATGATTCACTGAAATGACAGTTTCTTGCCCAGCATGATTTAATGGGGTGGTTGTTCCCTGCCAAGGGCTGCCACCTAAAATACTGGATTTATGAGCTGGCTCAGTAGCTGAAAGTCTGTAAGGTCTCATTTTTAAAATCTAAGATGCTTGAATAATCTAGGCTGGCTCTCTCATATTTGGGAGGAGTGGTGGAGAGGTAAAATGAGTTGAATAGAGTAGACCTGCAGAAATGTTTCTGATAGGAATATCCTTCCCATAACCAGTAGAGCCATTACTGATATCAAGGTATCAGGAAACTGTATTATTTTTCATTTCTGTTCATAAGAATTTAATCAAAAAGCCACTGGAACTTATTTCTTTCCTCTGAAGGACTTCCAGCAGGTGCTGTTATCCCAGCTTTATCTCCTGAAGGTCTGTTACAGTGTTATAAAAGACTGATGAGAAGAGGGAATTTTCCTACTAAAATGAGAATAAACCATCATTTTTCATTCTGTAAGACCTGCTCATACAAATGGGACACTGCTACCACACAAAGACAAATTTCTCTGTGTTACTGCTTTAGTTGCCGAGTCCAAATTACCTCTGGAAGGGCAGGTCCCGTCCTCCAGGTCCTCCTCCAGCCAAGCTCACAAGCTCAGCAAGCCAGATGGAGAAGAGTAATTTGCTTTTTGCTGTGACAGAACACTAATGGCTGTTAATGGAACGAGCAGCGGGTCTTGTCTCTTGCTCTCCTTGGCTTGAAGGAATGAACCTGAGCAAAAGCAGCCTCAGACCAGTCCCAGGTGATGAGTCTGGGTAAGGGCAGCCTCAGATTAGTCCCAAGGCTCCTGCTCTCCTTAGAAATGATGAATTCTGGAGAGGCAATGGCTTTGACACAGAAGAGAGTTACAGAGTGCAGTGGCTCTGCCATCACTCACTGTGTAGCCCTGCACAGACACTGCCATGCACACTCCTCTTCCTTCATTATTTTTCCCTGTAACATCCCCTTCTTCCTCACAATTAGGTGTTGCAAATGGTTATTAATATTTATAAACTGCTTTGTTGTCTTCTGGGGGGGAGGCTGGATTCCTGCTCAGCAGTCACCCATGGCTGCCTCCCAGCCGTGCTGTCCTTAATTAGTGTTACCCAGCTATTCCCTGGACCTACCCATTGCCATGGCAACTTTATTTAATTGCAGAGTCAACTGGACTCTCTCACAGAGTACGGCCTGGCTCCTCTGTGTGTTCTGCTCTAGGTGCTGTCAGGGGTAATTTCATGTTTTATTCTAAACTGTTAATAATTATAATTTCAAATTATGAAGAAAAAAAGTACTGAGAGAAAGGAAAATAAGAATAATCAGCTCCTTGTCAATGTCAGGGATAAAAAATGGGCTTTCAAATAGTAAATAGCGTAAGTGGGTTGTAATACCTGGTGCCTTAAGAGATGTCACAAGGGGGTAGAATTCTAAAGAAATACAAACAAGAGGATTTGAGACTCCATAAATTTAATGGAAAAGTCACATAGTTTCAGTGGGAGAAAGAATATAATTGTGTGTCAGAATATTACTAAATTAAAATTAATTTGGGAAAAAGCATTACCTGTGTCTATTGCTGACTTTGTCTGGGGGGAAGCACTTTTGCATTACCATCTGGAATTTTTTTGAGTAGCATCCACCTTGCACATAGTGAGCTTTCCTCTTCTTCTGGCAGGAAAAATGTCACAAGGATTATTTTAATGTCATTTTTCCTTTCAGGGGATATGACATTTTTGAAGCAATATTTTATAAGTTGATTTTTCTTATTTTGGATCCAAATGAGCCATCCCAGTTAGGCATAAATGCACATGCAGGGCAACACCGCAGGCAGACTCAGCCTGGGATAGAATCAAAAAGGGAGTTTCATCTCAAATGGTTTAAATCTGGCAAAGTTACTAGCAACAGAAAATGGCCTTGTAATGGAAAGAGCCTGACCTGCCTAAGGTGGCTATTTTATGTATCCAAAGCACAAGACAGGCATTGTTGTTATTGACATTAAGTGGATGTGTTGTTGCAGACTTGCAGAGTGAGTTGACAGAAGGGTTTTTTCCCACTCTGTACCAAATCTTCTGAAATCTCGTTGCCTCAGGAAAGGAGAGGAAAAGGAGAAAACTTCCCCAGTATTTGTGTTATATTTAAAGGGTTCTTTTCCTTTGTTTGTGCCTACCTCAGGACTGTCTTTTCTTCAGACAATGCCAGTTCTTCTGCCCCTCCCTATCTTCTGTCCAGAGCACAGTGTTAATTCATACAGACTGGGAGTTCTCCTAATTAATATAGCTATTTTATTTGAACTCACATCCAGTTGAATCTCAAACAATTTGGCCAATGCAATTGGAACTCAGGAAAACACTGAGTTTCTCCCTACTCCTAACTTCTTATTTTGCCTCCCCTCCCATCTATACTACTTTAATCCGACCCCAATGTGACTCAGTGTAATCCAGCAGGAGCTGGTGCAGCACCTTGTTCTGCAGCTCCCCTTATGGCAGTGAGGGAAGGAAAGCTGGTGCCAATTGCAGGTCCAATTGTAGCCAAAACAAAGTTGCTCTATTATTGCATTTGAAACCATAATGTAATTTGCTAACCATGAAGAGGTGCCAAACCTGCCATTTCTGTGGAACATGGGACATCTGTTTAGTGCTAATGCTAATATGGGATTTGAGAAGAAACATCAAAACTTCTACTAGTTTCTGCTGTTATATTTCTTCATTAAAAAAACATTCTAGTTCACATCTCCTTGGTTTCAGTTTGGCATTTCTTGAGGCATTTCTAGTGCAGGCATCCACTCCACCAGCTGCTGTTCAACCAAATGCCCTGCAATGAGAGTTGCCCCTTGGTATTTCAGCATCCAGGTCCATTATGTGGGAAATGAAGCTCTGTTTTTTGACACTCTGTTTAACACAATGTAAAAGAGAATTAATGCATGTGTCTGTCTTCACATTTTCTTCTTCACAAGCCTTCTACTTCCCTTGCAGTGGCTCAGAGCTGAGATGACTCACTCTTAAAATGATAACACAATTTGCTAAATGGAATGTCAAAATACACAGGGAGTTGGATGCACTCTTATGGTATAATTTTCCCCCAATGAGTTAATGTTTTTATGAGTTAATGTCCTTATTGGTAATACAAAGGTAATATACAGTGTGGTTATAAAAAGTGAAAATAGAGCAAGTCTATGTTGGAGGGAGAAAAAAGCATCAAGGTTCAGGTAAAATGAACCTGGAGATGGAGTTGGAGACAGGATGATGGATTCAGCTGATCATTCCCAAAGTATATAATGGCTGTAAGGACAGGCATTGAAAATATTAAAAATTAAAACATGGATCTCCTTTATTACCTTCAAATGGCAGTTGAGAAATTGGTGAGGTTTAAGGTTGCTGAGTGCATATGTTATGATCTGACCTGTGTGAACACCACTGGCTGCCATCAAAAGGGAATGTAATTACACTTCTAATCAGAAATTCATGTTTCATAATCACATCACACTTACAAATGCATTTTTCCTTTTAGAGTTTCAGAGAGAAAAAGAGAGACAACCCAAGAGAATGCATGGCAGATATGTTTATAACTATTTCTGCTCATACATTTGGTTGGCAGCCTTTGAAGGGAAAAAAACTATGTCTGGTGGTGTGGAGCACCTGCCTGTAAACCAGGATTTCCTGGTTCTCTTCTCATCCATTCCTCAATGAATGAGTCCACAGACAAACCAGGTAACACCTTGGCTCTTTTTACTGATCACCCAGAAATTCTAGTTACTCACCAGAGTCTGAGTAGTTAAATGATAGCAGTCTCTAAAATTATAGCAAACACTTCACAATTCTTTACAGTATTAGAAATACTTAGAGATTGCAGTGAGCAAGCACGTGGCACATCACAGGTGAATTTACTGAGTGTTATTCTGAATGAGGTCTGGGAGAGGTTCTTTGAGTTTAGAGTGGGTCTTTTGCCCTGTTTCAAGAGGTGGCTTTACCAACACTCACCTGTGTCAGATCATGGTCATCAAAATCAAGTCAAAGTTTTCTCTCTGCTTTACAAAAAGCTGTGCAAAGGTCCAGAGAACTCCAAGCAGCTCAAATGAATAATAATTTATTTTGATTACACTCACCCTTGCACAGATTTCTCTGAAAGGTGGCTATAGGATATAATTCTCTTTACATACCTTCTTCAAAAGAGTCTTTGGAGCCGGGTACATAATTCAGTTTTATTGTTGGTGAGACAGTAGATCCAGCTGAGTGCTTCCCTTTGCTCATTTCACAAATTCTGTTGTGGTTTTTTTTTCACTTGACCAAGAAATAGAAGAACACAGCTCAGGAAAGAGACTTGTACAAATAGAATTGAATATGAGTTGTTGTACAAGGACATCTTCTGTACCAGTGAAGTGCAGATGATGCTCTCAGAGCTTAAGAGGGACTTTCAGGTGATCAGTATTTCTCTGCCAGGCCATCTGCTCTTCCTTGAAGGACTCTTAACAAATTCTCGATGTTGAGATGATGCTTAGTTTAAAGTTGTTCAAGTCATCCTCATCACCACCATCTCAAAATCATCTAACAGTTCTGGACTCTTGAAAGGTGTTGGGTTTTCCTTCATTGGAGATTACATGAACATGATAAGGTATCACTCACGGAGACATGAAGCAACATTTTCAAGTTCACAGTGTGTCACACAGCAACAGGGCTGTTCTTAGGAGCACTGAGGTCACTGAAGCTTGGATGAAAAAGGCTGCAAGGGATTTTCATTTTTTCAATGACTCTACAGAGAAGAAAACATGTATGGATATTAGTGTCTTGCCTATAAGTTCGGGGTTTTATACTAACCAGACATTTCTGGTTTGAATATTTGATTCTGTGGAACCCCAAAAAAATCTGTGTCAGTGCCAGGACCTGGTATATTGTCAATACTTCTGGGCTGTGTTTTATAACATGGATTTGCAGCATAGATTAACTTTTGAGGCTTTTCTTTACCTCTGGAAGATTTTATTTTATTGTGGGATAGTCAGGGTTTGATAAATCTGGTGCTACAGAGCTGAATGGAGTTAAGCTGCTGAGGATATTTCCAGCTTATGTGTTTGATGCAGTTTCCTGCAGTTCCAGGGAAGTGGCTCAGTGACCTGAAGGATCCTTCCCTGTCAGCAAGACAAATGCGTCTGGATTGAACCTGTAATGTTCTGATTTCATGTAATGAATCACTGCTACCAGCCTGCCATGAAATAATATAAAAAATGCAAGACAATAAAAGTGTTAAATGGTATACCAAACAGCAATTTTCATACCCAATTTCTTTTATTTCTGGGACATTTGGGTGTTTTTCTTGTGTTTTTGTTTCAACATAGATTAATAGGTGTTTAGAAGTGTTTTGCAATGTAGAAGTTCTGGGATTTGATGAGCTTTTTGAAGTAAATAAGGGAGGTTTGAAATTCAAATAGTGAGACACAGCCCAAGCCAGATTCAGTGTGATTCCTGCTAGGGAGGTGGTATTTCAAATAGGATATTACCCCTCTGATCATTTGTTTGCAAGTATTCATTCCTCTGGTTTCAACAAAGCAAAAGCAGCAAAGGATCATGCACCTTCTTAATTTAATATTAAATTATGAAAGAGTATTTTGGAATAAAGATTCCTCTTGTAATCAGGCTCCAAGCTCACAGTAGCTGTCATTCTGCAGCACTAAACTACAAAATTAATGTAAATCTTGCTTCCCAGAGGAGTTTGGGCAAGTGTACCAGGGCAGTGAGTGAGGCTGGGTTTGCAAGGGTCTGATAGGAACAGAGACCCATTGAGCATTGAGGGGATCGGAGCTCCTAAATCACTTCTACATATCTGAAAATCCTGCCAGACCTCTGTGGGTCTATTCACACAGCACATCTGGCTGTCACCAAGGGAAATATAAGTGCTAAAAATTCCATCTTCTCACCTTTTTTTTTTTTTTTAATTCCCCAAAAATACTGGCCTTAGAGCACATCCAAGTCAGCAGATTAAAAGGGATTGTTCGCAACAAGAAATCTTACAGAAGGAACTTCCCTGGAATAAGCTGTTCTGGGAGGAAGTCAAGTTAACAGTCCTTTTTAGCAGTACTATAGCAAGGCAGCCAGGTTACTGTAATGACCAGTGCTTAATGAGCAACTCGACACTGTGTCAGGAAGGATAACTGAGTCTTGTGGTTATTAAGGATGTCGTTTTTAAGTCATTTTAGGGTTGCAGTACTTCAGCCTTTCAATGGGACTTGCATCCCACCAACGCTGCCACAGGAGGACCATCCTCATTAACCCTTGGAGGATCCAAACAAGAGCCAAACTTCAAGGCACACATTCCTAGAAATCAAACTTCAGGGTTTCAGCTTTTCACAAAGCTATGGATTTTTCAATCAAAAATAAAAAGCTGCCTAAATGGTGGAACAAGAACATGATTTGACCAGCTCTAGAGCTGGGCTAAGAAGACAGAGACCATTCATGTGTGTCAATTAAAATATTAGCTCAATATGAAGTGGAATTGCTGCCAAAATATTTTCTAGTAACCACACGAGCCTTAAAGAGCAAACACCAGTAATGATTTCCAGAATGCCAAAGACCTTCCTCTTAGGGAGAATGGTTAATTTGCTGATGAGTTTGTACACTGGTTTCTTTGGAGAGTGCTGGCCAGTGTGTTCTTCAGGTGGACAGTCTTCTCTGGCACATCAGTCCTTGCAGGGGAATTTATGGTCACTCGTCACCCATGGCTTTGTCAGGGGATTTGCTTGTTTTCTCTTAGAAGGCCGGGAACAGAAGTACCTGGATTTCATAGGGAAATGAGGATCAATGAAGCAATTTTTGTGAGCTTATATGTCCTGAACCCTGATAGGTATTGGATAGCATTATTCTTTCTTCAATGAGACTTCATGAAATGGATTATCCAAATTTTTGCTTAATTGCCTGGTTGGAAAAAAGTCCTGAGAGTAAAGAATATCTCATTATACCAAGACAGATAATATTATAATAAAACTGATGTGATGAAGAATAGCAAGAATCAATTTTTATGCCTGGAACTAATTTTCTTAATAGGGAGCCAGTGAACATTGCCATAATTAGTGCATTCCTTAGAAACTATTAGCACATTGTTTTCAGGGCTGAACTTCCCATGGAGTTGCATTTCCACTTTTAAGTGCTCACCATCATCTGCTGCAGCCAGAATTCTGAGGACACAATTTCAATGTTGACACCAAGAAATTGGCCAATGCATTTCTAGATCTAAGAATGAGTTCACTGTGTTTGTTTTTTTTTTTTTTAATTTCAACTGATCCTCACCTCATTAAACAAAAATAATGTAACTTGTGCAGTATTTTCTGGGTTTAGAGGACACTAAACTAAGGCCTAAGGCTTCCGTGCTCAGTCCTGGCTGATGGAATAGGAAGACAGCAGAGGTTTTCTCACACAGGTTTTCAGTGGGCTTGTGAAGTTGGGCATTGATTGCAAATTCTGCCCCCATGACATCTTCTGCATGTCTGCAGAAGAGTTAGCATTCATGGTGTCACTCAAAGTGAACTTTTATTGCCCACAACAACCTATTTCTGTAGCAAAGGTCACATTTGTTCTCTATCAGGATGTACAGCACAGTGGAATAATGAGTTGCCACAATGAACTGGCCTTTTTACATTCTGAATGGGCTTCTAAATCAAGAAGAGGGAGCATTGACTGAAAATCATTGGGTCTGTCTACTTGAAAGGTCACAGTCTGAAATACTGCAAGATCATTTCACCCTGGTTTACACAGTGAAGCAGCTTCTGGTACAGAGCCCACAACCTACACCAATTATGCAGGTGTCTGGCCTTCTTGGGATTTGAGATGGTATTGGGAAAAAAAAGACTACTTGGATCTGACACAGCTCCTAGTCAAGGAAAGATAAAAATCAATAATGGTTTGCTGCTTTTTATGTATTTTTTATGTATTTTTTCTATTTTTTCTTTGTGGCAAAACCCACCAGAGCCTGTGTGGTGACTTTCCTTTGAGAGAGCGCACACTTCCTAAAGTCCAAGCAGAGCTGCCTTTCCCAGCCAGCAGTGGATCTCACACAGCCACACGTGGGCAGCACGTCTTTCCAGGCATTTATTTTATCACTGCCCAATTAATTCTATCCATTTCCTTCAGCCTTGCTTCCCAATTCTAAAGCTCTTCTCTTTTCACTCCTCAGTCAAGGCAGGGTATTTCCTAAACACAGGGCTGCCATTTCCAGCATAGTTAAAGGAATTCACGTGTTCTTGTGGCCTGTGACACCAATTTCTGGTTTGCAGACAGACTGACATTCATCAGTTTGGCACATGGAGATGCTACATAAAAGCAATACTCAAAATTATACAAATGAAATATAAATTTCAGTGTCTGACAAATTAGGCTCTTAATAAATACAACTGCTGTACGATTTGTTTTGGAAAGGTGTTTGGCCCTTGGCATATGAGAGAGCATCCAATGTTAGGCAAAATGTCCTCTCTTTCCTCACTCCCATTTCTTTTACAAATGAGCTGAAGTTCAGTCAGTAGCATTTGAAACAAACAAAATGCTGCTATTAAAGTGAAGAATACTGGTGTAGACAGGGTCCGATTCTCTATCTGAAATTTGCTGTGCACTGCTGTGTTATTTACCTTTACAATGTCACGTCAATATACTGAGGTTTTCCCAGGAGCCATGAAAATATTTATTTTTACTGCTGCAAGACATTGCTATGACTTACAAAATATCCTGAGCTTCTGGGCCTGAGAATTTGGTCTGAGTGGATTTGTCCTCCTGACACAAATCCCTCTGTGGTACAAGGCAATGTCCCCTCTTTGGTGCAGGAAGCAGAGCTTTTTTGGCTGCTGGTCTGAGGCTGCAAAGCAATGCACTGAGAGTAAATGATTCCATCAGCCCTTTCCATCTTCCCTGTCAAAACCCACCAGGCATCTCTGAATATCTTTTCCTCACTGAATACAATGGATTAAAAAACCTAGAAACACATGCACCCCATGAAAATAAAGCAGAGCACTCCATGTCTCACATGGTGCTCTCCAGAGACAGGATGAAAGAAAAAATAATAAACCATGTCTGACAGATGTTAATGAAGCACAGAGACACATTTTTATGAAGCATTTTAATGGAAAGTAGCCAGTCTGTTGTAGCTGGGACATCATGAGCCATACAGAAGAAGGACAAGCCATGAAGAGTGTCTTTGCTTTTCTCAAAAGTGTCCTTTAATGATTTTTGGAAGAGTTTTTTGTGGCATGCTTCTGGATGCAGCAGGAGAGCCCCCAGCTCCTGAGAGGCAGACGAGGTTCTGTGCTGACTGGACATTTCTTGGATCTGCCTGTTAAATCCTCCTCCAGCTGCTTGGGGAGCACTTTCAAAAGGTCAGGAAGCACCACAAATTCCAAATGATAGCTCTTGAATTTGGCTCAGAATAACATGGCTGGATATGCCTCTGTTCTCCTGCTGTAAATCCTGCTCAAGCAGTTTAGAGGGATGCTGCAGAACAGCTCTTCCCAAAAAAACCAAAAAGCCTCCAGCCTTCCTCAGCAAAGGAATCAGCTGGTGACAGGGCTGCTGCTGCTTGCAGCAACAGGAGACTGTGCCTGGCAGCTCTGAAGCAGACTTTGTGTTGTGTGCAGCTTGTGTTTAATCTGCCATCATCCAGGGAGATTGGGATATATAAATGCGTTACATTTGAAACAGGAATAAAAATATTAAACTGAATGAAATAGAGGGGGTGTCCCATCCTGCTGTAAAAAGGGAGCTGGGAAGGATTCTTTTTGCTTTGTAACACTGCCCCACCGGCCAGTGTCCATGTGGAAGGTTAAATTTCAGGGTGTCCCATCCTGCTGTAAAAAGGGGAGCTGGGAAGGATTCTTTTTGCTTCGTAACACTGCCCCACCAGCCAGTGTGGGGGTCGCTCACAGCCCCATCGTGGAAGCCTCCCCTGCCTGGACTGGCTGCCAGGAGAACCTTCCCCAGGGACAGGGCTAACAGCACATGTACAGCCCCTTACAGGAATTCTTCACTTCATATGTATCATATGTTGAGGCATAAATAAAAATCAGATTGGTCCCTCTCACAGGGCAAACTGAATTAGATTTTGGAGTAAGGAAAAGGGTCAGCCTGAGCGTCTGTAGCCCCATCAATAATGGAGCTTCTGTTCTAATATGAAAGTAATTCAGCACAGCCTGTGTATAGTGGATAATTTAACATAGCAGTTTTGACTTTTCTAAGACTGAAGGTTGAATTCTCAATTAGTCATTTAAAACTTTTTCAGAAAATTGAGATGTACTCGGTTTTCAGCTTACCTGACACACAACCAGGTTTTGTGCCAAAACCTTGGAATAGAATCACTTCACTCATGCACTATTTAGAACATGTAGTAGTTTAATTTCTTTTGCCAAGTGCAGCAGGAAGTTCTAAACAAATGCAGTTTTAGACCAATCTAAAAGAATTTTAGTTCCTTTTGATGTTTCTGTTTATGGGGCAGTTGTTCTTTTACCATGCAGACCTTGCATAAGGATATGGATAAAGCAAGAGAACAAAACGTTTTGCAGTTAGGATTTTTGATTTAAGAATTTAAGGGTGTTTTTTTTTTTTGGTTTAAGAATTTTAAGTTACTAAATTATATGCCTAAACTCAGTGAATTTTAATAGGCTTAAACCACATACTAAAGGTAAGTTCTTAATGCCTTTTGGAAAAAAAGAGATGATTTAAGGAAAGCACCCAATGATGTAACAGGACATTTTTTCTGTATTTAAGTGTTGGTTTTCTCAGTTTTTGCAGAGACAGGGCAACTGAGAGGTGTTTTAAAAGATTTTATTTTATTGTCAGTCTTGATGCATAGTGAGACACAAGAGATGTAAAACTCAATGCCATTCCACCAAAAACCAATCTATTTCCTAGTTCCAATACCTTATAAATGTTTTTCAACCTATTAACTTTCACCACACAATACTACTATTCCTTCTAACACCAATCACCTATATATTTTCCCCACGTAGGGGAATAATACATCTTTCACAGTTCTATAATACATCTTTCACAGTTCTAATTCTCTAAAATATCTAATCTTCTTACAAAATCATATTTTAAGACTTTTGAAAACTTACTTCTAATTCAATCTCTCTCTCAACAATGTCATCTCTATTCCATAACCTTCCTAAGTCAACACATCTTATCTCAGTGTTTACATATAAATATATAAGACTATTTAAATTTTCTATCAAGTTTTAAAAATTCTTTAGAAATCCATTTTTCACATCATTTTTTTCTGTGTTTAGGAGACTCTAGTTCAACATTCAAGTACGGTATTAAACTTCTGAGATTAATCTAGTTCTCTCAACAATGTCATCTCTAAAAAGTTCTTTAGCATGCTATAGAAAAAGAGAGAGAGAGGGAGGTGTGGTTGTCCATGTTTTTGTATTTTCCAGCAGTAATGACCCTTCATTTTCCTGTCCTCACCTAAAGTCTGCCCCATCCTCTCTGGCAGCCCTGGGGGTATACCTGGACAACCACAACTCTTCCAGTTCCACACAGAGCTGCTTCAAAAGCTCATTATTTTCCTCAGTGTGGGATATCACAGTTATTTGAGTACTTGAATTTCATGGCCAGTGGAAACCCTTATGAATAAAATTTCCTGGCAGTGGCCTGGCCTGGGAATGCTCCATCCTGGCTCCCTTCCAGCCCCACAGCAGGTGAGGGATGGCGTGAGTGAAGCTGCTGTTTCCTCCCAGCTGAAGGGCGTCAGCTCTGACAGCATTTGCTGATGGCCACTGAACCATAAACCATATTCTGAAAGTACTTACACTTTACTTACTGCCAAGGCAATTCGTGAGCAGTTTGTGAGGGAAAAAAAATATGAAAAGGGAGCAGGGCTAAGGAGGACGTGAAATTTTGGAGGGGGGAAGAAAGTACTAGGCAATGCTAACTCATCAAAATAGGCTTGAAATAGGTAATAAAGGAGATGAAACAGTAAGAGAGGCATCATAGTGAAAATTACTACAGCACCATCCATGTCTGGTGGTGCACACTTTTCACTCCCTGATTTGAAAGCAACTTTTGCCATTTGGGCTCCATCAGAGCACTTCTTGCCAAGAGATCACTGCATAGTTTCACAAGTATTATTGAGGACTCACACAGTGCCTGTGAAGTAGATCACTGAAGTTATCTCATTTTTTCAGATGAGTAAATTGCATCATAGAAGTGAGTGATTATTTTTTTCTGCTTTCCCTGAGACCACAGCAAGCCAGCTTTAAAGGAAGATCCCAAGAGTCCTGGCTCCTGCATCCTGCTTTTATAACCTGCACTGCACTATCACTGATCTAACAGAGTCCTGGTAAGTCATTTTGGGGCATTAAATACCATTTCTGATTGGAATTTGGATGTGTCTATATTTGGAGGTAGTCCCAGTGCATTAAAAGAGGAAGAGGAGGTGCTGCACAACAGGACTGTATTTGCCAATGCTTTGCCAATCAGCCAAAAATACTCCTCAGCAGTTGGGTTGCTGTTCTTACCTTGATGTCAGGAATGTAGAGAAATATTTGGAAAATCATTGGTAGTGCTGAAAGGTTAAAGAGTTTTCCATATTACCAAGCTCATGGATATCCCACAGTTTCATATGGTGATGCCTCATCCTGAAGAAAGTCCAAAGGCTCCTCAATCCTCTAAGTGGGAACTTGTGAATATCTGAAATGTAACACCTAAGTGGTGCAGCAGTGCTTCCCCCAGCTACAGAAATGTGCATTGACTAGAAAAAATACATTTTACATTAGATAAAGCATACATTAAGCAAAACATTTTTATTTTGGAATGTAGAGGATATACTGAATGAGTGACTATTTATGGAGGTTTGTTGCATGATGCTCCTAATCAAAATGAAACCTCTAATAAGTTTCTTTTTAAAAAGGAAAAGGGCTAAGCACTAAGATTTCCTGGTTAAAAATATAAAATCATTCTGTGGAATGTATGTTTGCAACCAGTCATTAGAAATATAAAAAGAACTGAAAAAAATTACAGGGGAATAAAAATAAAAATAGCTAAATATTAACCATCTTCATAAGGAGAAGGGAAATTACAAAGGCCTTGGCAAACTGAGTTGTCCAAACTGACTGACTAAATCAAGAAGTTAAACATCCTTGGGCAAAGCAAACTATGCACCAGCAAAGGTCATTACTCTTTCCTCAAATGGTTTGCCTCTTTTGCTTTGCAATTGAGCTGGGGTTTTAAATACAGTTTTAGTGTGCAGACATAAAGGTCTTGGTCTCTGCTGAACAGAAAGGCTTTGAAAGGAATTTCCTCACACAGGTGTGCAGGTATTGGGGTGTTACTTGCAGCAGCTTCACATCGGTGTATGTGAGGGCTCCACCAGCCCTACAGTGGTTAAAGATCAGAGGTGTAATTAGCTATGCTCTACTGGGCTTGCCTATAGGCCTCAGAAATAAAAGGATTAGAAGAAGAGCAGTGGAAAGATTCCTTTTTTTCAGTCTTCCATGGAGCAGTCTCAGCACTGCCAGCATGCTGTGTGCTGCATCTGTGCCATTGCACCTCTCACCATTGCACTGCTATTTCAGGTTGTTGCAATAGAATTAATTTCCTTTATTACATCTGTATTCCATTGCCACAGGAGTTACTTAAAAAAATTAGATGTAAAACACCGAGAACAGTGATCACCTTGCTGGTGTGCAGGTAAACACATCGGTATTCAAAAGCCTGCTGACAATATTGCACATTTTCTGCAACTGATTTGAGCAACGGGAACAATGAGGGTCCAACTGCAGCTCAAGTGCCCCGTTCACAAGAGGATGGTGCATTAACCAAATCTAAGCTAAGACTAAGCAGCACTTGAAGCTTAATGCCATTGAAGTGAGTCCAGTTAAAAGCAAGCACCAATTTCCACGTGGTGACCTTGAGCTGTGGGTGTTGCGTTATCAGCTGCAGCTGAAAGGGATTTGGATCAGCTGAGGGGTATGGACTCACAGTAAAGAAATTATAAGTAACAAGGCACTGTGTGAGATGCCCTATCTGCCTTGCTTTCAGTCCCTGTTCCCCACAAAGTCAGAAAATTGATGGTAAATGCACAACATGTTATCGTTCATGGGTGGTTAGAGAATTCCAATTTGAGGGGGCTGAGGTTATTCTTGCCTAGCAGACTAAATGCTAACTATATTCTAGTCCATTTGTGTATAGCAATGGAAAACATGATTTATCTGGGATGTCAGGAATGACATTGCCTTTCATTAGCCATAAATAATGTTATGAGGTTCTGCTCTACCGCTAGGTAGGTTCATGTACTATCAATTTCTGTGCGTTTATACACAAGCAGAATTAGTAAGGTGGAAATTCCTCAAAACCTTGCTAGGAGAAACCTGTTAAGAGCTTATAGGAGGTATTTCTTTTATGTTTTAAAAATTCAATAGACTCCAGTTAATCTGCCCTCTGGTAATCCACAGAACAGTGATTGAGCCAGACACTTAGCTGGTGTAATATACTGAAGCTCTTCTGAAAGCAGCAGTCAGGCTGCTCCTCCAAGATATAAGAGGCTTAGGCTCAATTCTCTAATTTACAACACGTCTCCTGTGTAACTTTGGCCAAATTCCTTCTATCTAGATAAAAATAGGGGTTTACAGGTAGCGAACAAAGTTCAAATCTCAATGATGCTCAGACTTCCTACACGATGCTTAAGAGAGAAAGGCTCAATAGATGGAGTGCAGAATTAAAAACACAGTGGCTGCATAATGAGATACCCTCAGCACCCTCATGTAATTTCTGTGTGCTTTAGGAAGCCAGTTCTATGAAAGAAGGCATAAATCTGCATATTTCCAGTGAGAATCCTCTGTTGCTGTTTACAGTAACAGCAGAGCACCAGTTCCTTACTGGCAGGTGGAAATTAGGGGCCAAGCAATTCAGTTCAGTCACAACAAAAGGCTTTGTGGGCAGGCATGGAAGCAAAATTTTCCAGTCTCTGATCAGGCCACAGCTGTGAGCACATTTCAAGCATCAGTTCTCTGGAACTAAGCATCAGAAGAAGGATTTTGGAGAAATTAACAACTCCAACATTTAATCCTCCTATTGTTGCTTCAGAACTTCAATGTGGGATTGAAAGGTAAGTGAATTAAGTAGTGTAAAGCATTCATTATTGTAGCAATGGGGAACATCCAAGCAGCTAAAATTGATGGGTACTGTCATTTATAATTGCTGAGAACTTGAGCACCAGAGTGCGTTACAAGTGAGTGCAGAGGGAAGGTTTGAGCTCCTCAGGGGTGATGGTCTGATCTCTGATCCGTACAGGTGCAGCTGTCTGGGGGCAATTGTGTGCAGATACACCAGCCTGGAAAGGTCTGCCCTGCAGACAAGACTGCAGAACAAGCACTTCCACAGCAGTGATGCAAAGCCTGCGTGTAAGTGCTCTGTAAGCAACTGGTCAAAAAAGCAATGGTGTCAGTGCCTTTTGCTAGCTTTGGTGTTTCAGTTCATTACAGAAGAAATCTTTATTGTGGACATAGTTCCAGGAATAAGTGAATGAAAAACACTTTAGGGGACTATTCTGCCAGAAGAAAGGTTGGAGAAGTGGGCCTGGCAAAGATTCTAGAGGCCAAAAGTAACTGAGAAACAAAGCAAGGAAATATTAAATCAAATAAGGAATGTGTGGTGGACCTTCTGTGAAATGAGAGAAGTGTTTTGGGGCAAATTCCACAGAATACATGGGGACAAGTATCTGAGGAAGGTGAGTGTGTGGGCATGCATGCAGTGCATCAGGAAACAAGTTTCATGCATTTCTCCTGCAGCATGCTGCCTTGTCAGATGACATCTCACCATGAGCTAAAAAGTTATTTGCTTCCTGTTACACTTGATCGCATTTTCTTCATTCTCATCTTCTCCCCTTCTTCCCATTTGACCCATGACAGGTATTAATATCCACTTTGACTATTCAGGAGCATTTTCTGACACAAAATCTCAGTTTGAGAGAAGTGTGGTAATTTATAGTAGGGTTACTTATTGCTGGATCTCAAAAGCTCCTTAAAGCAGGGCTGCCAAGTGTGTCAGTGGGAGCCCAGGGCTGTCCTTAGTGATGAGAACAGCCTGCACCAAACCATGGACAGCTCCTGGCTTTGGGCTTTGTATGGAACCAAACATGCAGGGAGAGCACCAGCCATCTTTCCTTATGTACTGGATGTGTAAATCCCTACCAAAATTCAGCAGTGGTGCTTAAAAAGCATTAGTGTAAAGCCAAGGCATGTGATTCTCTTAAGCCAAGAGGCCAAAAGTACAGTTCAACTCTGCGTTTCTTTTTGAGCAGAGCTATGTGTACCATTTAGGAGTCTTTCTGCTCACAAGATCAGAAGTAGGGAATGTATATAAATGAGTGTTGTTGCAAGGAAAAATGAGTGTACTGAATTAGTAGAAAAGATGGAAGAACTGCCTGTTTTCAGGAGTGACCACAATAGCAAGCAGCAGCAGACTTACTGTGATGGTCTAGTATGGGAAGACCTCTGACATATTGATCCTGGTGGAAAAAGCAAATCATCAAATGATTTTGATACTCTTCAGTATTAAATATTTCAGTAAAAAACCCTCCACTACTGACAATACTGCATCATTACCCAGAGATAGCTGTGGTGAAAGATGAAGTACAGACAAGCAGAAATTTCCGTTTGTCTACAGGATTTGTGCTGTCTCTTAGAGTGAGTATGCACAGTGCATCCCAAACCATCCTCTGCTTTTGGAAATAGCAGTGGGATTCCTGCAGTGCATGAACTGTGCCTTTTAGACATAATGATAAGTGTTTCACACAACATTAAATTACTTGTAGCTGCATGGTCTTGCAAATGCCAGGGCTCCAGCTCCCTGGGTAAAATATACTGCTCTGTTTGCCAAAAACATCAGTGCGGAGGTGCAGCCAAAGCAGGGAGTGTGTTCTGAGGCTTACAGCTGTTCTGAATAGAGATTCAGAGATTTTGACCTTAACTTTCAGAGCAGCAACCAGCACTAATTCCACCCTGGTACAGAGAATGTACCTTCTGCAATTTCTGTCCCTACTGAATCTAACTTCAGTGAGCTCAGGTCCGTGCCAGGTCACCATCCAACAGTTTCTACCAACCTGCAGTGCAAAGGAGCTCCCTGAGAAAGGTGTGTGCTCCTCTGCTGCACAGACTGGAGGCTCAGGATGGCACAGAGGTGGCAGTGACACAAATCTCTGTTTAGGCCACATGTGTTAATCTGTGAGCCCCAGACTAACAGCTGGGGCACGTAGCAGCCTCACAGGTCAGAGCCACCTGCACTGACCATGCCCAGGTGTGGGGTAAATTAAAGAAATCTGAATCCTTTGTACTCAGAAGGTTCAGTCCAGCCACAAGCAGCCTTTGTTTCTATGTCCAGATTAAGAGCCCAGGTGAACATTTGCCTCCCTTAGAAACAGGGAAAGATGTTCTTCAGCTTTCACCGAGTTACAGCATTAAAATCTGCATTTATTTGTCTATTAACAGGCAGATATATGGCTGATTCTTTCCATTAAACAAGTTGCAACATTTTCTCTACATCCTGCACTCCAATAGTAGGAAAATCACTGCCTTTCAAGTGGGGTCTTTTGGCAAGTCCCCATAACTGTCACCACTAGTGGAAAGAGGTTTTGGGTTGGGTTTTTCACTTCCTAGCTGTGAGGTAATTAATGTGTAATAAAACCTGCAGTTGATGGGAATTTTTTCCAACAAAACACCCCTGATGAGCAAATACTGACTTGTCAAAATCAAAACTGTCCAAAATTCTAGTTCTGAAATTATCAGCATATCTGGTTCTGCATGCTCAAAATGAAACCTAATGATTTTTTTTTGTCTTTGAATAGTTTTTGGATACACTTGGATGAGAAGAATAGTTTAAACTGTTGTTTTGTTAAAGAAAAAATGAAACCATTAGGGAAATCCCAACACTTTCTCATTTTTATATGGAACTTACACATGACAAAAAACCGAAATGGTTTTCTGAAAAGGATGGAGCCATAAATTGCATATGTATGGTAGTTTAAAAAACAGAATAAAACAAAAAATAAAACACAAAGTATACAAACCCTGTAACTTTTTCATCTCAGGCAGAAAACCACCCCAGCAGACAGAACCTGCATCCAAGTGACCTCACTGTGTGCTGAAAGCCTCTTCCCTCAGTTCACCTGACACTCTCCATGTCACCCCAATGGATGAGACTCACTGAGACCATGGAATAGAATAATTGATGGAGAGCCCAGAATCATGGCACTAGTTTCTTCTTGTTTTTCTTAAAATCCTGACCTTAGCATCTTGTCAGGCCCAGCCTGTGTTTGCTGTAATGCATTTATTTAGTTCAAACTTGTTCAAAACTGCTTTGTCAGGTTGGTAAAGTTATGATATTTGTTATTTCTTATAAGAGATGAAAATTAATGGTCTTCTTTATGAGAGATGTGCAGTGTAACAATAATTGTTGAGTAGTCAACTAGTTCTATTGTTTACCTTGGCATCACACAATTTTTTCTTAAATTAGAAACCTAAAAAAATAGTTGTATTTATTTTTAGAGGAAAGGAGAAAAATGGCCCAAGCAAAAGCTAAAAACCAAACTAAGAACACATGTTTATAACCTTTTTAAAAAACCCAATGCAAACCTGTTGCAATTGTTACTTTTATGCTGAGAAGTCCCCTTGCAGTGCAGAAAAGTAACTGGTACTATGAACACTGCTCACTGAAAAGCAGCTAAACCTCCACCACTCACTTCTTTAATCATTCCTGAGTTTTTCTACCAAGCACCTGCCTTTTAATTTGCTACAACTAACCTGAAACATCTGTCAATTTTTTTTCCCCCCCACATGAACTAATAATGCTGTAATTAAAATCCAGCAGAGAACTCAGCTGAGACTCGTGGTTAATTAGGACAGGGGGGGCTGTGTGAGCAGCGTGGCACTGCCTGGCTTGGATGGGAACCAGGGCTCTGTGGGTGATGAGTTTCTACCAGTCCGTGAAGCTTTTGGATGTTTGTTCCAGCAGCCAGCACAATTATTTGTGGGCAATCAAATATTGCTGAAATTATTTAATTTGGATGCAATGCCCAAAAAATTATTTTCTGTATGTGTGTTTTTAAAGGATCTGTGTTTGGTTATTGTTTCTCTCTGAGCACTAAGAAAATGAGAAGCAGCAGTGCTGAATTAAGCTCTTTCTGAGAGATGTTTTGCACTTCAGGTGGCAGTGGGAGTGTCACAAAGAGAAAAATGAACTCCTTGGTAAAGGCCATACCTGCTGCTAATGGGCAGGGATTGAGGATGTGAGTTTCTTCCAGGATTGATTTCCACACTGATAATTGCAATGGTGCCCAACTAATCAAGCTTGTTCCTGGTACTGAAAATATCAGATTGACTCAGGTTTGATGCTTGTTGATTCCTGTAGCTCAAGTTCCTATACCACACATTCGAGATGTGAGGATTTGGAGATTGGCTGATTTGTTTTGTTTTGGAACAACAGACAAAATTATTTCTAGTTTTATTGCATTTCAGCACACTTAGAGATGAAAACATCAATCTGAAGACCTCATCAAGTAAATATTTTTTATCTTAAGAAGTGTTCAAATTAAGCTTTTTCAAGCTTGCTTGTTGAAGGCAGAGAAATTTATATTGCACCTCAGAGTGAGATGTAAGAAATTCTTATAATGAACTTAAGTAATTTGAAATGTGTAACCTCAGTGTCCTGCTATGCACCAGTACCATGTAACTCAAAAAGCATTCCTGATTTAATTGGGCAAGTGTGTTTTACAACTGTCCTGAAGGACCTCCCACAAAATAAACTTTTTCAGGTAGCCTCAAATTCAAATAAATGTTTGGCTAATTCATACATTCATTATTGTTATCTTAAATGAGAACCACTTGTTTGCCACTTTCCTTTGGTGATAGAAAAGTTCCCAACTTCTCATGTTAGTTTGCAAAAAATCTGAATTATCAAGTTCATACCTAATTTTCAATTTTGAGCTTGTTTTTATGCAGCATTATATATATATATATACACACACACAGATATATATATATACACATATATATAGCAGTTGCATCCTATTAATGAGAAAACTAGCTGCAATTGCTGTAATTTAAGGGAGTCTATTTCTTTGTGAGTTTTCCTGTGATAGTAAAGCTGAGGATTCTACCTTCCAGTGGATAAGATATATTTAATATTTATCCTACTGCAGAAAACTTCAGTCATGACTCACCATATTCTGCAGTATAATAATAATTTCATAATTTCTTTATAAATCTAGAATCCATTAGAGGAAGACACACATCTGGAAAGAAGCTCAGGGAACTGGATGATGCATCTTTGTCTCTGAGAAGTGAACTTCAGAAAAGGCTTAGGTAAGTTTCCTAAATATACAACAGAATATTTATCTCCAGCTTTGATCCAGGGAAAAAGGAGAGTTGTTTCCTGAAAGGGAGGAGAGGAAAGTTTTTGACACACAGCTATATGGTGAGGTAAAACCCCAGAGGGAGATAATGTATATCATCTGGGGGAGAAAAAAAAAAACAAAAAAAAACAAAAAAAAAAAAAATCCAAAACCAACTGAACAACAACAAAACCAAAACAAAAAACAACAATAAAAAAAACCCAACAAAAAAAAACCACAACCCCAAAAAACACAACCCTGCAACAACAAACAAACAAAAACCAGAAAAATAAACCCTTGAATAGATGTAAAATACTTATTTTCTGCAAGATTCTAGCCTCAGCCTGATGTAAAACAAGGTAGACATGATTTTAGTTTCAAATTAGCTGAGACTCCTGTAGTGTATTATTACAGGGGGCAAAAAAAAATCATTGGAAGTTCTCAGTGTTTTAAAAGCAGGAGAAATACAGATTTGTCTAACTTCACCTGAAAGTCCCAGGGCAGTGAGAGCTGCTTAGGGCATGTGATCCAGGAAATACAGCAGAGTTACATGTGAGAAAATCTGACTCTCATCCACAAAAATGCCACCTCTCTGACTCTCTCCTACCTTTTGATTTCTTGGCTTTGAATTTACTGAGATTTTTTTTAATTATTTCAAATTGCAAGAGAGCATTGCAATGCTGAGGAGCTGTATCTGAAGCTCAGTAAAAAAGAAAAACCAATATGGCTGAGAGGGAATTTTCCTAAGCCATCCTTCAAGCAGCTGCTGCATGAAAAATGAGGAGATTCCTTGACCAAGCTTGCCCTCTGCAGGCTTCTACCTTTTTCTGGCACTGCCAGATTTGTTCCTTTTTCTAAACAGACAAATTAAATGTGCTGCTGACATAACAGCACTTGGACATTCCTTTTTTTTTTTTTTTTAATAAAATAGTAATTACTTAAATAGATATTTGGGGACAGCTCTGTCTTCTTAGTGCAACTGGGTCCCAAACATTAATTTATTTTGCCCAAATAGCTCCTGATTAGGTTAGCTGTTATCTGAAGCAGTGAGCTAATGGAGATGATGCAGAAGGGATTTGATTTAACCCTGGAGCTGTTTGTTCAAGTGAAGCTCCCAGCACAGGCCATACCCAGCCTCTGGTTTAATGAGCCGCAGTGAGAATCCCACCGACTGCATCTCCTGTACTGGATAACAAGGAGGAGTCATACTAGAGTGGGCTTCTGGGGAAGGAGGTGAGAGTAAATACAGCCCTTGGGAGATGGAGGAGAGAATACTTTGCAGCTCCTCACTTAATGTCTAATGAATAAGAACCTTTTAAGGATCTCTCATTTTTAAATAAACCAAAAAATCGTCGCAATGGCTTTGAATTTTCATATAACAAATAAAGGTACAGGTCCATACCATAAATCCATTTATGAATGACAGCTGTTTAAGTATTTCACTCAATGTCCTCTGTGCACGTATTCTTTGAAAATAGGACTCTTTGAATGTGATTCTTTGAAAATAGGACTGAAATCTAAATAAGGTAAAGGTGTGATTTTTAAAATAATTTATGAGATATAACTCTGAAATGTAAAGCTAGCAAAACTAAATTTAAAAAAAGAATCTCTGCATAGCTATAGCAATTTGGGAAATTTTTTATTTGTAATTGACATAACATTATCAAAATCTCTGTTAAAAATGAAATCACATTGACAATCCTGCTTATATTGGTATAATACATGTTAGCTGAGTTGAGGCAGACAGAAGCTATGCCGCTCAACAGTTTTGTTTCAAAACATTTTGCAAAGAGAAATTATTTAACCTCTTCCTTCCTTCTTATAACACTATGTGCTTGCAAGAGGTAGAAAATATCCATTAATAGTAATAATTAAATGTAATAGTATCTCTTCAATAAAAGTAAAATTGAAAGAAGGGCACTAGGGCTCTCCTGGGACTCTTTGACCACCGACTTATGAATTCTGAGGATTCCAGCCCTGAGAAGGCTGAAAAGCCAGAGAAATTTTTTTTCAAGCAGAAGCCGAAGCCCACTAGGAGTTCACAGATCTATACCGAAAGCTGATTTCAATGAGTAACTTTAATCAGTAAATTCCAATGAAAAAATGCTTTACTGCAATTTTTCCTGTGATTAGCTCAATAAAATATGCTCTTTGAAACAAGATCTGACTTGTGTTGCAGGTTTAACAAGGGCTAATTTAAATAGGCCATCATTACAGTTCCAGTGTTAAAGAGCAAATGAATTAAGCACCTAAGTTTAGAGGATATCTTTCAGAATTCTGTGAAATAAAATAAATAAACAGACTTCTGTTTTGACAGCTGTGTCTGGCTTTTTGCCAAATAACAGGATAACAGAAGTGTGGAAAATTGAGATGAGTTCATTAGAACAGTCTCAAATGGAGCCTCCTCGGGCTGCATGGTGGATTCCACCCATTTACTACAGACTGAGTAAGAAAAATACTCCGACATTCATGGTACATTATCAATTTGCCTAAGAGTTCTTTAACTTGTTTTTCATAGAGACACTTGCAAGTACACCAAAAAATGTGGTTTTCTCCTGCATTCGCATTGAAACCACCCAGTAGATGGGGCCACAGAGTTGTACAAAACACAAAAGAAAGATTAGTTCCTCTTAAGAAAAACTCGTAGTGCAAATAGAGCTTTGTTAATCCATTAAATTCTAATGTCAGGCAAATAATTTATTTGCTTATATCGTGTCTTGACTGTATGACTCATTAAGCTCTACTCAAAGGCTAGTTAATATGATTCCGTGTGTGTTTGATACTGAAATAATTACAACTCTCAGCCAACAAAAATTACAGCTGAGATCTTAATTTTCATTCGTCGTTCGTTCCCAGGTATTGTACAGGTGTGAGACAGGCTTGTGATGAAGCGACACAGTGGAAGTCATTGACAGTAATTGCAGCAAGAAAGCCCCACATGCGGAAAGGTGTGTGCGGCAGGAGGAACGTGTTAGTGGTTCCTGCAGAACACAGAGAGCTTGAATTTATGAATGTAACTTGGATGCACCATTGGGAATTTTTCCCGTTTCTTTGAGATCTTTGCTTGTGTTCTTTTTTAAATGTGCGGATCAGAAAAGAACGTGGGGGTTTGAAAGCACCAGCAGGGAGGTGTCAGGAGTAGGGGCAGCGCCGGGGGCCGTGCACCGGTGGGTGCAGAGGTTTAAACTCTGTCTGCACACGGCTACCAGCAGCAGAAGGGGCTCCGAAGGTGTTCCTGAGCTTCGCCTCACCAAACACCGAGTTCCTCGTGGATGCGGTTGTGAAATCTCATCTGGGAGCCGGCTGAGCGGGGGCTGGCAGGTCCATGGGGGGAAGCGAGCCCGTGGCTCTGTGAGCTCAGGGGTGCTCTAGGTCCGGGCCGGGGTGAGGGGCGCGGAGGTGGCACCGGCGTCGCCTCAGGGCAGGGCGACATCGAGCAGCCGGTGTAAGGTGCTGATGTGAAGTGACCCGAAAGACAGCGTCGGTTCCCAAGGAAAAGCTTTGCCTGGCGGGTGTCGGGCAGAGCGCTATGCCAGGGGATGCCCGGGGGGAAGCGCAGCCCCGGTGGGTGTCCGGGGATCCCTATCGCAGGGGAGGCCCGCTGGGACCCGACCCGCGGCGGGGCGGTGCCGGGAGCGGGCTGGAGCGGCCGCGGCAGCACCTGGAGGCGGCCCCGCCCGAGCGCAGGAAGGGAGCGCCCGGCGGGGCGGGAGGGAGCGGCCGGATCCGGCGGCGGGGCCGGGGCTGCCGCCCCGCAGAGCCCGCGGGACGCTGCCGGCAGCGGCCATGGCTTTCGGGAAGGCTCCGAGGGACCCGTTCGGCACCGCCGTGGGCAGCCTGGTCGGTGAGTAGCCTCGAGCGGTGCCCCCGCGCCGCCCCCTCTGCCCCGCCGGGGCTGACCCGCGGCTCCCCTTGGCCTTTCAGAGCGGGCGACGCTCGGCTCGCTGCAGACGGAGGAGTGGGGACAGTTCATGCACATCTGCGACGTGATCAACGCCACGGAGGAGGGGTGAGCGAGCGGGCCGGGGGGCTGCGGGGCGCGGAGGTGGCATCGGCGTCGCTCGAGGGCAGGGCGACATCGAGCAGCCGGCGTAGGACGCTGGTGTGAAGTGACCCGAAAGGAAATAGCGCAGGGAGCAGGTGGCTTTGGTTCCCAAGGAAAAGCTTTGCCTGTCTCAAAGCCATCGGGGCTTTTACGGGTTAGGCTCGGAGGTTCTTCCCCATGGACACGCAGAGAAAGGTGGTGACAAAGGTTTCTTATCTGAGTCTGAGTTGTGTTTTGTACAACCTGTACTGCTCGTCAGGCTGAAGGTGTGCTCTGCAAACCCACCTGGAAAAAGGCTTTGAGAACTTGGGTGCTCACAGCACGATTTAATACTCTTGGCTTTTGCCTTCGAGCTGCCCACCGTGCAGTGTCTGTGCCAGGCTGTGCCGCAGCCGGGGTGAATGCGGGCTGGGATCCTGTGCAGAGGATCCATCCCGTCCGGCTGTGCTCCCAGGGCTGAGCTGATCTCTTGCACCGGACAGCCACATCCAGGGTTGCTCAGCCACTTGCTGCTCTGAGCTTCTTTGTTTCCACCTGTAAAAAGGGAAAAGCGGAAACTTGTTCTCATGTAGGATCTGCTTCAGCATTGCATTGTGAGAACTCGTTCTAGCAGTGGCATATTTTAACACTAGCTAAAGAGTTTTCTCCAGAACAATGAGGTGTGGCTTACTTTCTGCACAGGTGTCTTTTTTTTCTGTATCAACTTTTCTCTCCTCTCCTTGTTTTGGATTCCACGCTCTCACCCGTGGTTCTTAGTGCTTGGAATGTCATTAATAATTACTTCCTTCTGGATATTGCCATAAGCAACAGCACGCTTTGACCCTCAGTGTTAGTTTTTATGTGAAGTTTCCATGCAACAGAGCCTTTTTTTAATAAACTGTTTCCTTTTGTGCCCAGCTTAGGCTTGCAGAGGAGCTCCTTGTAACTTCCTCCTAGACAGCTACTACTAGTCACAGTCTGTAACAGGATAGTAGGAGCAGCAGAACTGCTGCATCTAATTAGGCAAATGGTTATTTTAATGTAATATCCAGCTCCTGACCAGAGCATTTCCAGATGCTTCAGTGGGGGAAGCAAGCAGGAGTGGGATTGTAGTACAGATCTCTGCAAGGCAAACTTCTCTGCTCCTGTGCCCCTGTCTGTCACTTGATGCTCTACTGATGTGCCTAGGTATGACATATGATTAAGAAAAATAGAGAAACATCTCCTATTTTTTTTCTTTTTTTTTCTTGTGAAGTATAGCACTTCAAACAAAGAAATGCAGTAATGGTAAACACCCACTTAATTTCATTGACTTTGAAATGTTTTCAACAAAGATTTCTTTTTTTTTTTAAGTGAAACATTGTATTTGGGCTCATTGCTCCATCTTAGATTCTAGAGAGATCCTAAAGAGACATTAGGACATCTTGTTTATGTTCATCATGAGTGTTGGGCTGGCCCTAATAATTGTACACTATAAGTAGTCCATATTAATGAGGCAAAACTGCTTCCCACATGTGATAACCTCGATACCATCTTCCACCCTTTTCCTCCTACACAGATAGTTAAAAGATACGGGGTGTATATATAGAAATGAAAATGGCTGGGTTAGAAATGCCCCTATCTCTGTCCATGCATCCAGGGTAGTTACTCAGATGAGTTAAGTGCATCCTGCAATTATAAGATTGGAAGTTATCCATGACACCCCTACTCCTGACAGCACTCCTAGGAGAATATTTTCTAATTGCATCATACATGAAAACTGCCAGCCAACTCTTGATACATCTGGAAGTTGATATTTCCTTTTGTGGCACTAAAATCTAGATAAGTATTTCTATTCTACAACAGTGGAAAAATATCATTTTGAAGCAGATGTTGCAGAGGAGAAGAACTTTATCTCTCTGCACAAGTCTCTGGAGTAATGCACAGTCTGCAGTAACAAACCTGATTCACTGCTTTGTTGCTCTACTTCAGTGCTGAAGAGATTTTGTTGAAATCAGTGGGGCAATTGCTCTGGTTTTATGTGGGTGTAAGTACAGGGGTGGATTTGGTCCTGTATCTCAGGCTGATATTTTTGGTTCTTGGATGAAGTTATGAACTAGAAAACTTCACTGGTAACTTTTCCTCATTCATTTCTTGTCACAGACCTAAAGATGCAGTTAAAGCACTGAAGAAGAAGCTTTCAAAAAACTGTAACCACAAGGAGATCAAGCTTACCTTGTCTGTAAGTACAGCTATATTTATATTAATTAGACACTAAGAAGGCAAACAGTCTAAACGATAAGGTGGCATGCAAATTATCCCTGACACAACTCTCCAGGATGTTTTCAGTCTTTGTTGTTTGTGTGTACAGCACTGCCACAGTGCAGATCAGATGGTTTGTTGGCATTCCATGGACTCCTGGATGATGCAAAATCGTTTGGGGGGGGGTGGGGGGGTGGAGGAAGCCAACTTCTTCTGTGTAAAAGTAGGATAGTTCTTATTTGCTCCAGTGACTGTCCTGTGAGAGCTCCACCTGTTTGTGAAAGACAAAGAGGTTAGGATGTTACATAAAAGCTCCATTTGACCATTCTATTACTCACCTTGTGGTGCTGATCTTAGTCAGACTAAGCACAGTGTGCAGCATTGGTGGAATGTGTGATACGTGCTTGGTAAAAGGAAATGTTATCACATATAAATGATAAACTTGAAGGACAAGGTAACCATGGTGAGTTAAGTAAGGGAGCAAGAGGCAGAGTGAGCTGTGTGAAATTCAGATGTTGTGGCTAAAGGTTGGGGTGTCGGGAGTATCCTCACTTGACATTTAGAATCTGACAGTGTTCCTGAACTGCCCCAGGGCTTGGGGAGCTGTTGTGATTGCAAACAATTTAAGATTTACTTGATTATGTTAATGCAGAAAGTTCTAATACTGTCCTAAGTGCTGAGTTCCTGGCTTAAATTACTCTTGGCTACCAGTAGTGCTACTGTGACAAGAGTCATAGCTTTTGTATTTTAAGTTCTTGAGGATTTTAGGTTTTTTTTTATTAATTGGCTAAAAGTATTTTCTTCACCATTTCCTTTTTTGAGGTTTTAGAGGCCTATCTGCATCACTTGGAGTACTGTTACTCATGAGTTTGGTATTTGTTGTGCAAAATCATAATCTATATCAAGATATGCTGAGAAGTGATTAAAGAAGATGGGTGATGGATAGTGCCAAATTGTAGGTTGCTTAGCAATTGCCCAAGTGTCTCCTAACAAGTTGGAGATGCAGATAATTTTTAAGCATGCCAGTATAGACATTCAGCTCACTCCATTTCTGCACTTCTTCCCTGGCTTCCTCCTCCACTGTCTCATGAGTCACATTTTTGTGTGTTCTGTGTGTTTGCATAATGGGAACCCTGGCTTTCCATTGTACCTGCAATCCCTGTACCAGGTCTGTCTCTGCAGCCCTTGTGCAGTGAGGTTGTGATTATCTGACACCGTCTCTGCTGATAACCCAGGGTTTAGGCTTGGGAGCTGTTCCTTGAGTATTTACCGTGCAGATATACCCAAGGTGACACTATAGCTTAGCTTTTGAGTATGTAAAAGTGGGAGAAGGATCTTGGTCCAGGTCTATCCAAGGAAGAACTTTATCACACTGACCTGGGAGCTCGCTGTATTGCAGATGGAGCATGCAGCAGGTTCAGCTGGGAGTGCAATTCCTGTTCTGTTCCAGCCCCTTTCTCTGTCCTCACCCACTCCCATGCACACCTGTAACTTGCCTGCCAGGCAGTCACATCCTCTTGGCCCAGCTGCTGTTTTCTGTTTGCAGAGTTCTTATCCCTGTATTCCTTAATCTTTTCTCCTTTTTTTTTTTTTATTAATTTAATTAAGTTCCAGCCTTTCCTCTAACTCTTTCTCGTCTAGTTTTAGTTCTCAAATAAGGTCTTTTATGCTTTGCCTCTCCCTCTGTCCCTCTGCCTCTGGCTTTTTTTTTCTTGGTTTTTTCCTTTTTTCTTTTTTTTTTTTTTTTTAACCAGTACTGCCATAATTTTAGCATGTGTAAAATCTTTCCTTTGATGACCTCATTGCTGGCCATGTATGGCTTTTACCTTTCCCACATCATTCTTCCTATGTGCTATATCTTCTGGTTTTATCTTCTTAATTGCCTTAATGAAATTGTTCCTGTTTTCCATTTTGAAATGCTTTGATGACAATAGCAATTAACTCCAAATGGAAAAAAATAAATAATTTTCAATCCCGGAAACGCAAGCCCTTCCCTCTCTGTGCAGCTCTCATCTCTTAAAAATTTTAGAGTTTTGCAAAAATAAGGGTTCTTTTTGGATGAACTGTTAGTGCCTGGATTTCTTACAGTAAGTGTGGTCCTCTAGCTTTTGAGACTCTACATCAGATTGTCTCTCCTCCCTACATTAGATAAAAGTAAGAAGTATCTACAAATCACATTTCTTAGAGAAGCGCGCTTTGATCCACGTCTATCTATTCAACCTTGACATCCTTGAATTTAATATTTCTAATGAAGCTGCTTAAGGAGCTTATTCCCAGAGGATGCACACTGAGTGGAGGGTGGAAATCTTCATGGAGGCAGCTCAGCTGCACACGTTAGCCCTGATTCTGTTACTGGGATGTGCTGAGACTCAACGGCGTGTTCCTCCTCCTCGCTCCTGGATGATGCTTTGTTTACTTGGAGGAAGAAGGCTGAGTGCCAGCTGGATAATGTGCTGGCTGTGGCTTGGCTTCAGGTGCTCTGAGCTGCTGAAGTTCCTGTGAAGTCACATGGATGGAGGTGTTTGTGTCAGGCCATGGAGTTGCCTCATGCCCGGTCTTTGATAACACCGAGAGATCTGGGCTGGCACTGCAGGTTGTGCAATCAGAGTGAAGAGGATTAGAACTTTCAGGCAGGAATCCAGCAGACTGTGTGTGTCTTACTTGGCTTTTTATTGCTGGTAGACTTTAGATACATAAATTCTGTTTATGTAATGAGTACTGAGACAGCTGTTCAGTCACCTGCACAGAGCTCCCTTGGTTTTGTGAAGCGTTTGCTGCAGTGCCTCAGATCTGATCCCTGCGAGATCTCAGGAGCTGAACAGCACGTGGGGAAATTGTTTATTGAATGTGTCCCTCTCACTCCTGCATTCAAAGCAATGGGCAGAAATTTAAGATTAAATTACTGTTTCACCTCTGTATTATATTGTTGGAAAATATTTTAAAGGAAGTCATTTTCCCAGAGAAATTGTCGATGCCCCATCCCTGGAAACGTTCAAGTCCAGGTTGGATGGGGCTTTTAGCAACCTGATCTAGTGAATGGCAGGGGAATTTGAACTAGATGATCTTCAAGGTCCCTTCCAACATAAGCCATTCTGTAATTGCCTAGAATTAAATTTTGACAGGTATTTTTTCCTAAGAATATTTCTACTTTTCCCTTTAATCATGCGTAATTTTTCTGATGCAGAAAAAATTTAGCATGGCACATGTGGTCTTCAGATTTAGTTTGTTAAATTAACATTTTACAAAGCAGAGGATCTAAAAAACAAAAGCATGAGAGAGTCCTCCAGCTCCTCAATTAAAAGAGTACTGCTCTATTTTATTATACTTTATGGTATATGCTGACAAAGAAGAAAAGAAGAGGGCATCAAGTGGGAGCAAAAGAAATCAAAATCTCAGTGTTTGAAATGTGAAATCTGAAAAATTCAAGACTTCTGAAAATTCAGTATTTTTGAAATGCTGAACCTTGATCAAGTGTACCCAGCCCCTGAGTGTAATTGGTGAGTGGCAGCTGAAAGAGCTGCTCATACCGGTTTGGTTTAAGTGCTGGCCTTGGAAAGAGCACATTGCAGTTCCAAACCTCAGCTGGGCAGGCATCAGGATGTGTTCAGTGGAGTGTAATCCTGGAGATGGATTAATGGCTTGTTCCCCTTGAGTCAGGAAATGTGAAGAAGCAGGCTGTTCATCTGGGTTTTCTTGCAGCCACCTTGGGTCTGAGAAGTGTCCCTCACAAGCTGCACCCATTGCTCAGCTTCATGCACCAAACCTGGCTGCTTTAGGTGTGCAGTGAGTCCTGAAATCTGAGTGAGGTCTCTTGATAAGGAACAAACCTGACTTTCTGCTATACTCACCAACTTCTCCCATTTTTTGTTTCTGCTTCACAGCTTAGCTCACCTCTCTGTAGATGCCTTTTATCATTTGAGTTTTGTGATTCAGTCCTGTAAACCAGAAGCCTTGGATTACACAGTTTGCATCTTTTGCTGAGTGCAGATCTCTGGGATCAGTTATCCTGGAACACAGCAGCTCTGTCAGTTCCAGCACTTCTCACATCCTGTTTGCCATTGACAGGAAGTTTAATGGTTTGTTTGAAGTTAATTTGCCAGTTTTGTTATTAAAACATGTTTCTGTTGAGTTTCCATTGTGCTGTGTGGAGCAGTGGTTGGCTTGGCCAGCTTGGATCTGTTCCTTCCAGTGGAAGTGCTTGGGACTATGAAGTCCTATTTGCACTGGAGTCTTATTTGCACAATAAAAACCCATACGGAAATTCTAATGAAAGGTGGTATTAGCATGAAAGTGGCTTGTTCATGGATAGTCCAGTTAAAAATAATTGAGTCAAATTCTTCTTTTTCTTATACCAGCTTAGTTTTTCCCTGAGTGAGTGGGCTGGGCTGGCATAATTGAGTGGAGGATCCAGACCATTAGTTCAGTACTTTCATTTAGTGGGTAAATACTCAGTCCCCTAAGTAGGGAATTAATAATAGGGTGTAGTATAACAAGTTTCCCATGCACTGGGTTGAAAATATTTTACACAAAGCATCTTTGAAGTACTGCACAGGCAAATGACTTGACTTATTAGCATATGTTTCATGTACTCTCTGTGAAAAGTAATGTTTTGAGCCAAGATGTTTTTGTAATTATCTTTCAGTTAGCTTTTTGCACAGCAGTCTGTCAGTGTCTCTTTGTTCTACCCTGTTTTCATTTTGGCAATATATTTTCTTCTGGTCTTCAGCGTGTTGTCCTGTAAGTTCCTGATCACACTGGAAGAAAAATCCCTGAGTATTGGGGCCAAAAAATGAGTTACTAAAATTATTTCACTTAGTCAAATGTAGTCTGCTCTGAATAGGAAAGTATACTTAACCTACTTTTATCAAGATCACAATATCATCCCTTTAAATACATGCATCCTTTTGAGAATATGTTCTGTCTGTGACATGATTCAGGGGAAGTTTTGTCTAAAACCCATGAAATTTTGCAGCCTTCTGTTAATGTCAGCCCTTTGCTTTCACTTTTCTATCTTCCCTCTTATGCTGGGAGGGAAAATGAAGCTACAATTGAAGAGAAAGAAGCACAAGAGTGACAATCTTACCCTGTGTGGGTCGTCATCCATCTTCAGATTTGGGCCAGGCAAGATGAGTTCTGTTCCTGTTTCTGCTCCTGATCTGATTGATCCCAGTTTCCTGTCAAGTCCCAGGTGACTGGGATGTAATGGCAGTTTTTGACATCTCTTCTGCAAAATGAGAATTGTAATCAGCCACCTCCAGATGTACAAGGGAGAAGTATTATGTCATTACCACATCCTGCTGTGTTTGATGGGGCAGGCACAGTGCGTGCAGGGATCCTGCTCTAAGCATTTGAACCATGGTTTTGAAGTAGACTTCCTTCATGAGGATGAATCTGAGAATTGGAACATTTCAGCTCATCTGTTTCAAATCAATGTGACCTTTGAAACGTGGAGAAATAGCGTTCCAAGTTGGTGAATTTGTTCTTTCCTATTTTATCATTAGTCTCTCACTTACAGGGCAGATTAGAGGACAAGCATTTAGTAATTTGATTGTCTTCTCTTGCAGAGCTCTTCAGAATCTGTCAGACCAGGGTACCTATGTGCTAGGCAGTGAACTAATTCTATTGCTGAACCTCTACAAGTAATTTTTTAAAGATATGGGCAGATTTCCTGCTGTTAAGGTACTGTGTGTTCAATAAGTGCTGTGACATAGACACAAGTGTTAAAAGTAGTGTCACTGTGGCTGGCACAGCTCCTTTGGACTGTGCAGATATAACAGAGCACACAGGGAGCTGCTGTTTCCCTCAAGTGACCTCATCAGGCGTTCTAGTGAGCAGCTACCTGTTCATGTCCGTTCCTACTCTTCCCTATAACTCCTTCAAACAAACAAACAAACAAAAAAAAGAAAAAAAGAAGAAGGCTGTCAAGTTGTGGGGCTTTCCCCCCCCCCATTCTTTTAATCAAAGGGTTTTTGTGTATGCAGCTGCTTGAGATGTGTATGGAGAACTGCGGCCCAAGATTCCAGTCTTTAGTTGTGAAGAAGGATTTCTGCAAAGACAAGCTGGTGAAACTGCTGAACCCAAGATATAACCTGCCTATTGATATGCAGGAGAAAATCCTGACCTTTGTCATGGTGAGTCTGGAGTAAACTGTGAGTGTTTGCAGTGTCTTTGCCATGGGATAAGTGTTTAATTGTGCAAGCTGTTTAAATTCTTGGAACCTCTTCTGAAAGCAGACCTTGACTCTGGAGCTGTTGTGGTTCCTGTTGTCCTGAATGGAGTTATCCAAAGTGGAAGAAGGGAATGACCTGTCTTTAGGACCATATGTTTTAAAAGCATTTGTCTGACCCACTGACTGGCCATTTCTGTGACTGTTACTGACCGTGATGTTTCAAAACCAGGTTTGGGCACGAGGTTTTCAAGGGATGGTGGATGTGAGCGAAGTAAAAGAAGTTTACCTAGAATTGCTGAAGAAAGGAGTGGAGTTTCCATCCTCTGACACTAGCAGTGGTGGATCTAAGGTGAGGATACACAAGGACACTTGAGAAATGGGATGTGTTAATTTATGGGACACATAAATTTGATCTGGGTTTTTTTATTTAAATGCTTCAGGGCAGAATATGACCAAATTAATTAAGCATGTGAGCAGGAATCAGTTTCAGTTGTAACAGCTAAGATAACAATGAAGAAACCTGACCTATATAGTAGTTTATTTCATTTTTAAGTACAGATTCATGGATATGTTCTCAGAAATGAAGCATCTCTGTCTTGAGACTTTAAAAGATCTGTGCATGCTGTTTACTTCAAAATAAATGAGTGCTTAGTGCTCCAAACTTGTCAGCTTCTGAAAGCCTCAACAAAAATGAGTAAGGTTTTCACAAAAACACATACTGTTGAGATTATAAGCATCATCTGTCTTTAAGATTAAATGGAGAGATGTAGAAATCTATAAGAAAATATTATTGTCTGCATATCTCTCCAGCTTTGCACAGTAAGTGTTGTTTAAGCCTATGTCATAGGTAGTATTGTGTGGAATTTAGGACATTAAATATAAGTATGGTTTGAACATTGTGCAGCAGCTGGAAATACAGTACATGGTTTAATGCCATTCTTTCTAGGTTTCTTTTTTTTTAGATGAATTTTCAAAAGAGCTTTAGGCAGTGTGAAAGCCATCCACCACTGTGTGGAATCTTGCATTTACAGAGTTTGATGTCTGTAATCAGTGCAGACAGGAATAATTCAGATTTATCCTGAGTTTGATCTTCTGGTTGAATAGTGGAGTGTGCAAAAGCTTATGTATTTAAAAGTTGTTTGAACAAGCTGTGTGAAGAATGCTCTCAATAGATACTAATTTTTTCCTTCATCTAGTGCATTAGAGGTTATTTTGTCTACCTCATGTACTTGCCAGTAAAAATCAGTGGCAAACCTTCTGTTTGTCTTAGCAGACCTGAACGCAGTTTTTAACTTAAGTCTCCAGGAAGCAAAGGGTTTGTAGTGTATAGTGCAGGCTAGGGTTTACATTTGAATTTTTTTAGCTGTCAGTTCAGATGCAATGCATGTGAAGCTCTCTCAGACTGTTTCTGCTTTTCAGTCCAGGAGACTTCTGTATTTTACCTTCTGCAGAGACCCAGACTCAACCCTCCAGCCTTTCTACTCCTTCCCAGTGTGATCACATTCCAAATTGTCCTTCACTGCAAAATTGCAGTGGCACTCTGGGAAGGACTCTTTGCTCTTAGATGCCTTAATTATTCCCTGCTAACCTGTTCTTAAGCCATTCCCACTTCATTCTGTGATGGAACTTATTTGCAAACCCTTTCTAAAAATATTTGATTTCCAATCCTATTTCATTACAAAATAGCCATAGATTTATTTTTTTAAATAGGACTTACCCAACAAATTCCCTGGGAGCACTGATGATGAGGAAGCTCCTGCCCGGTTGTGTAGTCTGAGTGATGTTCCTCTCTCAGCAGGATGCCTGCTGCAATTTTGTTCAACCCAAGCTGTGGTTTTCTTTTGTTTTCACAGATTTCACCCCAGCCTTGTGCAAAGTCATCCCCATCCTCTGCCAGTCCTGCCAAACGTTCCTTCCTGCCTCTTCCCACAGGCCCAACGTTGCTGTTGACTCCGGAGCAGGTGCGACACTGCAGCTTTAGGGGAGGGTGGGTTCTCCTGAAACGTGCTGTGAGTTTGTGGCTGGAGCAGCCTGGGTGCCCCTGGAGGGACCCTCTGCACTGGGTGTAGCTCTGGGTTCCTGCTGGCTTTGTGCAGATGCTGCTCGAGTGTGGGGATATGCAGTCACATCTTGCGGTGCTCTCATGAAATTGGTAAAAGCTTGTTCAGAGATCAGCGAGAAAGCCAAACTTATTTCACATAAGGCTTGGTGAAGAGGATATTATGAAAAGCAGGAAGGAAAGGACAGTTCTCTTGCATTCCTGCTTGTCCTGTGTAACTAAAAGGAGTAACAGTAACATCAGTGAGAGGGATTAACTGTAAGGAAAACAAGTCAGGGTTGGGTCTTAGTTTGAGTGCACATTTAAAAGCTGAACTAATTCTATTCATTTCCATGTTGTGTTACCAGAGTAAAATATTGCTTAATAATAATAATAATAATGCATATTATACCTAATGAGAAAGAAGGTGTATTAGAGGCAAAAATTTTTCTGCATGCTCTGTTCACCTACACAATATTCTCCTGTTGAATTCCAACAGATTGGGAAACTGTACAGTGAACTGGATATGGCAAAAATGAACGTGAGAGTCATGTCATCAATATTGAAAGAAAACGTTCCTGGCTCTGAAAATCCGGATGATATGAATCTTTTACAGGTACATGATAATTCATTGATGGGGCTATTGGTTTTGTTGTCATTGCTTTTTAAAGTGTTACATCTTGTTTTTTAACAGCTGGATTCAGATTGACAAATGGAACCCCACAACAGGTTTCTGTCTCTCGTTTTGCACAGCTTTCTTGCATCTATTTCACCTTCCCTTTGACATCTCAATGGTCAGGAAAGGACAATACAGGTTGCAATGCAAATTTAAGCTCTAGGGAATTCCAATGGCAAAGGAATTTCATAATGGAGCGTTCTCTGTTGAGCATGTTCTGCCAAACAGCCCCGAGAACATTCCAGCTGGAGAATAGATGGTGACACAGTGTCACTCATATCCATCCTGGAGTTTGCAGAGCTCTCTTTATTATCACCAGTCCCTTGGGGGCAGACTGGGGGCCAGTGAAGAATATGAAGCATTGGCTTTATGTGTGTGACCTCAAAGATTGGGAGCTTGCTGTGCTGCAGAGGAATTCATGTGCTCTTTAAGTGTAGCCTGAAGGAAGTGTATTGCAATAGTCCAGTGATGGGACAGTGAACCTGTACATGCTCCTTCTGTGATATTATGTGCTTATGCTGTATTTTCCAGTTTAGAAATTAAAAGTACAGAATTACTTCAGCATTGCAATAGTGACCTGTGTTAATGGAAGCTTTTCACTTTCATGTTGTCTCTGAGAACTTAAAAAGCTTTTGCTCTACATCCTTCTGTTTCCAGCCTTACCTCCAAACTCCTACAATGAGGAAGCATTTTTGGCAGTTTTGCAGCATTAAGTGTTTTGAAGAACTGATCTAATTTTTGCAAGCCTCGAGTGTGCTTCTCCTCCCCAGTGTAGAAATTTTCCTGTGCAATGAACTCTTGCTGGGTGCTGTTGAGAATACAGTGGTTGATTATTTTTGACCAGCTGTGTCCAGTCCCTGACAAGGCTGGGAAGTAGAAAAAGTTTGTCTTTTATTTCCTGCCTCCTGCCATGGCACTTCTGTATGTGGGTGCACAGATTCACCTGCCCACATTAAACCACTGGATTCTTACTGACACTCCCAGTAATAAAATTGTTGGCAAAAGGTTGAGGACAGGGTGTGGAGTTCCCATATGTAGGAGAGTGAATGAAAACTCATTCCTTTCACTGTTGTTCTTTCTGTTCTTTTTCCCCCATGCACAGAGTGCTGTAAAACATCAGGCATGGCCAACTTATTCCTCGAACAATGCTTAATGTTCTCTTTTTGTTTGTGGCACTACCTAGAATGCTTGGATTGGACTTCTGTTGTCACAGAACAAAATTCTTATTAAAAGAGCTGCTTGTTTAGACTTTGAGTGAGTTGGAGGCATTGATTTTAGTACTTCAGATTATCTGGAGTCCCTCAATAAAAACTGTAGCAAGGTGAACTTGGTCAGTGTTTACAGTTCTTTATATTCATTAGTGGCCAGGCTCCTCTCTTTCCCCACCCTGTTTAGGACAAGACTTAAGATATCATATTTCACTGGAAATTGTGTGCTGGCCAATAACTGTAGTTAAAGAATAGTTCAGGATCAGCCAAAGAGTAACAAACTTTTGTACTGGGTGGTGAATAGACATAATGAACAAATAGTGGATGGATATTCAGGAATTTGGGTCCAGATCAGCAGCTGGTAAGAATTAGCACAAATGTATTGGAATCACTGATGACTGTTTTTCCAGCTGCTACTCCATCTTTGTAAAACTCCAGTTTTCAGGCAAATCCATGCCTGAAATTAGTATTGACACTTGCTAGTCTGCTTGTGTAACGGAGTCTTTAGAAATACACATTTTTTAAATGTGGATCATGTGGTAAAGTGTGCAGTTGGGGAGATTTTAAATGTAATTACATACATTAGGGTGAACACAGTTTTTTGTGTTTTATCCTGGGTTGTGAAGCTACAGTACTGAAAAGTACAGCACTCTGCAATCCTGACACAGATTTACCAAAGGGGTGCAAATTTCTTTTTAAATAAATAATTGATTTACATGAAGTATTGTATTTTTTTGAGGAAAGATCACTTAGAATATCAAAGCAATTTCTGAGCAGTAGAGTCATTTCCTCCCTCCTTTTTTTTTTGTTTCTTTAAGCAGAGTCAGCTTGCATTTGCAAATGTAGTGTGAAAGAGAAAAAATGTTGGCTGAGTTAAAATTCCTGTTGCTAAAGAATTTGTTTCTTTGAACATACAAAATCTGCAGAGGGGAGTAATATAAACAGACTGTCTTCCATTTCACTGGGCAATAATGCAAAATTCTGCTTAATAAACTCTCATAATTCTCCTATCTGATGATTCTCTAAGATTTGTGTTACTTTCTCAAAAATCTATAGATTAAGTTTATCCAGACTTCCGACTTAAACGAATTGTTGGAGCTTGAGATTGTCACAGAGCACTTCTGACCTTTAGACTAATATTTTCTTTTATTAAAGCAGACATTGAACAGGATTATGTCCAAGTATCCTGCTGAGTTTAATCAGCTTCAAGCAGGATCAAATCACATCGGCTTTACATCACCCAGAGGGGTTTCTGTTATTTTGCAATTTTTAATTTACACTCTAGAGACACATATATCTTTAGAAATGAAGGTGAGTAGAGAGGTAAGGATTGTGTAGGAGTGATGTGGTGGTGGGAGTTGTGACCTTGCATTGTGGAGATCAAGGACAGGGACACTGTTCTATTTGCAGTGGTTGGTACCTGTGTGGTTTGTGTAAATTAAGGAATGTTACCTGTGATTCTGCAGTGCTTGAGTGTCTTATCATTCATCTCCAGAATGGACACACTGAGAGACCACAGTCACGATTTCTAATTTTTTTCCTCCCCTTGCCTTGGGCAGAAGCTGTACAAGACCTGTCGGATGATGCAGGAGAGGATCATGGAGTTGTTGGTGACAGTGGAGAATGAAGATGTGATTGTTGAGCTAATACAAGTAAATGAAGATCTGAATAATGTCCTCCTGGGACATGAAAGGTAAGTGCAGGGCCTCTCTCCTCACATTTGGAATCCTACCTGAATAAATACACTTATTGGAGAGATGCTCCCTATGCCTGTTGTTGATCCTCTCCATGGAGACAGATTTTATCCTAAAATTCAGAAAAGAAATATGATTGCAAAAAGAGAAAATTATGTATTTGCTGCCTCCTAAACACCTCAGAAATGGTTCTGGAAAGTAGTTAGGAAACGTTAGAGTGGTATAAAGTGAGTTAACAGCATAGGCAGGAAATCAGATGGAGGCACACAAAAACAATTTGGGATTTGACATCCCTTTTTGGCACAGTCCAGTGAATTTGTCAACAGCTGCTACAAATCCTTTGGTGCTGGTGCTTATCTCTGTTAAGTGTCTGTGCTTCCAGAAAAGAATACTTGTCCTCCTTCCTAAACAATTTTGACAGCTTTACTGCAGGAATTGGCCATAGAGCAGCCTTCTGCCTCATTGCATGCTTAGGAGAGTTGCTTGCTGTTCTCAGCTGGATTGAAACATAGTGTTCTGCTTGTCTTACAGCAGAAAATGTTTCTTTCTTTCACACATGAAAGCACAGCAGTACTCCTGTTGACATCCTGGGTGTTTGTCTGTTATGGCACTGGTAGCATGACTGGATGCTGGCAAAACTGAAATTAATTTTCAACTTAAAATTCCAGTGTTGTTCCCCAAAATATCACATGAGTATACTTATGGAGAATGTTCTGATTTAATAGGAGATACCCTTCCATATTAAGAAGCCGATCTCTTCCACGGCTAAAAAGTGTTCTAGGAATCATTATGCATCAAGTTCAATTGTTCTGTATTAAATTTAGCAAATTGATAGAATTTAGTCATCTGAAAATATCACTGATTCTTCTAAGTGTCAGACATAAACGTTGGGCATAATCATGATGATGTTAAGTTTTGATTTACTCTTATATCTTGTCTACTGTAGTGTTGGTGGATTTTACAGCAGCTATCTGAAAGAACTGTGTGCTCCCTTCTTCCTTTAGGAGGTTTTTCCTTTTAATAAGCAAAAAAGGAATTTTATTCAGCTTTTGTGTAAATCCACTGAAGTCAGATGTGGGCTTACATTTTTGTTACAAGTGATGAATACTGTTGAGGCTGGGAACGTCAAAACGTGAACAGGAGTTTGTGGATATAATTCAACAGATTCCTCACTAAAGATATGGTAATGGAAAGAATGATTAATTTGGACAGAAAACTACTGTATTCTAGTAGTGTAATGTTATGGTTTGTATGATATAGGTCTTCCAAGTGCAGATCCATTGCACTTCAGAGTGGATAAGTATAAAAACGTATCTGGGTAATTTTCTGTTGTGTAAGATTTGTTCCATGGATTTCCCTCTGAACCGTGAGGTGTCTAAAGGGCCAGCTGATTTTAATGAGCTGCATCTGTTTCACACTGTGCCTGTTGTTGGAGGATGAGTCGTGCTGCATTTTCTGTTTCTGATTATTAATGTGGAATCCAAATTAAATCCAAAGCAATCTCAACTGTGCAACCAACAGCTCGTGTGTGTAACAGTGCCTCCCTCTAGTGTCTCTGCAGCTTCTTGGTTCTTCCTGGATTTCAGATACTTTCCCCTCTACAGCTGGAAAGGTTATTTTACTGCAGTTTCTTCATGCCTCTATACTCTTTTCCTGGGCCTCCCTAGTACAGTGACCCTGAATAGCAAATGCAGTTGGATAAACTGTCCGTACGTCTGTCCATGCAACTCAGGGCTCCAGGTGCTGAAACACAGTGACCTTCCAGATGCTCAGTGTCACCTGTGTGGGTCTGCTCTGGACCCACAATAGCACTGTTATCACTCCTAGAACGTACATATTTGTGTAAGTAGACTTTTTTGTTTGTTTCCATTTGTAAAAAAATTATTGCAAAGGGCTGTGTGCCAGAACACGTGTGTGGTTTGTCCTGGAAGGGCACGAGCAAATGGCCAGAACTCTGAGGACAGAAGGCTTCCTGGGACTCAGCTGGAAGTGTTCTGGTCAGAAGGAATTGGATTTGGCACAGTGAATGTTCACAGTTACCTGCCTAGTGTGAACAGAGACAAACCATTCTCAGAGGAGCCTTGGTTTTGTTGAGGAACAAGCAGATGGCTGTCTCCAAATGTGGGGCCAGGAACAAACCAGCTGGTGTTGGTTGTAGGAGATACCAGGACCACAGCCCTGGAATGGGAGGCAGATTGCCCATAAAGCCAAGTGCCCCAGGGACAGCACCTGGAGTGCTTGTTTGGTGCTTCTGGAGTCTTTTGAGAATCAAAAGCTGATTATAAGTGGTTTCATATTCTTCTGAAGCACAGCACAGGAGTGTAAGAATGAGCATTTAACTCTGCACCTTCAACAGGTTCTCACGGAACAGAGTTCGTTTCCTGGAGAACCAGAGGATACAGCGGGAGCGGGAGGAGGTAAGTAAGGATGAGCTCCTGAACTGCAGGACTGCAAACATTCCTTCTGCTCTTCCTCGTGAAAAATACACTTCTGATACATGCAGGATTTTATTCTCTAGTTGAGAGGTACAGGAGACAGCAGAGTGACACTACTCTTACTGATTTTTCTAAAGTCTCACTTGCAGAATTTCATGCAAATTCATGTAACTAAAGTAGCAAATAATGTCAAATGTAAGAGGGAAGCTTGGGCATGAAAAATGAGAGAAAGATTTATTCAAATGCTGATTTATTGCCTCTCCAGCTAAGCACAATGATCTGCCATGCAAAAAATGAGAAACCATAGGTTCTTTTCATTTGTTTCCTGTTAATGATCTAGAGACTGAAATACTGCTGTACTTTGAGAATTTACTTCTTACATTGATTTTTTTTTTCCTGAGTCAAAGCTTTTTCTGAATTGTGAATAATGGCTTGTAGCAAGTCTTTAATGACTGTCCTTTATTGATTGATAATTATGGTTGTTAATTATACTGCCCAAAGTAGTTTTGCACATGTTTCACCTTCTTCTAAGCCATAATTATGCAGTCATCTGGGACTCAACGTGAAAATGCATTGTGAATGCTGAAATACTGCTAACAATTATTTAAAAATGTAGAAGATGGTCTTGTTTTCCTTGAAAAGCCACTATTACTACATTCTGGTTATGTAGGTGGATGGTTTTGCTTGATGGATCCACTGTTGGGTTGGCTAATAATCCAAATGGTGCAGTCTGTGCATTTTTATATTATTAAGCAGACTCTGACTTTAAAATGTATCATCTTTTATTTATTTATTTACTTTTAATCTGGTGTCACAAAACCTGTATGATTCAAGCATATGGTTTTATAAAGCCTTTGGCTGGCTATGTTTTTAATTCCAACACATTCACAGGAGAAAGGAAGGGAGCTCTTTTTTATGTCCTAGGAAACATAATTGTGGTTTTGATTTTTTTTTTTTCTGTCCAAAAAGGGACTGGAAAAAATCAGTCTCCTAAGTACATATCAAATCTCATTAACACAAGTAAGTAGCATGAAAGGAATTGTACAGGATTGATCAGAAAATCAATACAAAACCTGTATCTAAACATTCAAAATGGCTTTGTAGAATTGAGTCCTTTCTATTTTCTACTTTAGAACTGGTTTTCTTTATGTTTTGAAATTGATCTTTTCTGAAATGCATATTTTATTTCATTAGCTACATTTCACACATACAGAGTCCTGATCTTCTCTTAATACTTACTGATGCTTAATATTAAGATTTTAAAAGTTTATGTTTTGTGAAAACAGCAATTTGTTTAAAACTATGCAAGTTCCTTAAAAAAAACGAAAACACTGGGAAAAACCCCACATAACATATTATTTTTCAAATGTTAAGCTGTACAGGAAACAGCCATCTGCTCCCTCAAGTGATCTACTTGGCCTCTCCATAGATTCTCCATCTTCTGTGTCTGCAGTGGTGCAAAGGGACCCTGCAGTGTCTCCTTCAGGAAGTAAGTGGTGAAGGAAGTTCCTCTCTGGTTCCCTAAAACCCTCAAGAGCTTAGTGGAGGAATCAGAAGTTCCTTGTAAGAAAGAAAAAAAAAAAGATAGTCCTTAACTTTAAAGATGTTCCTTAAATTTTCTTAAAAGAAGAATTGAAATGTGTCCATAGGAATAAAATTGTAAGGTATTGCGAGGTTGCCTGTAATTTTTTTACAATAATCTTTCTCCCCTTATGCATAGATTTGAGCAATAGAATATGCACTGTTTTCTACTGCAGTGAGGCCGGTAAAACACTCTGGTAGCTGCTTCTGTAGACTTGGCAGGAAGAAACAGGAGTTTTTTCAGGAGTGTTAGACTTGGCTTTAAGTACCCTGAATTACTGTTTGTAGAAGCCCCTCCTTTACCTGCTTTAGGAAACTCCATATACTAAAGCTAAAGGTGTGAATGTCCCCCTGGGAATAAACCCCTAGATTTACATTTCAGTCCTTTACAAATAGCAACAAGAGTTTTAAGTGGTATCTATCACGTAGAGCTCTGCTGATGCTCTGAATATAGAGATAAATACATTGGATCTAAGACTTTTCAGAGTCATTAAAACTTTGCCTTTCATGTGATAAACAGCAATCCATTTCAGACGCTGTATAGACCTTCCAAACAAAAAATTTACTCTTTTAGTGTTCAAGTACAAGTAGCTACTTTTGCATAATAATGTTTAAATTACCATTAATTATCACTTTGAATTTCAGATGGCCTATCCGCACGCCCTGAAGACAAAACCAGGTCTCATCCATCAATTTACCCACAGCTGGATGCAGCAGCTCCTATAAAAGCTCATCAGTCCCCGTGAGTAGTCCCTTATCAAGGAATGGGAATGGATAACAGATCCTTAGGGGTATTAGTGCTCTGTAATTCATCTAATAAACATAGGAATCTCTGAGGACACAGGTTTACTGCTTTTACCTATTAGTCCAGTAAAACAAGTGAAAATTCCCTCTGTGCTAGACATTGTTTGAGAGGGTTCAAAATACGATTACACCTGCATCACTGTTTTGTCATAGATGGACATAAGTGTACCTGACTTTTGGCAGGGAAAGGGAGAAACATGAAACAGGTCAGGAAAAGAGTTCAAGGCAGAGGAGGTGTCTTTATAATTCGTGTGATTGGGACACTGGTCCATCTGCTCATGCTGCTCTCAGTTGTGACACACAGGAAAGACAGACCAGCCAGAAAAATAATGGAACAATCAGAGTAAACAGTTTTGATCGTTTGTTACTTATATTCAATGTACTGCTCTCTCCTAGATTTGCAGCTGAAGCACAAAACAATAGTCTAAGCAGCCCAGCTGGACACATATATAGCAATGTGAACACATATAGCAATGTGAGTAATACTTATGTTCGGGATGATCATTCTTGTCGGGCAGCTGTCAAATGAGAATTTCTGGATTTACCCCCACTGCAAAGATGCAAAGATCTCTTCTGTGGCCCTTCTCCATACCTCAGGGAATATTCTACTTGGTAACCAGGTCAACTTTCCTCTTTTGCCGCCACAGATCCTAATGTGGAATCTTGTTTCCTTGCTCTGTTATTTGTATTTAATTTGTTTCTATGCAAAGCAAGCTGAGCTCTCCTTCTGTTGCCATGATGTTACTCTGGTGTACTTTCTATCACAAATAAGATATTAAAAACAAACATACAAAAAACCCCAAAAAACTCAAAGGCCCCACAAAAGCACAGCCCACCAAAAAATCACTTAAACCCCGAGTACAGTGCAGGACAAATGTCATGCTGCAGAGAAGCACCCATGACAGAAGGAATGGAAAGAGCCTGAAGGGACTTTGAGGCAGTATGAAATAGAAAAGAAGCAGCTACCAAACAAACATGCACAGTCTTTATTTTAAACTGCAGATAAAAGCAGATGTTTGAATCTGTGTGGTGGAACAAGTCACACAGAAGTAAATTATACACATGTGCCATATATATAGAACACTAAATGTTGCTTTGAAGGTTGTGTGGAGAATGAAGATTAATTGGGTTGCTAACTGTTGGCCTTGGAATTTTACCTGCAGTAGTCAGGGAGTTTAAAGATAAGCCAGCAATTAATGTAAGTTAGGTCAAACCAGTTCTCATAAAACAATCTGTTCATGCATTGTTTTGCTTGATGTCCTCAGTTGACGACTCTTTTAAGCCCAGTGCCTCTGAACCCAATAAATCTGCAGGCTGGACAGACTGTGCCATCAAATGGACCATCAGCAGCAGGTAATAAATACTGCAAATCACCTCTTGCATGCTTCCTTTTCTTGTTAGAACTTAAGGCCTTTACATAATGGCTGTCAGTCACTAGGAACAGCAACAAGCATTGGCAAAGTCATATTGCACAGGGATTCCATTACACATCTGTCCATTTTAGCATGTAAAGCAGCTGAATCTGTAGCAGATAGTGTGCTACTTTCAGGAAGACACAAAAAACGTGTAGTAATCATGCTTTTCATTCTCATTGAAACCTGGATATGTCTGTCTCTTTATTCTTCAGCTACATCAAAGAACAAGTCACAGTCAACTCATTACTATGAGATAATGGAATTCGATCCCTTGGCTCCTACTGAGTAAGTAATTTTTAAAATAGAATTTTAAACTTCTGTGTTACCAAGGGCAAGATGGCTTTTTCTTCTGAGAAGAAAACCAGACCACTCTACTTAGGCTGAGTTAGCTGACCAGCTGCATCATTGATGAAAATGACAGTGGCTGCATTTTGTATGTTTTCTTCAAATAATTCTGGCATAACCAATTAATGAATAAACTGTAGTGTGCTCATTAACTGGCATCTGCAAAAATGGAAGAGTAATGCTCTATTAAAATTACTAAAATCTTATCCAGTGATATAGAAAGGTGAAGGAAATATAGTCAGGGTCCTGCTGGAGGAAGCTGATTGAACTTCAGCACAGGTAGTTCTGGAACAAGATAACCAAAGGAACTCCTGTTCTTAGCAATTGTGGTTTTTAAAGGGTATTCTTCTACTGCATATGAAAAAATCCTTAATTTAAATATAAACTACAAAAGGGAATAGGTGCTGTGTCACTCCAGAAGGCCAAAATAGTGAGACAGCAAACTAAACAAAACCTAAAATATAAAAAAAAAACCCCTAAAAAAATTAAAATAAAATTGCAGAACTCCCCTTTTGAACAGTAAATTGGGAAAAAAAAATTGAGCTATCTGTACAAAACTTATTTCTAAGGAGCCACTGTATTTTGAGGTAGGGAAATCTCAACAAAGCTTCCATTGTTTTTTTTTTTTTAATTAATGCAGTAATTGCACAGTGGTGCACTTGCCACTTGTGTTTTGCAGTTCTGTTCCCAAACTTGTTTGATCAAAAGTGACAGTATCCAAGGTTCCTCATTAAATGTACTATCAGATAATCAGATATTATTATCAGAGCAGGGTTGACTCTTTGTTTCCATGGAAACCTGGGCATCCTGCAAGGGAAGCTACACTGTAAACTTCGGGCAGGATTTCCCTGGTGCCATTTGTCAAAATGAAATGTGTTGTAGGAGTCACCCTACTCCTCCTCTTTCAGAGCTATTTATGAAGAAATTGATGTTGTGCTGAAGACAGAAGTTAAAAAGAGCACAGACTGAACGTGGAGGTGGAATCCTTTCCTGAACACTCTCTAGTGCTGGTCCTGTGCAGAGCTTCCTACAACTACAAGTGAATAACAGAAGAGGTTTTGCATTTTGACACAGTAATTAAGCTGTGTGCAAGTTGAAGAGTTACTTGGCTCCACACCACGACAATTTGTCCTAAATGTTCAGCTGTGTGTTCTTCAAGGTCACTTGCATGGTTATTTTAAAGTATTTTGGGCGCATGTAAAATGTGACTTCCAAATTCACCTGTGAATGAAGTAAGACTTGACCTGCCACTTGTAAAAAAAGACACCTTACATTCACAGAAGCTGCAGAATCCAGTTTCTCTTTGGCCTCACCGCTATGTTCATCTCCCTAAAAATCTATAAGGGCGTTTTGAGATATTAATTTTTTTTCCCATAAAATGGCCTCTTAATAGATGTCTGAAGATGTGCAGTGTTACTTGCCTACATCCTTAATACAGATTTTCCTTTATTATTTTCTTCCTAAAAACCCACAGAATAGTTGGATTTTTGTCTTGGGAAGAACCTAAGCTGGGGCACAAAGTGCTGTCATCAGTAATTAACAGAACAGGAAAAAACCCTGCTTGTTCTGTTGTTGCTGTTGTTGCTTTTCTTTACTCAGTAAATATTGGAGGGGGATCAATTGTTTCTTTCAATATTCCTGCCCTGCAGAGATTCTTCTGGTGAAGGAAAAATTAATCATCTACAATGCAGATGAGCAATAGTTACCCATTTATTTTAATTAAGTTGTTTAATCCTGTTAATAACTGTTTTATCTTTTAGTAAGTGCCTTATCTATTTTAATGCTGAATGTAAACTGTGCACTTTAACAGGTATAGTTCTCTGAATTTATAGCTGATACAAAATTTGAGAACTCAGTTCATGTTCATACCAGATAAGCTAATTTTTTTGTGAAATAACTGCATTTTAAACATTCCTTATGTTAACTGTTTAAGAAGTTCTCAGCTGCTTTTGCAATTTTTATAGCATAAAATTCCAAATAAAAGCAAATGCTTACTGAGAAAGTAAACTCTTATTGCTTCCAAGTTTTTCTCTATTTGTGTATTCCCTGAAATATAGATGTAGGTAGCATTGGAAGTATTTTAGTGTGAAACGATGCAGTTTACTGCAGGACCATTAGAATAACTTCCTTCTATCCAAAACACAACCTTGAAGGAGTGTGGGAGTTTTGTAAGGCGAGGTGAAAAGGTGAGTTGCTTTACTCTCATTTTTCTTGCAAATTTGCAATGGTCTGGACAGCAGCCTGAGAAAACAGCTGAAAATAGGATTGGAGGTGGACTGATTTAATTTTTCCCCTACAGCTGGGTTGTACTGGCAGAACCCCCACAGTGAAGGGTAACAAATCAAACTGGGCTGTTGCAGCGTAATCCGTAATGGGCGATTGCTGACGGAACCTCTCCATGTTTAAAGAAGCACCATGGTCACAGAGATGGAAGGGAACTGGCTAATTACCAAGGTTAGAGCCTGTATTATAGAGGGAATGTGCTCAGTATCTGTGCAAATTTCAAACTCAGGCAGAAAACCCACATTTTTATGGAACTAGCACTTGCCAGTTTTTTCTTCTAAAAGAATGTGGCCAGAATAAAGCAATGGGTGGAGAACTGCCATAATCATTTCAGCTTTCAGAAGGACAATGGACTAAAGACAACTGAGGTAAGAAGTGGGGCTTTTTTCCCCCTAGCCTGGATTCAAAGATTTGTCTTGATGTTACTTTTTTTATTTCTAAAGCGTACTGGAATTATAAAGCTTGCTGCTATCTTCATACAGATATATTTCACTTGTGTGGGCTCCACATGTTCTTCTGATTAAAATGCATTAGAGAGATGAAAGAATGAAAAGTTTTCAATCTTTAATACACAGTAAAGACCTGTATGTCATCCAAAATCTGTTTAACCATCACAAGTAATTGGTACAATAATGGATTTTAAAGGTAGCATCCATTTATTTTCAAAAAAGCAGTTTTTGAGTTGCTGTATGCAAATATAATTGACACTTAAGTAACTAGAAATTATTTCTGAAGTACCATTGCCTTTTCAGAGTCCAAGGTAACCAACATCACCCTTACTTTGTTAGATCTTCTCTGCTGGAAGGCGTAGAAAGACGTGGCCCAGCAGAAGAGATACTGGCTGATATTTTCTATCTGAAAATGAGCAGGTTAGTTAAACTTCCTCTGCAACTTGCTCCTGGTTTGCAAGGCAGTGATGAGGTGTGATTAGACCTACTGCACGGATAATGCCCAAAAGTTACATAAACACCACTTGCCTGTTCTGCTGGGGAAGAGTCCTCCTGGAGAGCTGCTGCACTGCTGGGCAGGCTCAGGCCAGCTCAGCCTCTGAATGGGCTGGTCCTGGCTTTTGAGGAGACAGCCTGCTGTTCATTCAGCTACAATTCAGAGCAGTTGTTACACCCTGCCCTACGCTCAAAGCATGTTGGACACAAGCCAAGCTTGTCTCTTGTGGAGTTGCCCATGTAGAGCCCTCTGCAGAGGCAAAGTGCACTCAACAGCAGCACAGATACTTCCAATGAGTGGGACACAACACAGAAATAAGATGGTGTTTCCAAGTGGAAAGCATCCCACAGATCTGATATGCTTACGCTTAAATTACTATTCTCATGATAACAGCTTTAGAGCAGTCTGCTCTTACCAAATGAACTACTGATTCAGTAATAACATGAGAGTGCATCACCTTCTGAATCATCTTCTCCTCCTGTGCCAGGGAGCCTTACACAGAAATAACAGTCTAACTGTTTAGTTATGAGATTACCTTAATTTATTCTGGGTTTACCTTTTTCTAAATTAACTTAACATTGAAGTTATTTTCTGGAGCCAGCAATGGAATTTTAGATGCTTTATCAACTGATTTTTTTCTTCTGTGTTTTAAAGAAGATCTTAATTTACACATTGGTTTAAAAATTTGCCTTGTGGTATTCAGACAACATCTTACAAAAAGATGGCCTGAGAAAACCCTCTCTACTTCAAGAACATTGTACTCCCTTCCACTGTCTGATGAAGAAATACTATCCCTAAGAAATAGGGATACATTAAGTTGGTTTCCAAAAAAAAAATATATATACATATACTTTCATAACAGCATGTGCCCATGGAGGTTTAATAATATAATTTCATACTGCACAGTATTCCTCTAGTTTTTTCTTCCAAGGAAAAATGATATCAAAACTGGCACTCAGATGTAGCAGAAGTCAGATTTTGTAGAGAATGCCCGTTACTGATACCCAGGAAGTGGCAACTTCTGTCCTTCCTTTGCTTCAAAGAAGGTGTAAGAGAGAGTGATCAAATCAACTTTAGCCATTTTGGGGTCCTCTGCAAACTCTGGGTCAATGTAGAAAAAGACAGGCATGTCCACTTCCTCCTGAGGATTTAGCCTCTGTTCTTCAAAACAAAAACACTGCAGGTGGGAGGAAAAAAAATCCACAGTTAGACAACAATAGTGATGACAAATTTTATGTCTGCCAACATGAGAGAAATCTTAATGGTTTCAAATAAACTCCCATTCCCTTTACACCCCTGAAATCCTGGGAATGATCAATAAGATGAGCAACAAGACAGCAATTTTGTTAGTGTGGTGATATAGGAAGAAAATATATTAGCTTTTAATGAAGTGTGTAAAGGTGTCAAGGGGCCAGACCAGCTCACATCGTTCTGCCTGCCCTCAGAGGGGTGATAAATAACAGATTTTGGAGCCACTCTGATGGGATGAGCGGCTTGGTGTGAGGGCAGTAAAGCTAAGGATGAACTGATGCACTTTATAATTCGGGGAAAAAAAAGGTATTTACTTAAAATGTTGGCATATGAAGAATGTTGTCCAGGATTAAAATGCAATTTATGGGTAACCGTTTTCTTTTGTGTAAAGGAAAATGCAATCTTTGCTTTGTTCACACTTACTTGTATTTTATTGAAATACTGTCCTGCTTCAAACGGGACAACGTTGTAGGTGGAGATTCCAATTATTGGTTTGTCAGTAGGATTTTTTGCTTTATAAAATGCCAGTGCAGTCTCTCCTGGTACCACCTGTATAACATAATTGTACAGTGATTTTCTTTTTTTTTTTTTTTTAATTCACTGCAGCCCTCCACCCCTCAAACCAAGTTCTTTAGATTTTATCTAGAATTAATTTTCTCTATTACTGTTTCAAATTGGTTATTTCACAAACATTTTTGATTACATGCAGTTCATCTCTATTCAAAATTAAAAGCTTCAATACTGTTCTGTGTATTTTTAATCTTACCCATTTTGCCTGAGTCTTCTATTATCCTCAGCAGTTCAACAGCACACAGAGCATTTTTAATATGCTGATTTAGATATGGTGTGCATTTAATTTCTGAGGTTATTCTTTCAGTACTGAACCCAGAAACTATTTAGAAGCATAACTCCTTATTTTGAGAACTAATCTGAAACAGAAAAGTTAATTTGTGATTTTTTAAATGCTAAGAAAAAGTTCCTGTATGGATGGGGCAAAAGGATAGGGCAATAGGAGAAACAGTACAGATTTTGATATACTGTTATACTATATATTTTTAAGTATGTATATACTTTTATGATGTATGTACAATGTGCATGTGATGTATGTACCACAAAGTATATACATAACTATAGTTTCAATAACTTTCGATAGTTTAATGGGGTGGCAGAGGGACAGCTACACCCAATGTCCTGTAAAAAGGACACTGCCATGCTGGAGCATTGCTGCTGGAGCAGCAAAGGGCAACAAAGCTGATCAAAGTTCTAGAGAACGTGTCTGGGGTTGTTCAGTCGCAAAGCACAGGCGGCTCAAGTGGAACACGACTGCTCTCTGGAACTACTGACAACAGGAGCTGGGGATCGGGCCCTTGTGCCGTGCCTGCACTGAGAGCACCGAGGAAACGGCCTTGGGATGAGACAGAGGAGACTGCCATTAGATATTAGAAACATTTTCCACTGTTGGTGTAGTCAGGCTTTGGAAAGGGCTGCCCAGGGATGTGGAGTCGCCATCCCTCGAGCTGCTCAAGGGGATCTGGACCTGGTGTGGGTGCTGTGGTTTAGTGGCTGCAGCGGCAGTGCCGGCTGCACAGTGATCCTAAAGGCCTCTTCCAAGCGTGAGCACGGCTCTGCGCGGGGGGAAGGCGGTGACTCACGTAGATCTCGCTCTGCTGCGGTTTGAAGTTCCACTGGATGCTGGCGTGCGTGTCGGCGTTGAACGTGACCCTGATGAGCCGGTCCCGCACGGGCTCCATGCGCTCGATCCGCTCCACGTCGCGCCCCGTGCCCGCCGTCCCGCCGAGCCCCGTGGCCTGTCAGGGAAGGGCAGTGAGGGCCCCGCGCCCGCGGAACCGGCGCCGGCCGCGGGCCCCCCGTACCTGGCAGTAGAGGCGGTAGAGCGGCACGGCCGCGTACGACAGCCCCACCATGCCCACGGCCGCCGCCGCGATGTAGCCCACGGCCGAGCGGTTCCTGCGGCGCCACTCCTCCTCCTGCTGCCGGGTGAAGGGGTTGGAGCCCCGCACGCCGCGGGTCCCGCAGAGCCCGGGCCGGGGCAAGGCCCCGAGCCGCAGCCCGCGGGCACAGCGCGCCCAGCCCCGCCCGCACAGCGCCATGACCGCAGCGCGGGGGCTTTCGGGACGGGCGGCCGGGGAACGGGTGGGGAATAGGGCGGGACGGGGGCGGGAGGAGGAGGGAAAGTAGAGGGCGGGGGTGGGCCGAGCCGCCATCGCATCATCGCTTTCTGCGCCCCCTCAGAGCGCGCTGAGCGAGGGGGTCCCGGCGGAGCCGTCCGTGGCTGCCCCCTCCTCGCCCGCCAGCGGGACGGCTCGGGCGCAGGTTGTGTACGAGGTAACTGGAGTAGCCCACAGGCCGGCGGGGTTCCACGGCTCCGATCCCGCACCGAGTGGGCTGTGCCGGACGGGAGTGGCACCGAAAGGCCGGCCAGGAGCGGGGTCACCGGGAGGGGCGGTGGTCCCGCAGGTACACCGCACCGGAGGTACCTGGTACCGCAGGGATGACCCGGGTCCCGCTGATGCCTGGTTATCCCTCAGGTGGTTCCGCGCCGGCGGCCCCAGGACGGGCGCTGGGTGCGGGGCTGCTCCGGGTGGTCCTTCTGGGGCCTGCAGTTTCTCCCCTTTTGTAGACACTTAACACCGGTTGTTTGTTTGTTCCTTTTTTCCTCCGGTGCTTTGCTTCTCGTTAGTTTCATTTCTAGGGATTTGTTTTTGTTCCGGCAGAGATACTGACACGCTGCAAAGGCAGCGAGCGCTGTTAGTAACCAGCAGTAACCTGAGGACGGGCGAAGTCGGGCAAGTTCACAAACAATAGTTTTTCACGCGGCTGGTGCCGGGCACTGTAATAAAATTTGCTGTAGCATTACTTGAATTTATTGCTTTAGAGCTGTGTCCCTCTTCTGTGGCACTTCCAGTAAGGTGAATTACACAAAGACTGGCAGCTCCCGGTACTTCATTTTCCACGTTGAATAAGAGAATGATAAAGGCTCAGTGTAGCCATACTGTGTTATTTCCCCTGTCTTCAGATGACTTTTTGGTTCTTTAGTGAGCAAAACCTGAAGACGTTTACTGCAGGAGCATTTGTGGCATTCCAACTGGATTTAACATCTTTTTCACACAAGAAGTACAGACGTGCAGGAATTGGGGTGGTTTTGTGGAGGCTCACACTGCACCTGGGGGTTCTGCTGTATCTTGGCCGGGGTCTGTGGAGTGACGTTGGTGCCAGGAGCACCTGAACGGTCTTTGCCTGCGTGTTGGGAGAGTTCCTTGCCCCTCTTGTTTTGGAAATAATTCCTGTTCTGGGTTGTGGCATGTGAGGGCTCAGCCGTGCACAAGGTCAGGAAGATTTGCTGCTGCTGATACAAATGGATATTTTTTACATTAATGCTTTTTTAGCAGTTTCTGAAATGACTGTAGTTCAGTACATCCAGGGTTGTATTTCCTGTCAACCTGTTGTATGTACTAATAAAAATACAATGTCAATTTCTGGAGGCTTTTGCTGCATTAGTGGTATGTAAGCCCATTTTGTGTGTTTTGGCCTGTTCCACGTACTTCATGTTCAGAGACACTAAATACCAGAGAGTAAGTAAAAAAACCATGAGAAAACAAGACACACAAAACACCATTCCCTTTCCAAGTAACTTTAAATGGAAAAAAAAAAAAGGAATTGTCTTTGCCTTCTGCAGTTATGTTGCATAATCCTAGAATTGTAATCTGTTTTTTTCCTATTTTAGAAGATTTTAATCCTGGGTAGGAGCCTGTTCTTCATGTGTCAGAACTCTTACTTTGAACTTTTATTTTAGTAGTGCTTCTAAGAAGATGTCCAGTACAGATCCCCTCACAAATACAGAGAAGGAGTAAGTACTTTTTTTCCCTAGATACAGAAATACAATTAATGGATCATAATATTAAAATTTTTGCCATGTCATTAGTAGGATCTTGTCTTGATGAAGGCTTAAAGAAAAATAACTTTGATATTGAAGCAGTCTGCAGTAACGCCGTAGGAAAGTTGACACCAACACCAGTGAATTTACACTTTAAGGGAGGAGTCGTCCCTTAAGCTTTTCATTAATTTAATCTGCACTTGGTTAGGACTAGTTTTGTGGAGATAAAACCCTGCATAGAGATTTCTTAATTTATTGCTTCTGAGCCATGAAAATATATTTGCATATAGTAGATAACTTCTTTGTACATCTGGGGTACCTGCAGTAGCATAAGACTGGGGGTTTTGTATTACAGTGCATTACTTTTTCAGAATACTCTGTCTCTATACCTTTAATATTTTATATGTAGTACTTAGGAACCATCGTATTTTTACCAATGTCACAGGATGTAAAAAAATTATGTTCATTCTATAAAACATAGTCTTTCCCACTTAAGAGTTGGATCACATTCTAAATGTCAAACATGGATTCAGTCATGATTTAAAAGTGTAAACCCAGACCCTTTCCAAACTGCCAAATAACCATGCCAATGCTGTCATCAAAACCAGAATTAAAACCAGGCACAGGCAGCTCTTGCTGGACTTACCATGTTTGTTGTACTTGTGCAATAGAATCCAGCAAAGAGTATTCAGAAGAATAATAAAAAAATTAACATAGATTTAGAATTACGCCACCTCTTAAATAACTTGATTGGTTAGAAAAGAAAAACCACAAAACATTAAAAAAACTGACTTGCTTTTTACTGGGACCTGGAGAAACCAAAACTCTGCTTGTCTGATGGAAGTTCATGGTATGTGATCACAAAGATACATCTTTGAGACAGCTGTGGCTTGCTAGAGTCATGTGAAAGATGAGTAGTTTACATGAGTAGTTCCTAGCTCGCTGTATTCCAAAGGCGATTTTTCACATTAGAGATGAACAGGAAAGGCACCTAAAACTGCACTTCAGCTGCATGCTGATGGCAGGCTGTAATTTTCTGTACTTTTATTTCTTGTAGGAGATGATGCTTCCCAGAATGGACTTGGTTATATGTTAACTGAGGTTATAAGTTACCTGAACTTCAAATCATACCTTTCTTCTCTGTGCAGGGGGTTAGCCTCAAACCATTCATGTTTCTATACAATTACAATGTTGCCCAAGCTTTTTTTAGGCTTAACAGTTGCTGTATAATGACCTGTGTTTTCTTTTAAACTTTATAGCAGAATGTAATAAGCTGAATGTATTTTGAATAATGAGTGGGTTTGGATGGATCACACTGAGTGCTCATCCATGCTGTGTGATACAGCATTCCTTTGCCTACAGTCCTTAAAATCTGAACTTGGGGTTAGTGAAGCTGAAAAGCTACAGTTGCATAGTGGATTTGTATAGGTTTTTTTAGAAGGCCTTTGGTTTATTCATCTTGTGAATCAAACTTCCAAAGATTCTGCAGATCTTTTTGTCATCTGCTAAATTATCATGTAATCTATCTCAGTTGCTAAAGTATTGCAAAACTTCCCTTGGGAAAAACAAGTTGTAATTACAAATGTTGCCAGAAAGGAATAGTTTCCCAGCTGCTTGGAAATGAATCTTACTTAACAACAAATGACAACTCTTGAAAATTGAGTCTTACTTATTTATACTAAATTTCATGGAGTTTTGACTTACAATTTTCCTAGATCTTTCTGGAAGTAAAAAGTAATTTGTGTTCCTCTGAGCACATTCTTGAAAGGCAGAGCACTTGCAAGAGAAGCAATAATGCTGTCACTCATTAAAAGCAGCACAGCAACAGAATTTGAAGGTAAAGAGGGATAGAAGCCTTGGGGATGAGTTCAGGAAGCTGAACAAAGCACAATTTACTTGGAAGAAGGAGTGGAGGAGCAATCTTCTGAACAAGTCATGTATTACTGGTAATAACTCTAATGAGATGAGAGCAGTAAGACTAATACTACTTTATATCTGCTTAAATTGTGTAGAAGTTTGCCATGTCTGGTTTAATCAAAATAACTTTTTCCTTTTTAACAAGGAAATTGGAGAGACTTGAGCAGTGTGTTAATTGGTGGATTTCTATAGCAGAAAATGTGACACTGGTTAGTCTGAGTGATGTATTTTGACAAATGCTCCTGATTTTGATACCACAAATTGAACTCCACTGATGTTAAGTACAGAGGTTGTTTTATTGGAGAAAATCTATTGGTACTTTATCTTCTGTAACCTTGCCTAGAGCAAATCTAATTGATATGAGGCTTAAAATATCAATGGTTTTTCTGTAGTGCCGGTAACAGCAGCAGAGTGAGCTGACTGAGGAAACGCTGCAAAGGGGCAAATTTTAATCTCTGAATGGATGTGGTCACTGTGCCACTGGGCCTTTTCACTATTTGGGAACTAGGAAGGCTGCTTTATGTTCCCATTTCCATCTCTGATCTGCTCCTTAATCTGTGGTGGGTCACTCTGCCCCTTCTTTGTGTGCGTTGCAGGCTTTCAGGACTGACCACTCTCTGTGAACACTGTTCAGCATATTGTCGCTCAGCAAAGGGATCCTTTCCCCAGAAGGATTATCTGCTAATGAAACCACAGTCACTGCAGCTTTAAAAAAAAAAAAAAAAATATGCCTGAGATAAGCTTTTGCATTCCTGGCATAGCCGAGCCGTCCTGCTGCACCTCCAGACCTGACAGATGCTGTCTGATCACAGGGTTGCTCCTGGCTAGAGAGGATTCACCTTTCTACTTAAAGCCCTCAGTGAACACAGGGTAGTAGGCTTTCATTTCAAGCTGAAGTCGTCTTGTGATCTTTTGAGAGAGGGGGAGTAGTAGGGGTACTTCTGAGGCAAGCCTGGAAGGAAACATTCATTAACCAAACTGATGTCAATGCTCAGAATTTCTGAAAATGTGCATCTCTCTGTAAGACCAAGTCTCCTATCACAGGATCTGACCTCTGGGAAAGGGGTGATACATTTGGCTTCTTAAACTACATTATTCCCAGTGTAATGACATAAATTTGACAGTTTTGTTTCCTTTCCCAGAAAAGTACATGTCAGCTTACATTTCTAGAGAAAATAAATAACACAAGCTCTGTGTTGACTTTTGACTGCTGTATCTTGAAAGTCTAAAAATCAAGTTAGATCATGGTACAAGCCAGTACCATGACTGAGAATGAAAAGTAATAGCATAATGGCATTTGTTTCATTAATACTCCCAGTCTGCTTTGTTGGCTTTCCCTTTTGTGTGGCTGTGCATAATGCAGTGTGTTAGGAAGATTGCTTTAGAAAGGTCATGAGTTACTGCTTTTGACCTTGTTTGCAGGGAGCATGTAAATAAATTATTAGAAGAACGGGAGGAAATAAGTTGCTTTTAATCATTGCATTTGCCTTTGGCTGCTGTGTCTAGATTGCTTAATCACAGTGGAGTAAATTTTCTCCTTTGCATTTATCAGTCTTTAAAGTTGCTCTAAATGGCTGTTTCAAAGAGAGAAAAAGTAAGCATTACCTCTCTAGGTGAATTAGTGCATGTGACGCAGAGGCTTTCAGAGAAGATTAAGTAGGCAGAACGCTCAGCTGGAGCTCTGTGTTTGGGTTTTTTACTTGTTAGCAGAAATCATCCTGCTCACAACCTTTATCCAGCTGAACTGGAAACCTCCAGTGTGTTTTGGTTGCGTTGTCCTTGTTTTTCCTGCTGTGCTGAAGGATGTCCTTGCTTTCTCCAGGGGCTGAAGATGAACCAGAGCGTTTTGATGGTCTCTCTCTTTTATACTGGTATGCTGAACCATTCAGTTCTGAGGGCATTGCTCTAGTCTGTAATTGGGCAAAGTACAGGAAAGATAATTTAAAACCTGATAATTTTCAGCTTCTTTTCATCAACAGCCAGAGTTTATAATTTAGATTTTTGTGTGTCAAGTGATACGTGTTTTGTGAGTAAAGTGTATTATTCTCCCGTTGATAAACATAGGTAAATATTTTGTTTATGCACATAAATGATTATTAACTTCTCAGGAATAGAGAGCAGAAGAATATCTGGAGCTGTATGTTCTCATAAGTACTCAAAGAAATAAACCCCAAACTTGTTGAACTTCTTTGTGTATGCTGCTAAAAAGTAATAGAAGCAGGTTCATTTTAATTGTCCTTACTGTAACATCTACACAAAATGTTGCACACTTAGTCTGTTTCATTCCAGGACTTCAGCTAGAGTGTTGAGTTTAGTATATTTCAGTATAAGATGGTTATAGTGTACGTTTTGGTGAGTTTTACTTGTTTATTTCATCTCATCTCACATCTTCTCTATGTGCTAAAACCTTCCTTACAGGTACTTTTGCCTGACCTCAAAAAATGAGTAGCAACATCAGATTATTTTTTGTTACTACTGCCAACTGGTTTAGAAGCCTGTTTCCTTGTTTGTACTGTTAAGCATGATTCTAAAGCTCTGGGAGAAATATTCTAACATTTCACAAATACTGAAATTGATGACATAAAATAAATGTTGGATGGGTACTGAATCCAAGTCATTTTACAGTGAAATTGTTAAAGCTCTGTTTATTTTATGACTATGACAAGTAGCTTGACTTGAAGATCTGTGTTATATGGGAAAAAAATCCCCTAACACTGCAAGTCAACTAGATGTGATATGTTTAATAAATTTGAGGTGTTTGAAAATCTTTGTCTTTACTTTTATGTGCTAGAGTAAATTTTAAACTGCATGTATTGGAGGGATTTAGTCTTTAGAGCATAAACAGACCTGAGTACCTTGTAAAAGTTGTCTGTCCAAAGTGTCAGTTCTTTGTAATTGTAGGTGGCAGCATCACAATTCCAGTGTTTCAGAGATATCTTACTCCTCTCCACTGACTAAAAATAATGATCAGTTTTGTGTTCTCTGTGTCCTCTTTGTCAGAATCCATTATAGTTCCGTTAGGATCTCTCTTTCCTATTAATGGTCCTGTTCTTAGATTTGATCATATTTCATTATTTTATGTGGTAGTATTTAAAGAAGTTCTACAATTTCTGGCAAACTCTAGACTTCAGACTTAAAGTCTGAGATTTGATCTTTTCAGATTTTGCGAAAGTAAAACCTCTGTGTCGGTTTGTGCAAGGTTGAGGTAACTTTTGTTCTTGATTTTTAATATTAACAAAAAAACTGCCGTGTGAAAACTGCTGAGAGGGAATGGCAGAGCAAACTCAACAGCAGTAGTCCAAAAGGCAAGAGAGAAAAAATTTGAGTAGTTGCCTATTTTAAAGATCAGTGTACCTTGTTTAAGATTTCAGAGACTGAGACAAGTCAGGACAAAGCATGACTAGGATGCTGTCCTTCAGCCTCAGAACAAATTTGTGGGATAATTGCAGTGACAGTACTGGATAGTAATGCAAGATACTTTGTTCTTGTGAAGGAGTAGGAGGTTGTCCAAAGAATATTCTTAAAGAAATATTGAGCTTGGGGATTTGTTCTTCCTTTCAGGCTGTGATTAAGTAAAAACATTTTGGTTCACTTTTAGCCCTACAAAGGGTACCTTATGCTCTGACATATCATGGCATGGTCCTGTGCAGTCCTGTCAAACACACACCAAATACACTGGGCTTTTTCTTTTTAGCCTGTGAAACAGGCTAAAATAAGAAATACTGCAGTGAAGATTATATAGTGCTTGAAGCATAGGTTTACTTTTTGTTTCTAAAGGTTATTAGAATTATTAGGTCTCTTCTCGTGGCTGGCCTTTCTAAAGCAAAGGCTAATTTTGCAAATACTTGGAAATAGGAGGTTTTGGGAAATCGTTGCTTTTCAGAGCTAGTGCTTATCCTTCAATTAAAAAATCTCATCCAGTTTTCTTCTACAAAACCAAAAGAACTGCAGATATTCTTTAGAAGCTGGATCTCCTGGCTAGTGCTAGAATTTTTAGAACATTTGAACCTTCTGGATTTATCTCTTCCTTCTGGCACAGCACCTTTTAATGATGTACTCTGGCTTTTGCAGATGTACCCAGTTTCAGGCATAGAGTTCAGGCTGTGTGCTGGATTAGGTTGTGTGGAAGGATTTGGGTCACTGTGTCCTCCACTTTGATCTTCTTTCCCACCCTGCTAATGAATTCTTGTTGTTCCATTTCACTAGGACCCTCTAGAAAATACAACTCTCTATCTAATGTAGCACAATATGTAGGTCAAAGCAGAAAAACCTCTGTGGTTCTTTTGCTCTTTTCTAGAAGAGATCTGCTGTCTGCTCCAAAAAAGTTGCAGTGAAAGGACAGAGGACATATAATACAACTAACATTTTTTTTATCCATAATTCATCTACATGAAAATAAAACCTGGTAAAGGGTAATCTGGATTTATTTCCAGATTAATACTCTGCGTTCTCAGAGCAGTGTACTGATCATGAGTCTGATGAAACTGTGAATTTAGGTTTCAAAGCTCTAATTTTACTTTGTATTCTTTTTAAATTCTGTTTCATGATCAACTGCCTTCAAAATATTTCTCTGCCTTTAGACAATTCCAAGTGCCATCCTGGTATTTTCCCTTGGGGTGGGAAGGTACACAGAGGATCAAGCAAAAGAATTTGGAAAGAAGCCTTTTTTACAATAGAGAAAGAAATCAATGTTGGGTGAAGAAATTAGGAGATTTGGGAAAAGATTATGTCCATAAATAGAAAAAATTATATTTTAGTTCTCTTAGGAAATAATTTTATGCACTGGCTTAGGTGTGCTTTTGTTCAAATATTCATTACCTAATGAAAACTGATTTTATGTTTTTCTTGCCTAAATGTTAAGGTGGACCAGCTTGTGGAATTTTGTTTATATTTAATCACAATCCTTTTATTACACAAAGTGGGATTCACAGTTGAGCCTGAAGTGCTTTGGGGGAAAAGGAAGTAAATTCTGTATATTTATTGTACCTTTGCATCTGATATTTGTGATGAACAGATTGATTTTTGGCTGGGGAGATGATGGCTCAGAGATGTCAAGCAATATGAAGTTGTAAGTGGAGAAAGGAGGTTTGGGTTTGTATTTGAGTTGAAAACACAGTCACTGTAGTTTATTTTCTGTTAATACAGCTCTGTCTCATTTCTGTAACTTGATTACTTTTATTTTGTTCCTTAGGACCATTATGGGCCCTCATGGAATTAATCGAGCTGTTCACCGCCTCTCTTTCTCTGATTGCCAGAATGGATTAGGTAACTAAGATTGCACATTCTGTTATTCTGAGTAAATCAAACCTAAAAACACCTTTGCCAGCTCATACCTGGCATCAGGAAAGTTTATTTGGCTTTCATGGATTTGACTGCAAATACATTTAGCACAACAGAATAACCAATTCTAACCAATTGGAATAACCAATTTTTCACTTTTGTCTTTTTGTTTGTTGTTCAGGAGTTAAAATTATTGGAGGTTATCGGGCACAAACAGCAGAAGATTATGGGATTTTCATAAAGAGAATTCTACCTGGGGGGGTGGCTGCTGTAGATAGTAAGTAATTTTAACTTTTTTGCCTACAAACACACTGCATATAAAAAGCTGTCAAAATAAGTCTTTATTTTACTTTGTGGGTAAGGATATTTAAAATAGTATGGTTTAGTCAAGTTCTATGAGGTTTTAGCTTACTTTAAGATAGATAAATGAAACTTGGACCCTTTATGGAAAAAGATTTTAATACACTCAGGTCTTGAAAATGTGTTCAAATCTAGATATGGCTGGTGAAGGCAATTAGCAGTCTTTCTGGCAATTGGCAGTACTGTTAAGTGAGTGTTGAGGTGCTGAGTCACTTTTAATTTATAAGGTATAAGAGTAGGGTTTCCTGTATAAACATAGTACTTTTAATTCGTTCTGATAATTTTTATTACTTTTTTTTTAATGGTGGTATGCTGGTTGTTAAGATCTGTGTGGAGACAAGAAATTACTCTCAGTAGAATTTGCAATAATTAAACTACAGACTTCTGTTCTAGATCTCTGTATGGGCTTTTTTGAGATTCCAGCTTGTCTTGTGCAACATGATAATTTAAAATAATCTGATTCAACTTCCTAAACTTGAGATTTTCAGGATGTTAAAAGGTAGAATTGGTTCTAAAAAATCTTTTAGCTGACTTTATTGATGTCTAAAACATTAATATATCTATACATGCTAACTTACAGTAATGTTAAGAGCTGGAGTCAAATAAAATTAGTTCCATAACTGTAAAATATAAATTCTAGTCTCAAAAATACTTATGCTGTGTGTAAATAACACAAATAGCTAAATGACAGTTATTTTTACTGGCTATTCTGTTGTTAGTAAGACTGATTATAGGTTCTAGTCTTATCTCAATTATCTGTCTTACTTAAGATCAGGTGCCAGGAGTCATAAAGTTGTTTAATGCATTAAGTCATGTAAAATAGAAAGGAAAAGTCCTGGGTTAATACCTGGTTTTATACAATATGTTCACCATTTTTGAATTGTTGATTCATCAATCACCATTGGTTTCATTTAAAGGCCGTTTGCTCACTGGGGACCTAATTCTGGATGTCAATGGAGAAAACCTGGTTGGAGTAACAAACGAAAGGTATGTTTGTACTGATTCCTGAATGTTTATTAGAGCTTGGAATGTTATACATGGATTATTTTGGACACTGTCAGTGAATGAAAGAGCACAGCTCCTGTGAGATCTTTGGAGTTCAACTCGCAAGTAATTTGTCCTGTAAATCTAATTCAGCAAAACTGTTGTAGAAAAGTGAAGGACTTTATATGCTTCTGTAACAGCAGAATCAGCTGGTTTCTTAATGACACAGATTACAGAATGTGTATGAAAACAGCAGTAGAAGCTGTTAATACAAATACCTGCTGGTTCAGTACTGTAGCTGGATCTGTAGAGATCAGTGCAGCTTTCAGTGCTGGAGATGGAGACTGAAAATGCAAAGGAAAATTGCCATTTGTATTGCTGAGGGAGATTCTGAGCCAGGCACACCTGAGCAGTAGCTTTTATTGGGATGGGCTGTTAATCCTGAAGGAGGCTCAGGAAGGCAGCAGGGTGGCCCAAGGAGGGATGAGGACAGAAGGGAAGGAAAGAGAGGTCAGTCCTAGTTTATTGCAGTCAGCAGATGCACCACAGCCTGTCTTTTGCTCCATTCCCTGGCGCTCACTTAAGTTTTGCTGCTGCCAAGCTCTTTTCTTTGTACCTGGCCATGAAAATTATTAACTACCTTAGCATTTTGTCCATTTTCCTGCTCTTCTAGCACTGCTCACTTCTTGCCAGCACCCTGGTATATTTATTTGGCCTTTTTCTGCCCCTTTCTAGGGCTGTTGACATCTTGAGAACAGCATCAGCCTCTAATCACATGTCTCTGCTCGTTGCTAGAGATGAAGAAGCAAAGTAAGTGAAAAATTGTTTTAACCTCAAAACTAATAAAAGTCCACTGCTGTATCTCAGGGTGGGTGGGCTTGCATGTATTTTTATTTCAGATTAGTTTTAATTGCAGAATTGCACCACATCTCACATTTTCCTGTGTGGTATTTGATGCCAGTTCATTCTGAGATCACTTACATCAATCACTTCAAGTAGCAAGCTCAGGCCAACTTCAGTTTAAAGAGGAGGATTGTAATGTTGTGTTTACAGCTAATACCATTAAAAATTATCTGCTGTGATCATTTTTTTAATACTTCTCACATTTTAAAATAACGAAAAATGAGGACTCTGCTAGAGCTACCACAAAACTGTAAGATTTAAACTTGTCTTGCCTTCTGATAAAAGGCAGATTCAGTTGTTCTTTTCCCCTCAGAAGTTTGCTTTTCAATTTCTAATGTGCTTTGAATAGTTTGGATAAGTAGGTTAAACTATTCGCTGCAGCAGGCAGTCTAAAGTATATTCATTTTAAGGACATTTATGTTACATATTGCTTTAACCTGACTGATGAAAGTTAAGCATATAAACCAATATTGGCAGAGAATCATCAGCAATGTGACAAACCACATCTGTATCCCCTTTTGACTTAAATCTCAGGAGAAAACAGCTGTTATGTAACTATTTTTTATAATCACTGCAAGAGTATCTGCTGTTATTTGCCTTTCCTGAGATGTTCCACTTCCAGAGTAATCTCCCCATAAAGGATTTTTCTCTAAATTCCTTTAGCCTTTTGTCCAAGTTAAGCTTTCTCTTTCTGTTCCTTGATTTTTTTGTGTTTGACAGACATCTAAATCACTCTGTAGCCTCTGATCTCTCCTTTTTTCAGACTGCCTAGATATATGTGAGGTCCACTCTTAATCTGCTTTTATCTAAAGCATACTGGCCTAGTTCCTGTAAACTCCTTGAATAATTAAAATCCATCAGTCCTTTAACCACTCTGGGGGGGAAGTGCAGTGGCCTGGGCAGAATTTGCCACTCCATGCAGTCCCTCACCAGCCACCTTTTAACTGTACATTTTATGCTTAAAGATTATTTGATTTACATTCATCTGTGTTTATGTTTGTACCCTGGGGCCAGCATTAATACAATAAGTGTTGTTCTTTTTTAAGAAATGACGCACCCAGCATTTTTGAACAACCTTCAGAAGTCAAACTGGAATTACCTGGGAATTACTTTCCTTGCAGTCAGTTAATTTCTTTTCTCTCTGACTAATTCTGTAATATTAATTAGGTGATGTTGCTGACTTACATCACTCTATATCTTTTAAATCAGTTATCACTGAGGTAATCAGAGCTCAGATTATAAACTTTTTTTCTTAAATTAGGCTGGATCAAATATCAGATGAATCAGCTGTTTTTGTATTCTCTTCAGTGCCTGTCACACAAGATGTACATCTTTGCCTGTCTGGTGCAATATGATTGGTGTCTGCATGCAATTTCTGCTTTTGGCTTTTAGTGGTTAACAAATATTTCTCTGTCCTCTTGTTTTTAAGGAGCCATATCTTTGTCAGTCTGTTCTGGGTTCTTGTTCAGTGTATTTGAACTAAAAGCATTCTTTAAAAACATGATTATGCTATAGGTGTGTAATCTGATTCCCTCTAATTGTTCTGGAGCTTGGTAGTACCATTTTCTTAGTATCTGTAGTTGATTATATGACAAGTTTTTAAAGTTTTGTAATTCAGGGTAAAGAGAGGTAAAAATAAAGCTTTTGTACCACGAGTCCATTTTGTCCATAGTCTGTTGTTTTCCCATCTTTATAATGCATTACATGATTTTTTTTTGCCTTTTCTGACCATTTGACAGAGCTTTCCTCTGTCAGTGGAGGTTGAGCTTCTTTCTCTGAGGAGGACCAGCTGTTTGGTACAAGCAGTGCAGGTTTCACAGGGTCCATTCAAACTGACAAAGAAAATCTTTTTATTGGCACAGGAAGGAATTTCATGACCTAATGGATAAGTATGGCTCTCACAGTGACACCACGTCTGCAAGAACTTCTCCAACACATCAGTTAGCTGGTGAGAGATCACTTCCCAGCCTGAAACAATCCTGGGGGACAAAAATCAGCCTTGGATGGAGTAGAAACTTGTACTTAAAATTCCTTGTTTTAGGGGAGGTGTATTGGAGGAAGTGGCTGAAAGTCAGACAAAACACACATGTACCTTGAGGAATTTATGTGTTAGTTTCCCCAGCTCTTTAAATAAATATACTGGTATCAACTTTCAATTTTAATTAATTATTTATGTGAAAAGTTTTTTGTATTTGTAGCTGAACTATGCCACAAAATGCTAATTAAAAGTTGAAATTCTAGACATTCTAATCTTTCTGAAGCCACTGCCTAGTTAAGATGCCTTTATATAGCATGAGGGATTGGTCTGTTTTGTACTTTGCACCCAATCTGAAAAAAAATCATCACTTGTTACATTTTTAAAAATTATTCCTGAAACACTGGGTGGCTCTCAGTTCCTAACTGTGCAGGCATTTTTTTTGGTTGTCTGATTGCTTAGTTTGTCTGTTTTCTAATATTACAATAGTCTTCTGTTTACTGAACTGAACTTCCTTACATGAGCTGAAATTTTGTGCTTTTTCCCAAATGTGTTTTTTATTTAGTTACTTATATTATTATTTCTGTTTTTTAAGCAAAATCTAGAGACAGCCTTTCTTCTGGGTCATCCTCAAGTTCACAGAGTCCTCAGTTGCCTCTGAAGGATAGCATCACCAGCAGCAGCAGCAGAAATTCTGTCCCACCACCATCCCCAAAGCTTCCAAAGTAATCTCCAAAGTGACTGTGCCTCTCTTGTGGGAGCTGCAGGAAATGCTGTTGTTTGGCGGGTCAGGAAAATTTGGGTTGAGCCCTAAGTGTTAAATTTTGGTTATATGTTTTAACTTCTAGTCCTTTAGCTCCTAATACCATCGACATTGCAGACTAATAAGTTTTTTTTTCTATTTATTTATTTATGTGGCAGAAGATTAATCAGGTTAATTTTTTTTCTGCCATCTAATGAATTAATGTTCCTGGTTTATGTGTACCCAGATACTCCCATAAGCCTTGGGATATGGTATATATCTCTACTCTATATAGTAAAGAGGAGTTTTTAGCCTTGTAAAATAGAGTATAAATTCTTTTTGTAATTGTCAGAAGTGCCCGAGGTTGCTGATTTTGTTGTAAACAGTGTAATATTTGAACACTGAGATTAAATTTCCAATATTTCTGTTTGTTACTGTTATACATACTTGCAAAAGCTGTAAGATAATGTAAGTTACTGCTTCAGTCTTTATTATCTAGTTCTGTGAAGTAATTCTGTTTTTTCTTTCTCTTTGTGCCTCTAGTGACAGTGCATTTCAGATTATCTCTGTTTGCAAAGGAACAAGCCTGGGTTTGAATATTGTGGGAGGAATTAACAGAAATGAAGGGCCTTTGGTTTATATTCAAGAAATTATCCCTGGTGGTGATTGCCATAAGGTAAAGGCCCTTTTTCCCTTCCTTCCTCTTCAGACACCTGCGTTTTTGCCTTAATTGCTTTGGTATGCTACATCTGCAGTCATATTTTAAATACAAAATGTGTTTGTGTTCCTCCTTGCCTTCTCTTTTAACAGAATTATCTCACTGCACTGTAACAGAGTTACATGGTAATGAAAATTTATTCCTAAGTTCATTTGAGGTAAATGAGGATCTTATTCCTCAGTTTATGTATGAGAAGGTACAAAACCAACTTCTATAAGAGATTGCGTGGTGCAAGGTAAATCAGGAATGATGGGACAGAGCTACAGATTGCACCTCTTTTTGTTTCTTGGACATTGAAAAAATCTTATTTCCCTGAGACTTAATTTAGGTGGATCCTTGTAGTTGGAAATCATTGTGTAGGCAAATTAGAAAAAAAAAATATTCAGAAAGTGCAGACTAATAAAATGTATGAATTGGTGTTGATTACTGTTTTAATGTGTGATGAATGCAGTATGTAAATCAGGGGGATTTGTCAGTGTAAAAAGTAAATAAATAATGTAGTTGCCTGGTTCAGGTACACAGAACTGTTTATCCAAGTGTCTCCTCTGGCATCCTGAGTAATTATGGTTGTTTGGAAGTGTAGATAAGCACCCTTTGCCTCTGGCCCAGCAAGAGGGGACCAGCTCAATTCATGAGCAGTGGGTTTTGTCCCCAGGCAGTTCATAACTATTTGTTACTGAATTTTTGTAGACTAAGTTTAATCCTAAAATGCAAGCTGGAAGATGAAAATGCCATGTTTCTCAAAGACCTCTTTCAATAGATGAATGGTAATCGTTCCTCTTTTATTTTCTCCTATTTTGTTGTGGCTTCTAAAATATTTTTCTCACTGTGAATATGTAATTTAAAGCCTATCACACATAATCAATAGACTGAGGCTAAGACATCAATTTCCATTAGGCTCTAATATTAGCAATAATAGAGGTAATTTCCCAATACTGGTTCTCTTTGGGAAGGTGAAACAGGAAGCATATTTTAATCATCTGCCATGTGAGGGCACTGTTGGATATCTTAGAACATGCTGGATGAAAGCAAAATAAAAGATCTACAGCTTTATTCTTTAACCAAAACCAAAACACTAAGTGACAAAAAAAAAAAAAAAGGTAGTAAAGTACTGGCACAGGTTTGAAATGACACAGCTAAAATTATGGTATGTGGGTGTTAAGCAGGTAAAATTATACTGGTTTTGAGAAGGTATTTTGCCTATTTCCTATGTATCATTTTCTGCACACAATTTTTTTTTTTCCACATAGAGTGATTTTGTGTTTGATTTCTTAGGAGCTGAAGAGCAGAGACATATTCTGTGTTACATGATGTGTATTTCATTAGACAAATGTCATAACTCTGTAACCATAGGTGAATTACACCAGTTGAATTGTTGAGGGCTCTGTTAAAATGTGAGCAATAAAAGCTCTATCTTAGCTTATCTTAGTGAGAAATCTAGCCTAGCATGTTTAAAGTCTTGTCTTAGAGTCTCTGGGACAGAAATGTGAAATGTTCTTGTGCTGGTAGAGAGCTTGCAATTAATTCAACAGAAGCACAGAGCTGACAATATTATTTCTGTCATGGTTTTGCCTGGTGAGTACTAATAGACCAATCTGGTTTTCTCATTAACATGGCCAGTGAGTGTCTGAAGAGTTTCATGTATTGCCATGAACATTTGCTTTTGAAATACAAATTAACCAGCTCAGAGCTGAATTAGTTAGTAAAGAAGCTTCCTAAAGTCAGATGGGTCAGTGCTGGAAAAATCTGTTGTTTCTTTCCTTGGTTTGGTTTTGTTGTTTTTTTTTTTTTAAACAGAAATGTTTATCTGGGTCCAAAGTTGTTCTTTATACAATTTCTGAGGTCTGTTTTCTGTGATGATTTTTTATAATGACTGCTTTAATGGTAAGGGATGATTGTTTAATCTGTTTATTTCTGGAGAGTTGTCAAGCACAGGTAGAATGCAGAGCTGTTCTTGGTATTTTTGTCCTAATAGAACCAGGGGAATTTGTCCAAGTGCTGTGACTATACAGTTCTTTCTGTATTGTTAGCAATTAATATAAAGTTTGTGGGTTTTATATTTGTTATTTTAGGATGGACGATTGAAACCCGGGGATCAGCTTGTGTCCATCAACAAAGAGTCCATGATTGGAGTCTCCTATGAAGAGGCAAAGAGTATAATCAACAGAACAAAGATGAGGTATCTGTTGCTGTCAAACAGCCAACCATCCAGAATGGTTTAATAGATGATATTTATGATCAGATTAATGTGAAATGTGTTTTTGTGTGCTTAGAGGAAATGAGGGATACTAATTTTTTTTAAATATTCAGTTGTAATATTATTTTGTAGAAAAGATTTCAAGTGCATCTTTTAGACCTGCAAAATTACGATACTTTAATGTTTAAAAAATTACAGTATTTGTCTTTGTAATGATGGGTAACAGAACATCCTTTTAGAAAAATAATTAAATAAATCCACACATGGTGTTTGGAAACATGTAATTTTTGCAGAAGTATAATCTTATTAATAATGTAAGTATACAATATGTTGAAACTTTTTACATTTTTATTCTAGGTTTGAAAATTTTTGGGAGATAGCTTTTATTAGGCAGAAAAACATACCTAGTCTTCCACAGAATCTGCAACATCCTTTCAGCCTCTTACCATCTTCTGTAGCACATGGAGAGCAACAGGCTGCAACACTTGGTCCTCTTCCCTCTCCTAGTGGGAGACTGGTTTCAGCATTCCCTCCAGATGCTGTGAGTGTGTTTGTTACTCCTCTTATAACAAACTGAGCAAATGATTGTTTTTCTGCTAATTGTAATTAAATTTCCATTTTATTAAGAAAATGACTGTCTGTTTCCCTGCACAATATTGTCTTTGGAATATCAAAACTTTTGAAAAAACCATGTTGTATAACAGGAGAGTAAACCACACTGATGAGAGGAATTAGTTGACTTGGGGTAAGAAAAATTAAACAAGCATTAACTGTGTTCTTAGATACCAAGTTCTCCTTCACTGTTTCTCTGAAGTTTTGGAATTAGATATAAATAGTTATGAATTTCAGAGATAAAACACTCCCTGCTTACTACATATGTGTGAGTACAGTACAATCTCACACTTGCTCTGTGACGATGAGATTTTTGCTTTAAAAAAGTCCTAGAAGTTTGTGGGGTTTCCCCCCATTCATTTGGCTAAGCGGCAATTGTTTTAATCCATACAGCTCACCATTAGTGTAAAGAAATAATGTTGACCATAAGAAAGAAGATTTTAAAACTAATATTTCAATTTTTGATAGCAGATTTTCAGGTTATCATATTTTTAAAGCTAAATAAAGTATTGCCTTAGAAGAAGGAAGAATAAAATGTTCTCCAATACAAAGTCAAAATAGGTGATTCTCCAATCTTCTTATATTTGTACTTAAAATACTTGTCCATTTTTCTTTCCTATTAGGGATGTTAATATTGAAGTAGGTTGCCTAGAGAGACTGTGCTATCTTAATCTGTGAAGGTTTTCAAAACCCAAGGTTTTGATGAGGCCCCAAAATCAGAGAAAATCTGATTTTTTCCAATGCTGTTCCTTCTCACCACCACCCCCTCCATGCTTTCTTTTTCTCCTGGGGTTGTTTTGATCTCCCCAGCCTTTTTTTCTTCCCCCAGTCTTCCTTCCTGTCCCTTTTTTCATTAACCTGTATTTCTGGTTTGGCTTGTGATCTGCTTTAGAAATGGTATTTCATGACTTTTCATTTCCTCTCGTAGATGGAAACTGGAGTCAAGATGGGAGAGCAATCTCCAATTACTGCTCTAGACAGCAATCCTGCTGATGTGTCTGCCACGGGTAAGTGCTGATTTAATTCCCTGCCACCCTTTTCCTTGTTCTTTCAATAACAGTCAAACAGAATATAGTGCATAGTGAGACTCAATAGTCTTTAAAAAAAAAGGGAATATTGCACTGTTTTTATACTCCTAAATAAAGCACTGAGATCAATGGATTTTTAGTAGCTTCTGTCAAATATAACTTACATTGTCTCCAACAAACAGCTGAAACCAAACAAAAATGAGTGATCACAACATTTGCTATACAGCAGTCATGATAATAGACTCAGTAGAAACCAGATAATGAAGACTCACATATAGATCAAGATTAGGTTGCCATAGAAACTGTGCTTTCTTGATTTGATGAAATTCTGGGCATGTGTGCTGCTTGCATGGTTTTTTTGCTTAAATCAGGGCAGCATGTTGAAAGGATAGAATTAACATGCAGCCCTCTTAACAGCTTTTCAGTTAGTAACAAATACAATATATCGTGTATATTTGTGGTTTAGAGTCATGACATTGTAACAAGGACAAGAGTCACTTTGATCACATCTTGAAATATCTATTTTGAAAACAACATTTAAGGAAAAACAGGTTTTGTGAAATATGGTCAGAACCAAATCTGAGCTGAACAATTGTAATTCCTGTGGGAAACAAATAAGTTGTATTTAGAAACAGTGAAAATGCAAGTGTGACACAGTAATGGGAGTCCCCATTGGCACTCTGATAGAACTGACTCTGTTCAGTATTTCTCTGTGGAGACCTGAATATTCTTTTTCTTCAGGCAGTAGCAATTAAGCATAAGCTGAACTTCTCAATTTCATGTCTAATGTACTGAGGAGAGGAAGAACAAATACACAGGATCTGATTCATTCCAGATATCTCTCCACTGGTATTATTTAAATTGTACCTGCATTTATTATACCCCATATTAGATACTCAAATTTAAAATGAAACAGTTCCCATATTACAAATCTGATCAATTAGTTCCCTTCCTTGGAGGGTGAGCTGACCAAATGTAGGCTGTTGAAACTGGCAAAGTTTTAATATTGAATACACCTGGAGATTAATGTTCACGCAGTTTTTACATATTGGCTATGAAAAACACTACAACTGAATCAAAGGAACAAGACAAAAGTCTTATTTTTTAATATATTCAGAATGCAAGACTCTTGGTTAATGTAATTCAGTACACAGGAGCTTCTTTTTTTGAAGACACCAGGAAGGGCACAGTCTCTGAACACATCTGAAGAGCACAGGGAGTAGAGCAGAGAGCACAAATACTTGCAGCTGCAGTCATATTTCATTTTCTTCTTATTTAACAGAACATCTTTTGAAAAATCTGATACTTCTTTCATGCTACCCTTTTTCAAGGATGAATTTTTGAAGATTACCTTGAAAAATTAAAGCATCTCTTAGATGGGATACTCTTGTTTTTAACACTTTATGAAAAAATCAGCATAATTTTGAGAAGTTTTTGCCCAAACTCACACACGAAGCTTTTTCATTCTGAGCTGAAGGGAAATTGAGCCAATTCCACCAAGGTTCTAGCCCACTGTCTTCAGACTTTAAGATAGCATGTGAGAGGTGTTAATGTCAGAGATTTTCAAGATATTTTGGTTTATGCTTTTGGCATGTAACGAGAATGTAAATTACTTTGAGCTTGGAAACAGATACGCTGTGAAACTGAAAAAAAATTGAAAAAAAGAATTCTCTGCGATTCCTTCTGTTCCTTTAGAGAGAATCTCAAATTGCAAGATCCTTTCTTTACTTGTCAAACACTGGTTTTGATTCCAGTACCTTTTTAATTAATTAATTAAATGATGACTTAAGACCTACATTATTTTTTAAAACAAGGAATGCAAACAATGAATTTTTTTTATTTGCATACATCTAAAATCCAATGTGATATATTTCAAAAAACCCCTGTAAACTTGTGTTTCTGACTGTAAGGGTAGAAGGGGCTGATGGGTGATGGCCTAATGGACAGGAGTTCTTGGAAAAGAGTTCCTTCCCAGGAAAAAATACTGAGGAGCCTGCAGAGTTCAGCCTAAGCTCCCTCCCATGTTTGGGAACAGGTCATTCCCTCTCTTCCCCAGTGTTTTCTAGATCACTCCATGTGCCAGTGGCAGCTGTCACTTACACTAAGGGTGTGTCTTGGAGGTCTCTCTTGGAATTCACAAGTGTGTTTCCCCTTCTGCTTCCTGAGTATCTGTGTATCTCTGAGAGAAGAGAAAATACCACAAGGAGAAGCCATATGCTTGATGGATCACTCAAAGCTATTCCTGGTTATTTTCTGTTAATTTCCTACTTGTCGCTTTTTTATGCGAAAAAACCAGTGGAAGTGATTGATACACATAATTTTTGTTGATTAAAATTATGTCCTTTAAAAAAATAAGTCAGTCTGAGGATTAACATGTATTTTTGGCAAGTGGGTATTTAGCTGGCATCCACTTGATGAGCAGGGCTTCAGAACAAATTTTTTTCAAAGCAATAGTTACAACTACATCTTTTTTTTTTCTTTTTTTTTTTTTTTCTTTTTTTTTAATTTCTTAGTTCTTGCCCCCAGCCAGAATGATGATTATGAGCTCCAAGGAAAGAACTTGAGTATTCATCTAAAAACAGAAAAGCTGGAGAGGGTAAATACTTAAAAATCTTCTGAGTTCTCCTTCCTCCCCCTTCATGATGCAGGTAAAACATCTGGACAGTACTGCTAGGCTGGCAAACTTTAAAGTATAAATGACACACAGAATTTTCTGTTTGGGTAGTTCTTTCATGTTGCAGGCCAATATTTCAGTTTATGTATTGGGCAAATTACTGTTTTTGTTAATCTAATTACTGATTAACTCTTCTGGGAATCAGAACATCCCTCAGGATTTTTAAAGCAGTTATTAAGGACAAAGGGGTTTGCTTATTACACTCATCTGTATTCAAGGTTAAATAATATCTGAACATCTCTCAATTAGAAGGAAAAGTCACTGAGTGGCTCTGGAATAAAAGTGTTGTCAGTGAGAGTGTACCAGGATACAAAGGCTCTTTGAAGTGTAGCTCTTTAATTACTCCCCCATGTCCCTGCAGTCATTATCCTTAGTCCTTTCTTTTTTCACTCCAAAATAAGTTTTTTCCTTCCAGGCACTGAATTATCTTGGGATTCAGCTCACAGATGAACAGCAGCAAGCCCTAAGGCAGCAACTTCATAAAGATTCTAAAGGAACAGTGTCTTTTGGAGGTAATAATTTGTTAATTACCATAGAAAATAATGAAAAGTAAGAATACAGAAATTATAGATAATAACGATTACTATAATTCTTGTCAGTATTGGGTTGCTGCTGCAAATAAAATGATAATTTGAGGCAAGAACGTTATTTTGCTGTATAAAAATAATCTTGGAGTTCTACTTGAAACTAAGTAATGGGAATGCAAATCACAAATTTATTTTATTAAGGGCAACCTTGGGAAAGTTTTATTTTGTGCTCACAAAATCTTGAATTTTTTGTTCTGACAAAGGGGAACTGTAATTTTTCCAGAAATCACTTGGGAGAGTTTTGATGTTTAAGGAGGCTTCTTGAAGGAAGTAAACGGATGGATCACTTAGTTTTAGTATGTGGGAAGCAAGAACGCTTCAACTATTGCATATAGAAACAGGTTTGCAGGGAGACCATCACAATTCTTCCAGCTAAACCTAATTCTGGTGAGAATGAGTGGCTTCTTGTGGTTGTAACAATTTTGGTTGATGACACGGACAATTTAAAAATATTTTTCAGAAACTGTGAGACATGATGGTTCTGATGCTAAAACTGATGGAAATTTCACTTTTCCTAAAGTCTATGAAAAACACTAGTGTGTGAAAAATAGTATTTTGTACTTAAACATCCAAAAAGATCAGCAAGAAAAATACTGGATGTTCTATCAGATTTTATATGGAGTAAACTGACCTTTGTATTTCCACCTTTCTGTCATAAAATCATTTTGGATTTAAAAATTGTGTAGCGGAATTTTTGAATCCAAAATGTATGGGTAATCCAAGCCAGGTTGATTGTGCATTAGAGACTGTTTGTATTTAAAACTTTCAGCTTGGTCAACATCAATTTTACCAAGCCTCTATCAAAGGTTTAAAGGGTTTGAAAAGGAAACCTTGAGCTCTGAGCTAGCAGGATATTTTTCCTTTTTCCTGTCTCCTCTGGTAAGGTCAATCATTGGGAAGGGCAGGTGTGTATGCCTGTTGTGCAGATTTATTTCATTCTTCACAGACACCTGCCAAATGCAGAACCTCTCGGGTACTTTGAAGGTGAGCTTCACACCACCTTTGTTTTCTTTTTTCCTTCACAATTTGATTTGAAGATATTTCATTCCACGATATGTTTGGGCATTTTTATTCTTACCAGCTTTACCAGAACTTTCTCTTCGGAGATACCTCTCTGATTTTCTTTTTTTCCCTTAGAAAACTGCATTTATCAGAGTGGCTGTTCATGGTCATATTGGCAGTTGTGTTGCACCAGTGATCTGTTACTAAACTGAACTTCCAGACTACAGCAACAAAATCTGAACTGGTTTTTTCCTAGATTTTGTTGAAGTTTCAAGGAATCTGTTGTCTGTGCAATCAAATTCAGCTGATGATGGCCACAAATCTGAAACGTTTGGGGTCAGTGAAGTTACCAGCTTAGAGGACTCACAGGTAAAACATGTGCCTGGTCAGTGTTTTAACAGCTGGGAGGAGATTATTGGAGAGTTTATTGTATGTAAAAAAACTCCAAATGCTGGGCAGGTGTTTAAAACAGCTCTGCAGCATGGGGTTCTTTAAGATAACCTAGTTTCTGTGAAGGTTTTTTAAGCAGCCTAATTTGTAGAAAGCAATTAATGTAATTAAATTGTCCTTTGTTGTAAGTCTGGACAACATTGATTTACTGAGGTTTCTTAATAGAATCTGGATTGCTACAACCTGTGTGAGTGAGAAACAATTACTGGGCCCAGTGATTTGAACTACTGCTACAGTGAAAATCATTTTATTCTAGAGGTGACTTTAAAAAAGAGCATTTTTAGTATATGAAGACTAAAATAAAATGCCTTGTTATTTAAAATATTAAAATAGTGATATATTCTTGATAGTTCAAAAAACACTTTATTAATCCATTTTAAAAGGAAAAGTAATTGTTCATTTGGAAGATAAGCTGTTTAAAATTTTATTAAACATTTTTTAGCATTTTCAGATCTATAAATCATCCTAAAATTAAGATTTTTTTTCTTGTTTTATTAACAAGAACTTTTAATATAAGATGTTAAAGATTATGGAAGACAGAGTTAGCAATCCATTCCAACCTTATGTATTTGTATACACACAGTTTGTAACCTGTGATTCCTTGGAGGATGATGTGGAAAAACTTAAGAAAGAAAGAAATGAAGCTTTAAAAGAAATAAGCAAATTAAAGGTAACACTTACTTTTTATTTTCTTTAAATTACCCAAGAGACTAGAGGCTTTTTTGAGTGTGTATAGGAATTTACTGGTTTTTTGAATTTCATGTGCAGTTTTTCATAGATAAATAAAATGGCAGTGAAAACAGTCCTAATCATGTTTGAAGATTGCTTACAATATATTTGTGGAGACAGTGAATTTTAGCCATTATACTGAATGCTAACACATTTTTTAATCTGGTCTATAGAGAAATGAGACTAAGCAAACATTTCACAGAAGTGAATTTGGAGAAATGACTGATTTGCATGGCAATTTTATTTAAAAATGTGTGATCCTAATAACTGCAGAGTCTGAGCATGTGCTGATACTTCTGAAAGGAATCAGAACTGGAGGATAAATTAGTACATGCAAAATTAGTACATGTTTTCCCAGGCATTACAGAATTCCTAAGTCCTAAAGCAATAAATATTATTTCTTAATACCACAGGTTGCTACCAAATTCTTCTGGTCCTGAATTTCTCATTTAGCAAACTATAAGATAGGAAGTTCTGTATTCAGCATACATAACTCTGGTTCTTGAACAGGGATAAAGACAATTTTAAAAATTACCCCTTGGTCCAAAAATTTTTTTGCTGTAAATTACAGAAGCATTGGGTTGAAATGGCCAGAGGTCAGTTCTCTGTTCTGTGCACAATGATTCTTCTGAGAGCTTTGTACTGACATGAAAGAACCCCATTTACATTAAATACAGTGGATGCTGACAAGGTGTCCCTAAATTGCTGATGTGGAAAACTGACAATGATCAATCTATAATTAATTGCCTGATTTCTTACACTCTTTTACATACATCCCAGAAATGTTCAGTAAATAATTCTAAAATACTCAGGAAACTTCACCAGCATCAATGAACTCACAGAAAAGTTAGCTTTTAGAGATGGTTTTATCACAGGTTTTATAAAAGCTGTTGATAGAAGGTAAGTATTGTTATCTGTACTTTTGAAAGAGCTAATTGCTTTAGGACCAAAACTCTTTCTCTTTCAAACTTATTTATTATTCTTTTTTTTTGTTTAATAGGAAGAATTGTCTGAATCTGTGAACTTACAGAAGCAGTTAGCAGAGCAGCTACAAGTAGTCAAGCAAGTATGTTGAAGTCTTTAAAAATTATAATAACTAAAAAAATTTTAATTGTTTTTTTTTTTGTGGAAGGGAGAAAGAAGCACTTCTTTTTCTCTTAGTGCTCATATGGACTATACTTTCACACTGATTTCAGCACAAAGGTGGTTCTTGTGTTGCTACAGAGCTTTTGATTAAAAGTGGAGAATCGATTCTTCAGTTTTTGGAGCAGTAATCTATTTCTCTGCTATTGAATTGAGATAGGAATCCTGAGACCAGCTGGATCAATGAAGTGGGATAATGATGTAGTAGAACCTTTCTAGTCTTAAGTGTTCTTGAGGAAATTTTGCTGTTCTTAGGCAACAGTTGCTTAATTTACAGTCCTAACATTAACGACTTTATATGTCAACCAGTCTTAAATGTGAAAAAATTACCAGGAAAAAAAGTTGAAGTCAGGGTTTTCTGAGGAAAGTCTTGTTTCTGCTTCCAAATCTGTCTATAATTATGAGCCAATAAATCAGAGTATTTGGCTTCCTTGTGTCTCCTAAAGGAAATTCCCAATTAAATGTTAGTCTCCTGTCACTTATAGCCTGGACTCAAAGCCAGGGAACTTTCCTGTTCAATCTTCCTCCTGAACACCCTGTCAGCTTTTCCTTCTAATGAGCTGGCTGCTTTCCTTCCCTCCTGCACTGCTGCACCTATTCTTTGCAGGTTTCTCATGTCAGATGTCATGTAAAAATGCAAGATAAAGTTTAAAATTGCCCTGTATTAAGATTAGTTTTATATTTTGCTCCGAAGAGTCTTTGAACACCTTCATTATCACCTTTTATTCCTTGAATATAGAAGAGCTTGCTTGAAAGCTTTTTCCATTAGTATTGTGTTGTTTCCTTCTGTACACTGTGGGAAATAAATTGAGTTATCTTCTGGATAAAATTTAACTGGAAGATTGTTCCAGTAATGCACTTGAGGTTCCCATTCTCTGATGGGTTGACTGTGTTGTTCTAGACCAGAACACTTGTTCAGTGTATTAGTCCAGCCTAACGCTGGTACAGAGTACAATCCCCAGTACAAACCTGCTTTTCCTGGGAAGGCAGCCTTGGACAGGGCTGGTTTAAGATGTTTTAGGTGGCAGCAGTGCCCATTTGCCACCACTCGAGGTCCTCCCACTTTTATTTTTCTCAGGTACTCTCATGTGGTGGTGAAATTCAGTTTTGCCCTGCAAAACTCCCAGGGATAAATACTGATTTTCTTGTAGGCATCAAAAGGGTTCCATGTAGTGAAGTGAAAGAGAAATACTAAATTATATATAATTATAGCATTGTATGGTCTATTTTAAGAGATAAAAGTGGGCTTTTAATGGACATTTTGTTCTGTTTATACTTGGTGCATGTGCAAGTGTTTTATATATATTATTATATATATATTTCTGTTGTTTAAACTGAGGTTCATGGTGATAAGTTTTTTATAAATAGGTTACTTATAGTACACGTTGCCATTTAACTTATGATGTGCATTCCTGCTTGAGCTGGTTAGTGAGAGGAGTTAATGAGTACATTATTGAACCCTAATGGCCTGATTAAAAGAAACGAACAACCAAAGTAAACAAAAAACCCAGTTTAAGGCTGTGCTTAAGGTCTGACTTCAGCGTAATTTAAACATTTTTTAAAAATTACTCCTTTCCTGAAAAAAACAAGGTTTTAAGTGAGGATTTAGGTTATCAGTCATATATTGAGGTATATTTTGTGGTATTTCTGTTTTCTGCTAATTGTGAATTGCAGCGATTACAGATTAATTAAGACAGGGGTACAAACATTCTGGTTAATGAACATGCTTTGTTAGTACCAATTCATCAAACAGTGCTTGACTCAGTAACAAACAGCATGAATAAACTCTTAAGATTAGAAATGCTGCTAAACTTGCAGTGAGATAGTAATTATTTTCTAATATTGGTATGAGACAATTCAAATTCATTAATTGATCTGTTTTTGCTTTGAAGTTGTGATATAGCACTATATCTTTGGGGCTTCCTTGAAATCATATGTAAGCTGAAATTGGCACAAAACACAGAAAGGCACTTTTGAGTACCTGAAGTCTTGCCAAGAGCATGAATGTGAAATCTGTAATGATGTCTTCCCTCTTCCTGGAGGAGCTGGACTGGATCCTGTGCTGCCTGAGAGTCCTGGGGTATTTCAGCCTGAATGATCCCTTCTGTACTACAGCTTTTCCTGGGCAGTTTCTGTCAGCTGGAGCACTCAGCTAAACATAGAAAATGGGAGATACCACTGTTTGTGGTATCCTAAACTCCTGGACTTGGTTCATAGGGCTGAGATATTTGCTACTCTGTGGTTGTTTTCTCTGAGGGGAAAATAGGGGCTTTGAATGACTGCTATATTTTGGAAGCAGTATCTAATCTATTTCACCCTGCCTGAAAGAAGTGTTTGGTTTATTTAATTAGGTTTTTTTTATTTTAATACATAGTAAAGATATTCAAAGTTCTTTTAAATGATAATTTCAATATACAATTTTTGTAGAATTAACCAACAAGTACGATTGATTTGTAACTACAATTTCATGTGGTTTAAAAGAATATCTTAGTTCTGGTGTTTGTGGTGGCTGGAATAAAACTTGGATAAAACCTTCTTACACTCAAATGTATCCAAGGAAGAAGTAGAACGTGGCTTAGGAAGAAACCTGTACCTTGAAATTGCTTTTTTAAGGATTCAGCTTCTCTCCTCCAGCTGTTAGTTCCTTATTGGTTGTAGTGGCTTCATACCAGATCAGGACAATGGGTCCCATGAGGTGTTTATATAAATGAAATATTAGCAGCTGCAGATCCCCTATCTGTTATGTCTTAGAATCCTCAATTGGTTTGGGTTGGAAAGGAGCTTAAAGCTTATCTCATTTCACCCCCTGCCATGGAAGGGGACACCCTCCACTATCCCAGGTTGCTCCAAGCCCTGTCCAGCCTGGCCTTGGACACTTTTGTCATACATTTGAGTGGGACAAGAGCTCATGTTGCTGAAGTGGGTATGACCCATCAGTTCTTCACTGGTGGGGCCCCCTTACCTGCCAGGTGAGAGAACCCACTGTGCCCCCCAGGACCAATTCCAGTAACTGGAGAATGGGAAAACCTGATGGAATCATTTCCCTTTGTGCCCCTCTGCTCTAGCAAACAGCTCTGGTGTGTCAGACAATTTTGCTAATTCAGTTGTAGTGTGTGTAATTGTTTCATTGTAATGTAAGAAGCCATTGTTCCTTAATTATTCCTTTAGGTCTTTCACTGTTGAAATCTGGTCATACTTAGTCTGCTATTACAGAGAAATTAATATTCAACAACTGGGGTTCTGAAAAAACAATGGAGGAGTAAAGGCAATTCTGGATTATAAGAGATTAAACCTTTATCTCAAGGATGTCTTCTTTCAAAATGAAGACCTCCCTTTTCATAATAGCAATTTTCTCTTCACTTTTCTCATGTCAGTTTATTTAAATAATTCCTAAGTGTGGGTTTTTAAGATGCCACCCTTTCTCAAGGCCTCTGTGTTCATTTATATTAGTCAAACTTAACGTCAGAGAATCTTTTCACTTTTGTCTCCAAGAGTCTTTTTCCCACCTCCAGCCTGTTTCCCAAGGATGCCTTTGCTGCTGAAGGCTCCCAACTCATCCTCTGTAGCAGCAGGACCCAGCTCTTCTTGTTGTTGACTCCTTTTTCTTATAATGGCAAGAAAGTGCCTCCCCAAAGGCAGTAATTTGACCTCTGCTTCTGTAGGTTAACTTCTTAGAAGTCCTTGTGTTCCCTGAATTGTTTCTAGGAAAAAGGAGTGCCAGGAGCAGCTTGCAGGAGGGGTGATTGCCGTGCTTTCAGGGAGTGTGAGCTGTAATGACCCTCACACTGCTCTTAGTGCTGTAAACACAACGGTGACACCAGTGTGAGGAAAAGCACGCACGGAGCAGTAAGCTTGGGATGAGTCTGTGTTTCCAGGTGCAGCTGGTCCTTGTGTAGTTCACCTAATGCTTCCAAAGGAAAAAAGAGAATCATTCTACTTGCTGTCAAATTGAAGGTCACTTAGATGGATCTCTTAGTGCTTGTGCCCTGTAACAGAAACCTCTGAATTATGCAACACCAATGTCACCTGTGTTCACTAATGGGGTTCCTGTTCTGCATGTGTGGTTGCTTCCACTGCTCTATTTTCTGAGAGACCAGGATGTCCCTGGCCATCATCCAAACTGGTATTCTATTGCAAAGATGAGGAAGATGATGTACTGGTTATATGTCACTGAGATTAGCTGATTTATGGCCCAGAATATATTGTCTATTAAGACTAACAGTGTAGAGAATGAAGCTCTAATGAAGCTGGGATTGATAGAGCATTTTACAGAAAGACCATTATCACAAAATATAGGAAAACCTGACTTGAAGGATATTGATTGTACAGACAAATGCTTCTACATTAGGAAAGAATTAAATCAGTATTTTTAAGTTTAACTAACCTCTCTAGACATTTCTATTATGACACCTTTTATATGCAGTTTTTTCCACAAAACAGGAAGATCTGGTCATCTAGGTTTTTTAGAAACAGCAATTTCAAACCTAGCTTATAGAAGGTTATTTCCTCCATGCTAAAGAGTCATCGTGTGTTTCTCCTCTATGGGAGGAGAAACACCCACCTGTTTTCCCTCTAGTTCCATTCCCAACCAGGATATAATTATAATTATAAGATGCAATAGGTAGACCAGGAACAGAATATTCACCTAAGTATCCTTAACTGAGCAACTTCTACAAAAAACTTTTACCTATGTGAATTGGTGTATTCAAATCTGATAACTTTAATTATTAAGAAAATTTATATAAAGTGACCTTTCTTACAGATTAATTAATAGCTGAGGGAAAAGATGGTTCAGTGATTTTAGTGCCAGTGAGCCTGTACATTTTGTGGAGCAGTTTGTTTGTTTTATTCCTAGATGAGTGTAAACTGATCCATTGTACAGACCTTTAGTTTGGCTTTCTAATTTACTAATCAGTTAATTTCAATTAATATTCAGTCCTAAAGTGAACTGAGTAATACCTTTCTTTAAAGGAGATTTTGCAACATTTAGTGATTACGTTAGCTGAATTAAAAACTAACAGTTTCTGGTTTTCTGTACATTATATATATATGTAAGTTTTATCTATCACTCTTCTGTGATAATCCAGGATATTTGGAGCATAATAGGACCAGGAATGAGGCAGAAAAATAGATTTTATAAAAAAGCACTGATTCTGAAAAGAGTGTAGACTGAATTACTTGCATTAAAAGTCCATCTTCATGATGTGTGAGCTGTAACTACAGTGTGAATTCATGCAATAAAAATGAAATTAAGTAACATCTCATTAAGGTACTTTTTTGGTGTGGAAGCAGTGGGGCAGATCAACAGCATCTGGTGCATTTCAAGAAAAACTTTCATTCAAGTAGATTTTCAGTAATTATAGAACTTGATATTTAATTTATTAGGAAAATTATGTCTCTGTACATACCTGGTTTTCATTTGCACATCATAATGTTAAAAATCAGCAATTGAACCCTCTAACCATGAACACTAACAGGTAGCCCTGATGTCAACTGCAATACTTGTGAGCTAAATCTGTTTTTTTCTTGGTAGCTGGAGTTGTAACTTCTCCACTGAATTATACAATCTGCAGGAAGCCAAGGCAGCTGTGGAGGAGAGCAGAGCCCTGCGCAGCAGAATTCACCTTGCAGAGGCTGCTCAGAGGCAGGCCCGGGGAATGGAGATGGACTACGAAGAGGTGATTCGCCTGTTAGAGGCTGAAATTGGAGAGCTGAAGGCTCAGCTCACTGAGCATTCTGGCCAAAATAAAGTAAGCAAAGCCTGTAGAGTTACCATGGTTTCCTTGCTGTTGTCATGTATCTGGTTTTCATTTTCTTTTCATCTGCTTTTCTAAAGTAGGTCACTGTTTGTCTTTTATTATTCAATAACTGGGATGATGTGGATTGAAGAGGGTAATGTGAAGTGTACAAGGCTTCCTTTATCCAGACATCTTTGGGCTAGAAAAACAGGAGCTCCCAGCATATGTGGGTTATAGGTCAGAATGGCACATCTCAGACCTTGAGCATGGAATAGTTTCTGGGCTGCAGATATGTTGTCTTTAAAGACTACACCTTGCATATATTTGTATGCTTTTGTACTCATGTGAAAATGGCCTTCAGGTTTATGTTTCTGTTAGGCAAATTACAACCATGTAAAGTCCAGTCCTGTTCCAAATTAAATTTAAATTTAATCAAGGTAATCACTTGAATGCTACTAATCCTGCAAAAAAAAATTGAATTGAGCCTTATATTTTAAGTCTACTTCATCTCCAGCGAGGCATTTCAGAACAGGCTAAGAAATAAAATATTTGATGCACTTCAAAACTTTTTTTTCATAACTCCTGACCTATGTTTTAGACACAGTTTGAACAAGTGCAAGCTGGTTGGCATTTGTGAGGTTACCTTGTTTTTCTCATGAAAAATGGATGTGCATATGACCTGGTGAAGAAAACCTACTGAAGTGTTGCCTAGTTTCATCCTGAGAATTAATTTAATATTTCAAGACATTAGAAGGTGAAGTCAAGCTCTGGGGTAAACAAGCTTGCAGAGAACAGCTTAGGAAGCTGTGGCTCCCAGGAGGAATTCCTATCATCTGATTGTGAGTGATAAGGTGAATCACACCCTGGATGTTCTTTCTGAACATCTGGATGAGATGCTCCATCTTTTATGTCAAGTGTTTTTGCATCACTGTTTGTTTTCTATAAGTAGCCAAATTTTAAGAAATTCATAGAGTATGGGTTGCTTTCCTGGACATTTGTTCCAGAGATTCCAACTTGAGTTCCTGAAATGCTGGCTGAGTACTACGATATCTGTGTGGAGATTTGAATCTCTGCATTTCTTACCCAAAAGAAGCAGTATCAAGTTTCAGGCAGGGTCACACCTGGTTTTTTTTCTTCAATGCCTGAGTAAATCTTCCCCTAAAACACACTCACTAAACAGAATATAACATATGTTGATGCATAAATAAAAATCAGATTGGTCCCTCTCACTTTTTTAGTGTGAAAGAGTGAGTTCTTTCACCAGCTTCTTCTCCAGAGTAGACAGTGAAATTACCAATAAAAGGTGTTTGAATCAACAGATTCTTTGACATTCAGGGAGGTGATGGTTCTGCTGCTTTGTACAGTGTATACAAACATATTATTTGCTTCCAGTAAAGTTAGTAAGTGGATTTTGGTGATTATTTTGGTGATTATTTTGTAAGGGTTTTAGAGTAGGTTGTGTGTTACTGTAATATTTTCTGAAAAATCCCTTTGCCAGGATTTCTTCTCCTGGGAAGCTGAGAAGCCTTAGAGAGGAATGTAAATAATAATTATCTGATTGCTTCTCCTTGTGTTTTGGTGCTTTGGAATGTAATAGGTGATTGTTTGATTGGTTCCATGTGAATTGTTTTAATGACCAATCACCATCAGCTGTGTCAGACTGAGGAGTCAGTCACAGGTTTTTATTATTCACTCTTGTTCAGCCTTCTGATTTATCCTTTTCTCTATCTTTTAGTATAGTTTTAGTGTAGCATTTCTTTTAATATAATATCATAATATAATAAATCAACCTTCTGAGAACGTGGAGTCAAATTCATCTCTTCCCTTGTCCTGGAGACCCTCACAAACACCACAGTTGTGGGCTTTCAGAATGATCACTTGCAGTGTGATGTAAAAGTTTATTTATAACTACAGTGCTTTTTCTGTATTTTGGAGAGCTCTTTCTAGATCTTGTGTCCAGCAGACAGCTGTGCTAAACAGACATGCCAGGTACATGTGAGGACTTTAGTCATGGTCCTGTCACAGGAACAGTGCCGGGAGCTCTAATGAAACCCAGAGCCTCCACAGCTGGATCTAACAGGGCTCACATCTTCTGTACTGGAGGAAGGGATGCATAACACTGATCAATAGGTTATACAAGTGCATGCAGAGACATGCTAGGGGGTGATTTCCTCCAAGATGTGCCATAATTACTGTGTTGGCCAGCGGATGTATGGATGCAAACCAGGGGACTGAGTTTGTTCTGGCTGTTTATGCACCCTGCTGAGATACTGTCACCATCAGGTTGGTATTTTTCATCCATTCATCAGTCAGTTCAAACTCTCTTCATTTTCAGCCCTATCCCTGTTGTTATCTTCGAATTTTAATTTACCTTTCTATCATTTGCCAAAATCTGTTGCAGTTTGGAGCTGATTTGCCAGCTGCTCAGGCATTCCAGTTTTATGTTTTACAGAAATGTAGAAAAGAGCGTGTTGAACATTCCAAACACACTGTTCACACTATGTCTCTGTGTGATCCAAGGGAGAAAAATTATTAGAATAAAAGCCTTAAAATACTTTTCCCAGGAGAACATTCATGACTTGAGAAAGAGGGTTACAGTGCTTGACTGCCAGCTGCGGAAATCGGAGTCGGCCAGGAAGACATTTGAGGTGGCCACTGAAAAATTGCTACAATTTGTAGAGGTAACTTTGCCTTTCATTTTTAACAATATCTTGATTGGAAGTATCTTTTTTGTTGATGTTTGTGAGGAATGAGCATAATAAAATGGCTATAAACCAGTTTGCAGAGATCCTTTCGTTCCTAGAAATAGAGATGTAAGTATGCAAATTCATCCAGAGGTTTACATAATCTTTGTGTTTTGCTATACTGGACAAATGAAAATGATCAGATAAGTTTTTCCACCTAAACTCTATCAATTTCTGTGAAACTCCTCAGAAGAAAAAGGCACAAAAGCTAATAGTTGATAATTCTTTGGCATGTTATGAAACAATAACAACAAAAAAGTGATGTTGTTATATTTACTTTGTTTAAAGGGGTTATAATAGTTTGATTTTTTACTTGTGCACTTCTAGCTGGGAGACACTAGACTCTTTAATTGCAAACCAAGTCCCCCACCCCCAAATAGAACATCAAACTATAAGGTATTAAGTTTTTGACTGTGTTGATTTATAAACTGTTAACTTCTTGACTATGACCAACAGGTTGTGCACGAAATACTTTCAGATAACTCTACTTCCTCAACGATTTTAAGGTAATGAAATGGCAATATTAATAGTGGAAAACTCTACTATTGTTTCCAAGTATCAAAGAACTGCCTTGTAGCTGGTTTTCTCTATACTTTTGCTGTATAGTTCTGAGTGTTATTTTATTGAAGGAGAGGGAATGGCATGAATTATAAATTAGGCTTTCAGAGTATAGCTTCATTAAAAACCTCTGAATTAAATTAAAACAGTTAGTAATTACATAGCTATGATTGTCTGGATGTTTCCATAAAGTAATTATAATGTACTAATGATTAGTTAAAATGCAAGGAACCTTAACAGTGGGTTATAAGTTTTTAATATTTTTTTTAGATTTTCCTAGGTGATTTTGCATCACAATGAATACAGTAGTGTAAAAATAAATTGATAAAATGTATATCCATTTACATTTTGTTACTTTTCTTGTTTGAAAAGCTGCTGGGAATATTCAAGATTTAAGCAGCCTTTGGTCCTTCAGAAAATTGGCATGATTGTGCCTATATATCGCAGATAGCATTTCATTAATATTTATGTAACAATAAAATTGTTCAGTCTCTTTCCTGCAGTTTTTTCAATACAGCTCTCAAGAAAATCAAATGTATTTTAGTGAAGTGAACTGGAACTTTATTTCAAAAAACCTAGGCAGGCTCACACCAACTAGGCTATCATAGATAATCAGTGAGATGCAGTTCCCATTGGCCCTGCACACAACAGCAGTGTTGTCTGTTTTGTGAAGTTCATACCATTTATTTTAGTGAATGGATTAATTATCAAATACTAAGCCAAGGTGACAAACTGACTCGCTGACAGCAGAGAAGATAAGAATTGGGTCCCATGAAGCAGTGTCCCTTCTTAAATGCTGGTATGAAAATTCCATTCAAGTTCCTGTCCTGACACCCTCTGAGTCCTTGACACTGCATTTTGAGTTCTGAATGTTATTTGAATTGAACTTTTCAAATACCTTCATTGTTCAGCCAGGACTGCTGCTGGGGCAAACTCACTGATTTGGGAGCGTGAATCTTTTCATACAGTGAGAACAAAACCACTTTAGAAAAGTTTACCTTATGGAAAGGAGCAGTTTCCTTTATCATATTACAAATAAACACTTATTTTTTTATTATCTTAGTGACAGGAGAACATTGTCCACTAAAGCACTTCTGGCTCGGCTGGGAAGGGTCGGACCTACTGTCACAGCAGCTCTTGCAGCAGAAGCCAGGGACCTTGCCAAGTCTGTCCGTGCCATTTTGGAAGTAGATTGTGAGTGAGTGTGTCCATCTCTGTGTGCTTTGAAATCTGGTATCAGTTCATCAGCCAAGAAGATGGATAATTTCATTTAAAATTGGATGTGAAGTGGCTGAATTAATCATTCCTAGCATGGAAGGACAGAGCCGGTTCAGTGTCAGCTCAGGCTGCATCTTCATCAAACTATAATTAGAATATAAAGTTATTCCAGAGTACATTTCTTCACAGGAAAACTTGAAGCACAAAATTAATGCCAAAGTGAGGAATATGAAAATTACCAGAATCATGTAAAACAAGCAGAATTTCATTACTTTAATTCTCTGTTTTTCATACTGGAATATTTACAAAATGTTATTCTGCTGGATTTACATGAACATGTATCAAAGTGTTTTAATGAAGATGTTGTTGCTGTAGGGAGTGAATGTAGGCAGGAGTTCCATTTGCAGATATCCATGTATTTCCTCAGGTCATGAACAGAAATCTGTTCCCATTGGTGAAAATGATGGTAATTCATGAGAGTGACTGTAATAAACTGCATCAGTTGAAAACCTAAGAAACAGGTTTGAATTATCATGTAATTCCTGGTTCAGATCATTGAAATGATTGTGTATTTTGATGGTATTTGCCTGTAGTTGAGCAGGCATGTCAGTCCTAATCCATTTTTGATTTACAGAAATGGAATAGAAATGGTACATCACAGGAGGTTTTGGAAAGATGGTTAATTATGGTTGTCCATAATTATTGTATCAAATATGTGAATAGTTTTGACTGTTCAGGAATTAATTTAGAAAGAGATTGAAAAAATGGTTGTTGAGAAAATAAGATATGAAAAATAGTTTTTTGACGTTATTTACAAAGCATTAATTTATTACTCATTCTGTGTCAAAGAAAGCAAAATAAGAAGATAAAATTTGTTCCAAAGTGTCCAGAATATTAGACTTACTATGGAGTGGAGTGAAAAGAATAACAGTGACCAGGAGAGGAGATAATTGGTTTTCCACCGATGATAATCATAGTTCTGTCACACTGAATTGGTCTTGTTACACTACACAGGAAATTGTGCAAAGAAAACTTTTGGTTCTGAATGCAGCTGAGTTCTAACATGTGGTTATGTCAAACATAATAGGTAGAATACATGTTAGAAAGCTCTGGAGGCACAGCAGGGATCCATTTTATGAACCTGAGAATCAAAAATAGGTCTGCAGAGAAGGATTTAAAGATTGAACGTCATCTTTCCGAGTTCATTCTGATTTGGAGAGCTTTACAGATAGATTTGGGCTCTGACAAGCTTGGGTATGAGATTAAAGCTTTAAACCTCACTGGCTTTTTTCTCCCTCCCCCTCCAAAAAAAAGTAGTTAAGGCAAAGGAACTATGTAATAGCATTCTGTCTGCAGTGTTCTCTGCCAGCTTCTCAGTGAATGTTTTCCATGTGATCTGAAGTTTTCTTGCAGATGGACTGTCATAGAAAGGGGGCTCTTGTGTATGTGGCATTTCATAAATATCATCCATCAAAGAGAAAAGTCTAATAGAGACTACAGTGCAGAGCGAAGGGTTTCCTAATCCCAGGAAGGTGTCCACAGCATAATAATTTGTTATTGAATTCTTAGAGAGAGAGCTGGAGTTAGTATTTTTGACGTTGCTCAGTGGATCAGAATGTCTGGCTGGGAAACCTTTGTGATACATTTTACCTTCTATTTAGAACTTCTCTTTCATTATTTGCTTCATTCTTGTAAATATGAAGTGAAGGAGCCCCAGCCAAAATTCCTCTTTGATTCATTTACAGTACATGTGAAGCAAAGTCTGGATGCCAAGAAAAGGTTGTAGAGTGTTTTTCCAACAGAAAACTGCTTCCTTTGTAAAAAAATCTTCCTTGACAACCAGGTCAAAATGACATATTTATAAGTTATCCTCACAAACTATCCCCTTCCTCTGTAATAGCCTGACATTTTGCCTGAGGGAAGAGGCTTGAAGAAGTTCAGTGTATTCCTGAAAATCTTCAAGAACATGTTGCCTTGTGATACTGCTGCAGATCAGCTTTCAGCTCTGCAGGCTGAGTGACAGCTCTGGGGAGGCACTTTGGTGATTCTTCAAGCGAAGACTCTGGAAAAAGAACAACAGCTCATTTTCCAGGCCTTACTGCTTCAGGATCCTCCAGATCCCAAAATGCAAATAATGAAGTAATAAACAGAATAATCAAGCTCATCCCTTGAAAGAGCCATTCTTCATCTTCTTTAAAGACTGTAAGCTCTTTTTAGAAACCAAGCCTTGAGAGGCCGTTCTGCTTTACAGAATGTGAGCATCTCCTGAACACTTGAAATTCCTTCCATCATACACAGGATAATAATGCCTCAGAAAAGAACTGCAGCATTTAAAAGTAGTTGCTGCCTGCACTTAGAAGACCATATGGTGCAAATCATGCTAAAAAGAATAGTGATAGCATTTTCTTCTTTTCTATTACAAATTTAGAAAAGGAATACACTGGGTACTGGTAATGACCAAAATCTGATTAACCCTGGAACATACTTATCTCCTCATCAAAGAGCAGGCAATCAGCATTTCAAAATGGGCACTCGTATAACACAGCTTTCAAGTATTTTGGCTGCCCATTTCCTCCCTCTGCCTCTGATACTTCTGTCCAAAAATACAATCTTGCTGTAATTGACACAATTCCAACCATCCACATCCAGGAAGTGCTCTGAAGCCAGGTTCTCCTCTTGGTGGGAACTCAAGCACTGAATTTGGAGCTGTTTTACCCCATCACATTCCTGTAATTTGCTCTCAGCCTGGGATCTGACACAAGGCAGTCATGCTGAAGTTCACTCAAATGATATCCAAATTAATATAGATTCCAAAATTCCTACTTAATTTACTCATATTGATCTTGCCAGTCACTAAGCATTTGATTTTGAAGATCCTACAGACAGAAGTTTGGTTGCCTGGATCTTATATTCATTTTCCTTGAATGCTGACTAGATAAGAGACTAGGAACTGCTGCTGCTCAGCATCCATTAGTGCCTGTTCTCTTGATGGTTAAATTGCTTTTGATTTTTGGGCAATGCCTTACATCTTTGACATTAAAAGCTGAAATATTGCATCTATCCATTTCTTCAGTTTAGGGATTTTTCAGCTATATTGTGTTCAAATGTCAAAACCATTCCATAGTCCTGTTCTTTTGACATTGTGGGTGGAACTAAGCTATAGAGTAACAAGGCTTCACAAATAACTAAGCTATAGCAAGGCTTCACAAATAGTTTTGCTATTCACAGTTCACAGTTTTGCTATTTTGAAAAGGGCCAGCTTCACAAATAACTAAGCTATAGCAAGGCTTCACAAATAACAGTTTTGCTATTTTGAAAAGGGCCAATATTAAGTATTCATATTTCTTTTGTTTGTTGCAGGCCTGGTGTGTTTGTTTATTACAACAGAATAAATGCTATTTATGTATACATTTATTATACATTATTTATTTATATTTTTTTGCTATTTTGTTCTTTAATCTTGTATTTTATGAACACAGCAGTGCTGTAACTTTGTGCATTGGCTGGAGTTCATCAGCCAGAACATCAGCTGTTCCCCTCCCCTTTTTACCTTTTGCCTTTACATCAAAATCCAGCTGTAACTGTGGCATGGACAGGCATGTCCTGCCTAACTTCTGTTACTTTGGCTCCTGATATTAAAGGTGCTGTGTCTTCTTGTATTTTTAGTATTAGGCAAAATTATTTCCTGCAAGGTCCAGTTTGTGGGAGGAGTGTGCATTGAGGGAATACCTCTGACATTCTTTCAGCTGCTGGACTGGATCTGTACCTTTCCTTCCTCACTGGAAGAGCTGCCTGGGAAGGAGCAGCATAATGACAACTAAAGAGATAACTCTGTGTGTTCATTGTTCTGGCAAGGCCATAAATATTTCAGTGGATTACTGAAATCAGAAATAGAAGAGACCTGATAAATTATACAGAGTATATCCTGTACAGCTCCCTTTTTAATAGTTTTTGCTAGCAAAAGAATTAATATCACTGCTGTGTGCTTTAAAGGTAAAAAGCTTATATTTGTCAGCTAAACATTAGCTGAGACAGTACTTCCACTAGAAAATATTAATTTGGTGACATTAATATGTATTATTCCTTTGAAACTTTTAACAACAAAAGAAGAAGTGAGTTTTCCCAAAATAGAATTTATCAACTGTTTTATTCAAAGGAAAATTTCACAATTTCCCTGAGGGTTGATTTTTTTTTTTCTCCTCCAAACAAAAATACTTAATGAGAAGATAGTTTCATGTTTGTCAAAAGTAATAATATTAAGTTTTTCAATGAACTTTTTGCTGTTGAATTTTATTTGAGTTGACATTAAAATGAAAATATAGAAATCTCAGAATTACGTTATTTTAATTTTTACAATAAACATCAGATATATACAAGATGAGAAGTGGATCTGTTTCACATTATATTACAGACCTTGTTAAATTTTTGCCTTATTTTGGTAATATTTCATTAAAAATTTGATAGCTTTTCTGCAACTCTTTAGATATATTGCAGATCAGACCTCAGTAAGAAACCCAAAGGTGAACAACTTACGTACTTGCATAAAAATTAAAATTCAAAGTTGCATAACAAGGAAAATGGCTCCTGTAATCCTCAGGGAAAAAAAATCCAATCATATTTAATATCATTTTACAAGGATGCAGTCAAGAATGCAAAAGCTTTTTTTCTACATAACTGTTTACTTTCAGTAAGACTTTTAATTTTCTGGAAATCATTTAAATGTCCAATTTTGCCTGCCTGGTAAAAAAAAATGAAGAGTTGTAACTCTGACAGTGTTCATAGAACTGTAATTTCAAAAAGAAAATCTGTTCCAGAATTTGAATATGTTTCATTGCAACAGAAAACAAGTGTTGCGACTAAGAAATCTAATATTGTACAGTACTGAAAATAATTCTGATATAAATGAAATTGAGTGTGCCTAAAAATTAATTTGAAAAGGGAGCACTAGACCTCTGAGACAAGTCCATTCTCTCTGATGTAAATCTGATACAATCTGTTTAATTGACATGATTACTACACCTTGATTAAAATTATTACCCCAATTTTAAAAAGGAATTTGAGTCATGAAGCAGCTGACTTGCTCATTCATAGGTAAGAACAACAAAAACTCAAGGATTTAACAAAAGTCTTCTGAATTTAATATTTACATTTTTTTCTGATTAAGTGCCTTATTGATAGGAAATCCTGAAAGCAGCTTTTTTTTTTTTCCTTCCTGGACAGTATCCTACAATAACTAGAATTTAGTATTGCACTAGAGATGCTATTCCCCAGCAGCCTTTGGTAACTGTCAGATTTATTAGTGACTTGTAAAAATTCTTTGCTTCTGATTTATCATTACTGTGTGTGATGTTTATGCAGTGCCTGGACTGTGAAGCAGTGTCAGGGAGGACCTTTGCCCTGGAAATTACCTGGAAATCTTCATTAGGAAAGGAATGACTGATGAGGAAGCACAGCCAGCCATAGGCTCCCTTGCAGTTTTCTCAGAACATTTTGCTGAGTTGCTTCTCATGATAAATAATGATAAAGTTGCTTCTTTATCATTATTGCTGCAGTTCAGTACTGTAGGTCTGATGCAAAGTTTCAGTGCAGTGTGCTGGATCCACATTAATTTTCTAATGTGTGGTTATCCACATATTTGTAGGTGATTTAGACTTACAGCTGTGGTTTCCAGGCTGTACTGGGTCATCAGCCACTGAACTGCAAAACTCTCATGACTGATTTACAGCTTGTCTGCAGGACCTGGACTCTTTTATATTCTTTTCAATTGCAAGATTTATTATGCTAATCTGGGAGAGGTTTAAAGAAAAAAAGAAAACAAGACCAAAAAAACCCTTTTGCTGTTTCACTTTTGTCTGTGGTTTTGTAGTCTTGTTTGGTTTTAGTGCTAATGTTGGGGTGTGAATACAGGTGCTGTCTGACAAGCCTTAAAAACATTCCCTAAACCCTGTTTCTCTGGCGAGGATTGCCTTAGGTTTACAAGAAATACTTTAAAGGAGACAAGAGACGAGTTTTTTGATGCATAATATAATTAAAATGTATCACTTCCATGAACACAAGACATAAAAATGCCTTGCAAATGGGAAGCAGAAACGAATGTCTGCACATAATGTAAATTACACAAAAGTGTAGAAAAGTAGCACTCAGTAGTTTGCCAACAAGGCATCAGAAAAGATTTAGCTGGAAGGACCTGCAGCAGTTAGACTGTGCATCCATGTGCCTCCAACAACACCGATTATTGTTAGCTCAAACAAACAGGTATTTGTCTAGCATATCCCACTGCTTCTGTGCACCAGCTATTGCTATCCTTACTTATCTTTGCCACTAGATGCCTTTTCCTTCAGCTTAAATCCTCCTCACTGTGGTTAAAGCCTGTTACTACTTGGCTTGAAGGCTGCTAAGCTGTAAGCATCATCACTGACGAAATAGTAATACTTAAGAGTTTGCCTTTTAAAAAGCAGTGCCTATAATGTTACAGAAATAAGTTATGCCAATGCAGCCACATCAAGACTAATAAAAATATAACAGAAAAGACAATAAATAATAACAAAAAAAAAAAAAAAAAAAAAAAAAAAAAAAAAAAAAAACCTGCATCCATGTGCCTCCAACAACACCGATTATTGTTAGCTCAAACAAACAGGTATTGTCTAGCATATCCCACTGCTTCTGTGCACCAGCTATTGCTATCCTTACTTATCTTTGCCACTAGATGCCTTTTCCTTCAGCTTAAATCCTCCTCACTGTGGTTAAAGCCTGTTACTACTTGGCTTGACCCTACTACTTCCTCTTAGTGGCAGCATTTCAAATATTTGAAGACCATGCAGCATCTCCACCCTGTTTGCTGTTCCCCCAAATGAGTTACACCAGTTTGCTGAATTTTTCTCTACACCACATCTCTCCTGGCCACTTCCTTACCTTTGTATTTCTCTGACTTCTCTCCAGTTCATCAAAGTTATATTGAGTTCTGTACTTGAGAGCTTCCTGCAGGAGACAAAAATGGAATAACCTTGTTTGCTTTAATATGAGCTCACACCATGTCCCAAATGGTGCTTCCTTTCCCCAGTAACTCCAGGTACTGGTTCCTGTGAAGTTTGGACTTTATTCTGCTCCCAAAACCAAAGGCATTTGGGTGTGCCCACTTCCCTCTGGGCAGCTGATTACCCACACCTTGAATACAACACTTTGTTGTTGTCCTTATCCAGCTGCACCCTCTTTATTTCAGACATTTGATCCAGTTAGTCAAGCCCTTAAAAATTCTAATCTTGTTTTTCAATGGCATTTCAAAGAAAGGTCCTTTTACCAATGGGTTTTAAATCCAGAATTATCCCCAAACTCCCCTTCTTTAGACTAAACCCACTCTTTGTTGAGTGTGAGTGAGGAATGATGTTCTTTTCACCTAACTGGCCTTACTTGGGGGTGTTGTTACAGGGCCCAGGAACTAGACCCTGCTTATTTAATTTGGTGTCCGAGAATCAGAACATTACAGTAATTATGGACAAGCATAGAAGCCAGATAAAAGCTGACACTAATAAGGACAGAATAATTTTAGACCCTGATCAAATCAGAAAATACATTTAAATATCAGTTATGAACAAGTTGCATGCTGATTTATTGGTGATTGAATATGCATGTTAATCCCCATGTTTCACAGCAAGGAAAAACACAATTCAGTGTCTAAAGCTTGTATTTCAAGACAGTTCTTTTAAGTGACCTAGATTTCAGAACTCTGTTGTTGCTGCTAGAAAAGCAAATTATTCTCTCTCCATTCACTTACCTTTAATGAGAAAAGATGAGTCAGCTTTTGAATAGGAACTGCCTGTCCTGACTTTCAAATCAAAACATTTTAATAATGAAAAACAAGTGATATTATTATATCTTAAAATACAGATGACCTAACAAGATTAGTGCTGTCTCATTAGGATAATTTTCAGCATTTTTAATCTCTAAAAAAGAAAAACTTCATTAAAAGTCTATGGTCTTGTTTTATTCAGACTGTGACCCCTCTATGAAAAAATTAGTTGACTTTGTGCCTCTTTCCATACAAGTTGTATTTGCTCTTGGTAACTATGGAGACTGAAGTCAGAACTCTCCAGATTCAACAATTTTACTGGATGGTAAATACTTCCTAAACTGTCTCTCTATTAATTTCTGTTGACATAATGCTTAGAATTTTGATATATTAATCCTTCATTATAACATGGTGTTTTGACATAAGGGAGGAAACAAACTTTGAAATTCTGTGGCACAGAGATGCAAATTGTTCCCAAGTTGGAGAAGATACTCAGGGGAGGCAGGAATTGGTCTCGGCCCCAAATCAGTGTCTGAAAGCCAGAAAATACCCTGATGAGACAGGAATTTATCCTTGAAGGGTCAGTCCCAGATCCAAGTCTGCCATCCTTCTGTTTGGACCGGCAGGGACAGCTCAGATCCAGGCAGCTGGCTGTGGGCAGGGGTGGATACCCCCGTGTCTCCCTGTGGCTCTGGGTGTCAGCGAGCGCCTGTGTCATCATTGAAGGTGACAGAACCAAAGTGACCATTGCGGTGGAGCTGATCCAAAGCACTGTGTGTGCTTTTGGCAGGCAGCACTGAGTTCATTTTCTTTGAGCATCCAGATCTGGATTCATGCTGACAAGGGGAAGGGGGATGAGCAGCATTCCCTTTGTTGGGAATCTGTGTGTGCTGAAGCTGTCAGGGCTCATCTTGTCTCAGAGGGCTCGTAGGCTTTGCTGTCAGCTCCTGCAGTTGTCACATTTTTTCACTTCTCCTTAGTAGGTAGGAGTGAGAAGCTGAGGGCCAGCAGAGCTCCTCAGACATATACAGCACACAAGTGTGTTCATTTAAATGGAAAGAAGCACAAGGAAAGTTGATTGCCAAGAATGAGAGAGGGAGCGTTTTTAAAAGTGAGTTTTAAGGAGAATTTGCTAGAGGAAAACGTAATTACTTGGTGCTTGTAAAGGAGACCTAAAGGAGGTACAAAATGTATGTATGGCTCACATTTGATGTGTTACCTCACAGCATGAGGCATTTGGATCATTAACTGGGAGTTAAGGAGGGACATTTTTGCCTTGTGTTAGTGATTGCTGTGGGTATTGTGTTTGGTAACAGAAATTTTCCTTTCACTGTACATGTTGTCTTTACACTTCAGGTAAAGTTCAGTATGCTAAATGGAGGCACTTGGTGTTTTTTTTCCCCCACTTTGGATTTACAATAAAAAAGGAAATCTCTCTTAGATTTTAAGAACTTTTAACATTATTTCTAAAATGTTTAAAATTATTTCTGAAACCTCTTCTTTTACCTATGTGTAGCTACAGGCTTTTTTATGTCAGGCTAAAAGGATGTCTTGAGTTGATGTATTCTTACAATTCTTCCTTCAAAAGGAATAAATATTACTTTGGTCAGTCCTTGCTGTGAGATGAGCTGAGCAGAGAGTGGTTCTGTCTCTCAATTGTAGGTGGTTCATGCCAGCCCCTTCTGCAGTTTAATTTCATCATCAGTGCAAAAAAAGTGAGATATTACTTAGCAAGAAAGGCATATCATGTAATACTATTGCTTTTTAAATCTCAGACAATTTCTGCTCAATTCTAATTTTAGACAGTCATTTTAATTTGTTACCAATGAATGCTTTCTAATTAAACTTGCATTTAACGATCACATGCGTCAGTGAGCAATGGGAGCTGACAGTGATGGAAGTGGGTGGATGGCACAATAGATGCTGACAAGAGACCTTGATCCAGGAAGGGAAGGAGATGGGTGAGTTCCGGAACAGAGGAATCAAGGGAGCAAGAAAAGAGGGAAGCTGGGGAAAAAGAAATGATTTCTTGGGACATACAGTGAGGTATTCCACGCTATTCCTAATTAGCTGGTCCTGGTGGTGAATGCCCTGTGTGCAAAGCCTTGAATTTCTGGAATAAGAATGGGTTATTCCAGGTCCTTTTTAATCATCTGAAAGTGGCTTGTACCAATTCAGAACAAGAATGTTCCCCAGAGAGTACTTCCATGAATTTAACTTTTTTTTAGCTTATATGGCATTGGTGTAAAATTCCCCAGTGCAGGACTGCTTTGCTAATTTAAGAATTAATTATGTGTTCCCTGTGTTCTCTTCATCAATTCAAGATTCATAGGTGTAAACAAAATTAATTTCAATTTCATTTGTGCAAATACTCCTCAAAAATTACTTTGTAACTTGCAGGGTGTTCAGTCAGCATGGAAGCAATAGTGCATTCTTGACCATCCCAAGTGGACAGCATCATGTTAATAGTCAATAGTGGGAAACTGCAAAAAAAAGCTTGCTGTTAATTCGTAGACATTAATATTTTTTAAAAAAATCTGGAAGGAGCTGAGAAGAATGTAATGGGGAACAAATGGTTTAGCATTTTTCAACCTTAGCAGGGAGCAGTACCTGCCCTGTGATCCTCGGGTACTGCATTTCTCTCACTGTGTCACTAATTGAGACTCAGCTGTAGAAGCCTTTAACACTAAAATAAAACAAACAAAACAGATGGGAGCCACTGGAGGATATGGAACACTGGTGTGATTTCTTTTTCTTTGCAGCTTTTTCTGTGAAAAAGGTGAATTTCTGCATTCTGCGGTTTTCTGATTTTTCTGTATCGCCTCCATCTTATCAACAGATTCTTGACCACAGTAGGCCAAATAATTTGGAGTGGCTGATCATTGCATCCTTTTGTATTTTCACTGGATAGCCAGTAGCATTTTAGAAATAAACAGTGTAGGTGAAAATTGCAAAAATCAGCGTCAGATAATCAGTATGTTAAATGCATTTTTAAAAGCAAATAGTAAAGCCAGTGGATTATGCAAAATCCAATTTTTGGTCAGAGGAAGCTGGTCTGAAACCCTTCCCAGCTTCCACTATCCCTTACTTTTGAAGGTTTATGCTCTCCTAAGTTAATGCATTAACACATGTATTGCACCCATGTGTGAAAATACTGAGGGACAAGCAGCTTCATGGTATCTTGGCCTCCACAAAATCCTTTTTTTAACATCTGATTATTAAATGTGTGATGTGGAAAGACTTTGGAAGCCAGTTGATTAGAAGCATATTGAAATAAGCTTGGTTTCTTTGATGCAAGTTGCTAAAGAATTACTTTTTTTCCAAGAGGTGATTATTTTGTATTATTTTGACTACTACTAACCTCCTGTACAGATTTAAATCAGCATTGATTCCTCTGTTTGCTTCTTATCTTGTTAACAGTCCAAATTGTTTGGAACCTACAGAGTTTTGTGAAAGTAGATAATTAGTCTTTCTCTGAAAAATACGTACTTTGGGGTTTTTTTTTCTATTTCCAATACTCAGCTTCTGAAATTGTACAATTTAAAAGGTAATTCTTTATCCTTCTGAAGGACACAGCAGGAACCTCATTGCTCACGTGACTGTAAGGTCTCACTTATTTCTGAAGAGCTTCAAATTGAGAGTTTGTTCTGACTTTGGATTTCCTTCCTTGTTTGTTAGGTAGGAGAGGAAAATGTCTGTACTAATGTCTGACCACATGTGCTGTTTGAGGTCATTCTTATTTCCTTAAATTTTAGTTGGTTGACTGGTCATTGTTCATAAATTGCAATTGCTCTTGTATTCAAACTGTTTCTAATTAACTGTACCAAGCTTTTCAGAGACAAATATTAGAATAGAAGAAAGACATTTTTAACAGTATGTCATTCAGAATTACCAAAAAGATCTAAAAGTTGTTCATACAATCCTTCAGTGTGAAACACAAGCTATTCAATAGCTCTTCCTAAATTTTAAATTGTAATTGTTTTAATCCAAGATTAATGAGTTTGCAAACATAGATATGTTATAATTAATAGGCAGCGGAAAAACACAAGCGCATCTTTCACCATGCCCTGAATGTTCAAAGTGAGACAAATACTGGTCCTGAAGCCTGGTTTCTAGGAACAGACTGAAGGGACACAAGCCAATCTGCCAACCATAGTCCAAATCAGCAGAAGTTTCAGTTGCTACTATTTCCCACATGTCTCTACTAGAAGACTACTGAGTCATCTTTGTTTTATTAAGTGACCAAAAACAAAAGAAAAAAAACCAGTTTCTTTAAACTGGAATTTGATATGTGAAAAAAAGGAATGGAATGTCCCCTCAGCAGAGTATTATTTATGAAAGGAAACATATTTGGTTTTGGGAAGAGCACTTGAAATGATCTAAAGTGACACACAAGCAAATGCCAGAAGTGCATATTCACTTCTGAAAGCTGTTTTCCTGAACCTCAGTGTTTATAATTTAATTCACAAAAAAGCAGGAATATTATTGATAAAAACCAGCTTATATTATTGAGAGCTTAAAAAAAATAAAAGTCTATTTTGTGCATGCACCCTTCTGAACGCTCTGGACAAACAAGGGTGGATACTTCTCTGCAGATTTTTGCTTTAGTTGTGTCAAATTACGTAAGTCACAGAGGAGTTCTTGTGCTAGTCTCACACCATGATACTTCTGGTGTCATCTCTGGGATATTCCCATGTTCCCGTAGCACTCAGGAGTCCAAAACCAGGAAACTTAGGACCAACAAATCAGACCTTCAGCTTTCCATCCTCTTTGCATTGCTTAAAGAGCTCAGAAGAGAAGAGCCAAAGGCATTGGGGATCTTAATTAACACCTTTTCCTTTATTATTGAACCCACCGGAGGAGGTTTAAATGTTGATAAGAGCTGAAATTGGTGGCTATTGAAAAGAGATCAGAATTCAAAACCATATACATAAGTGACATAGAAAACTGGTTTTAATGTCCTTCAGCAAATCTTCTGTATCAGAAACCCTTTTAGCAGGTAATTCCTGTTTCTTAAAAAGGCCCATCATTTTTAAGACCCTGATACTAAATACAATAAGTTATCAGGAGATAAATAAAGAGTATGAGCCAGCCCATACTCTAGTATGTAAAAAAGACATGTACAAGTCATAAAAGGATATGTAACAAAGACATCCTTGTTTGTGTTGTTGATCAAATGGTTCGTTGTGATACAGAAGATGTGTACAATGTGGCTTTAGCATTGCAGATAGATACTACATCCCTTAAACTTAATGTGGAATTAATATTCCAGATGCTGACTGTTTACCCATAACAGGAAGGCAATCGCAGCTAGACACCCTTTTAATGGTGGATAACCAAGGTGTGAACAATGCTGGAAATGAGTCTGTGTTTCACGGAAGAGCACTTAGGGGGAGATTAGCACCTCTGGGAGGCAGGTGTCCCTGAGCACTCCTTCCAGGCTCATCAGTGATCTTTGGTGCCTGCTGTAATGCAAGGAGGGTTTTAAACTCTGGCCCCAAGGCCAAAAGAAAGCACTTAAAGATGTACTTATCTTGAAGCATCTAAATAGGGCGAATCTAGATAGAATCCTAGTGCACAGTACATTTTTTTTTTTTTTAGCGATTCTTACTATGGGCTCTAAATCTCTCATTTCCTTTGAGTAATTTTGTCAAAAATTAAGCAAAATAGAGCATTTATGGACTGCAGCATTTTGATGTCAGGATTGCAGTTTTGAGTCAACTGAATGTTCTGCTGTCGCATCTGCTTTAGTACTTTCATCTGCTGATCTCCACATATCTTTTGCTTTAATAATTTTTAACTAGATTATTAGTGGGGGGAATCACCCAACGACATTGCTGCAGTTTCTAGGTTTGATAACTGCCCAGGGAAACGAGGCTTTTCCCCTAATACCTGTATTTCCCCCTTTTTCCTTTAGAGACACGAGGGATCGTGCCATGTGCAGTGTTATTGAGGGAGAGCACACACATTATCTCTTGGGAGCTGCAGGCAAAGTCTTCCATGTCTGTCACTTCCTACAGGTTTATAATTCGGGCTGATGCTCATCTCTTTTTTTTTTTCTGGGACCCACAGTGTCAGTGCTGGTGCAGTTTTTGTCCTGTTAAGTCAAGGAGGTGACAAAGATCGATGAGCTCCACACTTACCAGGGATCAGGAAGGTTCTGTTTGCCCGAGGGCTTCATTTCCTCTCAGCTTTATATAACTCCAGAGCAGTGGTTATCCCAGCAGGCAGCTCAGGCAAGGAGGAGCAGTCCCCAGGGACCCTGCCCGGCTGCAGCAGTGCTGGGGCACAAACAACAGCAACTGGTTCCTTGGTTGTGTTTGTCACAGAGAATTACAGACATTTCTTTGGCATTAACCCTAATTAAATGCACATACTCAGAACAAAATGCTGGTAGGTTATTGTGTATTTTGACTAAAATGCTCTCTCTCAGGAGACTGCTCTTGCTTTTGCATGCACAATTGCTTTTGCAGTTTTACCTTTTCTTTACCTTGCAGAAGGTAAATAGTCACTGGTATTTGAATAGCAAGAAGCTGTCTATTTTCTGCTAAAATGAACTAGGTTTTAAATACTGTAAATCTGTGATTTCTTAAGATGATCTATGCAGACAACTGAAGCCAAATATATTATTTATGAAGATTCATCAAGGAGACTGTAGCAGTTCACACTAGAAATTATAAATATGCAGGAAATCTGAGACTGCTGGAGTTTATGTAGGCTAAATCCTGTATATTTCAGACTGTTTTTCTGACTTTTTTTCAGCTCCTTTACCTCCCATTTACTCCAGGTGAGAAATTAGCAGCCTTTCAAAACAAGTCCTGGGACAAACAACAAATTTGACCCTGGAGGGTGTGCAAAAATAAAGCAGGAGGAAGTAGATCAACTTATGAATGATTCATGGAGACAATGAGCTTGGAGGAAGTGGAGATGATGTCTGGGGAAATACGATGCAAAACATGAGAGCTTCCTAGCTACCAGGGGAAATACAAGAAATAGAAGTACAAATCTGAAAGGGAAGGAAATTAATAAAGAGAACAGCACTAAAAACCTACTGGAGAGCAAGTAAAAAATTTGGAAAATAAAAGCATTAAAAATCCTATAGATGTAGGTGGAATGTGGAAGCATACAAAGAATGGAGAGGATACACAATCTAATGCATACCAAGTCAAAAAGGCAAATAAAGCACTGGAAATATTTCCAGGGTTTCATTTCTAGGTGACAAATGTATTCAGTGTATTTGAAAAGCAAAGTCTTCAGTGGGTAAGGGAAGAATACAGAGCATCAGTTATTGCTACCTGTGTATAGTTCTTCATTTAGGAGAGGGAAAAAGGCTATAAAAATTTTAATCAAATCACCAGTGGAAAAAAGTGCAGTTAGCACTGATAAATGAAACAGGTGGTGTAGGGGTCCATGTGAGTACAGAGCAGGGCTTTCACTCGTAATTGAGCAAATCCATTGTCATTTATTTGGAAGTGCATGCTTCATGCAGGAAAAAGGAAAGGCCTGGGCAGATGGAGGCCATTGAGGGATGAATCCCATTGCCATTTAAATAACAGAAAATATCCATGCTGAATAAAGGTCCCATCTTTCATGGGAGAGGAAGGAAGAACCAGTGAGCATGTCTAGCATATTTATAGCTTAAAACATCCTTTTCTTCCTCCCTTCATAATGGAGTCAGAACCTGAGAACTGCTGTGCAGCAGCAACTTTGTGTTTAACGGGTAGTAGCTGTGGATTATTCTCTTTGAAAGGTAGTGGGTAGTTTGTTTGGAGGAACAGATTGTATAGATCTGTTCTAAACTGAAAATGGTAAGGAGCCTGAGGTAAGAGATTAATGGGGGTAAAACTGATAGGGAAAAAAAAAATCAGTCCAATGGGTTTTTTTCTTTTGAAAGCTGTACTGAGTGATCACAGTGCTGTTCTAGTTCCCAGTTCTCAAGTTCCCATCCTGAGTTCTGCAGGTTTGGTTCCTTGTTGCTCCTTGCTGGGTGCCTGCAGGTATAATTCCTTCCCAGGAGGTTTGTACCAGCTGCAGTGTGCCCAGTCCTGATTCAGTGGCTGTAATGAACTCTGTTTGTACTGGAGAACTGAAGTTACCCCTCCTCAGACGTTTAAGAAGAACCACACTAGGGACAAAGGTGTGACAACAGAAGAAAATCAGCCTTTTAAAAAAGAAATGTAAAAAAATAAACATGTGCACTTAGGGCAGTCCTTGGGAGGAGGCAGCTTTCAAAGCTCAGATGGTGCGTGCAGTCCAGCACATTTTCCAAATAAAAGTTTTAAACCAAAAGCAGGCTCACAGATGGTTCTAATGAGCTGGTCTTTGAGATACACTGGGACTTGAACAAAAATAGTTTAACTCCTAAGACACTAACATTTTGAGATGAGTTTCAGGCAAAACACTTCAAGAACAATTTTTCTTGTATATTTAAATTTAATGTATATTTCTAGTCTCAAAAAACCCACAGTTTTTCAGGACCTTGCACTTGCCATTATGTACTTCACAGTATCACAAAAGCCTTTTTACACAGGGACTGGTGCTTCTTTCTCATGCACTTTTTAAACCCTACAAAGAGTTAGTTTTGAAGAAATTGTTATTAAAAAGGTAAAGATGTGCTAGGACAATTTAATTTTTAAAGGAATATAGAATAGGACCCTACTAGAAGTATGACTCACCATTCTAGTAATAGAAGTATCATCAAATGATACTTATCAAAAAGTATCATCTAATAATAAATGTATCATCAAATCATCAAAGCTAGTTAGCTTTGTGGCACAGCAAGTATTTGTTAAATTGTATTGTTTATATTATTATCTGTTGCAAAAGTAGGAATTGATTTATAAACTGTTTATGACATTGTGTGAAATGACAGTATTGTAACTTACAGTATCTCAAAACTATGTTCTCTATGTCACTTGAGTTTTAAGAGAATTCTTACTTCTTTATCTCCTCTTAGGTCTGCCTTATGGATGGGAAGAAGCTTATACAGCTGATGGAATCAAATATTTTATCAAGTGAGTAGTTCTGGGGAAAACAGGTCGGAGTTGAAATAGAAGCACATCAAACTAAACACATTTTCAGTCCTAGAATTAATCGAAAAATTTATTGCACATTGCACTGTATGCTGTTTTTTTCTAGAATATAGTGAAGATTAATTTATATAATAGGGGTTTTTAATTATTCCTGTAAAAATATGAAGGAAATTGTGAAAAATATAATTCACCTCCATTCTATATATATCATGATCTAGTTAATAGTAAGTTATTCTAGCTGCTGAAATTTCCACACTGTTTAATTCTTATAGCTGCCAGAAACACAGTTTTGCAGGTGGAATTCTGCAGTCTACTAAAAAAGAAGAAGGGCAGCAAATAAATTACTTTTATCCCAAACTCTTCTGAAAGTCACGTAAATAACACTGAACTTGATGCATTAACTGGCCAAGAAAAGCAGAGTTTTTTCCCTTTTTTTTCAAACACACTGCTCCGTTGTCCTTGCCTCACCCCGTGCTGCCTCGAGCAAGATGTATTAAAGCAGACATGTTTTTTTTCTGCAGAGGTTTCCAAACACACTGTATATGATCCTGCATTCCAGCTCTAATCAAAGGGTGCCTTTTATTTTCAGACAGATGTAGGTTACTACATGAGATTTATACAAAAAAAAAAAAAAAAAAAAAAAAAGGTAGAAAAATAGCTTAGGAAATGAAAGTGAATTAAAAGCCAATTTCATAACAATGGAAATAAATACAAGAGCAACTATTAAAATAGAGCACTGCTCCCTTGGGCTCTCTGTTCATGCAGGGAGCCATGACAGGACAGTTGGGAATTTAAGGTGGATGCTGGACTCTTTTCTGGGTAATACTATGGCTTTGTACCTGTGTGACTGGAAACTGAGCTTGAAGATGATATTATCAATAATAGCAAATAAAATCTAGAATTAGAACAGAAGAAATGACACATTCTTGAAGCATCCCCCCGGAGTTTTTTTGGGTTTGTTCCTGTGTCTGTCATAGTTATGTACCTCAATGGCTCAGCAGAAAGCTGGATTTGCTGGATATGTGCAGACATGTCTTTCTGAGCTCTGCACTTGGATGCTGAACCATTGCAGATGTGACAAGCAGATGCTTATTAGCAACAGTAGAATCTCATCTACTCTAGGTGGTGCAAGCCTAATTTGCAGAAAGCATCAGATGTTTTGCATCTTATCCCCACTTGCTGAAACTACAGATTGGAACTCAGGAGTTCACATGAAAAAGCTTTTTCAGGAATTTTTGTAGATCTCACTGTTAGTGACTCTCTTCATTTGCTTCTGGTGACAGTGCCCAAGTTTTCCATTGCTGTTACCTTCTGTTATCTGTCCTAAAAAACTCTGCTGTCAGTCTTTGTGAGGAGGAAAGGCAAGGAAAATTTATCCATTTAATGGCAGAGAAGGGTGTGAAATCACCCTTCATAACCACTGGCTAAAAACTTCTTCTGAGTGGAGTCACCACACTGAAGTGGTGTTAGAGTTCTTAATGCAGCTCATTAAAATGGAATTAACTGAGCATTTCAATAACACAGCACTTTAATTAATATTATTTTTAACTATTTCCTTGTTTTGCTTTCATCACTGTTTCCAAATGCCTTTGCAGAGTGTAAGCCAGGCTGTTTGCATGCCTGGCAATCCATATCTCTTACTACACTGTGTAATGTATATGAAATCAGCTGTCAACTGTTTGGAGCAAGGAGCATGGCTTGCACAGTCCCTTGTTTCTAATACCAATGGTGGAGATTTCAGGGTGAAAACCAACACTAAAAATATCCTTTTTCTAGAAGGAACTTAGCTTGAGGGGCCATCTTATCAGCTGATCCTTTCCAGTAGGATTTAATCTTAATTGTTTAAATGGGGATTATCAGAATAGTTGATACTTCACAGCCCTGGTACTAATGCTGTAACCTTCTTGTTCTCTTTGGCTGTGAATGTCAGTCCTTTTATTCTACTTTAGAATACTTCCATTCATTTTTAGCCCAGCCAAAGCCATGAGGGGCATAAGAGTATTTCAGCACTACCCACTTTCCTGTATACAAATATACAATCAAATGTTATTTTAATTAGCAGTTGCCTTCAGTTCCAACATGCTTTATTGGACCATCAAGTAGCTGAGTCCATAAATCTATACATTATAAATCTAATGCAGTAAACACCCCAGAAAGGAATCTTAATAGCACATAAGCTTGAGACAGCTTGCTGTGAAATTTCCATAAATATCTCTGAAGGGGTGTAGCAATATGAGGTGCATGAGAAATCAGAGTTTAAAAGAAGCAAACCAGCTGGCTTGTGTTACACACTAAAGTGAAACCCACTTATGTGAATAATTGACATGAATAAAACATTTACATCGGGCTGAGCAGCTCCCTGTACCAACCAGGGAAAGCTGAATCTTGTCCCTGAATCTTGACTTCAGAAAAACTTTTGAAATCACCACTTTTATCCAGCAAATCATGTTTGCCTCAGTAAATTATTTTCAATCAACCAGATTGTCAGGAGTAGTCAGTGCTGCAAGAGAAACCACCCTTTGGACTGCTAAAACTGACCTGAGCCTGGGCTGGGCATTAAGGTCATTTTTATAGCTTTGCCATGAAATAGCAAACTGGAATGGAAGCCCCTCTGAGTTACAACTCAGTGTGCACTAGGAAAAAAGCAAGTTCAAGTGTCTTACTAAAATAAAATAAATTAACAGTTATCAAAGGACAAAAATTCCAACAGTAGATAGGGAGTCAGCTTCATTGCAAATAAAACTTCCCTCCTGCCAGGCAGTAAAGGTGGAATTTGGGCCCAGATATGTTTTAAGATAACTTGTTGCACTTTAAGATAACACAGAGGACAAGCACTATTGTATTTTTGTGTAGCAGTACCACCAGTCATTCACACATGGCACCAGATTCATTCCCCATCAAGAGAAACAAAGCACTGGTGCCTGTTTCCTCACCAATTTACATTTGGAATCTCAATCCTTTTTATACTGGCTGGGTATCCCATTCCAATGTTTAGTTGTTCTCACAATGAAGAATATTTTGTTAACCTAGACAAAATTTCCCCTGAAGCAACTTGTGCTCATTGCTTCTTGACTGTGCCCAACATCTTTATGAGAAGAGTGGGCTGAACAAACCCAATTCCTTCAACATTTCTGCATGTGCCAAGTTCTCCAACCCTCTCATCACCTTGGTGACCCTCCTCTGGATCCTCCCCCATTTTTCTATTCTCTCTTTTGAACTTGGAGGATCAGTGCATTGAAGAGACCCCACATAATAAGGTAAAAAGGTTCATTAATTAATTTTACTATGAGGTGATTAATGAAGGCATTTTTTAAGTTACTGTTTCTGTCCCAAACAGGCATTTCTTCTGTAAGTCCCAGAAACACAAAGAGGCTAATGAGCCCTCAGAAAGTATCACCTACACCCAGATGAGTGTGAGAGCACTTACAGTCAGCTGGGAGGCATGAGGATGGAAAAGTTTTGTAAAGAGGGCAAAGGCCATCTTATTCACTTTTAAAGTTTTCATGTGGCTGGTTTTGCCCAGGCTTAGTTCAGGCATTAAATGAGTTTACAAAGCGTTGTGACCGACCACCACTAGAACAAAATCTCACTTTTGCTGTATGCTCTAGCACTAAAATCCAGCAGTGCAAACAGTGTCTATTCATTCTACCACTGAACTGATTTTGTCAATTAGGAATTTCTGGGTTTGATTTTCAAATAGATTAAAGAGTCTATGCAGAACTGCCCTCCCAGGAAGGCACCACATCTCCTAATTAATGGTTTCATCCTGCTAGTTTAAAATCACACAAGAACAGCATAAAACCCCATAGCTGGGACACACTTTTTTTGCCAGAAAACCCATTCTAGTTAATCTCTTCCATCCTCCCACTGTGTTCACCTTTAACATATGGCAGCTCTGTATCATAAGGCTGGCGCCTAAAATTAGGCAGGCCCTTGCTATGCTCCCTCCTACTCCCACCCACTCCTTGCATATGTATGTGGTTTGTAAGGACCAGCTGTGAATTTTGCCCCTGTAAACACTGTTTCTATAGCATTTTAATAGGACTAGATTTCAAATATTCTACATTAACAGCTATTTTCCTCAAGAATGCTTATCTTAAATTTTCACAAAAGACAAGTTGAAGTTCAAATATTTTAAATCAAATATTTTAAAACTTTTGGGATCTTTCCCCTTAGATGTGTTAGAGCCTGTGATGTTTTCTACCTTGCAACAAAGGGGAAACAGTAATGCTTTGTTTAGGGTTATCTTTCAGCAATTTATCTAAAAATCAGAAGTTACCCATGGAGGAATTGTGTACTTCAGGTGCTCCATTGGAAGGATAGAATTTGCTCCAGGTTAAGTAGAAGCCAAAGTCAATACTTAGAAAATACAGATTAATAAAAACCATACATGATGTGTTCCAGTGGATTTTTAAATCATGCCTAACAAATCAGGTTTCTACTTGGAAAGCAAACACATTATATTTAGATACTATAACATTTTATTTTGTTTGGTCTTCCTTGGGAAAGAGACACCATTCACTTTATTGAAAACTGGGCATTCGTAGAAACTGTTTATCATTTTAGCTGAGCTAAGAATAGCAGAGCATGTGTGATAGATGAAGAACTTCTGTAGTATAAACATTGGTGTTTTACAGCACTGGAGTTAAAGGTATCATCATAAAAGGAAATAAGTCACAATTGATTTTACTTACTGCATGGTAACTTGAAAATATAAATTTGTTCTGTTTCTAAACATTTCTACTGCTTTATAAATGAAGGATGCAAACCCCTGAGGTGTGTTCAGCTCATTCCTGAATACTCTGGTGTATTGCAATATCCTGCTTATCTGCAGGTTATCTCTAGCAAGGGTTGTGGCCCTTGCTAGAAGAAATCAGTTAAGTTCAAATCACAGCACACCTTATGTAGAAGTAAATTTCTGTATGTTCCACTTAGTTTTCAGTCACTTCAGAGTAGCAAACTAAGAAAACCCATGATCTGCCATACTGATTTCAGCATGGAATTGAAATTCCCCTGGACTGAATCCAGTGCCAGCTCTGCTCCCAGTTCCTTGTAAAGCAGTAGGCAAGTTACTTGTGCCAAAATTAGCAGTTATCAAGTCATCATTGTAGGTGTCCCCATCTTAACTCTGATGTTTTGTGGGCAGGGATGGGATTTGAGGCATGCAGTTCTGGTTCCACCGAGTTCAAAGAAAGCTGCAGTTACTTTGCATCTCTTAAAATTTGGACTTTTCCCATTTTACATTTAATTAAAAAAAAAAAAGAGGTTGTTTTTGAAAATAATTCCTTTTACCTGTCATCCTCAAATTCTCCTGAACGAAAATAAAGAATAGTTATATAGTCACAAGAAGTGGCAAATATTTAAATAGAACTGGCTGGGCACTAACCAAGGGCTATCTGCTGTTATTGCAGTTTAAACTTCAGGGATCCAGAGCTGTCTCCATCCATCAGCTCAGCATCAGTTCACACACTTTCTGAAGAAGCCATGTGAATCTGGGTAGTCCTGACATGAAACCAAATCCTTGGATTTTTAGAATTTAGTTTCTCTGATTCTCACTGAAATAATTTTGCCATGACTATAAGGAAAATAATCTCAGATGTAGAAGTAGGAAACTTGGCATTGGATTTTATGATAACATGAGCTTGTAATACAAGAATGTTAAGACCTTAAGCTGCTTTTGGTTGGGCAATCTTTTTTTTCCTGGGAGGTTGTTTGTTTTTTAATATCAAGAACCAAAATGGAGAAACATTCTTTCAGCTTCCACAGATACTGCACACTCTGTCCAGCTTCTGGCCTGTCACAGAAGGCATCTGTTAAAATTTCTTCTGTGAGAAAACACAAGAAAGGGAAATTATTTTGCTCCTTGGGTTTTGGGAGGGCCGTCGGAAGCAGATCAAAGCACACAGCAAGGTTTTTCAGGATGTGCTTCATCTGGAGCAAAGTCACTGCTCCAGGTTCATATCAGTTTAGTGCACAAGGAGTTTAAACAAAGCCTTGAACGTGCTCTGATGCATTTGCAAAGCACACAGCACCAGAATTTTTATGCAGCTCACTTAGAGACAGGACTGTGAGTAACTGCACGTGTTGAACCAGCGCTTCCAGAGGAACTGCACTTGGCTGACACTGGGGGAGACAGATTTCAGGTAGTACTTTCAAGCTGAGAAGTGCCTGTGCTGTCACTCAAACCTTAGTTCTGATTCAGCCTTGGCTGAGATCCTGCCGTTGTTACTGGTTTTATTTTAGTTTGGGCAATTTGTTTATTGTTGACAATTTTTAATGATGCAGCACACACTATTTGGCTGGATAAATCTTCCTGGTGATTACTGCCCTCTGAAATGGCTCATAGATTTTTCTGAGTAGACAAGGGTTTAATTGGTTTAATCAAGGAATAAATAGCAAGACTGTCTTCTGGGGTTTCACTTTATATCCCTCAATCTTTAATTAATACTCAAGCAAAATCTGCAATCCCGGAGGGAAATACAAGAAACATTTTTGTTGCCTCAGGACACAGCTCCATGAGGTGACAAGTGCTCTTGATCTTATTACACCAGTAAAATTAAGGTCACTGACATTTTCCAGGACCTGCCCAGCATCCCCTGGGGTACTGTTAGAGGTTGCATGTTCCTTTTGAAATGTCTTGTAAGAAGGTACAGACTTAAATAAATTTTACCAAAAAAGGAAAAAGAAAAAAAATGAATGTTTCCGTTCAAATAATCCTATCTTGATCAATGCAGTGCAAAAACCCTTCTCAAGCTGCCTTTAGGATTCGTGTCTGGTACCTGTCATCCTCAGATGCTCTTAGGATTGATTGATTGATTGATTGATTGACTGACTGATAGATAGATAATACTTGCATCAAAGTCACTCAGTTGTTTTATTTTGCTCTAATTGCTTACCCGCTAAATTAAAATGCTTTAGTTACAGCTCAGAATAAGTTATTCCTGGCAGATCCTCCCAGCATTTGCTCTTCAAAATAGCAAAGAGTTTTCCAGTGCTTGACAGCATTTAGTATCTGCTTTCCAACCAGTGGCCTTTCCAAAGGGGATTCCAGCCACGACAGACACCTTGGCTGGCTCTGCAGGTGTGTGCTGCCTCCAAGAGCTGAAGAAACAAAATATGAATACCAAGTTTAAATTCCTGAGGGACAACAGCAACGTGTTAAAAGCACTGGCTCTGGAAAGCTGAGAAATAGTTCAAGTTGGGAGTGCATTCCTAAAATGTGTAAGGTGCAGAACCAGCAGCTCCATATTGTATTTAATAGAATAATAGAGTGATTTAGAAGCAGGTGAGGTTTGAGGGCAAAAGAATTGACCCATTTCCAGCACTTTGGCCATCCTGCCTACCAAATATTGCAGTATTTATCTAAGCTCCACAGCCATGTGAGGGAGCCTGGCTGTAACTAAAGGCCAGCTATTGCCATGAGCCCATGGACTGCCTTCTGGAGCAGCAGCTCCCTGGAACTCTGCTCCATTGTGACCTGCCCTAGTAGGGAAGGGTGATTCTCTTTCCCTGCCGGGATGTGAAGGTCCTCAAGATGCTGCTGCAAGCTGGGACAGCTCCACTCTTGTGCAGGATCTATGTTTGATTCTATATTTTCTAATTTTACAACGTCTCCAAATGTGCCCAAGGAGGTTTGATCATGGCTTAAGAGAGTTGCTTTAGAGAAGCATAAGAGCTGAGAGCCTTCTCTGAGGTGTGAAATTTGGAACAGTGGGTTTGAAAGGGATAAAGTATCCTTGCAGAGTAAAGGGGAGCGCTGTTCCAAGCACTAGGGGAGCAGGAACAGAAAGGCCTGAAAACAAAATCCAAAGGCAGTAATTCCAGCAAATCTTGTGAAGCCATGTGGAGTCCAGCACAGAGCGACACAGAGCCTGTGCTAGAGCAGGCAGGGAGGATGGCAGAGCCTCTGCATGAAGGATTGAGCTGCAGAATCTTCATTCAGAGGCATTGTTCTTTATTTTCCTGTAGCTCTGGCCCTCATTAGCCTCCAAGCCAGCAGTGCTTGCATGCCAGTGGGTAAGGAGGGAGTGAGGAGTTGGTGTTCCCTGCCCTCTGGCAGATGGCACACGCTCCTTTCACAGCAGCTCCAGCCCTTCCCACTGGGAGATGCATGCAAGTCTGGAAACTACCAAAGCACAATGTGGAATCTATTTCTGGGTAGTGTAGAGCATGTCCCCTTCAAATCCATTGCAACTACATCTAGCAGTGCTGTTTGCTGCATTTTTTAATGATTGTTGCAGTAGCAGCAGTGAAAGCACCAAAGGGGGAAGCTCTCAGGGTGTGCAGTGTCCCTGGCTCAGCAGCACTGGGGGCCACCAAGCCTTTGCAGAGCTTTTGTGCAGAGATCAGGAACAGCTTCATCAAGCATCAGTGTTCTTCAGCTGAGCACTCTTGTACGTTAAAGGGCTAATGAAGATTGAGAAATCAAAAAGCAAGGGCAGATTAAAAGTTTAGTGAAATTACTACTATGGATTACATGGATTTAGTTTATGGGGTGTGCTCATTAAGGAGGAAAACATGGGGTTTGTGTTGTTTTACTTGAGCAGAGTTTCACTTTCATCTTCCGTACTTCTCAGTTTGGTAGAGAAGAACAGGGCTCATCTGAGGCCAGAATTTGGCATTTTAAGTTCAGATACAGCTAAATCCTTTTTGGGCCCTCATGAGTAATGGTCCCTGTTCATTAGGAGAGTTTGACAGGGTAATTGCTTGAGGTGGCATCTCCTCTCCTGAAATGATCTCAAACAAGTGGGTCTTGCACAAGGTGGCTCCTTTTAAAGCCCAGGAGCCCTGGTGCAGTTGGAGCATTGAGCCAGGTGGTGTGAACGTCATTCCATGGCAAAAGGGGGGAAAAAGCAACTTGCAATAATGCATGTCAGGTTTGTGGGGCAACATCCTGCACTGAGACCCGCAGCACCTGTGGTGTCTGCAAGACTTCACAGTTCCCTGCTAGGCTCCAGATTTTGGCCCTGGCTGGAGATCACAATTAAAGGTGAAAAAGGTGTCTTGATAATGCTTAAAATCTAAAAAAAAAGTGCAGATATTTTTTCCATTAGCTTACCTCTGAATTTTTGAGTTATTCTTTTCTTAAAAGATTGTCTGAGGTTGTAGTTTTAAAAGAAATAATTTTCCATGTGAAGAAGGAACAGCCATAAGGAGAGTAATTATAATGGCATTTGAAATAATCCACTACTATTTCTTTGCCAAAACATCCCTCTGTTCTCATGTTTTGTTTTCCCAAGCTCTGAAATTTGTCCTGCAGTTTGCTAATGTTAAAAAGACAGACTAATCTACTGACATATTTCCAGATCAAATGTTTCTGTTTTCTAGCAATAAATTTGGCTGCCCTCCGATAGCAGTGATTTGTTTGAAAACCTAAAAATCTTTAAATGTTGCTAATTGCTCTGAAAATGTTAAATTAGACTTTTGAACAGGAACATTTGCAAATGGAAAATGTTGTACATTTAAACTTTGTAATGCTGGCTTTCCAAATATTCCTTTAATATTCAAATCAGTTGCATCAGTTAAGCAAAACCTAGAGGTAGATTTGGACTCCCTCTCACTTTTTATTGCTGGCCCTAACACACAAATCAGAGAGGATGTATTTCTAATGCAAGAATGTTCTCCAAACCAGTAAATCTGGGATTATCTCTTCGGACTGATTATGTCAAAGCTCTTTAGTCACAGCACTTTTGGAGAGCTAAAAATAAACAGCAGCAGGGTTTATACATTTATTCTCTACCTAAATAATCTGCACGTATTGTGTGTGTCTGTCTACAATGTGAGACGTGGTATCTGGACTTAATGTTTATTTATAAGAGCTCTTTTCCTAGGAAGGATTTTGGCAAAGGGTTTAAACCAAACTGTCTTAAGAGAATCACCCATGGGATAAAGTCTAGAGCAAATTGAAAGGAGCTGGGTTCAAACCAGAAGTGCTTGCAGCAGCAGCTTGACAACAGAGCAAAACTTGGCCCCACGTGTCTCGAAAACAAATGAAAACTGGTTCTTTTCTTTCTTAACAGTGATGAAACAATCTTATGCCATCAAATACAGAGAAAGGTAACCCAGATTTCAGTGCCACAGTTTTGCAGTGTTAAAGATCTGGGAATTTTGTGCATTTAATTTGTGTGAGAGCAGACTGAAGTTCCTACAGCAGTAGCAGGAAGTTGGGCATGCTGTCATTTGCCTCCTGGCCCTGAAGAATGTAGGAGAAAAATCTTCTGAAGAAGAAACACTTTACAAAGAATTTTTAGTTGGATACGTCAAAGATCTGTGGATGCCTCTCCATGTAACTCTTTACTCCTGTGCAGTCTCTCCCATTTCACAGGGTGATGCTGCATGCTCAGGAGAAAATGGAGCCAGGGCTTCAGGTACACAGCAGGTCAGGGCATGCTGCATGAGGAAACAAAATGGGAAAAAGAAAAATATTCTAAAATCATTTTGTTCTTGTTTAAATTCAGCAGTGGATTGCTCAGAAATGGTTTGATGAAAGTAGGCAATATAAACACTTAAAATAGTGCTGGAGGCATAAGTCTTGCATTGGCAGAGGTGGAATGGATGGAATCCAGTTCATTCAGCTCCCGTAATTCCGCAGGTATTGGAAGAAGTTCTGCGTGTTATACCAATAAATCACATGCTGGGACTTCAGTTTGGAGCACATCTCCAAAACTAAGCCTTATTGACTGAATCAGTTAATTGGGAAACAAGGCATTTCCTGACATTGTAGAAAACATTGCACAAATATGCAGCAAAGATATTTTTCTGAGTATATTTACAAATGTAAATATACTCATAATATAAATATGAATGCATATATTTTCCTATGTTGTGGAATAATGGGAACAGTGTTCTTGGTTGCACAGACTTTATTACCAAGTCTCTCATGAAACATTGTAAAACAGCTCTTCATGTTCATGTTGGCTGTCACCTGACTTTCTACAGGTAAACATTGGAAATGTTTGGCAAGTTGCTCGTATTCCTAGTAAAAAAAAGTACATTTGCTTTCTTGGAATGAAAGAATTACTGTCCTTAAGAGTGGTCATTGTCTGCCGCAGTGTATTTTCTGTAGGAACGTGTTTTTCATTTTTCCTTTTAACTCCTGTGAAACTGATCCTACAACCCCAGTAATGCCTATTTTTGTAACAAAAGAAGGAATGGAGTCCATCCAGTCCTGCTCCCACCAACAGAACATTTCTGAATTGGTTTTACATCTAACTTGAGCTTTGGGGTTTGATTTTTTTTTCTTAATATTTTTTTCTTAATTTTTTTTTTTTGGGTTTTGTTGGGTTTTTTTGTGTGTGTGGTTTTTTTTTTTTTTTTTTTTTTTTTTTTTTTTTTTTTTGTTTTGTTTTTGGTTTTTTTTATTTTTTTATTTTATGTATGAGAATAGAGGGTATGGCCTTTGTGTTCCCCTTTGTCTTCCTTGTGTGGTCCTTGCTCAGGCGTTGCCTCAGCTGAAGTAGTGCCTGAATTCACAGGTTACCTGTTCAGAGCAGGGATTTACATTAGGATTATATTTACCTCTTGGTGAACAGTATCATCCTCATCACACCCAGCTGATTCTAAGCTCAGTGCACTCAGCTGAAAGGTGTGATAGTATGATCATGGTGATGAGAACAGTGATCTCAAACCCATCACTCAGTGTGGTGGAACAGTGACTCAAATTCCTACTTCAATATATCTGTTCCTGCAATCAGTTATTCAAGGGAGTGTTCTCACACTGAGAAAGACAAAACCTGTTCTCACTTGAAAAGGTAAATCCAGAGTAGTTCCTTCAAATTTAATTAAACCAATGCACCTGGAAAGTGAATACAGACCTGGGCTTTAGGGACACTGTTAGGACGTGTGAGAAGAGCCATTTGTCCTTTGTGGCATTTATTATACCTACAATATTTTTCAGCTTGTTCTTGTAGTGAACTTATATTACAAAATTAATCTTTGCACTGACTTTACTATAAAAGCTGTGAATTTATTAGCAAGATTTTTTTTTTCCAAGTGAAAAGAAGCTATTTCCTTTCCCAAGAACACATTATTCCAGAAGGGAGAAGAGGCAGTGTGCTGCCCACGCACAGCATGGCTCACATGCACACACCACTCACAAGGTGTGCAGTGTTCTCACCACACACTCCAAACCTGTCCATGTGTCTGTCCTTACTGAGCCCTGCTTGGGCTCTTTCCATTCACACAGAAGCTTTCCAGAGACTATAAAGCAGCTTAGCCTGCATGTCAAGTGTAGGGTTTAAACCTTAAAAATCAGCATGGATGGCCTTTTATTGTGTGGGTGAAGACTGTGGGAGCATGTCCAGAATTTGGGCTAGAGAACATGTAAAAAACATTTTTTTTCTTTTTTGTTCTTTCTGCAAGAAGATAGTTAATGATGCTAGAATAGTAATAATGGAGTTGTTTGGGTAGAAATGATCTTAAATTCCCCCTCATTCCACCCCCTGCCGTGGACAGGGGCTCCTTCCACTCTCCCAGATTGCTCCAAGCCCCAGCCAGCCTGACCCTGGACACTTCCAGGGTTCGTGTTCTGAAGAGCTGAGTGTGCTTTACAATGTGATCCCACATTTGCTCAACTTCCTCTTGACCACCCTGCCTCCCTCAGGCTGTAACCAGTGAGATGGCCGTGTTAATATCCTGCTGTGTTAATTGTCTGCAGCTCCAGTAATTAACAAGAAATGTCACCAGTCTGTGTCAGGAGTCTCATACAAAAGAATTCTCTTTATTGCATTGGGAATTGGAACCTCCAGTCCGGGTTCTGGCTCTCTGAAGACTCCACATTTTGTTTTTAAAAATCTTGCAGTTAGCAAGAAAAAGACAATTCTGTGTTTGAAGGTGTCATAATGGTTGTTACAACTCCAGACTCCACCTGGAATTCCTTGTTTTGGGATGGGTAAGCCTCTTTTGGGTTGCTGATAGCATTTCTTGTTGGTTTTTAGCCACGTGACGCAGACAACGTCCTGGATCCATCCTGTCACGAGCGCTCTGGGCTTGCTGTGCTCCGAGGAGGAGGAGGATGGCATCAGAGACCTTCCCGGGCCCAGGAGCTGAGGACAGCTGTGGACAGAGAGTAGTTTGTCTGGTTTTAGTCCCTTAGTGAGCACATGCACAGGTTTTAGTCTACCTGCTTTCTAGTGTGATGTAGTAGTACCTGGTGACATTTCTCCTCAGCAAGCTGGACAAAGTTCTGCTGGTTTTGAGATGGGTTTGTTGATGTGTGCTACAAAGGATGCAGGTGCCACAGGAGTCCTTAATTTGCCCCATTTTGGTGTGGCAGGGATCTCACCTCAGGGCCCATAATTTCCCTGACCTGAAGCTGAATTTTCCAGGTCAGCTGAAATTTTCACAGCTCTGAGCAACATGAGATTTAAGATGGGACCACTGGTGGTAGATTCCAGCTGATGGTTGACTGAGATGCAAAGTGAGGTGGGGGTTTTGAGCCAATGCTAGTGAGAATAATGGAGATGACTTAACTGAAAAATCTTATTTCTATGGGAGAAATCTTCAAATAAGTTTTGCTACTGGAAATTTAGTGATTTATTACAAATATTGGAGCCCTGATGACTTTTTAAACAAATACTCACTAAGATTGGTTGTTGAGCTTTAGAAAATGTGTCTTTGATAAGTTGTCAAGTAAAAAGAAAGTTTTCATAGAGGACATCATACTCTGACAACAATATGAGGCAATATGAAAATTATTCTACTTTTGTACTCTGCTAAACTGATACAAACACACATCAAATACTTCAGTGGAAGCTGTGAAGTTTCAAGTACAATGAAACCTGTGAAACCACCTCCAGGATCAGCAGAAGTCAGTCACCTCCTCAGAACTGGTCTTTTAAGTAGAACAAAATCATTTTATACACATCGGTGATGTTTTAAAGAGGATAAAGAAAATTATGGGGGGTGCTAGTGCAAGTTAAATGAACAGGTTTCTGTGTACCTCAATAGCACAGGATATTTTAAATCTCATCATTCACAGCACAATGTCTGATGTCAGCTTTGTCAAATGTATGGTTCTGTGCTACATTTTTCTGGAGGCTCTTTATATGTGTGTTGTGTATATAATGGTGGGTGTTACTAATGAATGAGACACACCTGAACCTGCAGAAGCACTGATGGATGGTATGCCAAAGGAAATCTTTATCTCTGCTTCAGTCCAGGAGGGAGAAGGGGATTGTGGCAGTGTGAGGAAGGCACAGGCTGCAGTCACATTTTTTGAGGTCTGGCATTGGCATTCAGCAGGTGTGGCACTGGAGTTAAGAATCCTTGTCCTCTGAGGAATGACAATCAAAACCAGACTCACTCTCAGTTCTGGTGCCTTGACCATGCTCTCTGTCCTCAGCAGTGCAGAGCTGTGCCAGGTCAGGCTCACTGGAACAGTTGATCCTTTTGAACCAAAATAATTCACCTTTTTTTGAAATCCAAGTCAGGCCTCTGAATAGCAGCGCAGTAATCTCCTGCACTTGGCCAGAGATCTGGAGAGCACATCACCAAATGTTCTTCCTGAAGCTCACAAAAGAGGCCTTTACAGGCTTTGCAGGAAGTAGATGTCAGGGTATATTGAATAAGCAAATAGGAAAAATTTGTTTTGTACTTTCAACTAGGTCAGACCCAAATTATCTGTGAATCTACACAGGTGGTGTGGATTAGGGGAAAAAAGCTTGCTCAGCAGACCCACAGTAACTTACATTTCTAAGAAAACTTCTCCTAGGAATAACACATGAATGGTTTAGCCATATTTGCTCCAGTGGTTCCTGCATGCTCCACAGACTCCTTTGTGCTCCCAGAGAGCTCAGGCCAAAGGGACAGAGCATGTGCTTCAGTTTCAGACTTGGACACTCCAGAATCATTTTTATTTAAATCCCTTTTCTCAGATTGGCACAGACTCATGACCTACAGAAGATATGTCATCTGAATTCCTTGTGGTATTTGCTGTAGTAGTGACTTGGATGCTTTATAACAGCACTTTCTGTTCATACTTCAGGGATATCCAGCCTGCACACAGATTCCACTCCCCAGTTCTGCTCAGCAGAGGTTTGAGCCACCACTTGCCTCTTGCAGCCTGGTGGCTGTGTCAGCCAGCTGGGTGCTCCAGAGGGGAGCAGCTTTTTAGGGATGGGGACTGTGGCTCAGGCAGGCTCTGCACGAGCAGGGGCTCCACGGGGAGCAGCTTAGAGCTGTCCTTGTGCTGGGGGACAGCTCTGCACGTGCTGCCCTTCCCTTCACCCACACCCTCAGAGTGTGCAGCCTGCTGCGCATGGGGACAATCTGCCTGCTCCTCTCACTGCCACCTCCCACAGACCCCAGTGTGACACAAACCTGGAGCCTCTTCCTCTCTCTCTCTCTTATAAACTTGCCTAGAAATTAAAGATGTTAGAAATAGATCTCTGCATCTCTTCTGCTGCTCCAGTGAGCGTTTCTCTCCTCAGATAATCCACCCGTTCACATTCTCTGGGGTTGAGAATACATTTTCTTACCTACAATCTCCAAATGTTCCAATCTATTTTTGTACACTGGTATACTTGTTTCCTAGGTTATTTCTCTTGATCTCCCCTTATCTCTTCCTTTATGTGAAATAGTTTTGTGAAAATTATTTTGCTTAGGCTGAACTGTGTATATTTGAGAAAATGGTTCTAGTATAACTTGGAACAGAATTTGTAAAGAGCAGCTTTCAACATATGCAGCACTGTAAACAGCAATTTTTCATTTTTATTCCTAAATTTTAAAAATTAAGTGGAAAAGATACTAAAGTGCATGTGACAGCCTTTAAGTTAATAAAACTACACCTTTATATTATAATGAATCTGCCCCACATAACATTCTCCATCTGTTGAAGAGCCTCTTGTAACAGACTGCTTTAGGAATGGTTTGGTTCATTTCTGACACTTCAGGAAGTACCTGGTGCCACTGAGGTAAGGAAAGGAAAATCCTTTAAGAAAAATATTTGTGGTTGTAGAACAGGCTGGGCTGTGCAGGGCTGACTGTGGGCAGGACTCTCCAGGAGCTCAGGAAATGCTGCTCTGGCTTGGCTTGTAAAATGTTCCATTTTCTGGGAACTGATGGGATTCTTAACCCTCAGCTCAAGACACACAGGACTCCCAACCAAGCTCCAAAATTCGGTGCTTTTTGCAAGCGCTGCTCTGAGTGACTTTGGTGTGGCTCTATTTTAAGCCAGCAGCAAAAATTTAAGTCAGCTCAGGAGCCTTAGTTGAGTTCTGTGCTCCTGGTCCTTGTGTGTTACCAGCACTCCCCACTCCTGCAGGGAGTGAGCCCATCACACCAGTTCAGACTGGCACCTGTCAGGCCAGGCACTGGGGCCAGCTTTGCAGAGATGTTCAGCAGCTTAAACATGTTCGTGGAGTTAATGGGAATTAGGCACCTAACCTACTTAGATGCTGCTATAAATGCTGCTAGGCATGTTTAGGTACCTAAATACCTTAGTAAATCTTTCCCCTGGCTGCTTGCAGTGATAGTGCACCAAAAATCAAATACCAGTGACTAAAGCCTCACCTTTGTCCTCTGTAACCAGCTTTGCCTTTCCCTGAGGATTCTTTTCATATAACACTAAAAATACCAGCTAGCTCACAGGTTGTACCATCCAGGCTCTGCTCATATTTTCTGGTGGCTTGATTATTTATTGCTCATTCTAAATTTTTTCCACCAACTGTGCTGATGTTGGCATGGATTTAATAGGTTGGTACTTTCACAACACTCAGATAAGTTATTTTATTACAAGATAATACAGCTGTTATTTTATTTATTTTATTGCAAGATAATATGCTGTTTACAGCAGTGCTCAAGACTCCAGAGCATTTTTCCAAAGCACACATAAGCTGTGTTCTTCCTTAAGAAGGATGTTGATAGAGACATTGAACTGCAGCTACACAATCCTTATTATTCACTGAGGGCTCCAATGAGGGAGGTTGCTGAAACGACCCCTCATCCTGATGAGGAGGAATGCAATTTCTCCAGCCAGTCACTATGGGGAATTTTGGTTTTATTGTTAGGCTTCTTGGCTAAAAGCAAACCATGAAAAATCAGTAGTTTTGCTGCTGTTTCACATAAGTCACTATTTCACCTTGACCTCCAAAAGCTACGCTCTGATCAGAAACGTCTTCATCTCCTCTCAAGTACCCTGCCTGTCACCTACCCACAAGGCAGTATTTCCCTGTGGTCCAATTATTATTATCATCAAGAACTATCCTTGCTCTTGTATGTGAAGAGAATTCATTAAAAATGATTGAAATGGAAAAAGAAATAAAATTATGTTTCTTGCCTGAAATAGAAATGTAACAATAACAGCACTTAAATGGGAAAGAGAAAGGATCCAAGGAAAGCAAAGTATTGGGGTTCCTGCTGATGTTTTCATTTTCACTCCAAAGGCTGGTAATGCATCCCTGTTCCTTTCCAACCCCACTGTTCTGACAACAGCAGGAGCATGGAGTTCTCCAGGGGCAGGGGAGATCTCAGGCCCTGGCTGAGCTGCACATTTTAATCTCCAGACTGAGCCACTGGGGACCCATCGTTAGGGGCTGTAATTAGCCACTGTGGGGCTGTAATTAGTCACTGTGGGGCTTACGTGTTCCAAGCTAAAGACAGCTGCTCATCACTGATGGCATGGCATGAGCAGGAGCAGAGGGGCCCACTAAGAACCTGCCTGGCACTCTCAGACCATATTACACCATCAATTAAATGCAGAACTGTTGTAAATAATAAAAATACAGAGGATCAGGAAATAGGCACTAACTGTTGAAGTATGGCTGTCTTGTTACTTGGCTAATTGAAAGATGCAACCAAAAGGAATTCTGGTACTAACTGAAATGTGTAAATGCAATTACATCTTACTCCTTTCTCTGCTCAGCTTTGGGCATGCAGTCCAGCCCTTGAGCCTAAACTCTGCTGTGCTTAACCCATTCTGGCTGCAGATGCTGAAGCAGCACAGTCCTGCAGGCTCTGCTCCACTTAGAGTCCTGCAGAGAATGATGCAAAAGGCAAAAATGAAATCAATAGTAAATGTTCACTAACAGGAAAACTCCTGTGGCTGGCTGAGGATAACAGAAAAAATGTTTTACTGCTGTGCTCAGAGGTTGTTTGGCACAAAACCCCGATGTCTGTTTCAGACCAGGTTTGTTATTGTTGCTTGTGCCAGTGTTTTGGATACACAATTTAACCCACCTACAGGAAACTGGAGGAAAAGGCCCTGGTAATTTCACCACATTCATAAGAATGCAGGTTCTCATTTATAAGAAAACTCAGTAGTCATCCTGACTGACATTTTGAACAGCACCAATGGCTGCTCCCAGGGAGCTGTTCTGGGCCCGGGACACTTGCCTGGAGCATGGGGGGAATTAGCAATTCAGCTTCTGATGTGGCTGAGGGAAATTACAGCTCTCCAGGTAAGGAGAAGGACTGAGTTCCTTTTTTTGCTGTAGCCAGAAGGGAAAGGGCTCTGGGGCTGGACTGAGGACAAGGGCACCCTGCCAGGAGCACCACCACCTCCCTGAGCTCAGGAGCTGGATCCCAGGGAGTGTTACCAGGGGAGCTCTTCCTTGCTCTGACAACTTTTAGCTCATTGTAGTGGAAAGCCCTCAATCCAAAAACCAGTGTGCTCTGCAAAGGCACCAACAAGCTGCAGCTGCAGGCAGGGAGGTGAATGAGCAGAGATGGGCAGAGCAGGCTGTAATTCCTGGCCAAAGCCAAGGCCACGGCTCAGCCTCCTCCCTCTGTGCCCACTGCACCCAGAAATTGTTCTTGGATCCATCCATCTGCAGCTCTCCTGTCCTACCCAGTTCTGATCTGATCCCTCCTCTGGAGCAGAGCAGTGCTCAGCTCACTCTCCTGGCACTACCATGTTTCCCAGGGAAGGACTGCAGCTCTAATAGCTCCCAAGTGGGTAAATTGAGTTTGCAGTAATCCCAAATACCTGAGATAAGAAGCACAGCTCTGCCATGGAGGCTGAAGGCTTTAGAAGCAGGGAGGCGCAGGGACTCGGATGGATGTACGTGCCTCATGTCGTGTCTCTGCCAGGGCTGGAGCCTAATTGGATTTCACAAATGTGACTTCTGTGCCTCTTGATCACAAAACCAAATTAGACTTCAAGAAATTCGGAATAAATCCATACCTGAAAGTTTGCCTAAAAAGAAAAAAGAAAGAAAAAAAAAAAAGTCTTATTCCAGCTCTTCCTCTGCCTCAGCAGGGGAACAAAATTAAAACTTCAGAACTATTGCTTTAAAACAAATAAGCAAAGCACAGCCAGCAGATCTGAATTCCTGGGTGCATTGAATAAAATCAGTCATGTGATAATGATGGGATTTTCTAGAACACCTTTTAGGCATGCAATTTCTGCATTAAATCTATTCAGATGTCCCTAGAACATCTGCTTCTGTAAAATGGGAGTAACTGCCACTTTTTACAGTACACTGACAGCTACAGATAAAAGCCTGGTAATTGCTAGCAGGAAATACTGCCTAACCAGAGATTTTCTTCAAAGTTAACTTGCCAAAATTCTTAAGACTATTGCACACAATAGCCCTGTGCCGGTTCACACAACTTTGGGAGGTGGAGTACGCGTTAAAATTGTAGGTAACAGTGGGATTGAAACAGATTCCAGCCTCCCTTGAAGGCGGATCAGACGCGGCTGACGCTTGGAGCCGCGGCAGCAGAGGGAGCAGAGCAAATCCCCAGATTTGCTGTTAATGTGACCTGAAATCAGTGGGAGCTGCTTTAGCACGTGGGTGCCATGGGCTGCTCGGCTTCCCTTCAGGGAGACGCGGGAACACCTGCTAAAGCCCCGGGCTGCCCCGAAAGAGAGGAGCCATTTATAGGCACTGCCCGGGAAGATCCACAGCAACGCCGTCCTGGCTGCTTTTCATCTCCTCCCTCTCTGCCTATGTTTATTCATGAATCAGGGTGCAGGGGAGATGAAAAGGCTGCTGGCAGACTTCTCCCCGGAGTCTCCACTTGGAATGGTACCACATTTCCAGGGAAGCCTCACTTGTGCTCCCAGCAAGGTTGATCCTCGTGGGAACACCATCATTCCTCTGCAGCTCTCAAGGCAGGCAAACATTATCTTTATCATCCATACACTGAGGCACACAAAGTCAGTAAATCTCATCTGCTTTGGTGAGAGCCAGAGATGGAGTGAGATTTTACTGCTCTTGAAAAACCCATATGGAAAAATCCATATTTTGATGGATTAGCCCGGTGCCAGGCTGTCCCTCTGGTCTTTACAGCAGCCACTTGAACATCTGTAAAACAGCACCTAAAAACCAGGGGACTGCTGGCATACAGGGCTCGAGCAGAGCAAGCTCTGCTACAGAAAACCCAGCTGAGATCTTTCTTTGTAAAAGGGAATAGCAGCTAGTGCAACAGAAAAGAGAAATCCGTGCCTGAATGAAAGTGACATTAGGGAGGACTTCTGAGCTCAGAATAGCTCCTGCCATCCTCTGTCACAGCCTCACTCCGTGAGCCAGGGAGAGGCTGCCATGGTTCTCAGTTCTTGTAGACAAAGTCCTCTGCCTGGAGAACCTGCAAACTGGAATAAAAATCAGTCCGATTTTTGTAATTTTGAGGGGAAGTGTTAAAAATATTAAAAAGAAATCACATCTCCTAGGAAAGCCTATTGGGTTTTTCAGTTGATTTCAAACTCCCATCTGTTGGTGCTGTTGGTGCTGCTACTGCATCACAAAGGGGTCTCTGCTGACAAGCTTGTTCTCTAAATAAAGCAAAGCCACAGCATTTTATGTCTGCAATCACAGTGGGTGTTAGTTACATGGTCCTCTCCCATGGACTCATGCATGTTTTACTTTTTATTCAAATTTACAAGCACACTCAGACGACAGCAAATCCTATGTTTATTATAAAGCCAGTATTCCCTTTGCAGAAAAGCCAGTGGTATGGACCACCTTAGACCCTTGTCTGACCCTTATGCCAGAAATAAGACATGTCCACAAATTTCTTTGAATTTCAAGCCCGGTCGCTGTGGCAGGGAGCTGTAGCAGCTGCCTTTTAACAGTGAGAGTGAATTGTTGTAGTAGAGATCAAGAGCAACTAATCTTAGCATAACAAAGCCTTTGACTGACTTCCAAAGGACCTCAGTGCAACTCTTAAGTAAATCCGTCTCACCTACTCACAACACAGACCAATCAAGGTGTTTTCTTGCAGGACAGCATCTCACAGTGTCCCCGGACCCCCAACAGCCACGTCCATCACCTGCTCCGAGGGGCTGAGGGTGGCTCAGCTCTCAACAACCCCCAGCACCTGTCAGGATCAAAACCCCCAAATCCAACTGGGGTCTGAGCAGTTTTCCTATGAGGAGCATTGTAAGAGGGTTTGTGCAGAAATCTGCAGTGACTGAGGTCGATGCTGACACTGTTACCGAGCAGACACCGCTGAGCAGCCTCTGAGCAGCTCAGTGAAGGGGCTTGAGGGATGGAGGATCTTCATCCACAAAGGATGTTACTGTGAGGTTTAGAGAAATCTAATGTACTGCTCTAAGACTTCCTACTGGAAACAAGTACCTGGTTGCTGTGTACAAGAGGTTTGCAACCTGTCAGTGTCGTAAAAGACCTTGTTACCTTACATATCTAAGAAATCCCACAGTAACTCTGGCAAATACTCACCTGGCATACAGGAGCTACCCCCTTAAGATCCCCCTACCTGATCCTACGGGAAACAGGGACAAAGAGAGAGAGACAACACTGATGAAAACTCAGTGACTTTTCCAAGATCGTGCAGCAAGTGGTGGCAGGGGTTGGAGAGCCAAGGTCACCAGCCTGGTGCTTTCACCCCTGCACTGAACTGTCTCAATAAGTGAAGGCTCTGGATCAAGTGTAAAGGTTTAAATTACAAGAAAATTTTATTCTTCAAAAACTGTAGTAAAAAAAAAAAGGTCTCAAAACTTTTTTATCTCCTGCTCAAGAAAATAAAAAAAAAAAAAAAAAAAGGTCTCATAACTTATAACTTTTTTATCTCCTGCTCAAGAAAATAAAAATAATAAGATGATATGAGCTTCTAGCAGAAAGGACAGGTTTTCCAGGAAAGAATTCACACAATATAATAGTTGACAAGTCAGTTAGATAATGACCAAGACAAAATAATGATGTTGGATATCTGAGCAAAGCATCAGAGAAATGTTCCCAAAATCTTGTCTAAAAGTCTGCAGCAGCTGACGTTTTGTTTCTGTTGCATGGAAGCTTCTTGGCCATGGAGGGATTGCCCTGCCCGATGGCTCCAGGACAAAGAGGAAGGAGTTCCCCAAGGAGAAAAACAATCCCCGAGTTGTACAAGCACAAATGCAGAGTATTGTGAGGGGCTGAATGTGCTGAATGGAGCCAGCGGATGGGATTCGGTATCCATGGCAGCTGAGGAGGTGACTCATGGCACCACTATAAATACAAACTTGCCTGCAAAGAGCACACGAGTAAAAACTGCATTTGTACTGTGTTTGCACAACAAGCTTGAGACACCACTTCTCCCAGGGCTCCCAGCGCATCCCTCAGGATGAGATAGTGGTGTGGAACAGGAGAGACCCCACAGTCCCCCTACTCATCGCACGCCGGCAGTGGCAGCACATCCCGGGCTGAGGGAGGGATCGTGCCATGCCACGCCACGAGGGCACCAAAGCAGGGAGGGAACGTGGCTGGGTACAACTGCAAGAGCTCAGCTTACAGTAATTCAAAATGTTTGCTTCGCTCAGGAACAAGCCCCCGGCAAGGGCAGTGCCATCGGTCACTAGGAACAGAGTGATGGCACAGGAGGAAGAGGTGGCTGCTAATGGGATAGCCATTAAACAGCTGCACACCACCTCACCTGGATCTCTCCCGGGAAGGAAGAACACAGCACTAGAATAATTGAAAGTTCCTAGAAGGAATCGCAGCCCTCGTAAAGACATCAGGCAGAGCTCTGCTGGCAACCTGGAATTCGCATCAGCAAATAGTTCGGGATGTTTGCGCTTGCAGAGGAGACTGCAACTTGCCTGCCTAGGAAGAAAGGGGGAAAGGCAGAAAGGCAGGCTCTCCAAAGTGAGAGGAGTGCCATTTGCTCGGGAGCGGAGGAGCTCAGCGCCCCTGGGGCGGATGCAAAGCCGTCTCGGGGTTTCAGACCACGCTCCTCCCCCGGCCGAGGGAACGAGGGCGGAGGGACCCGCTCGCTGCTCCGGCTGAGTGGGGATGGCTGTGAGTGAAGCACTGGGGAAACACAGTTCACGGCTGCTCTGCCGTCAGAGGTCTTTAAGAGATAGAAATAGGACTTTTAAAAATACTCTACCGAATTCTTAATGATTTTTAGGAGGCACAAATAACGCTCTCATTACAAGAACCTTCTCTCCGCATTGTTTAAACATCCCCTGGCTCGGCGAAGGTGGGAAAAAAGTCAGAAAGCTGATTTGGTTCAACACTTTGAAAAATGCTTTGAAAAAAAATAGTGATAGACAAGCACTTCCTCTCCATTCAGGGTCACAAACCAGATGAAATCTCACTGCTCTGGTAATTTTTCACAGGTGTTATTGTATGGCTTGAGATTCCAATAAAATGGAAATGTAATCAAATTGGAATCCTATTAGTATGTACCTTTTGTAGGATTAGCAATTTCACAGTATATTAATTTTTTTCCTAGATTAGTTTAAATGTGTAACAGCACTTGATTTAACAGAGCTGCATGGGCAGACACTATTTCAACACTGTGAACATCTGTTCCGAGTTACCAAAATTCCAACTCAAAAACAAATATTTCCCCTATAAATCAACCCAAACATTATTCTGAGTGTTGTAACAGATGCAAAACGATTCTGGCTCCCTCTGCCCTGTGGTTTGGCTCTTTCCTTAAACTTGATGTGAATATATTTATTTAAACACTTCAAGAAATACACATCTGAAACGGCTATTTAAGCTTCCTTGGAGTGTGTCTGATGTTGGTTCAACGTTTATGGTCAGTTGACAGACTGCCTCATTAACAACAGATTCTATTAATTAGTGTAAGCTCTGGTTGCAACTTTGCAGATAAACCTGTTCTGGAGCAGCACCTAAAGTCCCATTCAAATGTTCTGAACACTTCAGCCCAACAGCACAGTAGTGATGAGCCTGAGTTTGTGAGAGGGGCAGAGTTTATTTTGGGGTTTGTATTCATTCTCTTCTGGCCTGTTTCAGTGGGCTCTTTGCCCCCATTGTTACTGCTGCTGGTCATCTGTCATGAGCTAAATGAATCAGAAGAGGTATTGATTTTTCTGGCATAAAGAAATGAGATTTGTTTACTAAACATGAAATTTGGAAAGAGGCTTTACAAGAAGGTTCCCAGTTAATGGTCTGAGTATGTGAATAAAAATATTTACTTAGGCAGAAGCAGCAATTCCATACTTTGAGGTGTTTAATTGCATTAAGCTTCATATGAGCAACTGGGATACAAGATTTATTTTTTTTTAATAGTTTATATGTAACAGCCAGACAAAGAGAAAACTGAATTGTGGTACCATAAATAACTACAAACTCCTGTATAGAGAAAAATCCTTTTAGTTCATCCCTCCTTGCACAAAATACCCTTTGGGGGCAGAAACAAGGCCATGCTTTGAGGATGACATTTTGGAGTTGTTAATAATTTTCTGTCTTAAATGCTTGGAGAAAAACAGTGTGTGTGGACTAAATATAACCCTGCCTTTAGTGCTGGTTGGGAAATGGGAGTCCCAGGCCAGTTCTCTCTCACAAACAATGGGAACACTGGGCCATAGGGAGACAGGAGGATAGCAAAGGGAGCACTGCAGGACCCAGGAGTCTGTGTCAGTCATGGGAACCACACAGGGGGTTCAGCCATAAGAACCTGCATTATATTCCCTTGAAGGGATAACAAAGTTGTTGTGAAGTTGAGAGCCACATTTTCCAAAGGCAATTTGTTAATAAGGCATAGCAGTAGAAATACTAGGGTGCTACATATATGTAAACCTGCATAAAAGTGCGCACTTTGTTCAACATTTCTGTTTGTAAAGAGATCAGAACCCATTCTATATGCAGTAGGCTACATCCTTCTATCGCATTATACATTAGCTTTATACATTGTTAATTAGACCTAATTTAGACCTCAAAAAATCTCATTAAAATTCTGATTAGTGCTGTTGGCAAGCAGCCATCTAAAAAGCCTCTATTTCTTTCTTTGATAAGTTTGAAGCTGCTATAACAAACAGTAAAAATAAGATCACAGCCTTCTTTCTCATGCCAATCAACATAATGTATTCTCCAGGTCAAAGTCATTTAAGGGAAAACACAGGAGGAGAACATCTTTATCTCCCTGCATGGATGCTGTCAGGTGGCTATAGAAAATTATATGTTTATGCCCTTTGGCAGTTAAAAAAACCAACCAAACAAAAAACCCCAAACCCAAGAAACTTGTTATGAAAAAGCCAGTTTTAAGCCTTCAAAACTAACTTACTCTGCAAGCCAATTAAGTAAAGGCTTTTTTAAAAGGCTTTAAAAATTAATGGGAATAACAATATTACAAAGCTGGTTTAATATTAAAACAGTTCTGTCTGATGTTTTCTGCATAACTTACTGCCTGATGCTTTCCATACAGCTTGTAGTCTAAATGCCTGGCCAGGAAAACATACAGACAAGAATATCTTTAGTCCAAATACAGTCAATTATGCTCCCACATTGCTGCAGATCAGAGCAGATAACTTTAAAAGAAATCATGGCATAAAAAAAAGTCAAAGGCAGAACAAAGCAACAAATAATAGCAGGGCTGCTCTCCTTCCTTGTGCCTGTGTATGTTGAGAGGTTGTTAAGATACAGCTGCCAGCTATCATTGTATTCATCTCAGTTAACTTAAACATTTCACTTTAATGCAGAAAAACTTTACACAGCTGAGTGCTACTTGAAATGGCAAGCACGAGGTGTCTCTTTCAGTGTGCAGTCGCTGTGCACACCTGTCCTTGCAGGAGACCCAAGCAATGAGCCTGGGCTCGCAGAGGAGCCGCCAGGACTCTGCAGAGCTGCTTACTCCAGCAGAGGAGAGGGAGGAGGGCTCTGCTCTGTCCCTGTCCCTCGGAGCACAGTCTGCAGTGTGCAGCTGCTCCGTCCTGCGTCACCCTGGATGCTGGTAGGACAAAGCCAACATATGTTTATGGGAAAATACCACCTTTTCCTTTTCCTGATAAACACCCAGCCATGCCACTGAAATCCAGCCTTGGGATGCTTTCTGTCAGTAAAGCTGCGTCTGGGTTGGAATATAAATTTAAAAAAAAAGTCCAACTTACTCTATTTTTCCAAGCCTTTTTAAACTGTAATCTTTAGAGGTCTGATTAGACCTTTCTATATCAAACAAAGTAGGGAGATACACACAGAATCCAGGGTGCATTTGCCTCTTAAGGCAGTGCTCAGTCTCTGTGTTGCATTGATATTTGCATAAGCAGGTTTTCAAAAACCTGGGAAGCCTGGTAGGCTGATATTTAACATATTCTGATATGATATGACAACTAGTTACCAGCTGAAATTCCTGATGAGAGATTTAAATAGAACAAAATGGGCCATAAGAGAGGTGGTAATTTAGCAGAATGCTCTGGCTGGGTGTACCTGGGGTACCCAGGAAGGGCACTGTGGGCTGGCAGCAGTGTCAGGAATCTGCTCAGGTACTGCATGGAACTGAGAGGGGGAGTGCACTAAAAAAGAGGGGAAAAAGAACACCCCCAGTCTCAGAAACAACATTTAATTAATATAAACCTGCAGGACAAACTGCATACAGTTAATAATGTGCATTTCTGCACTATTTGCTGCTGTTACAGTAATTCTTTCATTAAAAGACATACCATGACTTTTATTGCCTTTATGTTCAGAAGCCTGATTTTTGTCTGTAGGAATTTTCCCAGTCTTCCACAGAAGGTCAGACTTTCCTGCCAAAGATAAGAAAGGTTTATTACATTTCTGGGTTCTTAATAATTTAAACCCATACGATTAAGAACTGGTTTGTGCTTTCTGCATTTTGCTTTTTCGAGAGGAAAACCTGGGAGCAAGGTGGATGTCACAGAACTAATCGCAGAAAGAAATCCCAAGCTTAGGGCAGCCTAGCAAGCCTGAAGCCCAGGGCAGCAATCACTTCAGTGACTCTGAGACAGCTCGCTGCAGAGCACGGGTTTGCAGTCTCAAGCTGTACAGATCCCGAGCTGATAAGCCTATGCATGTGGAATTCTTCAGGCAAAATTCTGCCTGACCTTCCCTAGCACCATGCCTCCGGCAAGCTCTCTGAAAGCAGCCATTTGAAGTCAGAGAAATCTGGGTCATTGACTTCAATAGAAACTCTGATTAAGGAGGGGATGATGCTCAGCTCCTGTACCTTTCACTCCTCCCTTCTGCTGCAGCTCTGCCTGGGGATGGGCTGTTTTATTCTGTGTTCGTGGGTGCTCTTCTGTCTCCAGTAAAACCAATGCCAAATTCCAAAATCAAACAGCCTGAGCATGTAAGAACAGCTATTTCTAAACTCTCTTTTTGCAGCACGCAAGCCAAGAGTGAAAAAGGAAGAGGAATGGAGTGCAGAGGAATAAACGAAAGGATCAAGTTGTTTTTCCCATTGGCACCAGCTGGGAGTTGTCCTTATTGAGGGGAAGGTCTGACTGAAAAACGGGCCAGCTACTCCCTTATCTCTCGTCTCAATCCAGTCCTGTCATCTGGCTGCTCACACCTACTGGGTCTGAATAATTCGCCAAGGCACCAAAGGCACGAGGTGCCTGGAATGGCCTTGAGAGTCTGGTTAATGCTTTACAGGGGGAAGGCTGCTTTAAAAGGCAGAGCAGAGTATTTGTTCCAAAACTGTAGTCATCACTGAGAGCCACATTTACTGAGTTCAAACCAGGTCAGCTGCCCAGGCAAGAACATGTATTTGATCTACCCTGTCATGGTAAAGGCTGCCTGTAAACTTTGGCAGAGAAAATTATTAATCTTTCAACTCACAGCATATAAGCAATGACTAGTAATACCTATTTTTCTGAGAACTGGAATGCCTTTTGGAACCACCCCAGATTACTTAAGAGAAGTTCCTCTGCCATCACCCAAAAGCAATTCCAAACCTGTCTCTCCCACATTCAATTAAACTTAAAAAAAAAAAAAATAAAAATAATGAAAAAAAGGGCGGGAGCATGGTTCATTCAACAGGCATTTTTCGTCTTGTGAGGAGCCCCAGCAGCTCGCTCAGCTGCACCCCACGGGGACAATAAATATCCATTTTTCAGTAATTCAGTGCTGTGGGTAGTGGCTTTCACTTGGAAAGCCAAGTGAGGACTCTCGCCAGAACCTCTGTGGAGGGGAGGGAGGTGGGGGGCAGGCATTGCTCCTCGGTGTCTCGACCTTCTCTTCAAAAGCTGCTGCTTTTCAGCTCAGTTGGGTGTGGGTATCTGAGCATTCTTATGTGACTTTTCATGGTCCTCCATGTTCTGCGTCATGCAGCTGGAAATGCACTGCCCTGTGAGGCCAGCCTGGGAACTTGCACTGCTCTGGGACAAATCAGAACTAAAACAAAGGCTGAATCGTGAGCCTTTTCCAATTCTCTCCCGTTTAGTTTTTTGGGGGGTTGATTTTTGGGGTGTTTTTGGTTTTGTTTGTTTTGTTTTGGGTGTTTTTTGTTTTGGGGTTTTTTTTTTAATTTTTGTTTTGTTTTGTAGGGGGTTTTTTTGTTGCTGTTGTTGTTGTTTGGTTTGTTTTCTGTTGGTTTTGAGGTTTTTCCTGAGCATCTCACTCAATCCTTTCATCCATTGTTTTGGCTCCCAAAGGGCTGAAGTGGAGATCCACTCAGTGGATGAACCAGTGGGTATTTAAGGTACTGTAAACCATTTGCTTTTTCAGTCTGTCCTGTGCCTTGACCCGAACACTTGTTCTGCATTATTTATCCTTTCCATCTTGCAGCTTGTTCTCTGCCCGCCTACTTTTGCAACTCTTTTCTCCAGACAGAACATATTTAACAGAGGAATGAAGTGACAGTAGCAGTTCAGCTGTGACCATACAGATACCTGACTAGAAGCTTTGATCTCAGATTTGAGACATCTCTCACTGCACATACACTACTGGCTCCCATTTAACCCTGAGACAGAAAGAGAAAAGCCTGGATTCTTCAGAACAGTATATATTTAAATACACACAGAGTTCTAGATCACAAGCTTGACTGTGCAATACCTGTCTCCCAGCATGGGAGTGGGTGTCTCTCCATCTATCAGTGACCATAATTCTGCTGAGCCATGATTACTGCGTCGTCTTCCTGCCCCACTTTTATCCATGTTTATGGAGAAAGTACAGGTGGGTGCCTTGGAACATACTGGTCAGCTGGATCCCTAAAAAACCCACTTTCACTCCAGCTTTCTCTGTGCTGAAAAAAACCCTGCAGTCATGTTTCCAGGAGATATTTCAGAACAGAATTCCCAATTTCCATTACAGGCTATGCCATGGCAATGTATAAGAGAATGGGAACTGCTGCAAAACAGTGGAGAAAATGAATTTCATTAACCGTGCTGGAGATTTTTACCTAAAGCCTGCAGTCCCTCCTTTGTAAAACGAGTATAAAGTAACTTGGAGTGGGGCGGGGGGTGGTTATTGAGTCTTCAGCGAAGGGGCACGAACAGATTCTGACCTAAGGGCAGGAACGAGTGCAGGCCAGGCCAAGGGCTACCCAAACGCGACATCCGCGGTCCTCGCTGTCCCCGTAGTCAGGACCCGAGCCCGGTCTGACCCGCAGCGCTCCGTGCGCTGCTCCAGCGGGAGCTCCCGGGGGCCCAGGGGAGCTTCTGCTCCAGCCAGGGCTCGTCCCGCACGGTGCCCGGGGCCGGACACAGGGACACGGGACAAGGCGGCGGGCGGCAGGTGGGGGACAGGGGGCCGATGACGGGATCGGTGACGGAGCCGCCGCTCACCTCGGCGGCAGGAGCGCATCTCCCGGCAGGGCAACAGCCCCGGCAGGGCAGCCTCCCAGCCGGACATTCCCTTCCTCCTGCAGGACACCGCTCACGGCCGGATCCCCATCCCTCGGCAGGACAACACCCCTCAGCAGGACCCGTGCCACCGGGACACCCCTTTTCCCACCGGGACACCCCTTTTCCCACACGGACACCCGCTTTTCCCACCGGGACACCCCCTTTTCCCACCGGGACACCCCTTTCCCCACACGGACACCCCTTGTTCCACCGGGAAACCACTTTTCCCACACGGACACCCTTTTTCCCACCGGGACACCCCTTTTCCCACACGGACACCCGCTTTTCCCACCGGGACCCCCCCTTTTCCCACCGGGACACCACTTTTCCCACAGGGACGCCTGGCTCTGCACAGACACCCCAACAATCCCACCCTGTGCATCCCTGAGAGCATTGTCCAAAGGCTCCTGGAGCTCTGGCAGCCTTGGGGCCGTGCCAGTTCCCTGGGCAACCTGGGCAGCACCCTCTGGGGAAGAATCTTTTCCTGATATCCAGCCTAACCCTCCCTGACACAGCTCCAGCCGTTCCTGACTCCTGTTCCTGGTCACACATGTAATAGATACAGTAGATACAAAAGGGGAGAACATAACTGTTCCTCAGGCAGCTTATATTTCTAAATACTGGGCAGTTTATGCACATAACTTATCTTTATTTGCTTCTAGTGAATATTTGTGATTATTTGTATTTGTTGATGGTTAAAAGCTGACTTTTGAAGAAAGTCACAAATAAACACAGATGGTAAAACTTTGCAAAATTCAATCTAAAAGAAAACCCAAATGAGAATAAGGGAGGTACAGATGCCCACAGGCACCTCAAGGGTGAAGTTACTCTGGGACTAATGCAGTTCTTGCACAGCCTGCATGGGCTGAAGGCCAGAGCAGATGGAAAGTCAACCATGCTTGAATGAGGATCATGGTGAGTGGGGAGGAAAGTCCCATTTGAGCAAAAACGGGGCCTGGGAGTCTTAGTGGATGACAAGTTAACATGAGCTGGCAATGTGCCCTGGGGGCCAGGAGGGCAGTGGGATCCTGGGGTGCATTAGGAAGAGTGTGACCTCTCCCTCTACTCAAACCTGATGAGGCACATCTGCAGTATTGAGTCTCATCCTGGATTGCTCAGGACAAGAGAGACGAGGAGCTGCTCCAGCAGAGGCCACAAAGATGATGTGGGGTCTGGAGCATCTCTTACAAGAAGAGTCTGAAGGGAGCTGGGCCTCTTTGGTCTGGAGAAGAGAAGACTGAGAGGGGATCTCATCAATGCATGTAAGTATCTCTAAGGCAGGTGCCAGGAGGATGGGTCCAGACTCTTCTTGGTGACGTCCAGTGACAGGATGAGGAAAAATGGCCATAAACTAAAATACAAAATGTTCCACCTCAATGTGAGGAAAAGCTTCTTTCCATGGAGGGTGGCAGAGCCCTGGAACAGCTGCTCAGGGAGGCTGTGGAGATGTTCCAAACCCACCTGGACATGTTCCTGTGCCACCTGCCCCGGGTGACCCTGCCTGGGCAGGGGAGTGGGACTGGGTGATCTCCAGAGGAGCCCGAAGGACTCTGTGAGATGATGAGAACCTGCTCGTGCTGGTAACGGTGCTGTCACCCCACGGTGACACCTGGCACAGAGGCAGGGCGAGCTCGGTGGGAAGCGCTCGCAGAGCCCACGGCTGGTTTCCTTAGACACGGGTTCCCACCCGTCCGCCGTGCCCCGCAGCCTGGACCCCCACACCGCGGCAACGCCGGCTCCCGCTGCCCTGGGGAGCGGCCACGCTCGGATGCCCCGAGCGGGGTCAAACGTTCAGGCTCATTAACATCTCATTAACACATTCCTCCCGGTTACCGGGGAGGCGCTGCGGCCCCGCGGGGGGGTTTGGGCCGGGTGTCCCGGGGTGCCCCCCCCGGTACCATCCGCGCGCGTGCCGGGGCGGGGCGCGCGGGGGGCGTGGCCGATGCCGGGGCGGGGCGTGGCCGGCGCGCCAATGGCGGGGCCGCTCTCGGGCGTGACGTCAGCGGCGGCGGCGGCGGAGCAGCTGCGCGGCGGAGGGGCCTGACCAGCGCCCGGTCCGCGCCCTGTCCCGCGGCCCCAGCGCCCTTCGCCACCGGCGCTCGGCCCGGCCCCACGCTCGGCTCACCCGCGCCGCGACAGCGGCTACAGCAAGGGGAAAGGAACCGCTCGCCGCGCAGCTGCCCCCTCCCCGCCGCCGCGGGCAGCCCCCACCGATCATGTCGCGGCCGCTCCCGCTGAACCCCCCATTCCTGCCGCCCACCTACGGCGTGCTGAAGTCCCTGCTGGAAAACCCGCTCAAGCTGCCGCTCGCTCACGAAGACGGTGAGGCTTCCCCGGGATCCCTCGCAGTGCGCCCCGGTCCCGCTGTCACTCGGGGCCGCGGCATGGCTTTCCCTTTTCCCTTCCCTCTGCGCCCCCCCAGCCCCGGGCGCTCACCCGGCGATGGAGCCCCGGGACGGCTCGCTCGGGGCGCTCTGTGGGAGTGGCGGCCGCCGCGGCTCGATCTAACGGGACGCGCTCGGTGCGCCCATCTCCGGTCCCGGTGGATGGACGCCAAGGGCGCTCGGTGCCTCGGGTAAAGGGGGCCGGGATCCCCATCCCAGGCCCCACAACAAACCGCTCCCGGCCCCGCGTCCCCTGGTTCATCGGGAGAATGTTGCGGCTTCCCCGGGAGGCGGAGGCAGCTCGGGAATACCCGCATCGCGTATGGCGAACGGATCGAGCGCGCACGAAAAGCAGAAACCGAGGGAAGGTCTCGCAGTTCCTCTCCTCGTCTTCCCGAGTTCCACTGCCAAGCGACTCGCAGGATTTCACCGGGGCTGTTGTATGAGGTTAAAAATAAAATGCTGCCAAGGCTTGGTGGCTGACAGGAAGCTTTAGGAGTTCAGATTCTTGCAGATCTTGCAGAGAAATTAGGCGTTTCCCTTACAAAACGTGCATTGAAATCACTGGGGGCTGTAGAAATGAGAAAGCCTCAGTTAAGCTTTTTTTTTTTCTGCTACCTTTGAATATTTTGTCTCTTCTGCACATCAAAACTGTGTTCTGTCAGCCTTTGCCACTGCATTTTAGTAACATTAAGAAGTGTAGAATTTGAGGACTATTTGCTTGTGCCAGCAAGACTGGGACCTTAGTTTAGAAGAATGACAGGATCCCAGGGATTTCAGGCTAAGACTGTTCCTTTTCAAGAGGATATATCAATAGCTTCCGGTTTGCTAGAATACTTAAATATTCACTTTTAAGTCTGTAGAGTACTTTTTGGTGCTAACATTCAAAACTGTGCATGGAGTGGAACTGTTAACTAAAAACAAAGGGCAATCTCAAAAATGTGGTTGATTCCCACAAAGGTGCTCAGTGACATGACCCGTCAATTCTCTTCTAAGTAGAGTGAAAGGAGTTATTTATTTTTTTGAAGGGAATATTCCTTTCTTACACCTGAGAGTACAGCAGAATAATGGAAGTAGTAGTAATAAATGTTTTAATTACTGAATTCTTACATGTTTGTTATGTGTTTTTGTTTAAGCATTCGGTAAAGAAAAAGACAAAGAGAAGAAGTTAGATGATGACAGCACTGGTACCACAGTCCCTCAGTCAGCTTTCTTGGGTCCAACACTATGGGACAAGACACTGCCATATGATGGAGACACTTTCCAGTTGGAATACATGGACCTGGAAGAATTCCTCTCAGAAAATGGCATTCCACCTAGCCCAAACCAGCACGAGCCTAGCCCACACCAGTCAGGTCTCCAGCAAGCTACCTCAGCATCACCTTCTGTCATGGACCTCAGCAGCAGGGCTTCTACTTCAGTCCATCCAGGCATGGTGTCGCAGAACTGCATGCAGAGCCCAGTTAGACCAGGTAAATCAGCCCTCAGAACTTCCCTGTGGAATCTGGCATGAACCCCTCCTCCCCACTGTAAATCACTGCTTCTCCCTCTGCAGCTGGCAGGCAGCTTAGAGCCCAGAGGATTCCTGTCGCTCACACTCCAGCAAATAAAAACAATAGCTCCAGTTATCACTAATCTGCTCCACCGGGATTTCTGTGTAAATTATTGAAGGAAAGCTCTGGGAATTCCATGGAGACTTGGCTATCTTAGTTGGTGTCTTAGCTGTTAGCAAGTAAAAAGACCATAGACAGAATGGCATAGATGCCACAGTGTTAAAAGAGCAGGGAAAATGACTGTGAAAGAGACTATTCCTTCAGCCAATATTTGATGTGAGAACACAGGAGTGGGCAGTTATTCTGGAGTTAAAGGTTAATGCGTCTTACTTGAAATTTTGGCCATAATCTTACTCTCTACTGAGCAAAGTAAAATTTGCCACAGGAACTGAGTTTTGGAACAACATTATAATCTTGCTTAAATTGGCATAAACTGAGTGTAACTCTGACCTGAGTTCATAACTTGCATCTGTAGTCACCTTACGCTTAAGAAAACACCATGGAGTCCAAGGCCTGGTTGTAATGCACAATTCCAGCCCATCTGATGTCAGTGGAAGTCTTTTATTATTTTATTAGCACTTGAGATCATCCCTTTAGAGACACCAGTTCGAATCCAGAGTAACTCCTCTGGCTTGACACCAGCATGGCTGAGATCATGGGCAGTGGAAGAGTGTCAACATTGAAGTTTGGGAAACATGGAGCTTTGCCTTTTTCCTTAAAAAAAAAAATACAGAGAGTGACTTATTTATTGTGCTCTTCTGCTCACATGAGGTGTGCTAGAGCAAAGTGTGCTCTTGGCAGCAGGAAACCACTCCTCTCCCTTCTGCTTGATCGTTTGCCATGCTCAGTGTGCGAAGTCATTGTCAGAATCATCTGATAAGGAGGCAAAATAAATAAATAGAGGGGCAAAAGTTGTGGAGCAGGATGAAATAGAAATGTCTTACAAGTCTACAACGTTCCTGTCTTGTTAAAAAGAAATAAAATATCCCCCAAACCTCCCCAAACCTGTCAACATACTCCTTGGCCCTCCATCAAAACTGTGTGTTTAGTCATGGATTTCATTTACTTACTTTTACTTTGTGTGGATTTGACTTTGCTTTGTGTTTCAAGGCTTTTCATGGTTAACTAATAACTTATAAGGGTGTCCAAAGTTAAAATATATTTGGAGTAGGCAAGAGCAGAACATGAAACCCATTGCCTTTTCTGAGCCAGCTTTAAAAATAGTGCATATGTGCTACATCATTTTCTGTCACTTGTGCACACACAAATTAAAAGCAGATAATCTGTCCCCATTCTCTCTTTTTTTTTCAGAGGAGCCTAGTAGTGAGCCAGGCTTTTAATGATCACCTGTCAGAATTTATTTGTAATCAACTATCTGTGTGACTTTTCAACTCATTGATTTTTTTTTCAGTTTATCCTGAGCCTTTTGCAGCTCGGGGTTACAAACTTATCTCACAGTGCACTTTTTTACTGTTGTAAAGGACGTTATGTCTCTTGGGGTAGGATAAAACATCTAAATTTGCAGGTATTTTTCCCAACACCATCTTGCCTTAACAGGAATAGTTTTTCTTTTTGTTAAATGTTGTGTGTTTTTTTTTTTAAGGGCACTCATTTCACTTCTTAAATAATATTTTCTTGTCCCCCATTACAGATAGGAAGTGTGGCTTAATTAACAGTAGTCTAGTTTATCATCAGGTTGTTGAAATTTTTATGTGCTGTCATGTGAAAATCTTTCTTTGACAATCAGTACTGAAGAGAAGACCATCTCACAGTTCGGCATTTGAGCAAGTTAGAGAATATAAGAGCATATATTTTAAAAAAAATTAGTAAAAGTTAAAATGAGCATTTAAGAGTTACCATAAAAGGGCCAAGGCAAATGTGCTGCTTTGAAATAGGGAGGTAAATGTTAATATCATTGTAATGGAGCCTGTTGCTTAATATATCTTAAAACATTTTAAATAGATTTTTTTAATGTCACTTAAAGAAAGGTTTTTAGTTGATGTGAGCTATTGTTCCAGTATGCATAGTGTTGTGATTTGTGTATAAAAAAGCAAAGAACAAGTCGTAGGAAGTATACAATTTCAATACAGATTAATTCCATGTGATCCTACTACTTCCAGGAAAACTGTATGTTTTAGGTGATAGTAATTCTAAAAACATTTCCCTGGTGTGTTTTCTGGATTTTGCCGTGCAATAGGGAGCGTGTTTGAGCGTGGGGGGCTAGAGGAAGGGTCTGGTCCGGTGCTGCTCCTGTCCCTTCCAGTGGCTCTGGGGTTTGGCACAGGGGGTCACGTGCAGGTGGTCACAGCTGCCAGCCTGGCTGTGTCCTCTCGGGGTGGGGACATTGCCTGTGCACGTGGAGCCCCGGCTGTGGCTGTGGCTCAGGGACAGGGATGGTCCACGGGAGAGCAGCATGGGGAGGTTTAATTCTGTGCGTGTCTTCCAGCACAAGCCTCGTCTGTCTGTAGGAGTGAGTGGTGCTGCCCAAACGTGTTTTGTGCTGTGTCTGGAAGAGATCAGGAGATGTGCACTAGCATTCCCTGAGTGTCATCAGGCTCAGCAAAGCTGTGCTGACCCTGACTGTGGACGTGACACTACCAAAATCCTCACTGATTTGCTTTCTCCCTGCTAAAAAATGTAATGGCAACAAAAAGGATTCTGTATTTTCAGCTCACATTGGTCAATGGAAAGATGTTTAGGCTCACCAGTTTATCATCTGCTAAGAGCAAAGCGACCACCTACTTCCCATACATTTCTGTTCAGGGAATGTAGTTACAGAAATTTCTGGCTTTGTTTTGGTGAGGGACACAGGGTAATGACTTGCAAGAGCAAAACCATGTATTTATCTCTCACAGTGCTGATTTTGTTAATAAAAATAGTATTTTGATTTATTTTTAGCATTGCAGACCAACATTCATTGTCATGTGTAGATGCATTTAAAACTTCTGTTTTGTGTTGGTATTGGATGCTGGTAGGTTGGTTGAAATCTGTGGTCTCCTCAGAAAAAGGTTTTCAGATTTTTATGAAGCTTTCAAAGTAACCCATTACTGCAAACACACTTTTGTGGTTCTTCACGTTGTGCACCTCATGCAGTCTTTCAGTGGAACGTAAATCTCCATTTAGATGCAGAGTCCTTAAGGAAATTTGGAGTAATTTTTAGCTGTTTGTATGTAAAGGGAGGGTGTATATTTTGTATATATAGTTGGTTGATGCTCTTTCCCTCATGTAGCCCTGATAGAGGTGGTTTGGGCAGGTACTGTAAAGCATTTGACAGGTGTGAATTAGAGAAACATCAGCTAGATCTGGCAGAGAATCCTAGCTAGAAGGTTTTTGAGATTTTGTGGTTTAGATCTGGATTTTCTGTTTGCCACCAAAAAGCCTGGGATGTGGGGCTGTGTCACAGGGATGCTGCTGGCACAGTGATAACAGGTGTTGTTTCTGCCTTGCTCATAAAGGAGAACAGAGCTGTTGGGGACTCTTTGTGTTGTCTGATGATGGTTTTCTGTCTGTGTTGCCTGCATGGCTGGGTGCCTTAGACTATTTGCCAAAGATTATTTAAGGAAAGGGGAAAAAAAAAAGAAAAAAAGAAAAACAAGCTTTATAATCCACTGCAGAAATATACCTATGTGCAATATCTGCAAGTCTTCACTTTAAAAAAGTAAAATTAGAGGCACATCAATCAACAAGCTGAGAATTGTTTCCATGTGAAGTGCACTTACACCTCCCACCCCCCCCAAAGATTTTTATGAAACGCTGCGGTTTATTCGCTCAGTCCAGATACTCTGTCTGGAGCACAGTATCCATTACCTCTGGCTTCTTGCGCAGGCACTGAGCTGCAGTGGCTGACAGCAGGCACCGCCGGGTGGGTTTCAGCGTGTTTTGGAGCTGTGTTTGTGCTGGCACCGCAGCCCGCCGGGAGAGGCCTCTTGGTGCTGCGTGCGGGCTGAGGCGGTGCCGGGGCAGCCGCACAGGGTGTGTGTGCAGCGCTCCCTGTATTGCAGCCTTCCTTCCCTGCCTTTCCTAACGTGATCTCCTCCTCCAGCGCAGCTTGGCAGAGCGAAGGGCAGCATTCCCAGCTGCCAGCCTGTGCGTGGAATCCTCTCCTAAGCTTTAATCATTGTTTACAAGCCGTCCCCGCGCGTTGCAGGAGCCCCTTCTCCCCCAGAGGCCGAGGGCTCTCCGCGGGAATTTCCTGACCTTCGGCCTCCCACGTGAGGATGGGAATGACCAGCTCCACCGCGGCCAGGCCGGTACCGGGAGCTGCTCTTCACATTGAGCCTCACGTGAGGCTCGGGCCGCCTGCAGGACCATGTGCTCGGGCACGTGTGCCTGCCCTGTGCCGCCCGGCTCGGCCCGCTCCGCTCCCGCCGCCGCCGCCATGCGAGAGCTGCGCCCTGCGCCGCCGCTGCCAAGGGAGCGCGATCCGCGGGCGAGCCTCGCAAAACCGCGCTCTGGATCAAAGGAAGATGCAAAATATATTCAGGCAAATGTTAAAAATAGCCTCTCACATGATAACGGGGTGGGGGGGGGGGAAAAGTGCTGAACGCACAGGCTTGTTAATGCTGGGAGCAAGAACACTGTGTCTCCTTCAAGAGAGCTAATTTTAATATTCACAGTTAAATGTTGATTATTGGTTAAATAATTGCTTGACTGCATGAAAGAACTTGAAGTTAGTTCGGAGTTCAAACGGCAAACAGCATGAAATAATCTCGGGTGTTGGGCTGTGCAGGGAGAGCTCCTTGTGCAAGGAAGGGCTGTCCCGACTTAAGAAGAGAGCACAGGGAAGATCCAGGATTTGGTGTTTTTTTTTTTTTTTTTGTGCCCTTAAAGTAATATTTCAAGTGTCAAGCTTGTTACAATTACTTAGAAAAGTACAATGTATTTTTCAGAGCTCAAAGTGCACTGCAGAGTGATTGGTTGTCAGTGCAGTGATTGGATTGTTTTAAGGAGCAAGTACAACCTGAAGTCTTTCATAAAACAATATATTATAGTCAAGAGAGAAGACCTCATCAGGAGATGTATACAAAGACACCACTATTGTCTGATTAGATGAAGCTACTAGGAAACACATTAAATTGTTCAATCTCTACATATTTTTATGACAGCAAATTGGCAATTGTGGAAGCTGCAGTGGCCAGATTCTGCCAATTAATCTCAGCAATAAGTACTTTGCTCCTCATGTGGTCTCCCTGATTTCTCTATTGCTCAGCAGGTAGGCAGCTTGTTGACTGCTCTCCGTCACCTCCCAGGTGGAGCAGCAAAATGTCACCATTCACTCTCTTGTCATTCATCTTTCTGGAATTTTTTAAGGGGGGTGACAGCCCTCAATGGCCAGTGGAGTTTTCACAGGATGAAAGGACTTAGTCACCATCAGTAAAAAGGACTTTAGTGCATTATGAAATCGTTTGGTTACCTGGCAGTACACTATGGAGCTGTTTAGTATTTATAGCACACAAAACTTGAGCATAGGCTTCTTTATTTTTTTTTTCTTTTGTTTAGTCTTCCTTTCACAACAAATAAAATATATTTTCAATATTTTGTCTGAATTTCACAGAAGACTGGCGATCAGAAAAAAATATTTCAACTAAATTATTTTCAAGAAAAACTGTGGGTTGATCTTTAGCATATAATGAAAGCTCTGTAAAAAACCATTTACTTAAACCTCAAATCTATTCCACTTAATGGACTAAGTTATACATAATTACTTGGTATAGAAAATGAGAGTAAAATGCACAACTGTGTCAAAATGAATTTATGGCAAATGTTTTTTTTGTAGCTTGTATGATCTTTTTTTTTTTTTTATAAACGAGCAAATGGTGATAAAGAAGCTCTGTGTTTATCACAAAGCTGAATTTGGTCTTGAGAGCTGCAGTGTGGAGAGCTAACACAGGTGTGTTAGGCAGCATGTGTTGCAACATTTCTTTTCTTTTTTTTTTTTCTTCTGGTGCTCTTCACAGCACTTCAGCTTTGCATGACTGAGGTGCTATCCATCAAGTTTTAAACAAATGCAGAATATTGTTCAGCCTCTCACATTTCTGACACGCTTGAAGCTGTGGTACAGTTCTGCTTCCCCGTCCCATTCTGTCAACTAAGTTTTGCCAGGGCTAAATTTGGGCCAGATTTTTGTTGTGTACCCTCCAACACCATTGCTTAGCTCCTCTGATGTGGCAAGCTCTTGCTTCAGGGTTCTCTGCTCAGCTTAGAGAGAAACAGCTCTAGCTCTTCATCCCACTGGCATTATTCTCTTGTTCATATTACTTGCAATTTAATGAAAACAGGCACTGAGCATCTTGGAGCTCTTTGTTTTGGTGTATGGCTGTTGTAGGAGGAAGTAAAAAAATCCAAATTGCGTTAGGGTTCTAGAAAACTCAGCCTGTTGTTAACTGGAACACAAATGCAGATTGCTACTTGAAACAGGAGCCCGCAGATGGGTTCATTAGTATGTGTTTCCTACAAGCAGAAGCTACAGTGAACTGGTGCAATAACTCACCTGTAACCAAATGTCATTCTTAAATGTGTAGTTGTAAAGCAGAGAGGCAAAAATACAGTTTGACAAAGATTTGTTGAAGATGGAGAATGGTTTAAAAAAAAAAAGCATTCTTTTGCAGTTAGCCTTAGGGAGCTCAGCTTGCTGTAAATTCTTTGTTCTGGAACATGGCTATGGACAATAGGTCAAAGATTAAGTAATTCATTACAGAACTGGTTGGTTCTCCTGAATTTAATAAACAAATGAATGAACAGGGTTCTCTGTCCACAGCAAGATCAATTAATTTGTGTAGCAGTGATTGGATCTTAAGTTTTATTTAAAACACTTGCAAGGCCTTCCTGCTTACCTAATGTCTATGTGGCCACTGGTGTCTTTGAGGTGAGCTGGTCATGCAGCACTCATGGCACAGGTGAAAGCACTCCAACAGAAATTAAATGTGGAGAGGAAGGAAACTGTAAATTGCATTTGGAAAAAATGGAGGAACAGTAATGTGAAACTTCAAAGCACAAAATGCTGCAGAAATGTGTTTAATGGAGCAATCAATATTTTTAGGACAGCAAGATTATTGAAATAACAGCACCAAACCTTGTAGAAGACCATATTGCTCAAGGCTGCAGAACATAAAGCACAGGCTCAAAGCTTGCGCTGAAGCAAAGATGACTTAAAACAATTCAGTCATTTTTACCAACTCATCATTGCAACATTTGGAAACTTGTCTTATTCCACCAAGAAATCGATTTTAAAAAACCAGCTGTGTTCTTGCCTTAGTAATGCTTATTAAGTAGGAACTAAGCACTCAAACCCAAATTCTCTTCCTCATCACGACAGAGAGGGTTAAACTGAATTTGAAGGGCCCTGCAGCAATCAGCCCTCGACTGCTGCCTCTCTGTGTGCTGCATAGTGGAAATATGGATGTTGGTGACGTCTGCAGTCCCTGCAGCTGCAGCCCTTTGGTGGGGCACTGGCCCTTCTAGGCATGTAACTCCTGCAGCATTTGCTTGCTGTGAGAGATGAACGTTGGGGTATTTTTTTTGTTACCGTTTTTCTATGAAAACAAACCAATACCGGTCATGCTAGGAGTGTATGGTCTCTTGCCTGCTCCTGCTTGCTGGTTTTTGATTATATTGGCAGATTTTAACAAAATGTATCAAGAAAGTTGTGATTTTGAAGAATTGATTGCAGTCCTAAAATTTTATGAAAATAAACGAGTGGATGTATGGTGGGATATAGGATAGGAATGTGTTGCTGAGCAGGAAGAGTAATGCAAATGTGCATTTTCTACATCAGAAAAGGTAAATAAGACCTTTAAAATGCCTGATCTGTGTGAAATGCTTCTAGAAAAGCTGACACACTTTTTGACACCATGAGATGTCAATTCACTTTGAGAAAAAAAATCTGCAAGAAACCAAATTTAATTGGTTTAGTGTGTGTTGGAGGGAGGGGAGTCAAACTTTTTCTGCCATTCTTCTTCTTCCTTGGAACTCGTCAGCTTCTCGAGTTCTGTGATTAGATGAGACTCTGGGGTTTCATTTATAAAGAGAATTTAGAAAATGAGCTGTAAGGTTTGTAAGCAAGGTCTTGAAAGTTCTGATCCCACGCAGTGGAATGGTCTTGATCCTCTCCAAAGCCATGCACAGTTATTTTACTGAAAAAATTTCTCAACTTTATGCATCCTTGCTGTATCCTTTTCCTCTTGTGCAGCAGAGTCACCCCAGCTCTGCTGCCTCGTTTGAAACTACCTTGCAGTGTTCTAAGTTCAGATTTGATGGCTCTTATCACAATTATTGCAGTGTCACATGTGGGTGGGCATCCAAGTGACCTTGTGCGCGCATCCCGCCACTCATCCTGCACTGCACACGGAGCTGCCTGGCTCTAATCTGGGAAACTTTCCACCCTGCCACCGGGGTCTGGGCTGCAGCGAGGCCAGGAGTCAGAGAGGAACAGAGGAGAGTGAGAGTGGGCTAAAAATGCTGAACGATCAAAGAGGAAAATTAGGTCATGGCAGGGTATGTGCACTGGGAGGAGGGCTGGGGGAGCACAAGTGAGGAGGAAGATTTGTTTTGCTATTGGCTTTTCAAAGTTGTGCAATTTAAGAATTGGATTAACCTGATATGACTTTGTTTTTCTGCCAGATTAGATATGTTGAATTTCTTGGCATTGTGAATTGTACAGTACATTTTGTGCTGTAAAATAAGGGTGTGTCAGGATAGAGCTGTAGTGACACAAGCTGCTCTCAGTGTAATGCAGCACTGCTGGGTGGACTTCCCTGCTTTCTCTACCCCAATACGTTCTTGGTAGGGCATTTACAAACCTGAGAGAACCTCTCTGTGTCCCTGCGTTCTGCTTCCAGCACAGCATAAAGACATTTTAGTACCATTTCGGGTAAGGTAACACTTACCTGAGGTCTAAGAATCTCTTTGGTCTGGCTATGGCATATGCAATATTAAATGTCTCTAAAAAAGAAAAAAACTGTTTAAAAGTACACTAAACAGTTTCTTCCTGCTTCCTCGGGATTAAGTTGGAGAAAGTTTATTGGGAAATGCTGCATTTTTTTTGTCTGCCTTATTTTTTTGAAGAGTGAAAAAGCAGATACAGATCTGAAATACCTGCAAGTGCTGAGCTCACTGTTGTTTGAAGTATACCACAGCAGCATATCAATGTCAAAGTAAAATTTCCACAGTAGTATATGTTTGCTCAATGGTTTTGGTTTTTTGTTTTTATTTTGTTTTTGGTGCTGCTTCATCCTGAGATAATTTGATTTGGTGTATCCTTTTTACACACTGGGCTTGCCCTGTGAGACAGCCCAATTTTCTCTGCTTATTGCTGGGTGAGGGTGGAGTACTAAAGGAGGGTGGACAGAATCATGACCCTGTCCAGCTGGGTGATTGCTGCTCTGATTAATAAAGAATGTGAAGACTTTGGGAAGTGAAACTACACATACCTTGGGGCACTGTTGTTTAATTCCTACTCTGGTTTTCCAGACTTTTCCAGGAACTTGAGCCACCCAGGCAGGTCAGTGATGAGGGACTGACCATAGCCTGGCTTTTGTCACCAGCAGGGGCCTGCCCTCTGCATCAGGAGCTGTACACTGAAAACTGAGGACTTATGTCTCTGCCTGTAGTGAAGATTGATTCTCTTGGAAGAGAGGAGTGTAAATAACAGATCAGGTTAATAAATCACATATCTAGATTGTGTCATACTCCTCAGCCATGTGTTGTTAATGTGTGTTACTCTACTAACTCACAAAGGCAAAAGCCACAGGGCTTGCTCACCAGGTGAAGGTGTTTCTAGAGTGGCAGAACATTCTTTGAATTGTTTCTGAAGCGACAGAGCATTTTTTGAGAGCAACACCAATTGAGTAAAACGGAGCAGGACGCTGACCTTGTGAACACCTGCATCACTCAACTCTATACTTACCTGAGAGAATTAGGGAAGAGTGCAGCATGTTTAAAGTTAACCTGTATATCTGCCTTCTGAGGAGGTTAAACCACAAGCCTTCAGTAACACATGTGGGACACCTGTGGTTTGGGTATCTGCTTGAAACACCTTGCCTGTGGGTGCCTTGGCACTTAAAAAATCAGGGCATGGATTGTCCAGGCTGCTAGGCCTGATGTTGATCCATCCATAATCACGTGGCTGCCCTCAGGAAGGCTGATCTTTCAGTTGGACCATGCTCATCACCAGGTTTAAGAAGCACTTTTCTGGAGTCTCTTATCTGCTCAATTTTCTCAGTGCGATATGGTTGATGTCATTGTTGAAAATTGTGGTAGTCTCTGTCTGGAAGCTGTTCTGAACACGTGAAAAGGAGTCATTAGACAAGGAGAAGGAAAGAGCTGGAAGAGTAATTGTCAACTCGTGTGCGTCTCTGATTTCACCAGGTGCTGCACGTGTCTGGTTTATCAATTTATTTCTGTTAGAAAGTAAACAAATCTCACTTTTCTTACGTACTCTGGTGACTGCTTCAGCCAAGTCGCTCTTATCTGCAGCAGGGATGTACTTCTGAGGTCTTGTGTTTGGGGGCTTTTTTTTCTGCATCCACATGTGATCTGCTCTCAGGGATCACGTGCAGCTCTGACACTGGCCAGGGATGCTGTTTGTCTGTCCCTAAGTAATTTATTTAAAACCATTATAATCATTACTATCAAAGTATAATACCTGATCATGGGGGCAGCTGTTATCCCACATGTTTTTCATGTTGAATCCTTTGGCCAGGCTCTGTCTCACTTCATGGCTGTTTCTGTGTGCTCAGGAGTGGCTGTTCAAGGGGAGAGTCTGCACAGTCTGAACCCTGGGGGATGTGCACCATCCATCCTGAGCCACATCCTGGCAGGTCTGAGCACCTCTGAGTCTTCACTGTGGACTTCAAAACCACTCAGCATTTTGCATTTTTGAAACACTGGTGCGTAGCCCTCAATCCTGTCCCAGGAATGAATTTCCAGTGCCTTTTCCAAATCGGTTTCTCTCAGGATCTGCATCCTTGCAGGAGCTGCTGGTGTGTAACTCCAGTGGAGATCCAGCTGAACAGGGTGCTCAGCCCTGGGAGCCCAGTTAACACCTCATTAAAATCCACCACTGCCAACCCAAACCTTTAAGCAAACTCCTCAAGTAATTTTTTTCTGCTGCCCTTCATTTTCCAGCCCGTGGCTGGTTGTTTTCCCCTTTCTCACGTTTCCCCAAGCTGCTGGTGTGTACAGTCTGAAGATCACATTTAACCAACACAAGGAAATCAGCTTGGCCCGACGGGCTTCTCCATCACGTGGCTGCAAATGTGTTCACTCTGTTCTGCCAGATTATGGCTGGCTGAGCAAAATACAGTGAAGCTCTGGGCTGCTGGCCAAGCTTTTATTTCAGTTTGGAGCTTACAGCCACATATTTGCTCTTTGGCAGGACATCCACTGGGGTATATTTGGATAGTAATCTAGCATTGTTTTGCTGCTTTTTTCTTCTTTCTTTTCTTTTTTTTTTCTTTTTTTTTTTTTTTTTTTTTAATGCACACAGATAGTATAATCCCAACACTTTGTCCAGTCTGTATGAGATTTGTCAGAGTGCACTGATATGTGTGTGCACTCAGAACTTGTAGGTGTGACCTTTGATAAATGTAAGTCAAAGCAATTAACTTTCTTTTATTGAAAAATGCTGGATGTCCTACTCTTTTCCCCCTCTGTGCTGATAACAGAGCTGTGTTGTTACTCTTTCCAAGATCAAAAGCTTCACTAGGGTTTGATTGAAGTCCAATTATGGAAGGAAGTAACTGTGCTGGAGCCCTGAAAATAGCAGTAATTGTTAAAATAATAAAGTGTGTCCTTGTGTGTCTTTATAATATTTAAAACTTCTTTTGGGGTGGAAGGGGGTGGCTTTCCTCTAGCTTTAAAATGAAAATATTCGCAAATGTCCTGGGAAAATAAGAGTGTGCTGTTAGAAGAATTTCTTTTCTCTGGGTTTCTTCCTTCAGTTCTCCCCCCAAGCTGCCTTCCTCAGAAGCTGTTTGCATGCAGCCTGACTCATGTAGGAAAATAAAGCTGGATTTGATTTTTAACTGTATGGGAAGCTTTGAGTTTGGGGGGGGAGGGTGGATAAAGGCTTTATGATTCAAGCTCCTTTATTTCTCTGTGAAACAAAAATGGGCTTTTCAAAATGCAGTGTGTTTTGGAAAGTTGGCTCTGGGTTTGAAACCCCAACATCTCCAAGGGCACCCTTGTTTGAAAAAGCAGTACAAAAAGACAATGCTTGGGGAAGGGGTAAAAATATGAGGGCAAGGGGCAGTGTTTGAGGGGCAGTTCCTGTCATCTTCCAAAGGGACAGTGTTTGTGGAGGGGTTTGGTTGGTTTGGTTTAGATGGATGGTATTGAGCCTTGAATTGGGTTTTGGTTACTTTATCAAAGACTTTGAGCTGCGTCTGAACAGATCAACACTGGCAAAGCTGAAATACTTTACCCCAAATCTGTATGTTGTTGTTTAGGATATAAATATATTTTTGCTTCCTCTTAGTCTCTCCTGCATCCTCAGAGAGGAGGGAACCTGGGAGAAAGCCCAGTGGTGAGGCTCTCACCTGGGGTCAACTGGCAGAGCTTCAGCAAGGGAGAGCTTTGGGTCTCAGTCTTAAAACCCAGCATGTCTAAATGCCTATTTGCCAGTTGTAGTGTTGAGTTAATTGAAACACTGATGTGAATAAATAGAAATGAAGATGATAATATGGACAGTGATTGCCATAGGGGCTGCTTGGTGATTGTACAGCTGGGTCTGGTTTGAAATTACAGCGAGATTTTACCAGGGTTTGGTTCTATTTGTTTTTTGGGTTTTTTTAACTCATATGCTTACACACATCTGATAAAGGTAGGACAAGATAATCCTTGTGTGAAAATCAATCCTTGCATGCTTTTATTTCAGCCAGCTGGACTCAAAATCACTAAGTACTTGAATAAAATCTTTGCATCATAGATAAATGGTATCAAGTAATAAGCCCAGAGGATTGTACAGAGCAGGACTAGAATTTTCTTGGCCCCTTAAATTCTTAGGACAGAACCTGTTAATTTATTCATTTGAATTTTACTGTTGCACTCTCTCCACTGCAGTAAAAATTATTTAGTCCTTCTTTTTTCTTTTAAATTAATCTATTTATTCTGACTGTATGACAGCTTTATGTATATAATGTCTGTAAAATACTCTTGCCTTTTCAGCTCCCTGCTCTTTAATGTCTTCTCTCTACTAACCCTGTGCTCCTGGGTTTGGATGGATCTTTGGAATACAAATTGCTTCACTGCCTTCTGGAAATTTTTATTTATCAAAAGCTTTAGCAAGGGGTGCCCTGTTGGTGTTTATCCAGTTGGCAGCTTGAGCCACTCTCAGAAACAGCCCTGGCTGATCTCGAGGAGCTGCTGAAACTCATCAAGCAGGTTCCTGCTCACCAATTATCCAGTTAAGCAGAAAGAGGAAAGGTGTTTCTCTTGCTTGTGTTTTTTCTTCGCTAAGTTTAACCCATTCTTCCCCAAGCCTGAGTAGTTGTGTGTGTGTAACATGGCAACAGCAGCAGGGAGAGTCTGGGAGGAGAGGGGCAGAGGGGATCTCTTACACACCAAAAAACACACCAGGAGTGCATCCCTCAGCTGGGACAGACAGGCAGCTTCCAGCATAAATCTACAGCATTCTGATTCTTAGCTGAGTCCTACCCAGGGTACCTCACCCAGCGTTTTGTCCACATTTTAACATACTCTTAGGAAAATAAAAGAAATTCCCCTCTCCAACCAAACCCCTCCTTACTTCAAAGCCAATAATGAATGTTACATTGCTGCCAGAGCAAATTTGTTGATTCCCAAACACTCCTACTGTGTCTTGGTTGGAAGGCTTAAATTGCTTGCATAATAAGTGCTGGGATAATATAAAAAAGCTCTTTCTAGTAGAGTTCTGGTTTTCAGTACATATTATAAGAATAAATAAATGCTCAGATGATAGCAGACAGCTGGGTTGTCCACATCTGACTGTATTCTGCATTGATTTTTAAGACAGACCATGTGCATGGCTGCTTGCTGGCTATCAATACCAGATGTGTCTACTTGGAATTCAGAGGGATTGTCAAGTGACAGTGCAGTTGTGAAACAAATAATTTTGCTCTTGATTACTGAAAATAGTAAATGAGTGGCTAGGATAAAGTGAATTGATATTCTCAATTCCAGTAGAGTACCAGAGGATGAAATGGCTTTCCTGACTGCCATTAACAAACAGTGACTTGGTGAATATTTCTGGTTTTTTCCTTCCTACCTCCTGCCCAAGGAATTGGCTCCATGAGCAGCACAACCTCCATGGGTCCTCTGACGTGTAAGGAGGCTCCTGCAGCCAGGGAGGGAAGAGTTTCTTTCATTTACATGGTTTTCACAAAGCTTGTTGGTAGCACGTGTGGATGCCTTGCTGCCAAATTTGCTGGAAATTGGCCAACAATTTCCCAAGCTTTTGGGAGGGGGCTGGACAGACATGCACAGCAGGACTGCAGAAAACTCATTTCTCTGGGAAATCAGCTCAAGAGCAATTGTCAAGTACCGGGGGCACTGAAATGAAGTTTGCAAAGCAATTGAAGGAACTGGAGGCTGTTTGATATCTTAATTCTGTACGTGGTCATTAACCAGGTGCACTAGCTACAGTCCTTCCCACAGGTTGGATCCACACTGGCAGATTTCTGTCTGCCCAGGACCTGTCTGGAGCACTGAGGTGCAATTTGGTGACTGCACTGATTGTTTTGGAAGTGGCTGGAAATGCCCAGGAAGAAGCAGATCTAAATTCTCGTTAGCTTAGGCTGTGGCAGAGCTTGATCTGGATGTCTGAGCTGTGCTGGCTGAGGGGTCTATGAAATAACCTTTGACTATAGGTAGGGCTTTTCTTTTGTTTCCTGAGTAGCCCAAGGGTGTAACTGAATATTTACTGCTGTTTCACATTGCTTTTTATGTTTTTAAAAGGAAGATCTGTGACTGCACACATTGGAATGCATGTTAATAACAAAAATGGAAAAGACCCTTTCCATCATCAGGATTTTATTGAATTTTGCTTGTGCATTGAACCTCAAAGACATTTTCCAGGCAGCAAAATGGAGGCCAAAGAGATAGAGCCAAATTGTGGGGTTACTGAGCAAGGAGGCAGCTGCAAAGCTGGGTGACCAGCTCATCCCAGCAGCTTGGACAAACCCTCTGAACCAGGTGAGGGTGGGCTGGCACTGGTGCAGCTTCTTCCAGGCTGCAGGTCCAGCAGGTGAGGGCTGGGGTTGTGTTGTGGGTGGGCAGCAGCATCTGAGCTGGGTGTGAGCTCTGTGGAATGCAGGTGCATAAATAGCCTGGGCATGAGGAAGCAAAATGTTTTCACCTGTGAACAGATGAGTTACTTCTGCTGAGGTGCACAGGGGCACAGGGTTAGTAGAGAGAAGACATTAAAGGTGGCATGAAACGTCTTCATTGTGAGACTAGCTCTTAATATATTTCTGAAAATCTGGAGCACCATGAATCTGCCAGTGCCATTTTCTTTATTCCTTCTGCATTTGTAAAAGGAGAACCAATAAAAATGTTCCATAAGCTTTGCTACATTAAAAAACCCAAAAAACCACATTTATATGACACAGCTCTATTCTGTATAATTTTTTCATATCCAAAATACAGAGGGCTTTAGAATAGATGAAGAAAAGCTGCATATCTGAGTTTAAGATAAAATAAGATGATCCTTGTGACAGAGACAGCAGAAATGATGTGATACGACAGTTGCTGTAGCAACACCACCTACTTCATGAAAATCAGAGTTAACAGGGGTGTAAAAGGTAAAGCCCACATAATTTTCCAAGCCTATGAATTGCTGCTGCCCTCAGCCTGCAGTGCTTTCCAGCTGTCTAGTGCTTCTCCTTCCATGTGGACACAGAATAATCACCTTTTTCCACATGGCCAACTCCTGTGGAGCCCATCCTGTGCTGAGCAGGGGCACACAGTGGGAATTCTGCAGGTGACCTGGAAACAGGAGGGAAAGACAATGAAGTATTTTGTCCAGGCCTGTGCTGTCTCTGCAGAGAATGGGACAGCCAGCAGTGTAAAAAGGAAGCCAAGCAGTCAATTTGCTTCTGTGGGACTCAGCTTGAAAAGCACTGGTGTGCTTAATGTGAATTGTTAAGTGTTCTAGACACAGAAGGTCTCAGGCATAAGGGCACTTCCCCCCTCTCAAATAAGCTCAAAATGATTGAGGTGGTTCTCAAAATACCTGGTTCTCCCTACCTCTGTGTTTATAAAATGCCAACTCCTGTGTGTAAAAGCTCCTATATGCAGAGAGTTGATCAATGATTGGCCAGTGCATGCTGGCCTCAAGGTTACATTAAAATATATTGTTTTTAATATATTGAAATTTTTAAAATATATTGACTTAACACATGAATGGGCTTTTTTGTCATTAATTGGCAGTGGAGAGCCATGCTGTGTGTGATAGCAAGAGTAAAATCTGTATTACTTGTGGATTGGGGGAAGAGTGTATAGAAGAAAGGGCAATCTCATATGGATCCCTTTTGCTGACATGCCTCCTGAAGGCATCACAATAAATGAAGGGAGCTTTGATTTTTGTGTCTTGGGGCATTTTAATTTAATTTTTGACATTGATCACAATCTTCACAGGTTCAGCATGCCTGTTGCATTGAGAACATGCATAGTAGTGTATTCAGAGGCTGAGTTCAGGGCTGTGGGCAGTTTGCAGAGGAGTTCACAAGAAGGAATGTAAGTATTACAATTCCAGGATTTCTTCAAGAGATATTCCATCACCAGCCTTTTCACTGCCTCTGTTTGTAAAGGATTAACTGGAAGGTTTTGGTGCCTGTTGCTCTGACTGGTCCATGTGAGTGCTGTTATGAGGCACAGAAGTCTCTGCAGGCATTAGTTTGGGTTTGGAGGCTCCTCAGCAAAGCAGTTTCTTGCCATTTTCTGGTACTCAGTGACTCCCTCACATTTAGAAGTGAATTTTTCAGTGCCCAGTGTTCAGTGCTGTAATATCTTTTAATTAGGCTTGCTTTGTGAAGTTACCTGATTTTCCTGTGTCTGACATGCCACCAAAACCTGTTTTATGCAGCAGCTGTAAAGAAGTAGTTGCAGACACAGGGGTAGCATCAATATTCAGCAGCCTGTTTTCCTGGAATTTTCCCTAAGTGGCTACGTGCTCCCTTCCTTCCTCTGCCCCCTTTTTCAGGCTACCCAGGCCTGATGCATCTGTATAGTTTATAAATGGAGATAAATGCATCAATAGAGAAAAATCTACAACCACACACACCTTATGGGTGCTCCTTGGCAATAAAGCTAGTATATAAAAGCAAGTTAGACCTCTGCAGTTATTGGGCTGTAACAGCCCAAGTATAATTTTTTCGGTTTTGCTGTTTGTATGGAATTTTTTTTTCCCCAAGATGTATTAGGGGATCCTAATTTAAGGCAGAGAGAAAATCAAATGCATTCAGCCTTCCTTAGTTTATGGGAACAGTGTGTTCCCATTCTGGCAGCTCTAATTCTTAAAACGTGATTATTTTATACAAATCACCCTCAATAAATCGTCACATAAAAAGTGTGCTTTGTTTTAGTGAAATGTAAAATGTAAAAAAAAGTAAAAAGTGACTGCAGCAGATAGTTCAGATTTGTGTGCACGGAGCAGATCAAAAGAGAAGAGATTTTCAAGTTCTGTAACTCTGCCCAGTGACCTCTTTTTCCTTCAGGGATGTATTCCAGTGCTGCTGATAGCATCTGTTGTCTGTCTCTCGGGCTCCCCATTAGCTGCTGATTGGGAGGCAGAGGAAATGTACCTGTTTCACGTGGCTTTTCCATGCCAGCTGAAATCTCCCTTGGCTCTGTTTTGATAACACACCCAGGCAAGCAGGGCTTGGGTACCAGAACTGGGTAATAGATCCATGAGTCATGGGTGGCATATGCTGTCAGAACTGCAGGAGGGCTCTTTGCAAGACCTGTTTACTGAGAGCGTGCTGTCCTAGATAGACAAATAAACAGAACAATGGCAGAGGGACTGACTTGGGCTGGAGCATTGAAAAGCACATTGGCAGTGGCACAGACACATCCTGGGGACAAGTGTTGTCTTTGTTTTGAGCAGAATTTCTCGTGAGGGCACTTTCGTGGATGGTGAGGTTGTGGCAAGGTGGGGGTCTCCCAGGGAACAAGGGACAAGGCAAGAGGAAACAGCCTCAAGCTGCACCAGGGGAGGTTCTTGCTGGATGCCAGAAGCATTTCTTCATTGAAAGGGTGGTATAGCATTGGAAAGGGCTGCCCAGGGAGATTTGGAGTCCCAGACCCTGGAGGTGTCCAAGGAAGGCCTGGACATGGCACTCAGTGCTCTGCACTGCTGATAAGGTGGGGATCGGGCACAGGTTGGACTTGATAATAATCTTGGAGACCTTTTCCAACCTGTGTGATTCTGTGACTGTGCTATATGAGACCGTTACCTAAACCTAAACCTCTGTCTAAAATCTACTGGTTTATTAAAGCTGGGTACATAGTTGTCCAAGGAGAGGAAAATGGATGTTTTTGTCTCCTTCAGAGCAGGCTGACAATTCTGATGCTTCTCTGGATTCTTCCCTTTAAGAAAAGAATTACTGTACTTTTTGATGAATCTTGCTATATGTGAATTGTCAGGTAACAAAAATATGCCAAAGGATGTTAAGAAGATCCAAGGTACCAGAGAACATAAGCATCTTGAAGTGAGACATGCTTCTAAGCCAAGTGTAAATTAAAATTAAATACCAGTGTGAACATTCTTCCCTGCAGCTCTTCTTCTGGCCCTGTCCCCACTGAACTCCATCTTGGCTGATCTTTGTAAGGAAGGCAGCATCCTACAGAAAAATCAGAAAGGCATTTAGGAATGCTGTGGATTTCATGCTTTTCAAGAATTTCAAAATCCCTGTTCAGTGTCCTGGGAGCAGAATCAAACCCTCTGTTCCTCCATGTACCCATTCTGCAAGGGAATTGTTCAGAGCAGGAGCAACTCCTGTCAGGCATCTTGTAGGGGGAGTTTGGAAGGGAATAAAAATTGGATTTCCTGGTTGTTTTCAGAGATGAGGCCTCATTGAGCTCATAAGTGCTGCCTTCACGCAGGCTAAATCCGAGGAAGGGCTTTCAGAGTATGGATCTTACAGAAGAGGTGAGTCTGAAGTACACGAGATGTAGTGGAAGATTTTACCTGCTGGTGCTTCCTGTTTGTTTGTTTGTTTATTGGTTTGAAGGGCAGAACGTTGCTGGGCCAGCAGGCAAAGGGTATTCCATGCACTCCATGGTAACAAGAGGCAGGACTTGCAGGTCAGTCCCTCAAAGATCTGCAAGCACACTGAAGGCCACGTGTGCAGCCTTGGATAGCAAACCCTGTCCCTTGGAAATGCAGGCTTTAATTACATATATCCTCTTCTTTCCCCTTTTCCCATTTTGCCTGCAGAGCTCAGACCAGCTCTGGGCTGAATCTGGGCCATTTCAGGAAGGAAGTGGTTGTCTGTAGGATCTTGGATCTTGACCTCATTTACTGCAGATGTGAGAGGATGCAGGGAACAGCGGGAGGAGAAGGGAAAATCTGGCGGGAAGGACCAAAGGATTTTGTCTGGAGACACTGGACTTTGCTTAAAGTTTCAGCAGAATTATAAACAATTAATTTGATTTTGTGGACCTGTCACACCATGTGTTTGCTTCCCTTTCTGTGAGGAGCCCAGTGTGACACCTCAGGTGGCTCTCACCTGTGCCCCACAGCTGCAGAAGCCCATGAGAGTCCTATTTAAAATGCAGCCAATGCCTACAACATTTGCTCACCTGAGAGAATGATGATTTGGTTTAAAATATCTGTACTTCTTCATCTGCAGAGAGAAGTGTTGCCCCTTCTTTCATGGGAGTCTTGTGGGGAAGAAGGTGTTTCTGAAGCACACAGATGCAGTAGTTGTCAGTGCTGGAGGGAACTCCTGAAATTGTTTCTCTACAGGAAGTTGGAATAATTTATGGCAAATATTATATGGATTTATTTGGGTAAATCAAAATGAGTGAAACAAGTGTCTCCTTAAGGAGGAGAGAATCCAGGTAAGATAGTACGTGAAACTTGGAAGATTGTTGCAACCATGGCTGTACTTCTTACACAGCTCTTGCACTTAATTTTAAAAACAAATTGAAAAGACAGCCTAGACTTTCTCATGTCCCACTTTTACAACAGGCACATTGGAAATGAGTAGAAATGGATCTGACAGCACCCCACAGTGTCCTGCTGGTGGGACCGAGTAGAGGATGACAACTGACCCTCACTGCAAGGAGCTGAAGGAGGACAGGGAGGTTTGCCAGTGTTTTGTTTGTTGGAGAGAATCTGTGGCACTTGGGAATCTGGGGCTGTGTGTGTACCATCAGCACAGGCTGATCCTGCCCTGTTCCATTGGACAGTGCTCTTCTACTGAGTGCATTCATCACAGCCTTTGCTGGAACAGCCTTCCCCTTCCAGGCTCTCTCCCTCTCATCTTTGGCTTCCAGTCTGTCATCCTCGCCTTCCTCACCTCCTTATCACCTTCTCAGCTTTGAGTCCTAATCACTCAATAAAATCCTCTCCTTCTCCAGCCTGAGCATGCCCACAGCTGGAACGTGCTGCCCGGGGAAGTGGTTGCATCACAGCTCTGGAGGGTTTTAAAAAACATGTAGATGTGGCACTGAAGACATAATTTCATGGTGGAGTTGGCAGTGCTGGGTTTATGCTTGGACTTGATGATCTTGGAGGGCTTTTCCAATCTAGACTGTTCTGTGGTTCTCTGAAGTAACACTGACCCAGGAGCTGCCCTCTCTTCCAGTGCACAGGCCACTAGCACACTGCAGTGAGAAGTCTGCCAGAAATTTTTAACAGGTTCAAAACAAAGTATTTTTTGTGGAACCTTTTTCGGGAAACTGTAGAACCATTTTGGCAGAAGCAGTTGGCGCACAAGAAATCCAAACAGAATGGTTGAAATCTGGCAAAGGCTGAAGGAACTGAAGACAGCATCCTCTAATGGAAGTGTTAGACAATCTTAATAAGACTACCAGTCCTGCCTGGAATAATACTGTAGAGGCCCAGAGCAGGAGGCACACAATGCTGAGAGGGGAGATGACAATTCTTTCATAATTAAATGCACAAGGTTTGTAAACAATGCTGATATCTTCAAAAAGTACACATTTAAAAAAGCCTTTTGTGTACCAGTCCTATAGTGTGTGTTAAAAGCAGTGAATTATGTTGTGGTTGCACTGGTTGAGATCCTTCTTTCTGCAGGAAGTGTTTGCAGTCACCACATGTTCAGCAGAATCGAGTTTGTGTACGATAAGGAATAGGGGAATGTCCATGCCACCTTGGAGCCCTGGTCAAAATACACAGATCTCCTGTTGCTTGGGAAGAAAATAAAGCTCCTATAATTGCTTGCATAAACACACCCAGAGGTGAAGTGTCTTCTTCACCCCAAGGTAGAGAGTGGTTGGGTTTGTCCTTCCAGTTGAGGGCAGGAGGATTCCAGCATGTGGCTTTAGTCCTATCCACCTAAATGGTTTGGTTTCTGGAAAACAACTACAATGGTAATAGCAGGGAAATTACATAGAATAAGATAGGATAGATAAAAGGTTGCTTATAGTATTGTAGGTGGAGAATGATTACATGACATGGTGCTGTCCTTAGATAAACCTCCAGAATACCCCTTTTACTTTGCTTCCTGTGGGGATTTTTTTGCCTGTCTTGATCCCTGTGCTCTTGCCGTGGATTCTGCAGTGAGAGAACTTTTCCTGGAGGCTGAAGGAGTTAATGTAGAGCTGGATGACAGATTAGTCCAGGACAGGCTGTGATTTGGAGTAAGGGAACTACCCCAAATAGCTGGCCAGCTGCCAAGAGGATGGAAGGCTTGGAAAACATACAGGGAGGGCTCTGGAGCAGCTCTGGGTGAGGATTCTCTGTCAGTTTAACCACTGTGCTGCAGAGCCTGACTGACACACACAAAGTGCCTTCCATTTATCTAAAGAAAAATTATTAGCAAACACATGTTTTATCTCTGGGCTGCTAATAAATTGAGTAGGAAACTCCTCTTTTATTTCCCTCCAATGTGTGTAAAAAATAGGGAAAAATATTTTGATTAGAACATTTTCACTGCTTTTTCTTCTTCTCCGTGCTGTTCTCCAGCCTGCTGTTGAGCTGATGAGGAGTGTAGAAGGGCTGTGAGAAGGGAGATTTTCTGAAAATCAGACACATTTCTATGGGAGTTGAATGGTTCAGAATTGTGTTCCACATAATTTACCAGGGATCTCTTGCAGTACAGATAAGAAGTCTGCCAGGCAGTAGTGCAGCTGAAGAGGTTATTTCCATCTTTGCTCTCCTGGGCACAGCTGGTAGGTGGGATGTTTCAAACAGGGGAAATTAAGTGTCAGGATATGGTGATTGAACTCCCCATGATACCAGATCAGCATTTGGGGTTTTGTAGGTATACAAAAATGCTGCTATACTTTTGAATTGTGAATTTTAATTATTGCAAGGAATTTAAAGATTCAATTTTTTTTTTTTTTTACCAGCAGTTTGGTCACCTAGATGACACAAGTGAATGGCCTCAGTTCACTTCTCTCTGAAAAAGGAACCACACTGAAAATATTGCCATTACATTGGACTTCTCACTGGCAGTCTCTGCTGGGAGGAGGACAACGACTGAAAGGATTAGAACAGCAAACTTTATTTGAAGTCCTTTTTTTATGGAAAATTTTCCACTATGCTAATATCTGCCAGAGCAACACCAAAAGCGCTAGCAAAGGCAAGATGTTAGGGCAGCAGAATTGCTGGGGTTGTCAAAACCTGCTGGTCCCTTTGCCAGGAGACACCTGGAGCTGTGTCGGTCCTGGCATACTCCTTCCTGCTTGAGTGGAGTTCTGTAAGTGGGAAAGGCTCCAGACAAAAGGCCAGTGTTGACACAGTTGTGGTCTCTCCAGGCCATGGTTGAGACACATCACTAGGGTGGTATGAGGGGAAGTTTCCATTAACAATTGTTCCCGGCTTGCTTCCACCACCACCACCACCACCGTGGAGCTCTGCAGCTGGATTTCCAAAAGAGCTTAATGCTCAAGAGTTCTCATTTCAGCAACTTAAATAGAGGGGCTAAGTTCTTTCCAAAACACTTGGCAGTCATCAGCCCCCATTGAGAACAAAGCTTAAGCACATTAAACAGTCCAGCCACTTCACTGTTGTGAAAATTTGGCCGCTGTTGTGAGTGCAGAGTGTTTAAATAATGCAGAGCCTGGCAAAGGCATCTGGCTCCCGGTGCTGGGCACTGAGGGGCCTTACCTTGCAGAGTGGCTTTCCTCCTTGGCCGATTCCTTGTGCATCGGAGCCTCTGAGCAGCCCTTTAGTGGCTGTTGTGACAGCTGGGAAACTTGCTGATGCAAGGATTAGTCGGCTGCTGGGCACATGACATTCAGATTGCTGTGCTTATTTGACCTACCTCTGATTGCGAGGAATTCAGTGCATAAAAATAACACCCCAAACAAATTTGGCAGGAGGACGCAGAGCGAAAGTGCCGAGCACACCCGTGGAGAGGAGCCCGGGGAGCGATGTAAGGCGAGGCCACGCTCTGCGCTCCCGCGGCGACAGCGGAGCCAAGGCCAGCACAGCCCACGCTGTCCTCTTGGATTACGACAAGTTCCAGCACTGCAGAGATGTCATGGCCACTGGCCAGCAAACTAACGAAGACAGGTTCCTGGCTTGCACTATTGGGAAAACTTGATAGAATAAATAAAATGATCCCCGGTGCCAGGAGTTGCCCAACGTAAAATGCTGGACAAGGCATTTCTGGTTTTTCTGCCTGGGGCTTGAGATACCCTTGTTAAGTCTTTTGTTCTTGACGGAATTGCTGATCATTTGCAGGAGCATGACAGAACAGAGACTGGCAGAGGTGTGTGTGCCATGTGGGTGTAGGATATCTCACAGGGCAGCACTCTTGGGGCTCCTCGTGACGGTGCTTTAGACACATGGCTTGTTCAGGCTTTAGTGAACAGCATTCCCCTTGAGCGAGCTTCTCACTGGCACTGGAATATCTTGTGTTTGCTGAAGGGCCAGGTCTGTAGTTGTGAGAGCTTCCTAAAGCAGGGGAGAGGAAATGTGTGTGTGGAGGGAGCAAGGCAGGACCTTGACTGCCAGGTCTTCTCCCAGACCGCTGTGGAGGTGCATCGCTCTTTGTTTTGCTCTTGTATTGCTAAGATGCAATGCCTCAATTTTCCGTGTCTAAAAGGAGTGGTTTTGCCCTTTTTTTAGAGTGATATTGTAAAATTTCTTGAGGCCAGTGACTACAGAGAATGTAATTGTGTAATATGGCATGCTATAGATAAATGATAATATGCAAACTGATCCTGTATATAAAGAACTTCAGCAATATTTAAATACAGGCTCTCACATAGGACAATTAGAAAGCTGGGCCAGATTTCACAATCCATTTTACTTTTAGAAACACCCTGCAGGCTCTCCAGAAATATTATAAAAGTACTCAGAGCTCGTGCCTTGCTTCATTTTTATCACTATTACAGAATGTGCACCATTTGTAGGTGCATACATCTGTTTATTTGTCTGCAGTAAGGATTACCTGGCTGCTGCAGAGCAGGCACTCACCCAAGGAGCTTTTCCTGTGTTTCATCCTTCAGATGAGGCCGTGGCAGCCCATCCATCTGTAGCGATGGATGCCGGGCGCGCGTCCCTTGACGGGAGGCGACACCGGCCGGGGAGGCGACACCGGCCGGGGAGGTGACACCGGCCGGGGAGGCGACACCGGCCGGGGAGGCGACACCGGCCGGGGAGGTGACTCAAGCCCGCTCACCGCCGTCTCCAGGAGGGATGGATGAGGCTTGTGAGAAGCCGTGCGGGCTGAGCCGTGCGGGCCGAGCCTCCCGCGGCGTTCCCGGTGATCCCGGAGCGCTGCGCCGGGAACGCGCGCCCGGCGCCGCGGGCGGGCCGGGGAAATGCCGCCGGCACCGCCAGTTCCCGGCTGTAGTAACGGGCTAACAGCTGGAAAGGCCGCGTTCCTAGCCCCGAGAGCGGGGAGAAGCCGCTGGCACCGCCAGTTCCCGGCTGCACGGACGAGGGGCAGCGGGCAGCGCCGCGTTTCCAGCGGCGCGTCCCGAGCCGGGGCGGCAGCGCTCCGCAGCGGCACAGAGCGTGCAGCAGCATCCTTTCCTCTCGCTCCCTCTCCTGCAGCCGCATCTCTATTTTGATAACTTTGATCCTCCTTTTCTCCTCTCCCCGGCCCTCACCGGCCTTTCCTGGAAGCTGATTTTATCAGCTCTAAAATAGGAGTTACAAAAGCTCTCCCTTAGCAAGCCCTGCGCAGTGCAATTCCCCTGGTGCCTTTTCCGTGCGGTTCCCATATTGTTAAAATAAAAACTACATTGTTAATGCTGGCCTTGGAATTAGAAATGGCATGTAATGTTTACTGTTTTACACCCTAAATATTGCAGATATGGGCACAAGTAAGGAAATATTACACAGCCACAGGATGTTTTTGTAGTTGTCATGAAAGCCGTCATATCGCTAAAGTCAAAATGAATTAGCAAATAGCCAGAATGATAAAAGAATATCTGCTTCAATCAGAAGGCCTCCCTCTGAAGTCTGTGCGGCTTCTACTTCTGAGGCATGTGAAAACTTCTGAAAATTCTGCCCCCGGGGATAGTCCATGTTTAGGCAGCTGACTTCAGGATCCTATTTTTGGAGCCTTTGGTTGAGATTTTAAATTGGATTTTTAGTGGGAATGGTGCCCAAATTGGTGCTGTAGGATCTTGAAGGTTTTATCTAAAATCAAAAAGAGAAAAATGGGAGATACAGCACTCATTTTCTGGGGATACGCTCCTTTTTATTAGATTTTATATACCATAAAAGCGAAATGCAGCATCGATAAGTGTCTTCTTCATTTTTGCAGTGCATCTGTAAGGAATCATTGTAGTCTTTCATGTCACTGGTTTCCTTCACTGTCTTTTAGAATATCCCTGCTAGGATTTCATGAAGAATAAATAGCAGTCTCCTTGGAGTACTTCAGCACAGCTGAAAGTACACTTTCATAAGGTGCTATTCATGGCAAGTACAATACATTTTTTGATTGTAAAATAAACATACTCTCAGAGGTATAACTGTGAGGGGTTACAGTGTGCTGGTAGATCTGAACTAAATGACAGTGCTTATGATCTGTTCCTGAGGATGGGATCCTAATGAAGTGGTACAGGTTGGAGCAATACATCTTCTGCCTGCAGTCCAGTGCAATTCAGCGTTGGATTCAGTGATGTTACGTTGGAGTCCAAGATTAGCACCCAGAGTTAGGCACAGATTCTGAATATAAAGGCCATGAGCATGTCTGGGTCAGAATTCTGCACCTTGCAGAATGGACAATCTAATATTTAATAAGCACAGATACCAAATCTGAAGAGAAAGCTGAAAGAATTATTGCTTGTAAAATATGTAGAGATCTTCTAAAAACCTTTGCTACAATTAACATATTTTTTCTAACCCAGCTGTATTTATCCTGTATTTCTGTAGGTCAGATCTTGCCAGCAAACCGGAACACCCCAAGCCCCATTGATCCTGAGACTATCCAAGTTCCTGTTGGCTACGAGCCTGACCCTGCAGATCTTGCTCTGTCCAGCATTCCTGGCCAGGAGATGTTCGATCCTCGCAAGCGCAAGTTCTCCGAAGAGGAGCTGAAACCCCAGCCCATGATTAAGAAAGCTCGCAAAGTCTTCATCCCGGATGACCTGAAGGTAATTTGGAACTGGTGACGAGGTGATTTCTACAGGGTCTCTGACAGTTGCTCACTGAGGTACAGATTTGGAGCATGAATCTGTTTTGTCATGTAAGGTAAATCTTTCCATGTCAGTCTGACTTTGCTGTAGAATAAAACTGTTCAGGGTTCTGGATGAGACTGAAGGGAGGATGTCCCTTATTAGTTATGCAACAGTTGAAATTCATGAGCTCAGTATTCATTTCCTTTGTATGCCAGAAACTTCCTGCTTGACCTTGGACAAGCTTGCTTTGTCCCATATTTCCCACTTATGAAACAGCCTGATCATGTTTCCTTTTTCTTCATTCTGTCTCTATTCATATTTCCTTTTTCTTCATTCTCTGTCTATTCAGCACAGGCTGTGAATCCTTCAAGGAGAATGGAGGACCCTGATGACATACTGAAGTATATTGTGTCTTATTCAGAAATTGCTGTGGTTCTGTGTTTAATAATGAATGAGGATGCTATAGTAAAACCTATTTCACTAATATATATTCACTAATCCAGGTGAAAGAATCTAGACAAGTGGTAGGAAAACAGAAGAAAACAGAATTTTTCTGCTGAGAGGTGTGTTTTAATACAATATGTAAAATACAATATTACATCAAATTTTAGAAGAAAGAATCTGTGCCATTCACTGCTTCTGAGATGTGAAGAGCAAAGTGCATGAAGATAGCAGGAAAATTGATCAACTGATCCAGGTTATCAAACACTCTGAGTATTATTTGCAAAGTTGTTTTCCCAGTATGTGCTTTCCAAGAGGATCTCTTTTATCAGAGGCAGTCAGGGCAGAATTTCATTCTGCTGTTGCTACTGCCCCCAAGAGACACAGCCTGAGAGCCTGTTGGAGTCAGTGGGAATCCCTGGCTGCATGTGCAGGGAGCCTGGGATGCCATGTGTTTGCACCAGATTGATAGCATTAGGGAAAGAAGCTATTTTTATCCCTAAGCATGCTGTGGTGCAAGTGAAAAGCACAGAAATCACAATTGCAGTAGTGTTCAGGTTGCTGTCACTCAGCTTTCCTTTGCAAAGGCTTGCCTGCACCTTGTTGCTTACCTGGGCAAGTTCTACTGCCTGTGATGCCCTGTTGGGTTGCAGTGCCCGAGGGAGAGGTGTTTGCTGCAGGAATGGGTCTCCTAGGTACCCTTATTCATCAAAGCAAGCTTTTGGCAAAGGTCCTGTTGGCCAGAGGCGGAGCCCAGCAGTGCAGCACAGGAGTGAAGCAGGAGCTCGGGGTCTCTCATTCCCTCGGGACTGTCCCATCACTTGCCCTTGACTCGTTTCAGAGCGCTTGACCCAAGTGCTGCTCCTGCCCTGGCATGTGGAGCAGCCTCTGGGTTTTGGGGGAGGGTAAGCAGATTAGACCAGTCAATCGTCTCTGGGCTGCATGTGATTTGGAAATGCCAGCCTTACCTCTTTCAGGACTGGATTAAGGGATTTGCCATAGCAATTTGTTAAAATAAAGAGGGATGAAGCCTAGGTGGCACACTAATAAATTGCTTAAAGCTGATTTTTATGGAGTGAATTGAGATGGGAAATTATAAACAAGATTTGGGTCATAGCTTTTTGCTGCATGCTTGTTTTTTCGGAGGATTTGGGGGGGCCCATCTACGTACAGTTGAAGAGCCATTTAGAGATAATGCTGGCTCCAGATCAGCATTCCTGCACACTTTGTTGAGCCAAACTGATAGAAAGCAGTTCAAGAGCCCTCCTGCCAGCAGTTGTTTTGCTCCTGGTTTTCCTTTTCAGCAGCAGAAGGTGCAGAGCAGCAGGATTGGGCTGGCCAGAAGGACCAAGGAGTGCTGGATGTTTGTTCAGTGCAGCGTAGGAGCAGCTGGGTCTCGTGCCCTGTGCTGGTCCTTGGGAGCTGCACAGGGAAATGGAAGCATGTTAAGATGAAGAAAGAGGGAGTTTGAGCTCTGTGACTTGGCCAGGCAGAGTTTGAGGGTTGAGTGGCTGCATCACTCATACTCTGCAGGGGACGGAATTTCACTTTTCATGAGAGATTCTACCTGCTTTGTATCTCCTGAGTTATTCCAAAGTTCTAGAACTTAATTCAGTTATGAAGCAACATGGAAACTGCCATTTTGCTGAAGGCCACTTCATTGGAAGAGTAGAAAAATCAGGTGAAATTCAGTAGTTGCTTTGAGTCTTTGATGCACCAATGCAGTAAGGTGATCTAGAGGCAATTCTTCAGGGATAACACTTTGGGAATGTGTTAGCTTATGAAACCTCAGGGAGTAGTAGACCTATTTCTGTCCAATGTGTTTTTTTTTCCCCAGCCAAAGCCTATTGCACTAATCTCCGTGGCTGGTCCCAGAGCAGCCATCACTGCTGTGCCAAAGCGTCCTCTTGTAGCGACAGTGGTGCAGACAGGAACATTTTGGGGCCCTGTAGAGTGCTTTGAACATTAAAAAAGAGCAGAGCAGTAGATGAAATGGGTGATAGCAACACAGAGAGTGAACCAGGTGTTGGCTGGGAGCGCTGAGCAGGGCCAGAGTAGCTGGTGCTGCTGGCAGCCACTGTTCGGGGTGAGTCATGGCACACGAAGGTGGATGTGCTAACTAGGTCAGCCTAGATGGGAGATGGATTGTACCTCCGGAGCATTGCTTCACTTCTCCTTGGAGGAATTCCCTGTCAGGAGGATGAGGGGGTTAGTGTAAACATTTTGACAGAAACAAGTGCGGATTGTGCCGTGCCAAGCTGTAACTCCAGCCCCGCCGTGCCGCCGGTGACACCGGAGCCACCCGCAGCCCGGAGGCGGCCACCGGGAGCAGCTCCTGGTGGGCAGCTCCGCTTCTACCACAATGTAACACCTTTGTTTGCCTCTCTGTGTGTCTCATGAGCAGGATGACAAATACTGGGCCAGGCGCAGAAAGAACAACATGGCAGCGAAGCGCTCGCGGGACGCGCGGCGGCTGAAGGAGAACCAGATCGCCATCCGCGCCTCCTTCCTGGAGAAGGAGAACTCGGCCCTGCGCCAGGAGGTGGCCGACCTGCGGAAAGAGCTGGGCAAGTGCAAGAACGTCCTGGCCAAGTACGAAGCTCGGCACGGCCCCCTGTAAATCTGAGGCAGGGGAGGTGGGGTGTTTCGGGTTTTTTTTTCTTTGTTCTTTTCTTTTTTTCTTTTTTTTTCTTTGTCGCGGGTTGGCATTTGACTAGATGGACAATGTGTTTCCTGTTTGATAGCACCACACCCAAACCAACCTTTCTGTCTTCAGCACTTTACCAGAAGCAGAAACAAAACTGACTTAACGTTGGTTTTTTGTTGTTTTTTTTTTTTTTTTTTCCTTTTTGATTGCGTGTACGTGTCCCTGCGTATGTGTGTGCACACATCTGTGCCCAGGTCTGTGTCTGTGGGTGTGCATGTGCGTGGCTGTGGGTGTGCGTGTGCATCTCAGCACTTCCCATTTTTATCAGCCCTCTTCAAAGGGTGCCACATTTTTACCTGGACTGTTGAGAACCGCCATAGTAAGCTTTTTATTATATATATTATTTTTTTTTCCTTCAGTGCTGCTTCAGAGTAGGGGTTTTATGTTCTCGTAATCAGTTCCATCCTCCTGATTTACTTGGAAAGATCCCAGCATAAATTACAAAAAAAAAAAGGAAAAAAAAAAAGAAAAAAAGAAAAAAAAGGTAGATCTCAGTTTTTTTCGAGAGTAACAAGCTATCGTTTTAAGTCTGTCTAATCAGAAAAGTTAACATGCTAATAAAGTGCACAAATAATTATTTAGTACTACACTGCAGAACTATTAATTTATAGATCGCTTTTGTTGTATTTTTAAGTTTTGGTAATAATTGTCTTCAGATTTAAAAGTGCTGTTAGACTGAGTTTAGCTATACTCATGATAGATCCCATAATGGCTTCTCTGTAGCTACTAAGGTTCCTTTTGTCTCCACGGACCCCAGGTAGGTAGGTAGGAGTTGTTGGTAGAGCACAGAGTGGGTACCTTGCACTGCCTGTACCTGAAGCAATAATCCTGCGTGCATGCTGCCCGGATGTTCCCGGAGGACGTGGGATGGTTCCCTACCCAACAGCAGTCTCAATGTCTTTAACAAGGAGCTCCAAAAAGTCCCAGACACGTTCCCATGAGCATGCTGGCTGTGTCCCTGCCGTGGGGGAGCGCATGTGTAAGGAGCAGGATCATTAGTTGGAAGTGAGAACAAAATTAAATAGCATCAATCAGATCTGATGTTGAAATCAGAGGGGCTTTTCTGTTTTCAGTTAGTTACTCCATTTTGTGATTAAAAGTTGAATAAATACCTAAATTCAGTTGGTTTTTTCCCATGTTTTGTAATATATTTTCTGTGGATTATATCTTGCTGTTTAAAAAAAAAAATCACTTTTATTCAGTTAGAAGAAGTCACTGGTTTGCAAAGCCCATTTTTTCCTAGTGATTGTTGTTTTTGAGTGTGACATGAACTGATGGTTCTGAACTTCATTGTTTTAAACTCTCTGCTTTTGAACATGTATGTTCTAATATAAAGTGGACTTCTGAAAAATGAATGTAAGAGACACTGGTGTATTTCAGAAGGGGATGGTGTTGTCATATACTGTGGTTAATCCAATCAATCTAAGTGTTTACTCTAGACCAAAAGGATAGATATTATAAAATGTATAAAGTTTATACAGAATAATTATAGTATGTTCGTTTTGTACAGTATTTTTCAAGTACAAATACTGACAATGTATTTTGAAAGACATATATATAGCAAAAAGAAAAAGCTATTCCATGTTTAAAATATATAGCAAAGATATATATTCTCCATTATTGTATAGAAAGGAAATGCTTAGGGGTTTGTTGGTTGTTGGTTTTCTTCTTTTTTTTTTTTTAAATCCGTAATTTTAAGCCTGGCACACTGGCATGTTCTGTGCTTTAAATTAAATTTTTATGGAAGTAATATGGCTTTCCAGGATTTTCCATATTACTGAAAAAGAGAGACTTTTTTATTTTTCATCAGAAACACATAAAGAAACTGTTTAACAGGGACAAAGCACAACATGGATTTTAGTCAACTATTGATTGGACCTTACAACATTTTGTAATGGCAGAAAAATAATATATAATACAAAACCACTCATCATAATTTCCAATCTGCTGCTGCTGCTAGAATCTGTTTCCAGCTGATTTTTTTTTGTTATAACCAGCTCAGATCCTGTACACAGCTCTGTGTACTGCCTACAGTTAGTAACGTGAGGAAAATATGGTGCTACGTCTTGCTCACAGTTTTCTAAGCGTTCTGACATTATTTTCAAATGAAAAGGTTGTTCATTCCATTAAATCATTATTCTTGCTTCAGGAGATGGCTGCAAAGAACTCAGCATTTTGGTCAGCATTAAAAACACCCTTGCATGGATGGCATTTCTCCAGTATTTTCACAAACATACCTGGCTTCTTGTGTCCCGTAAGGTGCAGTGCTTGCCCGTTACCATTTGTTCAGCAAATTGAGTTTCCATGTGCTGCAGAAGGTCTGAAGTGCAGGGAGTTATTCCCTAAATGTTGACAGAAGGCACTGCAAGAGCCGGGAGGGTCTGGCACAGCTGGGGTCTCTGCTGCAGCCCCTTGGTTTTCCCTCTGGGAGAAGCAGGGCTGGGAGCTGCTGTGGACACACCTTTAACACAGCACAGCAAATTGCAGCTCTCTGATCACCCTAAAAGGGGAATTTTGAGGGGACCCAAGAGCAGGGTGAGGCCACTGGTGCCACTGCTAGGGCGGGTTGTGACCACAAAACTTTGTGTAACGTGAAAAAGGCAGCTTGGGAAAGAAAAAAAAATAATTATTTTGTTTCCTTGGGCAGGGAAGGGGTGGGAGGTGGTTGAAAACTGGACATCAGGTTTATTGAGGCAGGGCCACAGGGGAGCACAGAGGTTCCTGGCTCTGCCTTGGCCAGCAGTCCCAGAGCCACTTTGGTGCCTCCTTGTCCCATCCTGGCCCTGGAATGTCACAAGCCTCTCTTCTGGGCTGGGGACTTCCTGAGGGGCCTGTGGGACTTGGGCTCTCCCCACTTCCCGTGGGACTTGGGCACTCTGGCTGCTCTGAAAACCTCACCCAGGAACAAGAAAAGAAAAAAAAAAAAAAAAAAGGCAGAATGTGTGGGCTTAAAACTTGGAAAATCCCCAAGTTCATTTTCCAGGTTGTCTCCCTAAAATAACAATGAAAATAGATAAATGGAAGTTCAGCTCATTTTCAGTTCCCAAGGATGGCTCAGCTGGGCTCATCACACCTCTGATGGCTTTGTTGCTCATGAAGGAGCTTTTAGGTATAAGAAATTGTAATTTTATAAAAATAGAAATATATATATTTGCAGAATTATTACTAGCTTATCTAAATAATTCACTGACCTCTATTACACTGTAAGCATTGGTAAAATGCTTGTCTTTTCTTTCATTTTTTGCTGAACCTTAGAAGTGGATTTTTTCTTTTTACAAAAGAATGCCCTCTAGCAGTCAGTGGGACTGGAGATGGAATTGTGCATCTGAGCACCTTGGGGCTCTCCGTGGGAAAGCTCATGACAGAGGAGGGGGTATTTCTTTTTCTGTTTTGAGTGGTGCTGAAGTCACCCAACCAAGCACCGTGGAAATAAGTTCTGACTTGAATCCACAAAAGCAAGAAATTCAGATTGCAGGGGAGGAGCCAGAGCAAGCACCAGGGATGGGATCAGTTCAGACCCCTCTCATTTGAATATCTTGCCTCTGTGGGTTTGTAATACCCCCAGCTATTGCTTTAAAATTATTTTTGCAGGTAATTTTACAATAGAGATGTGCAGTTTATTTTTATTTTTTTTTGAATTTTTTTTTATGTGAAGAAAAAAAAATTATATTAAAACTTACGTGTGATCAACCATCGTATTTCTGGCAACACCACAAGACAGAATTAAATACAAGTTTAACAAATAGATCAAATTATCTGTATGACAAGAAATGGTTTGCATCCTGTATGCTGTTCAGCCCAAATCTCTTTTTTTTTTTTGTCTGTTATTCTTAATGTTTAATAAACTTTTAAATTTTTCTTCTCTCAGCTGTGTGCTTGTTTTGGTGTGTCAGGGCATGGGGCTTTTGGGGGGGCAAATATCCCCCAACCTTCCCAGCTGCCACCAGGGTTGGGTATAACCACAGCAAATGTGTCTTTACATGAGGTGAAATAATTCAAATTATACTATAATTAGTGCTATTTACTATTTTAACAAAATATGTTATTTTATATATATGTATAAAAGTAATAAAGTGGTACAGTGGAAGCACCATTTCCATATATACATTATACACTTTATATATCATGAGATGTGATCACGTGTTAATTCACTGTAAATTCATAAAAATGCTGCATATCAAGGAGTCCTTTTTATTGTAGTATACAACATAACTTATTAATTTTACTCTCCATTATAGCTAATATTTTATATGGACCACATGACAGATAATACATACTGCAGACTTTTAGATGTCGAGTTTATAGAAAGATAAGCCTGAGAGAGAAAAACTGCAATTCAGGATGAACCCTTCCTGCATACAAGTTATTAAATATGAGTACATATGTATCTGTATATTTATGGCTGGGCACAGAGCATGACACATAGGCACACCTGCCTATAAAATCTGCATTTTAATATACACAGTACCTATTAAGCACAAAATGTATGTTTTAATAATACACTGCCTCAGTCTCCCCTCTGTGTGTGTGTGTGCATGCTTTCATTAGTTTTAAATATATAGCAGTAATATAAATGAATATATTTTAATACACACATTAAAGATACATGTGTATATAAATTAAAAAATATATAAATTAAAATTGCATTTTCATATGCCATGTTTATAATAATTGCTTTTATCTTCCTACTTGTATACACCTTTATAAATATAGCAATAGCTTTGTTAATACAGAAATTTTTAATGAGACAGAAAGTGTATTTGATCTAATGGCCACGTGCACCTGCACAAGCACATTTATCCCTGTGCATCCACAGAGCCATACACTGGCTAAATATACTTTCATAGAGAATATTTAACATCACTTATTTTATTAATAAACTTTTATAACTTTTTAAAAAAATACATATTTATTTTATTGCTACAAAGGATGGTTTCGCCATATATGTTATGCACAAACTATAATTGCTACAATACACAAACACAGTGTGGGCACACACATCCTTGTAGCTCTTTCATGTTTTATATATTTAATAACTGTCTCATTTAGGCTACCACAATTTATTACTTTCTGGGTGTCTATAGACTGTATATATGTATATATATGTATGTATATATATATATATACAGAGAAAGTGTTTTATATACATATATATAGATCTATATGTATATACACACTCTACATATATATGTGTAAATATAAATACGTAGTGTGTCCATATACTGTTGTGTACACTGATATAAACTCAGTTATATTTTCATACAGCATACTTAGCAGGATTTAATAATCTAGGTTAATATTTTTATATTTCAAGTGATGTATTTTCTTTCTTTAGAAGTCTGTGTTTACTGCACATTCAGTATTATGCACAGACATGTGTGTACACACGTGTGCACTCCCTCTGTCTAATCAGAGAGGAATTTAAAAATTTCATTTCCATAGAGCATGTGGAAAAGAATTAATAAGGTTTCTAATATTTTTGCATGAAGATTGATCTAAAAATTGTCATCACTGGCAGGTAAAGATCTGAGAATAAATATACAGTACATAGTGTGCACCAAAATGTGTTTAATAACCCAGAAACTCTTCCTGTGGCTCTCGTGCTCAGCCCCCTGTGTCTGAGCACTGGGTCTCTGTCACAGAGGTTTCCCTGTGACACTCAGCACAGGTTTAAACAAAAGGGATATATTTTTACCCAGAGACGTGTATAAAATTATGTGATTTAAAGGTTAAAATTTAAATTTTTGTGTTGTTTTTAAAGGCTAGATTTATATTTGTGAATTTTTTTCAAAATATATCCCTTTAAACAAAAGGGATATATTTTTACCCAGAGACGTGTATAAAATTATGTGATTTAAAGGTTAAAATTTATATTTTTGTGTTGTTTTTAAAGACTAGATTTATATTTTTGAATTTTTTTCAAAAATATATGAAGTAGATTTTATCTTATGATGAAGATTGATGAATGTTACATGGGACACAACATGTGTTTCTTCTAATACACACATTCATCCTGTCTGGGTGTTTATGCACATTTATCTTTACATGCACACAACTAGAGGCATTTAATAATTACATTTCACACTGCCAACTCAACAGCATTTTCTTCATTAATTTGGATTTAGAGCTTTGTGTATATTTTATTGCTAGAAAGATATTTGCTATTATATTATTTATTATGTACAAAATATAGTTATAATGCAGAAACACACAAGACCTCCTTGACTGCCTCTGTGTGTGCTTTTAGCAGCCTTTTTAATATTATATTTTTATATAAAGTATAGAGCAGTTAATACATAAAACATGTTTTTTGGAGATGTTTTATTTCTTATTTATATGACAGGCTTTTCACATATGATGAGATATTTATTAGTACACGTTTACATATTCAGAGGAAATTTAAGAGGTATTATTAATGCAGCATAGTTAGTAGCATAAATATCCTTTAATCTGTAAGTATTTTAAATAAACCATCTCCTCTCTGCCCCAAGCCCAGGAGGCACATCCCAAACACATCTTTATGAGGAGCCAGGGGAATATTTTGGAGTATTCCAGAGTTTTTGCCAGTTTGGGGTCCTACTGCTTTTGTTTTAACCCACCTGCTTTGACCTCAGGATAAATTCGGTGGATTTAACATTTCTGGGGTCATTCGTGGATTAAATTATCCCAGAAAAAATAAAAATCCATGATTTAAAAATAAAAACAAAGACTGGAAAAGGCCAGTCCTGAGGAGTTCCCTTGGCCGGGCACAGCCCCAGCAGCTTTGGAGCATCCGAGGCTGCCTGAGAGCCGAGGCTGCTGTTCCTTTTTAACTCCTTTTACCCAAGTCCCAGCTTTCATGGAACCTGTGAGAACCTAAGGATCTTTGAGATACTTTAAATCCTCTATCACCCTTGCCCAGCTGCTTAAAATTAATCTGGAGCCAAATAAAGACACAGTCATACCCATGGCAAGTCTGGATGGCAAAAAACGAATCCTTGATATTGCAATTAAGAGGAATAAATAGGATTTGTCGCTGTGACTGTGTCCGGCGCATTTCCACAGCGTATAGTTGGTTTTTTTTTAATATGTAATCACTCCCTAAATGCAAATGTGGGTGGGCAAATGGGAAAGGTCCGTGGTGGGGATGCTGAGAGCCCCTCCGAGCCGACACAAGAGGTCACACAAGAGCCGTGATCTGCTCCAAAACGCCGCCGCTTTTCCTGTGTGATATCCCCTCATCCCCATCAGCGCAGGGAGGCCCTGTGGAGGTCCAAGTCACCGGCGGTCAGGGACAAACACGGTGTCACCTCCCCAGTGCCACCGCCCCGCAGTGCCCGGGGTGCTCCAGCTGCTGCCTGCAAGGCTCAAACACCCTCGGGCTTAAAAGGATGATGCTCACTCATTTTGCCCATTCACAGACTCGATATTAATTGAAATGTGAAAATCAGCCCCACGTGCAGACAGCGCCCGGCAGCCAGGTTTCACTGGGATGGATGGAACCAGTCAGAGGTAATTTATTGTAACCGGGACTTCGGCCCAGCAGCCTGACTCCTCTAACCTGTGTTTTGTTCCCTGCTTTCCTCTCCACCTCTGCAGCCTCCAGACAGAAACACAACCCCTGGGAAAGGACACAGCGCCCTGCTCAGCCGTGTCTCAGCCCTGGGCCCACCTTACAGATGAACTGGTTCTGGGGTGCCAGTGGCCCTGGAGGAAACATGGCTTGGATGTTCTTCCACCACTGAGCTGGGGCTTTTTGTGTGAGCTGGTGTTAGCAACTCGGATTATGAGGGTGAAATACAAATTATCCTCTGGATCGCACCTTGCCTTATACCTGCAGGTCAGTGTTCAGCTTGTTCCATTTTCCAACAAAACCCCTGGTGGGAAGGGTAAACGTGGCATGGGTGGCTTTGGCAGCACACATCAGCCACACCTTTTTTGGACAAGTTCTGTCACAACAGCTCAGCTGCTTGGTATGCAGCACAGATGGCAGAAAATTTCAAGGGCTTGTCAATACCAGAGCTGATGTCTCCGTCATCAAAAGCAGGGAATGGCTCAGTGATTGTGCCATGATTAACCCCACCTCGACCCTCACTGGTGTGGAGGGAATGCAGTGCCCTAGACAGAGCACTCATCTTCAGCTTGTTCTTGGCCCTGATGGGCAAAGTGCCTGGACTGCACCATTTATTGCTGCTGTGTATGTATATATATATATATATATACACATATATGTATATTTATTGGTGCTGTGTATTATACCGTGTACATTATGGGGAAGGGATGTTTTAGAACAATGTGGAGCTACTGTGCAGAGAGATTCAGCTCCACTGAAGGATCTTTTTCATAGGGGCCATTGATCAGCCATTCCAAACTCCATCTGGCAAACTCGTGTCACTCATATTCCAGAATTTGGTCATTTGAGATATGATCACGTATCTGTTGACTCTTAGTCTCGTTTGTTGATGGCAAGTGCCGCTGGAGAGAAGGCCTGTGGTGTCACTGGGCACTGGCTCACTGCTTTCCCTCTTCAGGCCTTCTGGCCACCATTGAAGCACACAATGGGCCTCCTCCTGCACTTCTGAAGAGACTTCCCAATCCTTCCAACACCGGTATTCCCCACTCTCCCGCTGGGCAGGCTGTTGTTGAACGTGCCCACAGGACATTGAAAACCATGCTTGAAAAACAAAAGGTGGAGTCAGAGTGCCCACATGACAGATTAGCAGAAGCCTTGTATGTTCTCAGTTTTCTGAATAGAGATGAGGCTGGCCAAACAGCGTGTGAAAGACAATATTCTTTCAATACCAAGGCTCGTCCCAGGCCTGTGGTGACAGTAAAACACCTGTTAACAGGACAATGGAAAGGACCCTGAGATCTGCTGGCATGGGGCAGGGGTTATGCTCGTGTCTCCACAGGTCACAGCGTGAAACGGGTTCCTTTGTGTGCAGCCAATGGTGCCATCCTGCTTGGCAAAGGCACTGCCCCAAGATGGACAGAGCAAATGAAAGATGCTGCCCCAACTGGCACCATGTCCACATGGTTCAGGTCAAGACGTATGTTTGTGTTTTTGAAGGGTTGTTACTGGGTTACTCCCCCTCTTCCTTGCTCAGTCATATTACATCTGAAAGTGTTTCAGGGTCTGCTCAGGTTTTTCTAATCTTGTAGACAACCTCTCCTTCAGGGCATGGTTTAAACATTTAATAGTATATGGCATAATTGTCTTTGGTGTGATTTTATTGATTAAACAAAGAAGGGGGAGATGTGGGAGATAAGTCCTGTTCACTTCTGTTCACTCTTGCTCACCAGAAAGCACTCTGGGAAAGGTTCAGCTACCTTTACAGCAAGGTAGAAAATAGGTCATGTAAGCAGAGAACAAATTGTAAGACTGGTGTGTGGTCATCTCCTGTGTGGGGCAGTGATGGGCTGGGGAGACACGTGGATGCTGCGGGATCAAAAGAGATGGTTGGGTAAAAGAACACATGAACAGCAACACCGCAGAGGCAGGCAGCCAATGCCTGCTTGTTTTGCTTAAGTTTAGAGCACAAAAATGGTTTTTTTGCAATGAAGTGTTTCCTTCTGAGCAAGCAAGAAGGAGGTCCATGTGTCTTTGTTCCTCATTGCTACAAAGAAGGAAAAGCTGCCTTCTTGGGATGCTGTGTGTGCTGGTTTTGGGGTAATTTTCTCACTTGATGCCCCTCTCCCAAAACATGGGATTACAGCTCCTGTTTCCATCTCTCCCTCCTTCTGCTCTCACTAATTTCTCGTGTCCCTGTGTAAGAACAACATCAGCAGGGAAAAGTGTCTGGAGCGTGGAACATCCTGCTGGCTCTGTCAGACAAGGTAGCAGTCAAGCAAGATTGAAGGGACTGAGTTTGTTTAAGTCTAGGAAAGAAGAAAGCAAGGGAAGAAGTGAGTCTCCAGCTACAGAAAACCTGCCTGGAAGGGCTCTTCTCTGAGCTGCTGCAGACAGAACAAGGAGTAACAAGCTTAAAGTACAGCAAAGAAAACAGTGCTTGGGCAGCCAGAAAAAAAACCAAAAATCAAGAGGGCAGCGGGTGAAACATTGAAATAAACTGCCTGGGAGGATTGTGAAATCCCCATTATTAGAAGCTTTTTAGAACAAGCCTGTCAGGACTGACAGGCAGAGTCCATCCTGCCTGCAGGCAGAGGAGGGGCCAAAAATATCTCACAGTCCCTTCCATTGTTATTTTCAGTGTTTTAGCAGAAGGCAGATTAAGCTTCTCAGCACCACCATCAGCTTCAAGACAAAAGCCATTTCCACGCAAACATATTCATATATTAAGACACGTATTTAAAAAAAATAAAATCTATATTCTGCTCCTGGACCAATCTTGAGCTTCCCACATTCATGGGTTTTGATTAGAGAAGACAGCTGAGTTCCCACAGCAACAATGTTCAATCCTGCAGCATTTAAGATGCTACAAAATCCTTGCTGGTTGAATCCAAAAGTGCCACGGGTTCCCCATGTTCAGTAGGTGTTGTGGGTTGGGTTTCAGTGTTTCAACATCCAGAATATCCATCCAAACATCCTGTGGGCTGCTCTGAATGTCCTGCTGGAGAATGGCTCAGCTGCTGGCTGTGTCACAGGAGCCACATCTGGTCACACCTCTGGGGCTCTCCTGGAAGCCACCACCACCCACCAGACAGTGAGGAGGTGCCTGATGGAGCTAAAGCCACTCCTCCAGTCAGCCTCTACCAACAGCTTTTCACCTCTGAAAATGTAAGGGAGATTTGCAAAGGCACCTGGAGGATTTGGGCACTCAAATCCATGCCAGCAGGGCTGGGGCTGCTAAGCAACAGAGACAGCTGAACAGATCCCTCTGAGAGCACATGAGCTTCATTAGCTAATGATGTGACTTACGTTATGAAACTGGCCTCTCTGCCAGCCTTTTGCAACAGGATTTTGGTTCCCCAGCTTATCCTTAGGAGCAAGCACCCTGGTTCTGCAAAGGAAACAAGCACTGCCACCCTTACTGCTCACCACAGGATGAGGAGGCTGCCTGGGCTGGAAACAAGCCAGTGACAGACACCCAGCTCAGTACCAAACACCTCCACCAAACACTACCCACACAGGAATCTGAAAACTTTTATCAAGAGAGCCCTGCTTTCCCTGGGGCTTTGACCTGTGAGTGGAACTTCCCTGTGTGCCCAGCTGGCACCCGGGGCAGGTGCTCTGTGCTGAATTCCCCAGGCAGCCTGCAGAGCTCCTGCCAACCCCAAGGCTGAGCAGCCTGGGGGTGTTTGACCCCAGGGACAGTGCCACCACACCACTGCCCCTTGTGCCGCCTGGGCAGTGCTGGGAATGCCAAGGTAAAGGCATCCCAACACTTCCAGCAGCCGCTAGAGAACATCTCAGGGCTACTCCCTTCCTTCTGACAGTGGCTGGTGAATTTATTCAAATGATGACTGAAAGGCTCCCAGGCAGCAGGATGGAGGAGCAGCTCTGGCTGTCGGAGCACAGTGGTCACTGGCAAGGCTGGAAAGGGAAGGCAGAAAGCACCCCTGCCCTGGAGCCAGCTTTGCTGGGCCACCCTGATCACTCTTTTGTCAGCTATTTTTAGCTGTAACCTTATGGCACCTATTGGTGGGTGAAAGCAATCAGCAGCAGAGCCCAACATCCTGTGCTCTTTAAAAATAGCAAAGCATGGAGAAAAGATTTAGTCAAGCACATGATGTGACCGTGACAGCCTTGGCCTTCAGGGACATCTCGTGGCTGAACACACCAGACCCAAGTAAAGAATTGTGCAGAGGTTCTGAGCAGGAGGGGCATTTAAGCAAGAAAAAAAAAACTATGAAAAGTTGTAGTATCTTCTCTTTAACTTGCTCATTCCAGCCCCAACAATATGCATTTTGTAGAATATCCTGAGTTGGGAGGGAACCACAAGCCACTCAAGCCTCCTTGGAAAGGACTTCCTTACTTACCTGGAACTGGGAGATTCTTATCGAAATCACAAATAATTAAGAGGAATGTGGAGCAGACAGGATTGGAACAGCAGCCTACTTTTAGACCTCTTTTTGTTAACAGGAAGAAAAATTAATATTGTCTTTGGGCATTTCTCGCTGTTTATTTTAAACCAGTACAATTCAAATGAGCACTCTAATATAAATCCTTAAATGAAGCCCTACTTAATTTAATTATTTTTTGATGCACAGGATATTGTGTTATAAAAACATGATTTAAGAATATATCCAGTATTCAAAGTACCTGCTGCATCCCAGACATTTTCTGGAAAGGTCCATCTGAAATGTTTGCTATCTCTGCTTTGTTTAGATTCAGCCTACTTGTTGCACTTCTAAAACCTACAGGCACAGAAAATACAGAAGTGCTTTTAAAAACATTTGCCTTGGGAAGACAAAGAAATCCAATCTCTGTACTGCAGCAAGCATTACTGGAAAAAGCACTATCCTTACTCCTGAGAGGAATCAGCCCCGAGAGCTGCAATTAGATGGAGGGAAAAAAGAAAAGACTAATTGATATGCTTGCTTTCCAGACAGAAACACATTTTTAGTTCAGCCTGTCTATATTTTATGCAATGATACTCCTCCAGGGATAGGAGCAAAATTACTTATTTCAAAGAAAAAATCGCAATATATTCTTATATCCCAGAACAGCAAAAGGAAAAAGCAAGTTCTAACTATTGACCAAAATTTAGACAGAAATATATTTTTTTCCATACTAAAAATGGAATAATTTGGATTACAGTTTTTCTTACTGTTTTTAAAGCATTGGCTGAGCAGACATGAGGGTCCTTTAGTCAGGAGTGGCCACAGTGTCAGTCCCTGACTGCCCTGCCCAAGTGATGGAGGGGAAAAAAACAACCACCAAGAAAACAACAGTTTCCAAATTGCACCAAATGTTTATTGTTAGTCTAGTACATTCAATATCATATTGACTAGAATACAGTAATTCAAAATATTTTTGGCGAATTGAAACTTTTTAAAAACCATTTCAAACACTCCAAAAAGCAAATGCCATGAAAAATTAACTTAAAATTAAAACAAACATATTCAAGCAATAGTTTAACTTCTGACTACAGAAAACCTTTACATGTATTTTAGTGGTTTTTAGTACTGCATTTCAACAAAATATATGGACTCACAAAAAGTGGAAAATATTAAAATAGACACAATGTTAAAAAACTGAGGCATCCAGATCTGCAGGACTGTTGTAGCAGAATCACCTGCCCAGCTGTTCCCTTTGCTCTCTTTTGGGGCAGTTTGAGTTTGCTGTGGTGCTGCCACTTCACTGATCACCTGCTACCACCACACAGCAATTCTTCAATGTCTTGAATTTAAAGTTTGTCCCTCTGGTAAATTCCCTATACAAATGTAAATACTCTAAAACTTGCGGCCCTCTGGCAAATCTGAGCGGAACAGGACCTTTGAAACATCCCTATCTTGCTATTTATTGTTTGCAGACAGGCAAGATCCAGAACAAAATCTGAAAAAGGCAACACATTTTGGTTTTGTTTTTAAATACTGACATGTAAAACTGAGTAAATTAGAAAAAGGATAAAGTCAATCTTAATATAAGACATTCATTACATAGTGGGACAGGATACAATTATTGGACAAACAGGATTACAAGGACTCTTCTACACTGGTCATTTCAGCACATGTCCTACAGTCATGACTTGCTACCACAGCTGGATTTCCTGTACAGACAGACAGTGACAAAGACCAGTCAGACTCTGTGTGAAGTCCCAGGATGACAAGTGACACCCGACCAAGTTCTCCAAGCTCTGCTCCCTGTGCTTGTGAAGAGCCCCGAGCTCCGGGCGCTCAGCAAAGCTCTGCCTGCTGCTCCCACCTGGGTTTCCAGGCAGAACCACCCCACCAAAAGCTGGTGGGAGCAGTCAGTTTAAGTCCCTTTGGAAACCCAGGTCTCAGTGCCACGTGTGTACGTGGGCTGGGGAAATGAGTGGCCCTGCCCTGGATGGGGGATATTACCACACGAGCCCCCACCCTGGGCAGCATGGGTACAGCTGGGAACTTGGAGGAGAAAATCACCTCAGCTACTCCTTTTACAGCTCTTCATCACAAATAAAGCCAACTTAAGGTCTGGTTCAGTGGTACTGTAAATGAGCAGAATGCTGCCTTGTTAGAACGCAGCAGAATCACATTTAGGTTTTAGTTTGTAAAAGTGGTTATTACAATTACAGCTGCAACACAAACTTCGGAAGAGGTACAATGTTTGCTCCTCAGAACAGGGTGTGGAATGTAACCATTTCTTGCAAGAGACTGCAACATGAGTAACTGCATAGATGACAGTTGTGTGTCTTCAGTTCAATAAATGTACTTTTAAAGTTTACAAAAAACACAGAAAAGTTTCTATAAAAGTCACATTATACCAAGATAATGGGTGGTAGAAGTAGATTAGTTGTCTCTGATTCATGTTTAAGAAATGACCCATGGAAAGGTGATAGAAACCAATTTCATGTCAAGAGCATTACGTTTTCACTATTGCACTGACTTCACCATTGAATCACTAATTTAGAAAAATTCACATAGTTAAAAATTGTAAAACTAAACTAGCATACAAAATTTGTTTGTAAACATCAGGTAGCCAGTTCTGCTAATGTGGAATGGACTCTTGGTTACTGCAGTGCAGTATCTTGGTTATTTACAGCACTTGCCATGTGATGGGAAATGGCAGGACACAAACATCAGTTCACAGTAATTGTGTTCACAGAACTACCAAAGTCAGTGCAGTTTTGCTGTGCAATTTTTCCAATTCCTCCAAATTCTTTAAGTCAAATAATACTGCTACAGAGGCCAAGTGCAGATTATTTTTTTGTACAATCTCATAAGTGACGAATGATGTCTGCAGGACTTCTGTAAAGGTACTTCCAAATGGCATAGTAATGTACAGCAGCTGCTGTGGCCACGAAGATGTGCCAGATGGCGTGGGCAAAGGGGATCACTCCATCACTCTTGAAGAACACCACGCCCAGGCAATAGATCAAACCTCCCCAGGCCACCTCCTGCAGTCCCTCTGTGTTGCTCTGCCAGGGAACAAGGACAGGTCAGGGGCAGGGAGTGAAGGGGGCAAAGAGTATTTATGAGCAAAATACACAGTGCTTTTCTCCCCCAGGCAAAGGGAGCTGGCTGTGACAGCTCAGAAAATGTTGGGTGGGACAGATGGACAAGTGAGAAATGCAGTGTATTTATATCACTCTTAGTATATAAACACATTATTGTGCATTTCACAATGTCCCCATAGCACTAGAGAAGTTATACTGGGACAACTCAAGAACTAAAACAAGACTGATGGCTTGCTTCATCAGCAGAGCAGACAATCAGAGACAAAGAAAACCACATTACTCTGTGGAAGTGTGAATTTACTGCAGCTCCTCCCAGCAAGACTTTGATACAGCCAGTTCAGGCATTAACTTGAAAATGTGTCACGTTTATATTAGCAGCAGAGATGGTTAATCAATGTAATTTAAAATGTGTAACTATAGACAAGTTTGGAGTAGGATGCTTTTCAGATGCACCAAGAAACCCAGGCTCTCTTTATCTACACAATGCAGCCCAGATTGAACAAAACAAAGCAGCATTTCACTGAAATGTGAACTGGAAATCCAAATTACAACTGGTTGTATTGGGTTGCTCTGCAAAGAGCACTTACAAGTATAGTGTACTAAAATGAACATCTCTGCAGAGGAAAGAGCTGCACTGGAATTTAAGCTGGTTATAAAAGGCAAGTTTTGTTTGTTTGCACTGTTAACAGTCACATTCCTTACCATGGATGTCACTACCAGAGCAGGAGAAAATCCCATCGCTAAATAGAAAAAGAGTTCAACGATCTTATACCTAAAAAGGAATGATTTGAGTCATTTAAGGAGGTGTACAAAAGGATGAACATTTCCTTCAACAGCAAAAATGAATATTTTAAATTATGTGTTGGTATGGGGTCATTACACAAGAAGCTTTTATGCAGATGGATAACCAGTGTTTTATGACAAAATTAAAACTAGTGTTTATCGCTGCATTGTAGAGTTGCAGGTAATACCTTCTCTCTAAATAATGCACAAAAACCTACACTTGCAGTAAGTACCAGTGAGAATAAAACACTGAGACAACTTAAATTTTCTTGTTTGATGAGAACCTTGGTAACTCATCTCCAAGACAAAAAGTTTGGTCTTGTTCTCTGATGGTAATTTTCAGTTTAAAGTTAAATGCAAAGAAGATTTCTTACTTTTCATGGTAGAGAAATACATAAAGGGTTCCTCCAGCAGCCATCAGCCAGATAAACCATCTCATGTGAGATGCCAGAGGTCCCAACTCACGGAGATTTAACCTGGAGGCATAAAGGTTCCATGAGACAAAAGTGATGAGTAAACAGACCACACTGACACAAGAGCAGTAGGGATTAATAAAAACAAATAAATATTCAGAGCTCTAACTACAGAATGCTGGGGGAACAAACACTGGGACATTGTACCCACGGAGAGGCAGAAGGTGTTTGTGTTGATGGGTGGAAAGCATAAACTGAGGTATGTGGAATATAAATAAACTACTTTTTGATGTTTTCTTGCATCACTTTCTGTTCAGCAAGGCCCAGGAGATGACATTACACAGTCTGTCACAACACATAATGTGGTCAATTGCACCCAAGAAGCCATCTATAGGTTTTGGAAAGCTGCAATGACAAGCTGTTTACTTTGGGAAAACTTTGATTCTGCAGCTGTGGTCCCCATTTCTTACCATGGTGCGTAGGATGCTGCAATGAAGACATAGATCATCATTCTGTCACACATGTGAAAGCAATGCTCCATTGTCCTAGGGGAGAGAGACACAACAGGTCACCATGACACATTTTGGGAAGATTTTTGCATCATCTCACTTTCCTGACATGCTTTGGAATTACTCTGGGGAAAATACCATCACCTCCATCCCTCCTAGAACCACGTGGGGAATGGAGACATATGAGCTGAGCACTTCTCCAGGCCTCTCCCCTTCTCCACCCCACCTTGCATTCCTGTCACATCAACTCTGCCCAATCCAGACACTGTACTATTTAGTGACTACTGGCTATATCAAATTTATGACCCAGAATTAATTAGGGGGTCTTACAAGGGATAAATAAAATTAAAATAACAAATCCCATGTCATTTTTGCTATTGCTGCCTTGGTCCCAAGGAGGTTTCCTGCTGGTTGGATGGGCATTGGCAAAAGCTGTGTTCCTCAAAGCACTTGAGCACGCCATAGTCCCAGAGAGTGTCTTCATGTCTGAAATGGGATATTATCCATCAACCACCTACATTATGTTTTTCCCATTCTGCTTCTGGATTAAGAGCCACTAGGGCCTACCAAAAACATTTTCTTTGTGACAAGGCAGCAGACATCCAAGTTCACTGGTACATGAGCTTGGCTCACTATTTCTTCCAAAAAATCAAGGGTGTTTTTATCACGATTCAGTAGAAAGTACCACTCCAATCTCCTGTAAAATTGGTTTTGACTGAGAAACACAATGGGGAAACATCAAGAGGAAGCGAAGCATTTTCTCCCGCTACCTCAGGTGACTCTTTTTCCAGGAGACGATGTGGAACACGGTGGAGACGATGAAGAGGGCGCAGAGCCCCACCCCGTACATCCATGCTGTGATCTTCTCCCAGCGGTCGTCCGAGAGCCGATGGAGGAGGGCACTGCCCACGATGGCAGGAACAATCAGGAACTGCCAAAACAAAAGGCCATTGTCAGGTCTCTGCCGTGGTGCCACCCACAGAGCAGCACCAGCAGGCAGAGAGCCCAGCTCCAGCCACTGAGAGTTTTGTCATTTAGTTTTAAGTTGACACATCAATACCAGAAATCCATCGATGGCTCAGGCATAGGTTAGACCTGGTTTTGCTAAATTTCTCTCCCCATGGTACCAGGGAAGGTTACCAACTCCTCTAGCCATGACAGCAAATTCTTTTGTCTAATTTGGTAAGTATTAGCAGTGGCTTTATTTTGACATTCTGCCTCATGTTTTAAAACCACGTTGATCTCACTCTAAGTTTGAATTTAAGCCACCTCTTGTGCATAGACACAGAGCACAAGACAGACCAAAATAAACTCGAATCCCAAATGAAAAAAACAAAGCATTTAGCAAAGTGCAGTTGCAAGAATTAAGCAACAGTTTTGCAGAACTTGGGTTTAAGCTACCGTAAATAAATTAGCAGCAAACTTCTCTCATGAATAGATTTTTAATGCACAAAGATGTTCTTCTAATGCAGCATATCCAACTTTGTTTTCCTTCCCACCTTCCTCTCAAGCATTTCTAATTCACTTCTTCCAAAACAGGCCCTGTTCAAGCATCATGATAAAATTACCACACTTGCATGAAGTGTCCAAGAAGTGACTGCAGGCTTTAAATGCATACATTTAAAACTACACTCCCTTCCAGAATAAAATACATGATGTACCTCTATCTCCTTCAGGAAAAGGCAAAAGAAAAGGGTGGGAAGGAGAAAATAACCCCAAAAACCCTAAGAAACACCCTATGGCCAACAAGTATTTAAAGAAGAGAGCTCACTGACTCAGGTATTTCTATCCATCTCCATCCACTACCAAGTCAGCCTTCTAAGTTACAAACACTGCACAAATTCCCTTCCAGGCCCTGTAGCATGTCTAAGATGCTAATTTGTTCCCTTGAACTGCAAATAAGCTTCTTAGGGTTAAATTCTTGGTAATTTAACCCAAGTCTCACATGTTAAACAATAAAGCCAGGAACAAGCAATGTTTAAACAAATCTGGCTACTTTGCATTACAGGTTTGATAGCTCAGACTGCAGAGTTCTAGTCTAGCCTGACCTATCTGTCCTTCATCTAATTACAGACCAGAGGAAATCGAGGTTCTGCTCAGTGTAGAGGATGCATAGCAAACCAAATGGATCTGAGAAGAACAAAAACCAAGTGGCTTTTCCTTCTGACTTTGATGCATATCAGCTGTAGCTTCATTACTATTCAATTTCCTTATGTTTGACAAAATGTAGGATATTTGCGCCAAAAGCTGTAGAGCCATGGAAATGAAAAGTATGGCATTGATACATTCACAGCCTTAGGACTAGAGGTGAAAACATTTCCTGAGCTTTGTAATGGAACTATGGAAGTTGACTTGGTGCTCTTTAAGGCCAGAAATAGTCTGCCAGCCTGGCTTCTCATTTATCACCAACCCTGAATTTCCTGCACACATCCTGGACAGCCCCCAAATTCAGGGAAAGTTGAAATGTGTCACTCCTCAGGAGATCAGTCACTCCTGTTTTCCACACATGACACACAGTGTGAATGAAGTGTGGCTGAAGCCCCTGGCACAGCCAGGAACTGATGAGATGTGACAGCTGTTTCACTTTAGTTTTTGCAGGGGACAGGAGGATACTTAGCCCCAGAAATGGTGGTGTAGCCATGGCTCTAAGCTGTACAGTCCCACTGTATCTGCAGTTTCCTTCCCAATTTTTAGTGCAAATTTCAGTTTTGACTAAACTTGACAGAGAACTAAAGATTAAGTACCTATAAATATCAGGTAAAACAGCAAATTCCTACTAATTCCCTGTAACAGCCTAGGCATGAGCTGCTATGGGACCGTGACAGAGACCACTTCACAGGAAAAGAGCCCTCTTTGGGCTTTGGATTTAGAAATTACACAGAATAACCTGCTTTTCTTACACAGAGACCCCAGCTTTTTACTAATTTCCTCAAATAAATATTTCACAAGCTAAGCTGTGACATGGCATGCTCAAATGGGCCAAAACAAAGTTCAGTGTCAATCACTCCTTCCAGTAATTATTGTGTATAAAGTGATACAGTTAATACAAATAAGCAATTCCCTTATAACCTCTTTCTTTGCACCTTCAGAATCAAGAGTACAGCACATGAATGAAGACTTTAATTCCTTTTTTGCCTTGTTCTGCTTTAAAGAACAATTCTACCTCTCACAGGGAAGAGCACTGTATTCCATGAAAAGGACTGATTGTTTTTTCTAAGTGTTCTTTTTGGAACCATTTTCCTCTCTGTGCTTGGTAGGTACCATGGGAACCGTCAGACAAAACAAGAGATGTTTTATTAGTTTTCTTGGCCAAAAAATAGCTAGATTAAATACAAGACCCAGAAACTATACACTGCTGTTCCAGCCAACTCAATTAAAGTTCTTCAGATGGCAATGCCATAACAGGTAACATATGGTACAATGGGCTTCACCCATCTTACAAAAGAAATATAAAACTTCAGCTCATAAAAAAGGCAAATTTTCCCATGTTCATTTGAAAAAAAATCACATACACAAGAATTGCATTTTAATCTCCAGTTTTCAGAATGAAAAAGCCATTAATCAGTCCTTTAAAAGGAGGGGCGTTTACCAAAAAAGCAGTAAGAGAATCAGAACTAACAGAATGAGTGGGATTGTGCTGTGTCATTTTACAGCATGACAAAGCATTTCTTAGTTGCCAATATTCCTTGGAAAAATCTCCAGCTAGAAGTCACAAAATCTTTGCTTATTTCATCATGGAGTGCAAGTCTTCCAAGTGAATATCATCAAACCCAGTAACTTAATGTACTGTGAGCAAATCCAGAATTGTGATGTGCAAATTTACTAATTTTAGCACCGTGATTAATCCTGGCTGCATCAGAAGTGGGGCTGGAAGGAAGATGTGCAGAAGAAGAGAGAAGGCAACAGTTTCCTAAGCTTTCTAGAGAAATGCCAGAACAAAATGAGAGAATGAAGTTAAAAGCTCTTTGCAATAAGGAAGAAGATAAAGGATTAAAATATGTTAATTTACATCTACAGATGGTAATCTTTCAGAACCGTTTTCAGCCCAACCTCTGTGTGGTGTATTTTGGGAAACCAACTACCACAAACCCTGCTGTCACAACAAGTAAAAACCCTTAAGGCACAAGGAAGGAGGCTGGCACAATAAGCTGTGATGCTGATCAGGGTCACTTCAGTGAAATCACACTCTCTGGTTACCAACTTACAGCAAAATACCCAGTACCTTCCAGCTGTCTGGGGCTGCTGAGGATGCTGCTGCACTGGCCAGCATTTTACCTGTATTCTTTCCATATTTCTCCAGATAATCTCTGCCACAGAGAGCTTTAAAAACCTGTTGGAAGTTTTGCTTTTGTATACAACATTCCTGGAAAATGAAGTTATTTTCCTTGCACATCATGCAGGCAGCAACAATGCCCTTCGATGCACAAGCCACTGCAGCAGAGCGTGGTGTTACTGCTGCAGTCTCAGGAGCCTCTCACTGGGAGGGAAACACTGAGGGCACAAAAATGGTCCAGGCACTTCCTTTTTGGAAAGGAAGGCAACAGGAACAGCAATAAAGCTGCCATCCCTGCCCCAAAAATGTGACACTTAGAGGGAACCGTGAAGGGCTGTGCCCATCTCCAGCTGCTCCACGAGTGCACTCCTGTTACCATCTCTCCCAACTTTTCAACTTTCCCCTAATTTTAGGAGACCAGTAACAGAGTGGGAGGCCCACAAGCAACTTGGGCTGTGCAACACACAGAGAGCAGAGAAACTGCTTATACCAGTCAGGGGGAATGGAGACATTTTCATCAGAAGAGTCCTTCTGAAATTTTCATCACCCCTTCTTCCATGCTCAAATGGCCTTCTAAATGCTCCAAGTCTCTCTTTTAAAATATTTATACTACTTCTGTTTTTCCATGCACTTCACTAACCCAACCTGGAATACAGATTATAATTAATTTTAAGAATAGTTACTCCTATTAAGGCAGTTAGAAGAAACATTTAAAGTAGTTATAAAGCAAGCCATGTCTAAATCCTGAGGGTTTAACACAACAAGGCCTACCTTTTGTCTGATAAACCTTACATACACCAGAAAGCTTCACATGAAAGAGTCCTATCTCCCCTCCAATTGTCACTACCCCTGCTTTTCTCATGCACTGTTTCCTTCCTGTTCCTTTGAACACAGAGAACAGTTTTCTCTGTCTGTTTTCAACTACTTTGCTGCCATTCCTCTCCCACTGTCTGAAGGCAAGTCAATGCTTCATTTAAAGCTAAAAAAGGGAAGACATTTAAAATAGCCTTACAAGTAAGAAATCTGAAGACACCTTACTATGCAACACAAAACTACCTTTTAAGTATTGTACCAAGGGATTGTACCTGGGATTCTATACCCTCCTTTACCCATTTTTTTTTTTGTTGCTTGTTAGTTTTTTTATTAAGCAGCTGCCATGAACTGATTCCTGTGTATTTTTAAGTTCAAAACCACATGGGATACCTACTGAGAAGTACAGCCACATTCATAAAGTAGAAGTTGACTGCTTCCTGAACTATTAATAAAAGCTTGGAATAGAAATATATTGGAGAATCATTGTTGAATTCTGTTCTGTAGAATCATCAATGTCGAATTGAAAACTCACACTGTAATCTAGCAGCAAAGACTCAGCCACTTGACCATCTAACATTTAGTAAGTCTGCAACACAAAGGAGATAAAAACATCCCCCCTAGCTTTTTCTGTGCTTTCCCAGCTTAGACTCCCGTTTCAAGACTTTAAATATTGATGAAAAGTTATTGCATCTTTATTTTAACCATTCATTGTAGGTTTTATCAGGTAGTTTGACTCCTCAGAAAGTAATCAGACAGCTCCACCACAAACTGCAGCCTACCAGAAAACACTGATCCACCTTGGCTGTCACGTCCTGCTAAGAGGCAGGAGTAAAACATGCCTGTTTTTCAACTAGGTGAAAGCTGAAACTGCTAAGGAGCACAGCAACATCTGCCAGATATTTTGAAATCTAACTTTTTGGCCAGAGCAAACAAGATTTGCACAAGGATTATGAGATAAACTACATATTTGTGCTAACTAACAGAATGTTGCTTCATTCCCTAGGCAAATAAGCATATATTTACAGAATGCTGTACATGAGACCTTTGGCTTAAGAACACAGAAGCTTCAGTCAACTTTATGTCTACATGCAAAACCAAGGTGATTCTGTTTTTACCAGCACCACGGAGCTGTATGCCGGCTGTTTACGAAATACGCACAAGGGATCCTTAAGAACAGAGCTCCTTCAAGAACTGGGGAGTCCTGGGCACTACTCTGAGCTTTCATATCTGCTGCTCACTCAGACACACTGGAGATAAGAGACTGAGGACAAAGTCAAACATACTTCAGATGTTTGGAGTTGAGGGATTGAGCAGACGCACAAGCTGCTTTTATAAAAGGGCAAATGCTATCTTAAAAAGCAAGCAAACACATTTTTAAGTCCTCTTCAAAGTGCCAGACAGCAAATTAAACTTCCTAATTACTAAAAGACAAAAAAAATCAAAGGGGACAGCTTCTGTTCTTTTTTATGTGAATGCCATATACGCAAATCTAGAATAAGTCCTTACATTAGGAAAATAAGGAAAGACTTGACATTTCAGCAGGGCTATCAGCATTATCAGGGCCCTTGCAAAACAGCAGATTTCTTGAAGAGTCAGTAGGTATCAGAATTAAAACATTCCAGCTTTTGTTGCCCAAACCCATAGACAGTCTGATGAGGCCTTCCCATTTCTCACATGGATAAATCTTTCTTATACTTCCAGTTTACAATTTGCACAATATTATGTCAGGGCAGACCTGGGAAATTCACCTTGCAGGCTAACTAGTAGTGGCCTATACCCCCTCTACTGCAGGCATCCTTTGACTGCAACAGAGGGAAAATATCAAGTTAAAGATCTGTAACATTGGTGAAAAGGAATCTTATGAAGTGTCTGGAGCTCCAAGAGATTCGGAACATTACCAAACATCTAATTTTCTGGACCATTACAGTTAATGCTCATATGCACAAAAACAGAGAGAGGCTACAGACATGAACACAGTGAGGCAAAGATAAGCATTTAGAAATCCAAACACATAAAAAATTATTGAAACATCTGGTTAAAGAAAAAAAAAACAGAAAAAGAAGCCATAAGTTTACTTACTGCGTGTGTGTAACAGTTAGCAGCATGTTCATAGCAAGTGGGTTTGTAGCGGCTGTTGGCTGGAGCTGGGTGGTTCATGAACCTGTTGAATAATTAAGAAGTACTTTCAGGAAAGTTGCTAAAACACCTCTCTGAGTGTCATGAAGGAAATGAAGGAATACTTCCAACCTGGTAGTGTTAAGAATTATAAGTACAGACATGTTCAAAGTAACTGTGATTTAAATTGCAAGTTCTCCCAAGTAAAGTCTCTTACCAGACACACATGTTAAATAAATTCTTGTGACTGCCTGGTGCAAGGGATGGTTATCTTTAATCAGGAGTTCACACAGAGCCGTCAGACTCCCTCTTTTCTGACAGTTTGGTCAGAGGAAGAATGAAACACTTCCTATTTAAATTACATGGCAAGAACTCAAATTATTCTTGAAATATGGAGTTCATCATAGCTGTCAGGGGTTACTCTTCTCTTAAGAAGTTCTTGAAACTGCAGCAATATTCCAGTTTGGAGCACTTGAACACTGATTTTTTGACTCCTATAGCAAGCGGTATTTGTGTCTGGAGCATGAAGTGGCTCATTTTTTCCAATCCCATGTCTGTAACCAAGATCTCCTACAAGATCATCCTACATGGGGATGATGAAAGGAGACTCTAATGGTCAGCTCCGAAGAGGAAACATTTCCAGAGGTTTGCCATAGACATTCCACCTATTTCTCTAAGAATTTTCAAACATTCTAACAAACAAACAAGCACATCAAACCCAGTCCGTGCAAGCTGAATAGAATATGATGAAACCTGAGAAAGTTTCAGAAGAACTTGCCAATGCAAGCGTTTCATTTAAGGGTATTAGAAAACCCAAACACTTGAGCTGTTTCCTGTGAAACTCAACAATTTAAATCTGTGTAGGAACACCTGTAAAAGACAGCACACACCTATATGCAACAGTCAAATGAAAGCTGTGAACTTCTCCAGCTCCAGTCTGTTACCCCAGCACTGCTGACTGCTCTACAAAAGTGATTATCTTTCACCAGGTTATTCCAAAACTACGCACTGACAATCAGATATCCAAGCAGCCAGGAACAGCTTCACAAGAAATACAGAACTTGTTTGTATGCTCAGAACCAAGAGCAGCTTCGTTATCAAGATTTATACAAAAAGCTTGTTAGACAAACTTTGGTCCTTCCCCATGTTCTCCCTGGCTTAAATCAAAATGAGTCCTATTTTTATGACATCTATAAAATATTGGCCAACCTCAACCCAGGGGAAAGCAAACAAACAACTAAAAAAATCCAATGCAAATCTTACAGATGGCACAAGCAGTTCCAGATTTCTGGGATATTTCACTTGGTTTTCTTGACTGATTTATTAAGTGACTTGTGAACCATTTTTTTCTAAACTGATACATGAAAATATAGCAGCATTGGGGAAATAACAGTGCCATGATCCCCCCGCCCCCCAAACGGTGGCAATTTCAAGAAACAGTCTCATTGGTGTTAATACAAAGGCTAAGAAAAATGTGGATTTAATTCACAGACACAGAACATAAATGGTTGTTAGCACATTAATAACCCTGCAGGAGTTAATATATGGTTAAAAATGGCAATTCTTTTGTCAGTGACAAATGGCACCTTGCTCTCGTCTCCAAGAAGAAAATGACACTGTCATCACAAAGGCTCACAGAATATTTGGAAAATTACTTTATTCCCAGTGCTTCTATGTCTTCAACAGCTGCTGAACACCATCTCTGCATCCTCTAAAGATGGAACATTCAGTTTGCTCAGTTCTGCTTCCAAGTCAGGAAAAAGTTTAAAAATAAAAGCATCTGTTGGCTCAGTGAGTGGCCAGGCTTGGACTGCCCTTGTCCAACTCCATAAATTCAAAGTCATGGGAAACGTTTCACTTATCACATCTAGAATATTATTACATTTCTCTGTGGTGGTACCTTGGAAGTCTCAAAAGAAGTAAAAAAAAAACCCAAACAAACAAACTCAAACCTGAAGAACCAAAAGGAATAATCTTATATTCTGTAGTAGCTTTATAATTCTTGTTGTTCCAAATTTCTATGTAAGATAATATTATCATATAAAAATCTATAAATAATTGATGCCTCCTAATGGGATCTTCTATTATCCAACATTAGCCTACTTTTAATTTTTTTTCAGTAGGAAATACACTGCATCTTTCTAAAGCCATCACATTGGATCTAGGGGTAATGTTAGATTTTAGAATTATGAACAAATACTTCAGAAATTAGGACCTCTTATTATCACTAATGTAAAGATATTCATTAGCCGTAGAACAGAACACAAAGACAGTAACAAATCTATCCTTGCTCTGTTACCTACACACAGATCTTAGTTTTTTTCCCTGTTTTGTTTGTGGCAGAACAGGACTGATGCAAATATTCTGCACCAGAGCTCCAGCACAACTCCAGCATTAAGCAACACCTCAGCCACCCCCTTCACCTCAGTGTTTACACAATAACACCAACACCACCAGCGTGTTTTGGCAGGAGAGGAAGTGTTCAGTTTTACCTCTGCCTTGCAGAAATGGGTCTCACAATGCCCCAGCACCAACTTTGCTGCACATTTGATGGACCTGCATCTCTCCCTTCTGAGAGGCACTGCCTCCAACAGGCTGCAGACCCTGACGCCAAATGCTGGAAAGCATTTGCTCACGTCACTGCTCACAGGCAACAGTCTTAAAAAAGCAAACTTTCAGTTACTCCTCTCTGCCTTTTGATAATTAACCATTTATAAACACTATCAGGAACAACTTCAGAGGGAGGATCATTAACGAGGTGGTTGGAAGGGCAATAATGGCAGCCAGTGCTTCTCACGAGTTCGTTTCATTTCCAGCGTGACAGTTTAGGCTTAATGTCATAAGGAAGAGATGTGAATTTTGAAAATAGCTGCTCTGTGATATTACTGATGTGCTCATTAAAACCAGGAAAATTATTTTGACACACACTGTTAAAGTCAGTCATATACTCCTGCAGTTACAGACACATATGATATTGCAACACAAATGCAGAAGAATGTGGTTGCTTATTCACATTCTAGAGGCAAAACAGCTCTGCTTTTTCTTAAAGATAAATAAATAAGCAAACAAACCCCATGCCACCACCAACAATGGATGCTTGTTTCCTGCCTCGTGAGTACAGCAACACAGGGACATTGTTCTTCCTCCTATCTACAGGTCACATTTGCCTCTTCTGGAAAAGATAATTGTGGGAATTATAATCTCACCTTCCTAAAAGTGGAAGCTCAGTAAAGAACATTCATATGCTGTTTACTCCTAAACAAAGGCTCTCTATAACACAGCCATTAAGGTTATTATCAAATGCAGGACAGTCTGATAAAGTCCCACTGAACTGGACTACAGTTGACAGGAAATGTCTTTAATTGAAGCCTTTTAGATCTTCTAGCAAATCCCTGATGTATTCTTTAATAGCAGATCTGGTGAAACCAGAATCATTTAATCAGAGGATATGTACCACATCTCACAAGGATGCACAAATACTTCTGCATTTAAGATACTGACAATAAAAGATATCTAAGATAAAATATTAACGCCTTCAATAGCAGAATAAGAAATTTCTGAAATTAAGAGACTGAGAACGGCTTGCAGCCAGCCAGGAGAGCAGAATGCTTTTGCACTGAACTAAGCTGTGAGTTCCTTTTCACAATTTAAATTCTCCATGCTCAGAATCAGCTCAAGGCCAAGGAAGTTGAAGACTCAGAATTTCACAGCAAATAAACAACTTTTGATGAACATACTCCCAATATAAGCAGAAAAAAGGTACTGAGAGAGAAATACGGCAATTTAAAACAAGAGGGGAGAAACTCCTACCCCTCCTTTCACACTACTTGATCTTTGATCTTGAAATACTTTAAATATTTTAAATGCTAAACACACAGACTGATCCATCCTTTGTGACAGACCCTAATCTCAAGCTCCTATCCATTTCCAAGGAACAGATGCTGTATGTTTCCCAGAGATTCCAGAATTAAGAGAAGACAGTATTTGGGAGACAAAGCAGAAGGGAAGTCCGAGGGCTCTTAATGCTTTGTCTTTGCAAGCAAAGCCAGCTTAGAAAAATAAATTACAAAGCCCTAAATCCATTGCACATATCTGTATGGCATTTGTCTGGCATCACAACAAGCTTAGACCCCAGACTGCAGAAGGGAAATCAAATCTTGCCTTATTGATGATTCCCATCTGCTGAATGAATTATTGTTTTCAGCATGAAGCAGAATGTCAGTAAAAACAGCAAGCACTGATAATGGCCTCAAAGATCTGGATTTTTTTAGTCTTTTCAGGAAGTATATTTCCTTTATTCAGCTCAAAAGACCTCATACTTCCTTTTACCAGTTTAAGAGCACATTCCTTCTTTTCGTGCCTTTCTTTCTTTGTGCTTTCCAGCAGCAGGAGAAGCCATTTAGACCTAATAAACCACAAATAACAGCATATGAGAAACTGCAACAACTCGGGCGTAACTCCACAAAACCGGCAGTAGTATCAAATGGGGTTAAAAATTGCTTCATTACCTAAAAACATGCTTCAGTATCTAGGATGTTATCTAAGCTCTTTGTTTTCAAGAGGAAAACAAAAAAAATATAAGCAGGTCAAAACAGATCTGATGACCATTCTGATTAGATGTTGAAGAGAAAGGAAAGGATTTATTAAAACCTTCCTTGGACCAAATTTGGCTTTGATCAAATTCATTCAGTTAAAAGCAGATCCATCTTCCTCCACAGTAGGCACCTTCCTTCCTGGATTTGACAGTATCAGTCGTTTGTAACTGTTCACATAATCTTTACTATCGCTCAACATCTGAGGCACAGAAATAATTCAGATCAGTGCAGAAGCAGTTCCCTTATTTGGAAATATCAGTGAAATCCCACGCTGTGTGAAGGTTCATGTACTTACAGCACGATACTAAAGATAAAAGGAAACCTGCAATACTCTGAGAATCCACAAACAACTCTGCTATCATACGAAGATTGTGTCATGGAAAAAAGTGCCTGTGCATCCCACTGACCTCCCCAAAGCCTCCCCAGCCTTCTGGCAAGTATGAAAGGCAGCGATTCAAGCGAAGAGTGGGCAGCAGTCACAAGTCACCCCAGGTGCTGCAGCACATCTCAGCTCAGGGGCAAGGGACCAGCCAGCCGAGGTGTGGGCTAGCACAGAAACCACGTCCGACCGCATTCATATTTTTCTCTTTTGAGTTTTATTTCCCTTTTAATACTTAAGTTTCAGTTTCTTGAGCAAGTTGGTGAAAGGCGAGCAAGGCAGCCCTATGGCAGGTACCTGGTCAGGGAAGCCACTGTGAAACTGGCCTCACCCAGGAGATGGGCTGTCCATCAACTGCTACTGGCCTGGCATCTGGACAATGAAGAACCAAAGCCCACAGATGTTTATCCACGAACCACGATTGCAGCTACCCAATCAACCTCCCCGTGAACATGAGCAGCATCTAAAGCTGAATGAGGGCTGATTTTTAACCTGAAAAAGCACAGATTTAGATTGGATACTAGGAGTAATTCTTCCCTGTGAGGGTGCTTGAGGCCCTGTCAGAGAAGCTACGGCTGTCCCATCGCTGGAAGCATCCAAGGCCAAGTTGGACAGGGCTTGGAGGAACCTGGTCTAGTGCAAGGTATCCCTGTCCATGGCAGACGGGTAGAACGAGATGAGCTTTAAGGCGCTTCCAGCCCGGAGCATTCTGTGATTCCATGGTACTCAACGCGCCCTCGGAGGCAGCAGCAGAAGCAGCTCCATGGCCCCGCGGAGCCACACGGAGCCGGCGGGCGCTGCCCCAGCCCGGCCCAGGAGCCACAGGTCGGGCCCCGCGGGAGCACCGCGACGCGCGGCGGTGACACAGGGCCGGATGCGCGAACCTTCACCCATTTAACGGCGGCAATGAACGAACAAGCAGACAAACAAAAGACCCTCCTCACCCCCGCCCGCCCACTCGCGCCCCTCGGGACCTCGCTGCCCTCCCCGCCCGGCACCGCCGAGAAAATCTCGGCTCCCCCACCCATCCCTCACCCCGCCCGGGGGTCCCATCCCGCGGGGAGAGGCTCGGGCAGGAAGGATGATCCCATCCCCGCCGGTGGTCGCGGCGAGCTCACCTCCGGAACCGCTCCCGGAGCCGCCGCATGGGTCCGGGGCGGGAGGTCGGGCCAGGAGGCTGCGGGCGGCTCCGGGGGGGGCTCGGGCCGGGCTCCGGGCCCGCATTGGCNCGCCCACCGCGGCCCAGCGCGGGAGGAGCCGGCCCGGCGCGGGCACCCGCGGCATCGCCGCTGCGAGGTGGGACCGGGGAGCGGGGCCCGGGGAGCGCCGGGGTGGGAGCGGGGAGTGGGGCTGGGGGGAGCGCCCGGGTGAGAGCGGAAGCCGCGGCCCGGCTCCCGAGGGTTCCGGCAAGCCGTGGGTGGCAGAGGCCGTGGCGGTGCCGGGGCTGGCGGTGCCCGGGGCCCGGCTGCAGCCCGTCCCGCGGCCCCGCAGGGGATGGAGCAGCACCGGGGGGCTGTTGGGGACAGCGGTTTAATCGCCATCGTCTCAGCTCGTTCATCAGAGAGGAGGGCTTGGCGGTGGTAACACGCTTCCTCATCCCAGTGTGGGAGCTGTAGGAGCCTTTCTGCGAGCAATTCGGCACAGACTGACCCGGGTGACAGCCCACCCGCCCGTGGGATCCATCCCGGAGAGCACAGCAAAACGCCATGGCTTTGCTGTCACATAAACCTGCACATGGGATCATTCACTCCGCTCCAAATCGAGATTACAGTGGCCAGACTGCTTGGCGGAGATAAACTGCCTGGCGGGGTTCCCCAACTCTATGCTCTGCTCTTACCTATTCAAACCTAGCTTTGCCAAGCAAGGCTTTTTTGCCAGTAAGTGAAGGGGTCATGTTAAGCATGTTTCTGTAAGGTGAATGTGGTGTTGCCTTGTACAGTACAAATCAGGTAATGAATTAGGAGAATATTAATATTGTTATTATTAGAATTCTATTTACGCTATTCTTCTATCTAATATCTTGTTTGCAGTGGGATTTTGAACAATTCCAGCCCTCAACAAAAGCGGTTAGTAGAGGCACACCAAGGCAAACCACGGGTTTAAACCATATTCAGTGTCAACATCTTTCATGGTAGGACTGATGCAGACAGGATCTGCTGGCAGCTGTGCCATGGTTTCTAAGTCATCTCCTAAGCTAAATGTGTCACCTCTGCCAGGTAACCACCTCCAGCACAGTGAAGTGTGAGTGTCACGGCTTGGCTGCATGTCAGGCTCAATCTGACTGTTCATGGCTCTCGGTCCCCTTTCCCAGCTGTTCCCTGGTGCCAGCAGTGAGCAAAGGATTAGGTGGTAACAGTTATGAAACTGCTGTGGCAATACTTGCCCCTCAGTTTCTGTAGTTCTAGTAAAGAATAAGCTCTTCTGATACAAATTGCAGATTTTGTTCTCCAACAGGGGCTTGGTTGCTGCTAGGACAGGCAAGGCTGGGCTAGAAGACTTCTGCAGACAGCTGCTCAGTTTTTCTGAAAAAGGAGGGCAGAGCTTGATGCTGGGAAGGAGAACTCCTGAAATGCAGAGCCAAGCTAGTTCCCTGAGAAATACTCCCATTAATCTCAGCGAGGTATCACTGTTAATATGTTGGTATAATCTGTCATCCGATTTAGCAGTGTCCCTGGTAATTAAGTTTCATATTGCCTATGTTATCTGTTAATCCAAAAGGAGCAAAGTTTGAGGATGCTGCTGAAGAGCCCAGACCTGCACACAGCTGCATTTCAACAGCTGAAGTGTTAGCAGTATACCAATGTCCTGACTTTATATTGAGATAGGGCTTGTGGAGATGCAGCTGCCTTCCTGCTCAGTACCACACACCCATCCTTGCATTCCTCTGCAACTCCCCAGTAATTTGCACTTTCAGGTTGTAGAAATATTCTGGAATGTGTGATGTGTACACCATGACTGGAAGGCTGGCTGCTTTGTGGTTCTGGCAAAAAACTGGGCTGACTCCTGTAAAATGAGTGCACTGGTGCACTCAAAGGTGCACACTGAAGTGTTGCATCTTGTCTCCATCTCCTCTCATTCCCTCTGCTCCTCTTTGACTTCTCCCAAGCCACTGTCATTTTCATTTCCTTCCCTGCTGCCTTGTACATTTGATCTAGGTTCTACTCACAAATATGTCAGTTTTTCTCCTCACAGTTTTCAAAGCCTGTTTTTCCACTTTTGTTCTGTGGATACAGATCTCAAACCAGTGTAACTTCCTGTTGCTGGAGCATCAAAGATATACAAATTCAAGATACAGTAAAAAAATAAAACAAACAACTGTTCAGACTTGTTTACTTCGAATGAAAATAAGAACATTCATATCATGAAGCTTGACTGAGTGGAACCAGGTTAAGAATGCCCCAACCATCATGACAGTGCTGATGAAACTGGAAGGTTTTTTTACTGGAAGTCAGTGTCTATTAAGGAGAGCGCTAAATTACTCAGCACAGGTATTGTTAGAGCAGTCCTCACCAATAACATATTTTTAGTACCAGTGACTCTTGTTGAACTCATCTCTGTAATTGTTTTTGATGATAGAATGACTCAGAGTGCCCTAAAAACATGGTAATAAAAGAAACCCCTTATTATGGACCAAGGAACCATTAAGTCTAAATCCTAAAAATTGGCATTCAGCATACAAGATTAAGGAAGCAAAAACCTTGTTAGTTTGGTTACTCTTATTTATAAAGTAAGAAAAAACAGAACCTTCAAATACCTTAAGTAGTTTTGATTAAAAACATTCTTAAGACTAGAAATATGTCATTGTGCACTCAGCCAGAAATGCATTTTAATAAATGAGTCAGGGTTAGAAGAAGGATGAGAGAACTTTTCTTACTGAATGCATCCCTGTTGTGGAGCCCAGTCATGTAGTGTGCTTGGAAGGAGCAACATACTAAGCATGGACAGCGAAGGGCTGATTAATAAGACATTTAACCTATTATTTTTTCATGAGACAAAGAGACTTTAGTTCTGTAAGGTATTTGTAAAATGGGTTTCCAAAATGAACCAGGCAATCCCAGTCTGATACCCAGTAGACACCCATTTGGTCCCTCATAGGTGTTTGCATCGCAAATCTGTTACTAATTACAATTCTTGACACTCAGGAGTACATGAGCTGTGTGGTTTGCCCTTATTATTTTTAGGTCAGTTTGTACCCATGTACAATCTCCTGCATGCCCTTCACAAGCACTCTCTACTTGTCTAGAGGGGGAGGAGTTTAAACTCCTGGACTATTGATGTACTGTCACATAAAGACATACTGAATTCTGAGACATTGAATATCTGTACAGGATTATGCAAAGAGGGACACAGAAGTAGGGTCTGTAGTTTTCTCTGCATTGCAAAATTGTCCCGGGTTGTACAAATCCATCAAATGAATAGGCAGGCTCTGAAAGCTTCCTTTTCCCCACCCAAGATGAAAAGTGTAATTGCCACTGGGATGCCAGAGGTGAATGAGATTCTGTCAGGAGGTTATATTGATAAAAGTAAACATCCTGCACAAAAGCTGAGTTTCTTTTGGCTGCTTTGCACAGATGAGTTCTTATTACAAGCCTGCACAATAACCAGTCCCCTGATTTGTTAAACAGATAACAGAGAAGCAGTTCCTCAGTTGCCAAAATGGATGTATTAGTGACAAGACACAGCTAATGCTCCCAGCTACTCACTTTTTGGAGCTGGCAGTGGTGATGGGCTGGCTTCAGAGGCAGGAGAGCAGGACACCATGGCTCAGGGAGCCAGTTAAATGCAGTGGGGAGAGAGCAGAGCAGCACAGCCTTGGTGAGGCACAGGAAATGGGTTTGGCAGGTGAAACTCCACTCCCAGTATACACTGGAGAGTAAATCAAGCATTTGGGGTAAATAAGGGGGAGAAAAGTACCCTTCTGCTTTCTTTTGACTTTATAACAAACAGAATATGAGGATTTAGCCTTCCTGTTTTAGGGGTGTGCATGATAATGGAGGAAGGTGGTGGTTTCATTAAGGTTTGATTTAGAAGCTTTACCACTAAAGCTCTTTCCTTTTCTTGGATTTAGAGAACACAGGGTTTGGGCTTTGTTAGCGTGTTCAAGGACATGTGGCAGCAGAACTACCCTGTGAAAAGTTTATGCTTTGTGTCCTGCAGACAGCATGGATATAGCTTTTTTTTCCTTGCTGCAAACTGACCCAGATTTCTGCTTTATTTACAGTCTTTTTGAGCATAGTGTGAAGGAGAGGCATCGCTTTTGGAAATGCATGTCAATGGTCTTGTGAAATGAGCATCTCTCCCTCCCTCAGCCTTCCCCCAATCTAATTAATAAGGTCATCCCACTGAAGGCAGGCTTATAAATAGCTTTCCAAGCACTAATGGAATTAGTTCTGTCCTGGACAACTTTTCCAGGGTGACACAGGTATCGAAGAAGGGCTTGCTCCTTGGCATAGACAGCCACTTACAGCAGGAAATGTTGAAATGTAAACATTTACCTGATGTCCCAGCTCTTGCTGCCAGCACTAAACCTGAAATGGGATTACAGCATTGTACTCACATCGTAGAAAGACTTGCAAGTGAAACAAGGCATTTCAGAGGGATGGGCCTTGTATTAGATTACATTAGTCTGGATAATGAAATGTCAAATTCTGATGAAGGTTTCTCTTCTGTCACTTTTTCTGAGGAAAGTGTATTTTTCATGTCCCACAAACGAACAAGAGTTTTTGAGGATAATAAACAGTTACCATGGGGAATAAAATCAAAGAACTTCTAGTTGATAAGAATCTTTACTGTGACAGCATTTCATGGGAAAAGAATAGCACAGCTATAAACTCAAAAGAGTGGTGATTGAAAATTGACTATTTAAATCATCAGTGAATGGAGCCATTGAACCCCTTCAAAAGCAATGGCTGAATTACTAATATTTAAAATCTGGTGTGAGACTGGAATTTTATAATGAAAATAAAACCTAAACGCATCATAGAAAAGGTAAGCTCTGATTGTTTAAAAAACTTGAACCAAAATGTAAAGAGAATGTATCTGATTCAAGAACTTCAAATCAATAAGCATGAAGCTCCTGAAAACATGAGACAAACATGAAATTATAATTTGATTATCTCTGTGACTAATGAAGTTTAATTACAGTAAAATAATGGAGAAACATTATTTCACAGTCTGTTCTATTTGTTCTATCTTCACAGTCTGTTCTTCTATTTGGCCTGTGTATTGCAATAGTCCTACCATGTATTGCATTTCCAGTAAACAAAAGGACATTTCAAAGATTTCAAAATGCTTATTGGGAAAACTGATGAAGGTCAAATTTTATATTAATTCATCTTCTCAATCAAATTCTTTGCTGTTGCATGTTCTGAATATAACCTTCTCCTCCAATGAAGAAGCTGACATGAGGGCAGGAGGTGCTTCTTCACGTAACTGAGAAAAGATCACTTCTTTAGAGAAGGAGAGAAAAGCATCACTTTTCAGTCTCTGAAATGGCCTTGGACCAGCTGCACAAATTCTGAGTCATCAGATGAATCAAGTCTGTTAATGACTGCAGAGAACTTTTACTTCAAAAAATGCAGAAGCATCCTGCTTTCAGATATTGATTCTGTAGTGCTTCCTTTGGGAGGATTTAGTCATAAAGGTGCCAGATTTCAAGGCTTTTTTAGAAATAAAAAAATGTGAGAAGGGTTTGGCTTTTAGTCATTGTACCATAAAAAAGATGGTGGCCCACAGCCCTTGGAACATCTATCAGTTTCTCTAGCAGAAATCAGTATGGAATTTTGGCTGACAGGCAAAGAGCAAGTTATTAAAGGTAAAACTCACTCATAAAGAGAATTTTATATGAAAGGCCAAATCAGGACAACCTGACTCAGGAGCTAAGCAGCTGCCATTGCCTTCAGCTTCAGACTGGAGAACACCTGAAAAATCACAGCTGAGTTTCTTAAACCAAAGGGATAAGAGTCATGAGGATCTGTGTTGTAGCCTGCCTTTAGAAAGTCTACAAGAGAGAATAAATAATTACTGTACTGTATTGTAACAGTATATCCTCTCAGTGTCATTAGATCCTAAGAGATGAGGTCTCTCACCCCATCCTCCAGCTGTCTCATAATTGTGGCCTGCAAAGAAAAGCCCCAGCTGTACCCCATCCTTGGGGAAAAAAAAGACCATTTTTTGCCCTCTCTCAGATGTAGGATTTTAGCACCCAGAAATGGAGGCTTTCGAAGATCATTTTTAGCATGTGTTACCCATGCAGAACTAAATTATTTCTCTTTGGACACAATATTTTAACATATCCCCAAATTCTTCAATTTTCAGAAGTAAATGAAAAATGTTCACCCTTGTACCAAAGCCAAAATAAAACAGTTCTGTATTTAAATCCTGGTCCACAGTGGACCATCTTTAACTGATGTTTGTAACATTGAAATGCAAAATCCTTTCCCCTCCTTTCTTCTCCCTGTCACTGGGATTTTGCTCTGTGAATGTCTGCCATCCACTGTTAATGTGCCAATCACTCTTAATTCCTCATCTTTGACATCACAATCAATGAAGGGAAATAAGCTGTTACTTAATGGGGCTGACACAAAATCCATTTAAGCTAACGGAAAGACTCCTTGTTTCCTATCAGCCCTAGGTCAGGCCAGAGTGAACAGAGTGGGTGGAATTCAGCCTGTCATTTGTCATCTGAGAGGAAATGATTCCTACATCCCATTTGGACTGCTTAGAGATTTTAAACATATTTAGCAAAAGAAAACAGATTGACTTCTTGTCAGTTGTTAAATGGTTGAAATTTTACTCTGGTTGGATAGTCTCTCAGTTTCAAATGATACTTAGTTTTCTTAATATTAAAAAAACCCCCAAAATTTCGGAGACAAAGATCAAAGTGAGTGTAAGTCAGTGAAACTGAAGAGGTGCCTGACTGCCCTGTGCAGGTCATGAAGCATCATCTGCACAGGAGCTCAGCCTCGCTGGCAGGGGCTGCACAGGGCCTGTGAACTCACCCTGCCCTTCCTGCCATCTAGCTGACAGCCTCTCAGAGTTACTTATTTTAAAGTATTTATCCTAAATACATTTGGAGAGGGAGAAAACATCTGTACTCCAACACATAGAGTTGTCTCAGGTCTTCTAGGTTTTGTAAACAGATGTAATAAAATATGAATCCATTTTTCTCTGTTGCTTGCAAACATTTACAAACATCATTCAGAAGCAAAATGAACATGTTCTTTAATATAGCCCAACAAATATCAGACACGCTGTCCCTACTACATCTCCCAGTTTGAATAATGCTTGTTAGCCTTGGGAAGAGGGAGCAGAGCAGAGTGCCTGGCAGGGACAAGAGGATCTGAGTGATTGTCTAACTTGCAATTCCCCTGATAAGTTTAGAGACTATTTCTGCAGTGTTTCTGCAGAAATAATATCTGTTATTTAAGGACAAAAGTCAAAATGTTCTGTTTCTTGGTTATGGTGTGTTACAAAGAGTAAAGGGAGTTCTGTTTCACCATGTCCCTTCTGAACAGCAGGAAATTCTTGGGATATATCATTTAGTTGCTGGTGGTCAGGCCAAGTTGCTGAGAGGTCAGAGGACTTGCAAGAAACAGAGACATCAAGAAGTTTGATTTCAGTGCAAATTTATCTACTCTGCTCCAAACAGTGATTGCAAAAGAAGTGTTACTGCTGATGGCAAGCTTTGTGAGGCCTCACATCCACCATCCACTTAGTTCTGTCTGTCCTTGAGTCAGAGTTATAAATTGTGTTATCTTCGATGGAAGGGATGAGTTTTCAGACAGACTCTGACCTGACTTCTCTTTCTGCTGTGGTGGATGAAAGTCTACAGCATTCCAGTGATATTGCTGAGGGATTGGACTCACACAAATGAGACTCTGACCCCTCACATAATTGCTAGAAGGACTAAAGGGGAAAAATCCCCTTATACTTGGGAAGTTTTTAGGAGCCATTTGGAAAGGGATTGGATAAAAACAATCCAGAGGGGACACAGGAATCCCTCAACTTGTTTTTAAAATCTGTCAGACAGCAAATTCCTGTCCTCCAGATTCCTGGGTCTTGAGGTTCAGTAGCAATATTTATGAGGAGAGGCTGGTTGAAGAAAATCAAGAAATAAACAGACAATGCCCCTGATGAAGAGCTGAAATAGAGATTTTTGTGGGCACAGCTCATGTCTTTCCAGAAACTGTTCCTTCCCTGGGGCTGTCACTTCTGAGCTGTTCCTGGTTGCCCACAGAGGGGACTGGGGATGCTCACCAGGGCCTAACCTTGTTCTGCTGCACTGGGCATTACAACCTCTTATCTGTTGCTTGTGGGTGCTAAATTGCAAGGCCACATTTTTGGGAACAGAATGCAGAGCCTTGGAGGAAGGCCATGCTTGCAAACTCTGTGTCCTCAGTAGCTTCCCCAGCACTGGGGCCGCGGTGCTGGCAGAAGATCAAAGCCCAGGAATTCCTGTGCTGTGCTCTGGCTGTTCCTCCTGGCTGAGGTCACAGCACTCTCCTCCTTTCTGTATGGTTTCAGCAGAATCAGTTTTATAAATTACAGGGCAAGATACAGCCCTGGTGTGAGAGTGGGGCTGGGGAGGGCACAGGGCTGCTTGTGTCCCCGACAAACCACCGTGGTGGCATCTGCCCTCGGCTGAGCCCGCTGGCAGCTGTGCCCTGTCCTGCTCCTACCAACTGCCCAAGGCTCATTTCAAACAGCCTCACATCTGATAGAAATAGGAATGGTGGCTTCTGAACTGCCTCCAATTCTCTGGAACTTTACAGGAGTCTTGTAATAGCATTTTACTTAAATTCTAGAAAACAACCCCAAAGCTATTAGCAACCTGGCACTCAAAAAACCTCTGTGGAGGTTTAGTTAAAATGACAAAATCTCTATCCAAAATTTATAAAGGCATTTTCAGTTTTTCAGTGGAAGTCCAAATTCCCATATTTTGGTAACTGACCTGTACTGGGTACATTTGCACTAACATTAACCATTTAAAAGCTCCTCAGTGCCCTTAGAGACAAAAAGGAGAATGAAGATTGAGGAAAGATGCTCCTTAGCAGAGGAGAGGAGATACTCTGGAGGAGTTAATCTCTTTCCTTTTGTTCTTGAGTTTTGGGGGGGCAAAGGCTCAACTTCTGGATGGTGACATTAATCCCACACAAACTGAGCAATAGCTGTGCCCCCACTTGCAACTCCTGCAACATGGAAGGTTAAAATAAATGCTTGTTAAACTCCAGGCTGTATAGTGCATGACACATTAGTGCTGCTTTTAGTCATCAATATATTGCTATTTAAAGATGACTGAGACTTTTAAGTCTGATGATTATTCATATTAAAAGTGTTTCTTTTTCATTTGAGATTTTATGCTGTCATGCAGACATCTCCATAATTAAATGTGTGCTTGACTCTTTCTGTCTCCAGTTAAGTAGACATTAATGGGAACCTACCAAAAACAACTGCCAGAAATCTTCCTGCACTTTAATTTAAAAATATTAATATCAAATTACAGTGATGATAAAAGTCCAATATGAGATCACTAAAGGGAATCAAGGCTACATGGTAGTTTGTTCAAACTGCTCCTTTTCTTCCAGCTTTTCTATAGTCACAGCAGAGACCTATTCTCCACAGCATGAGGAGGGGTTTAAAATTAAACACTTTTAAGCACAAAATCTCTCCACACTTATAAAAGAGTAGTACTGAAGTTGCAAAATCAAAGACCTTAATATTAGGGAGCACCAAATTTCAAGTCAAGTCTGTCTTAGCCTGTCTCTGTCTAATATTGCGCACTATTTAATGCCATAATCAAACATTTTTCCTGTGGGAAAAATCACACAATTGAATGGACTATGTTCACTTTGGGAGTAGCTACTCAATATTTTATTTTTCTGTGTGTGGCATAGGGTTTAATCCAAGCTGGGGGGGAGAGGTCTTACACACTGCAGTCTTAATAATCTGATCTGATCCTTAGTCATTTACAGAGCAGCCCTAATCTAACCTGGGCACTGAATCCACATGCTGAAATTTTCCTGTGATTTTTTTTTTTTTGTCTTTAGAATTTTCTTTCTCTACAGTAAGAGCAAATCACCTGTGTGAGCAAATCTGCAGTGCCTGCAGAAGGGAACTGCCTCACTGAGTAAACAACCATGGCTTGATCCTGCCTTCCCAGGGAGCAGATGGATGCTTGAGATAACCTGAGGTATAGATGGTATCGAACCACTGACTGGAGATCCAAAAGGTGCTCTTTTTACAGCCACTTCCCAGGCCAAAGCTTTTCCCTGTGCAGGAGGATTTCCATCCTTGCAGCATTGCTCTGTCATGACTTTGCCTCTGTTCCAGGCTATGGAGTGGGGCTGAGCTACACCTTACACAACCTGCAGAGCAAACTGGAGGCCCATAACACAACCAAAATTGGATCAATTCTTTTGTGACAAGTGAGTGGGACCTTAAATGGGTATGTTGTTTGTACTCATCCCTTTGCTGCTAAGGAGCAGAGAACAAATATTTGTACAACTGCCTTCACAAATCCAGTTCACATAAACCCTCTGCCCTCCCTGCAATAAAAAGCTGCCAAAAAAGATTGGCTGTTCGTTAAATTTTGCTGTGGGTGATGAATGTGGCCGCCTCCAAAAGCAGTGCTGCCCTCAAGACTGAACACAGCCTGGCAGGAATGACCCAGCTGTTCTGACTGGCTTGGAGGGCAGATCTTCAGCCTCTCTTGGGAGCTGTGACTCCAGTGCAGCCAGGAGTCACAGCTCCCAAGTGCTCTCTGGACATTAATTCCAGCTGATTAGTTGCACAGCTTTACATCCCAAATACTGCTTTTTATCCTCAAACGTGAAAACCCAGGCCAAACAGCTCAGAGTCTCTGCTTTGATCACAATTTACCCACTGCAGCAAGGGCTTGCTGGAGGAGGGTTGGAGAACAGCATCATGAAGATGTGTCTACTCCAGCTGGGAATTTCTGCACAGTTCCCAGCTTGGAGGGGAATGGGACAATGCCCATCCTTCTGCCAACAGTGGCACAGAGGAGGTGGCAAAGCTGCTCATATTTGTTGTCAAAAATGGGCATGCTAGCAGGGGCCACAGCCTGAGCTAAGCCTGTGGGAATGTGGGCAGCCACTCTGCCTGCCCAGGGAGCTGTGCCAGCTCACCTCCACCCTGACCTCACACAGCCCCTGTTATTCCAGCTCTGAGTCCAGCTCCATAGCAGCTTTGTCCTCAGTGCACGAGAAAGGTTTGTTTTGATGGCAGGATGATTGATGTGCCTCAGCTCCATAGCTGTAAAATCCCTGGGGAGATGGGGCATGTCCAGTTTGTACTGTGTCACAGCCAGGTGAGCACAGCACTGGTCTCTACTCGGGCATGACCGTGCTCAGGCTTAGTATTTACCTGACTGCAAAAACTACAGCTGCTTTCCTCATTTTATAGTGGCAAGGTTGGTATCCACTAACCATTCCGCTTGAAAAAATACCACCCAGTTCCCTGGAGAGACCACAGTGAGAAACCATCAGCTATAGTAAACTTTTTCTTACAGGATCAAGGAAATTGCAGTCACTTTCCTTACACTGGGACTTGAGGCAGCACTGAAGGAGTGAGCTCTGTCTTCTGCTGCCCTGTAGGTGAGGCAGTGAAGCTCATCTCCTTTTTTAAAATTAAAAATGGGATAAAACCAGTGTAGGAAAAAGCCATCCTCAATCAAAGAAGCCCTTGGCTGATGGTAGGTCCTGCCCTGCTGAGCAATCCTAGCCTGGGGCAGCATCACTGCAAGACTCTCATGATTTAAGGCCTGAGGGTATTTTGTATTTGCACATTCATCCATAACCATGTCCATGTTTACATATGGCTGATCCAGATTTTAGCCTGATTTCCCAACCAACAATCCCTGCCATTTCCTCCTTGACTCACCTCAAAGCCAAACTGTTCAGTGCTGGTCTGGGAGTGCTCAGCACCAGTGTTGGATAAGTGCACTGAAGCAGCAGCAAGGACAGCTTTGGTGACACTCTTCCCATGTGCCAGTGTGGCTTATTTTATGTTCACTATGGCTTATTTTTTTATTTTGTGCTAATAAACTCTGCAGATATAACTATCAAGCCAGACTGGTTTGTGTGGGTATTTGACATTGATAGAATAAATTACCTTTCCTACATATTTTCCATTTTATATCTGCTTCCACTTTGTGCTGCACACGGACGTGGGAAGGAAACCTTTGCCATCACAGCCCTTTGCAAACACAGTTCTCTTCCAAGCTTTTGGTCTTACTACTAAATAAATATGTATGCAAGATAGCCCTGGTGTAGTACTAAAAAACCACTATTATTTATACAGCTTTCAAACCTATGCAAATTCTAATTTTTCACACAGCAAACCTTGTTCTAAGGCATGGAGCTGCAGAGGATCTTCCATAGCTGTGCTTACACCACCTCCAGGACCAGAAACACAAAGTGCACAGTAGAGACCAAACCTGTGGTTTTTTCACTGAACCCAAATGAAATGTCTTCTTACCTCAGGGGAAAAAAAATACACCTGAGAGATGAATTTCCTCTGGAGGTACCCAACCCTCTCCTTTGGCTGTGAAAGCAAAGTGAATTTCTAATCAAGCACTCAGGTAGGTAAAAGAGGAGCAATTCCATACCCATGAGCTTGGGCTTGAAATCTGATTGACCCCATAACACTGGTTCTGTAAGAAATCATCTCACCCAACAAAAAGGGTAACATAAAGAAATTTTTTCAATACCCTGAAAGGCAACAAGATGCCTGGCCAGTTTTGAAGCTTTTTGGTAAAAAAAAAAATACAGCTGAGTTTCATCAACTCAACCGCTGACAAATATTTTATTTTCATTTACAAACTCCTGAAGCCTGTGGGCACATAGTCCCAAACCACTCCCAGAGCAGCATCACTCTGGCTCTAAGGCAGAAATCCTGTCCCATCCAGGGTGAGTGCTGCAGCTGCTGGGCTCTGTCTCCACATCACCCAAATTTCAAAGCTGCACTGGGCTCAGTTCAGACTCACATGACCAAGAAGGGGACCCACAGGGTCAAGTAGAGGAGAGCCCCAAACCCAGCATTTCCTGAACTCTTTCCATTCTCAGTCATTTCTATTTAGTTTCTTTTCTTCCACTTCACTTCTAGGATGGCCCTGCCAGGTTAGACACAGCTCCTGGAATCCTTGCAGAGATGTTTTTATATCTTATATCATTATATATTCTTATGTATTATATTCAGTCTTATATGTATTTATACACACACACAGAGGCAGGTCACCCCTGGTTTGCCATCTGGACTGGACTGCAGAAGTGACAGGGGGAGCAAAGGCTGGGGAGATTTACAAATCTGCTCTATACATTGCAACAAGCCTCATGCAAAGTCAACATGGCCTTGCATCATAAAGCACAGGCTGGAGCCAGGAAACAGCTCAGCTGAGAAACCACAGAATGAGGAGAGAACAAGCCTGTTCAGGTAAGAGCTCTGCATCTAAAAACATGTCCTGACATATTCACCAGAGGAGGTTAGGTATTTTTGAAGTTGATTTTTCTTTCCTTGCAACTCCCCAATCCTCTGCGCTCATTAAAATGAAGACACTTTAATTTCCAGGAGTGGCCAACAGGGAAAGGTAAAGGAAGGACTTCTTTGTAATGTCAACTCTCAAATTCCAGGGAGAAGAACAGCAGAATTTTCATTAAACCACAATCAAATTCTAAATTACTGCACTGTCAAAGGAAAGTAGGACTGCCATTATACAGAAGGAAGTGAAAGAAAAGACCTGATCATTTATAGCTTGTACACAGGTCTGTCTGAAATGGGGTCTTGGGCTGAGAAAAACAAGGGTCTGGTTACCAGCAGCTGGTCCTGGGTGGGCACAGAGCAGCTGGATCAGTGGTGTTACACATCCCCTCTGCACAGCAGGTGTAGTGGGGACACATTCATAGAACCCCAGTTCTGAAGATTCAGAGTTACTCAAAGAATGTTCTACAGTCTTCAAAAGAAACAAAACAGCAGTTTTTTGCTGTTGCACCAAACCTTAAATAAAGAAAGCAAGCCCTGGGAACTCAGTGAAATCTGTACTGAACAGGACACTCATTCTCTCAGGGAAGCACTCCAGTGTAAAATCCAGAGCTGTCACTTGCTGCTTTGTGGTTCGTATTTGCATGGATAGATGCCAGAGGAAGACAGTCTGATTAGACAAATTACTTTTGTTCAAATTGAAACAAATATTTGATTTTATTCATCCCATCTACAATTGAAAAATGCCATCTGTCCACTAAAAGGCATCCTGAGGTCCGACTAAGCAAAAAACATTGCTTGAGGCCCTCAAAGGGAAAACAAAGGGAGGAGCTGAATCTCCCAGGTGCAGCTCTAATGAATGAGTTTGGGGTGGTCAGAGCTGTAGCTGCCTTTGTCCCTCAGGAAAGCTTTGCACAGATCCATGGGTTGGATCTGAAGACCAAGACACTGTCTTTTAACAGTTAATTAGCTGCACCAATTAGTAGTCACATTGTACAAAGTGTGACAAAATGAGTGTGAAAACCAACAGTAAGAGAGCAGCTGGATCTGAAAGCAGGGTGGAATGGCAGAAAGCTGGGGCAGCACATCCAGCAGCCAAACTGTGGCTTGACAGCCTCTGAAGTGTGACAGCCAAACAGAAATCATGGTTGTACCCGTGCAGATTTGGGCCCCTCTCCTGCACTGCAGTTGCACTCGTGTCACCTCCGCTGGAATCCTGGTGAATTACCTCGAGCAAGCTCCTGCCTGCAGCAGGGACAGGGAGAACAGAGCACAGCACATGGGCTTCAGACCTGTCCAGGGTCACATCCCAGTCCTGAGCAACAGAATCTGGCCCCTGCAAATCCAAAAACTGGAGCATGAAAAGACCACTGGTTTGTGGGGAGACACCAAGTGTATGTCATGTGCTGTACCTGTATCCAAGAATGTGATTTTTGGAAACTTGATGCTCAGGACAGCAGTTGCATGTCAATGTCAAATAACCTGCCCGGTCTCTTGAGCTTCTGGAGAAAAGGGGTGACCCAAGATGAGGTGAAGAATGAGAATCGAGCTGGGGTGACTTCTGTATTGAATTTAAGACACTGTAGGACAGGGTTAAAATAGAAGCACCTGCAGCAATTACAGGTTCTTTATGCAAGAACTTGTAATTATGTGCACAGACAGGTCTCAGCATGTGGAGCTGTGTGCATGCATTTTACATTAATATGGGGCTAGCAACCAGAGAAGCCAATAGGGTTGATACATTATTGCACTCTATATTATCTTTTATTAGGGACATGCATTATGATGGTTTCATTTTTTAAAATCCAAACATTAAAGTGTTTTCTGACTGCAGCACACACAGGAATAGCCTGTGCTGTGCCAGCAGCCAGGGCTGCACCTACAAACCCAATTATCTCTCTGCAGCCTTGCCCTGCTCTGGTCATCTGGGGCACTTGCTGTCCCCATCTCCCAGGCTGAAGTCATGATCAGGCTCACTGGGAGTTCTTAGCCCAAAGTGCCCCTTTGAACTCAGGGCTGCTCTGAGCCCTCGGTGCCTTCTGGCAGGTTGTGCTGGGGGTTTGAGACGCTGTGATCTGGCCAGCAGAGGTTTATCTGCTAAGACAGAAAAGCTGGTGCCCTGTAGGAGCAGAGCTAATCTGACTGGCTGGCACTTCAATCAAGCAGGAGTGGCAAAATGCTTCTGACCCAAGAGGATGCTCTCGAGCTCTGCTCTGACAAAGATGCAGTGACAGGAGCTGCCCATGCTCACAGCACTGTTATACACAGGTATCACAAATCCCACCTGGCCCTGCTCAGGACAGGCATTCCTGCCATCCAGCCAGGTCCTGGTGCTCATCCTGGGGGAACTGGCCTCTGAAGATGAGCAGGGAGCTGCTGAGACCCAGCTTTCACTTCCAGCCAACTGCACAGGATGGGAAGTACCTGGAGATCCAAGGGTACTCTGCTCATTGCAGGCAGGTGAGTGCTGCTGCACACCTGCCTGCAAAGAACTCATAGCAAAAGGCTGGCCCTGCTCCAGTCCAGGTAAGGGCAAGATTTTGCTATGTGTAGAAAGAAAGAGAGGTGCTTTACCCTCATGTGATGAGAGCACAGCCTTGGCTTTAGCCTTTTGCCTTCATCCATTTATTCCAATAAGTATGCCTTGACTTCTTCTGCTAAAAAAAAAAAAAAAAAAAAAGGAAATGATCCGGCCTCTGTAACATCTGTGACTCCAGATTACCCTGAATGCTTCCCAGCAGAGAGGGCACAGAAAAAACATGGTCATCTCCTCCCTAGCAGCTGTTAAACAAAACAGGAAAAGGCAGCCCTACAGCATGACCGTGCTTTGAAGCTCTGCCCTACGGGCCAGGCTTTGGCCACCTTTGAGGAAGTTTTAACAGCAACATTCACCCACCTCCCTGCTGGTGGTGGGACTTTTCTTTGCCTTCTTGCCTCAAACATGACTGCCCTCTCCTCTGGGAGTTCTACCCCAGCTTGGGGCATCGTCTCTTTCACTGTACCTGAAGAGCAAACAGGCAACAAAATAAAAGAACACGTTCACCTTCAGCAGCTGAAGAAGGCAAAGCATTTTCTGTTTGCAAAAGGGGAAGAGCAGAGAGTCCATCTGCAAAACGGTTTCCCATTAACCAGCCCATGATAATATCTTACACTCTCCTAATGGCAGTTTAACTGTCACCCCAACAAACAGATGGACTTTTGTAATACTGAGAGCACAAACTCACAACAGGAGGGAAGCCTCGGCATCTCATGGCCTACAGAGTTGGCTGGAGAGGAAACAAAAAGGGTCCTTTGTCCCTTCAGCTCTCCAGAGGCAATAATGGGGGAGCAGCATGTCCCCTCCCAGGCCAAATAACCTTGCCAAGGCAGTTACAAAAAGACACGGATGTGACAATGATGAGCCCTATCTCCTCCTTCAGTCACGGCTTAACACTCCCACCTGTCCCAGCAGTTCTCTAATCTCTACCACCAAGAATGGGTGAAAACCTCCCTCCTCCCAGGGAACTCTAACACTAGCACCTTTTGTAAATACACATCCCAAAGCTGTGGTGTTAATACTTGACAATGATTTTTTCCATGCCAGAATGAGTTAAGGTAGGAGTCTCTGTTCTGGCTTCAAATTTCCTGGCTTTCCCCTGTCTGCGTCACAACATAATTCTTTCCAGCAGTCTTTTCCTCAGATGTTCAGTTAGCATTGGGATCCCTGCCAGTTTTCCTTCCCAAAACAAACAGGGAGCCTCCTGATGCCAAAGATTTGCCTTCTATTCATTTCTCCAGGGATGGAACACTTGGCTTTACAAGCGATGCCCCGATTTTCAATTCAGCATGTGTATATAAATAAAAGTGCGGCTTTACAGAGCCTTGTCTGCACTAGAAAAGATGAGATGGCATGCCCCTAACAAGCTGTCTCTCTCCATCAACTGTAAATAGAGCTTCAATTAATTAATGAGATTATCTGCCAAGTTAGTACACATTCAGCAAGGAAAATAAGGCTTATTGTCAAGTTACTTTTTGCTGGTGTAATCATGTCAGCATCAGAGGTTTTGCTAGTAATGAAAACACCCACCCATTATTAAACCACTTGGGTTTCAGTGTAAACCTGGTCTAAAACTAAAGCCCTGAAAAGTGATAAAATACCATTCCCATCTAAGCAAAAATGCTTTTTTTCCTTCCAGTGTCCCTGGACTCATAAGACCTTCCCTGCCCTGGTGACCTGCCTGCTTTGCCTGGAGGGCTGGAAATTGCAGAGCTGCTGGTGGCTGATGAGAAATTATTTAAAGGAAGCATTGCTGTGAACCCTGCAGAGAGCAAACCACAGCCCTGCACTGCTCCCCGCGGGGCACAGCTGAAATTTGGGTAGATTCTGTCTCAGGAAGGGCCATGTCCTTCAGGCTCAGGACAGGTGGAGTGTTTGCCCTTCAGCAAGCCCAGGCTGCTGCTGTCTGCTCTTCTTTTGGAAGGAAAAAGGTAGGTTTTCCTCTTTTTGAGGAAACAAGTCTGTGACTTATGTCAAATCTGTGCTTAAAATGCTCCTGAAACAGAGGAATGCAGAGAATGGGAAAGAAATCACCTGTAAAAAGCACTATTAATATGCCTCCATCAAGTATTGTCTTTTTTTGGTTGTGGTTGGGGAGGGTATGAGGTGCAGTGGCTGTACCCAATGGACAGAGCACCTACAGGCATTAAATCATCTGCTGCTACTCACAGATTTTTTCAATCCACCTTTTATGCTCATTATATTTCCTTTATGTGTGCCCAGTTTCCACCAATAAACTTAAGATAATTCCCATTAATCTCTCAGAAATTCAGGGGGTTTGTCATTTGAAGAAGGCAAAGGTAGATATACCAAATCCCTGCCTGCACTCCTCTTTCTTGAGAGGTTTAGCCCTAGAATTGACCTGAATTTGTATATTATTTTACATGAAAGAAGTGGCAGAGATAAAAATAGAATGTGAAGAATATTACATAATGAAGTGATAAAAGGATATTGATTACTTAGGCAATATAATTATTACAAATAAAGGTGGATGCTAAGCCTATATTCCTTGCTCATGCTGAAGTCAATAGCAGTTAAATTCAGTGGAAGAGTTTTTTAGAGTAATAAAGAGCTATACCATAGGCCCAGTCAGCTTCAATACTGAATGAGTGCAAAATGAGAGTGCTTAAACAATATGTCCAAGTCTTCTAGGCATTCAGGAAGAGACACAAATATATAATCATTCATAATTAACAATTTCTCCATAGCACCACCCATGAAAGGATCTCATGTTCCTTCATAAATATTAATTAAATCAACCCTACACCCCACTTGTGTAACAATTATTACTGACATTAACAGATGGAGAAACTAGGGCACAGCTTCATTGCCCACACAGAGCATCTGCTGCAGATCTGGGATGAGACTGACCCATCCCCAGCCAGGGCTGAACCATCACATTCTGGATTTGGATGCCTTGTGACAAGGATCTGCCTCCAAAATCTGCCCCTGATTTGTCACATTGGGGTGGAAATGCCTCTTTGAAACATGAGTGTCAAACAGTGTCAGTGTTAGGCAACCCAAGGAGCAGTGTCTCCAAGGAAACCAGCATAAGTGAGGAGGAAGAAGTAAGGAAACTAAAGCAGGAGCAGAACAGAAGCTTGAGAAGGCATCTGTTCAGATTTTTCTGGTTTTTATCATTCTGCTATGATTTTCTCTAGTTAAGTCAGATAGCTTTCTGCTGTAGATGTCAGAGCAATTTATTTATAAACAATTAATTTAGCTTTCCACCACTGTGGCATGAAGAGCCAGACCTTCAGCTCAGAGCCCTGAGAAAGGAAAGCTACAGGAGCTGCTTTCCTCGGGAGCAGCAGCCACCAGCAGGCTCCAGCACACGTACACCGTGCCTCCATCCTCCTCAATGCACATCCTTGCTGAGGCTCCAGCTGCCATTGCATCCAGGATCCTCAGGGACCCCAGAGGACACACGGGTTCAGTGCAACCCCCAGAGCCCACCTGGCAGAACAGATCCTGCACAGGGAGTCAAGCACCTGGGAGAGCCACAAAATCGTTTGGGCTGGAGCAGGGCCAGGACACGAGGGCAGTGCTTTGCCATTTCAAAGGTACACAGGTAGCTCAAGAAACCTGGGGTTGTAGGGTTTGATCCCTCTAAAAGATGACAAAAGGGCTCCCCAAAGCTGGCTCATGGTTGGAAGAACAGTATTTCCAATTAAACTCCCAATACCAATGCTTACCTCCTGGCATTCCCACCAAAGCACCAACATCACACAAGCTGAATGACTGATAACTCAAGGTGATGCAGTTCTAGGCAGTAAAAATTATTCTTAAGTTCTTACAGCCAAGGGGTTTGACTTGGACTTGTCACTGTGCTTCTACACTCAGCACTATCAGAGGATGAAAAAAGTGCTGATAAAAAAATGAGACAAGATTAACCCCTTTTCAAATTGAAAACAATCACTGCATGGCAAGGAATTCTCCCTGGCAAATATGGGTTAGTCTGTCTGGACTAATCCTCTACTCATATGTAGTGGCTTATTAGGGATTTTAAAAAGAAATCTGAAGGCTTAGACAGTATGTTTACAGTGGAACAGACTCACATGAAAGATGAATTTTCCGTGAATTTAATGACATGTTTGACTTGAATTAATATTGGAGAACTCTGGAAATCTTTTTTCCTGTTGTTTCTGTAAACCCCTTTAACAAGGGCTTTACAGAAGCAGTAATTTGTGACTTTAAAAGCACACTAAGCCAACTGTAAGTGAGCCAGTGCAGACTGAATTCCTGCTTCCTGCAGAACAGCAATAAATCCTCCCAGCACCCCCGAGTTCACTTCAAATCACAGAGCTACAGATATCAGTGCCATGGTGGCCACAGCTCACCCAAAGCAGGTGTTGTAAGGCTGTGCCCAGGGTTTGCCCAGATTTAATGTGGCTTATTCAGTGATTTCTCTGATCCACCTACATTGTTATGGGAAAATATTTTATTTTGTTCTCTTAGTTCATGGACTGAAATTCAAGTGCAGCCCCTGTGTGCCAGTGTTGTAATGATAACCCCCTCATGAACTGCATAAATGACTAAGAAGAGAGAAATCTCAGTGTAGAGGGCAGGAGAGCAGAGAAAATTAACTAGAGACATATGGAGCAAAGCACAGAGGGGACGAGGGCTGCCCAAGGATGCCCCATAAGCCAAGGGCAGAACTGGGAATAGAACATATTTCCTAAATCCTTGTCAGTCCATCCAACGTTCTCCAACTCATATTGCTTATGAATAAATGTTAATACAATTTTACCCACATCTCATTCATTTGCAAAGGGCACCTGCTGCAGGACAGGATTTTTGTGCAAGATATTCTGGCCTTAAAATCCTGCCTAATCCTCTGGGCAAAGCATGTCTCCATAGGCACGGGCAGGATTAAGCCAGGCACAAACCCATCCTCAACTGAGCAGGGATGGAAGAATCATATTCAGGGGCTCTTTCCCTGAATCCATGTATCCCCACAGCCACATCCTGGTGCTTCCCCATGTGGGACAGGGCTTGGAAGATGCTGCAGGTGTCCCACAGCAACAGCCCAGTCTCTGCAGAGCTCCTTTGCAAGGCTCAGTTTGGGATAGAAAGCAACAAAGCCTGGCTCGGGATGGTTTATACTCTGTGCATTCCAGCAAGGGACTCACATTTTATACACAACTGATGCAAACAGCAACCCTGCTGTGGGAGTATTCATCCCTGTTTTCTCACAGTGATGCAAATGGCACGGCAGAGGACTGCAAGCACTCGAAGGAACACAGCTTCAAGGCTGATTTCTGGCAAACTTGGCCTGATAAAAGCCCATTTGCATGCATTAATCTTGACACAGTCATTAAGTAAAGCGTGGCAGCAGAGACCTCCCCAAAGCAGTAATTTCACTCACAGGGACATGATTACTTGGAATTCTTGTTACATACTCAAGGACTCTCTCCCGCTAATAATACTCTAATCCTGGTTTAGTATAAACAATATTCCAATATTGGCCTAGTACGAAAATTACTCCAATATTGGTTTAGTATAGACAAAACTAAGAAAGCCATTTTATTCCTGTTGGGAAGACAAAGTCCTGGTGCACTTTAGTTTTTCATTTTCCAGAAGGGATTTACCCTATGTTTACCTTTCTGCTATCAGAAGGAAAGTATCATTTGCTGCTTTTACCTCCACGTGTTGGAGCAGAGTTCACCAACTATCACAACTGACAAATGTCCTCATGAAAGAGCAATGGAAACTGCTGCTGTGCCTGCAGCCTCCCCAGGCATAACTTCCTAAAGCTTAAGCCAGAAAAATTACCCTGCCCAAATCAGCTGCTTTGCCATCAAGCTTCAAGGAGCTAGGGATCTGTGGTTAATGCACACAAAACTCCATATCTTGAAAATTTCAGCTATCTAAAAGTATTTATTAACATGGCCTTTGCTAGTCTGTTTTACCTACAGAAACAAATACAGTGGCAATGAAATGGTGCCATGGTGTCATTACATTATTTGCATGACCTTCAGCAAAGAACCACAGCTTCTTTGCTGGCACGGTGGCATTTGGTGTCACACAAGTTGTGCCATGCTCTTTGTGCCATTTTTGAGCTCATTTTAGTCCTCCCCCAAGGTCTTATTAACAAAGATTATTATTTCTGTTCTTGAATGTCAGGGATCCCTTATCACCAAGAAGGCTCCTATAATGTTAAATGATACATGGACACACAAAAAGCTTTGACGAGCTTACAGGGTGAAGGGAAGGCAGGTGGGAGAGCCCAAGGAGAAAAAACCCACCTTGCGTGGGTGACAGCAGCCATAACATGCGAGCAGCTCAGTCACTGCCATATTTTGCCAAAGCAGCTGCAATAAATTGCGTTTTTTCAGTGCTAAACAACCAAAAGAAGACATTCAATATAGCTATTTCAGCATGATACATGGAAGAGGATCATGACACCAACTTCTGATTTAGCAGTTCCATCATCAAGGGTTTTACTCCAGTTTAAACCCACCCATCAGGAACCTTCCTTCCAATCAGGCTTCCTTCTCAAACCAGGCATATCCATGACTCCCAGGGTGCAAAGGGCAGCTTGAAAACAAAACCTGTGTTCATCCACAAGAATTTAGAAACCAAAAGAAAAACCACTAACCATTCTGGCTCCTTTTCTTAAAATACAGTTAAATAAAAGGCACTCTTGAGATTTCTTTGCCAGTGCCAGGATGCTCTGTGGCTGATTCAGAAACCAGCATGTGTGGGGATGTAGCACAGGCAGACTGTTCCTACCCAGCTGGAGTACAAACCATGCAATCCAGCCAACAGCTTTGTTCAATTGTGGTTCAAATTCACTGCAGTTTATTTCTGGAAGTATTTAAAATGCCTGTCCTGAAGACATTGGGACCACTGCATCCAGTGAGTCATCCACGACACCTGACACAGGTAATACATCTCACTGTGTTTACTAAAGCTTTCTGTAGGATTCTGTGGGAACTTCAAATTAACATGATATAAAATAGCTTATGGGACAGGCACCTGCAACAGTCTGGGTCCAGTGCTAATTTTCCCTTAATAACCAGCTAAAATCCACCACTTAAATAATATCACATATAGGAACTTGAGCATTATTTAGAGGGACACAATAACCTAGTGTTAAACATCCCATGGACCACTGAGAGGGAGAAAATCAGCAAGATGCAGAAGAAACTTGTTAACCAAAAAGGCCTTTAGCTTATAGCTCTGAAATTATGGGACCAGCAGGACCTGATGCAGATAGCATTAGATTTACTGGAGATACAATAACAGCCTTGATGTGGCCCAGCAGGAACATGACACAGCTGAAGGAAGGCTCAGGGCAAGAGGCAGGGTCAGACATGTGGAGATGGGCACTGAAATCCAGGACGTGGGGTCAGAAATTCCTGTTCCAGTGGACAGTGGTGACACACATTTCACATTACTGGTAAATTCACCTCAGTTCCCACTTCCCCTTGGGCAGGAGGCATTGTACCCAGCTTTTCCAGGAAGCATATTGTATCCTGTCAGGGGATCTGTGCAGGGCAAGGGGTGCTCTGCTCCATAAGAGCAGAACTTGTGTTCTACCTACAGAAAGTAAGTGCCAAGACAGGCTTGGCACTGCCCCCAGGGAAGCTCACAGCCAACATGGAAAGTATTGAATTCTGATGGGAGCAGCAGCTGGCTTATACAGGAAAGGCTCTGTCTCTATCCTTTGAAAATCCTTGGTGTTTCTGCTCTCGCTGGGGAGGTGGGAACAGCCTTCCAAGGTCATTTGCACGACTGAGGAAGATGTGCTGAGGCTGTGGGGCAGCACAGCTCAGCCCATTGGGGTGGGATGCTCTCAACAACACTGTGTCCCTGCCAAAATAACTGCACTGGGCACAACTCAAGATTAAACCAAGGCCCTGCATCAGAGCCTGAGAGGATAACAGTGTCACTGCTGCTGGCTGCCAGTGGGCTGCAAGGCAGCAGCAGAAATGGAAATTAGTCTCTTTATGGCAGGCAGGCAGAACAGCGAGCTCGTATCGATGCAGAGCACAGCTTAACACCAAATGATCCCCTGAGCAATGGCACCACATCAAATAAATCAGAGTCTGAACGTACCTGGGGATCGTGTGATCCTTCTGCACACGGGGAGTAAACATAGCAGAGAGGCAGGAACTGGAGCTCCAGGCAGGGTCCCTCACACAACTGTAGTCCTTTTGCCAGGCAGATCAGCAGGGTTCTCGTAGGCAGAGATGAGCCCCTTTGCCCAGCGAGTGCCAGGGGAGCCCTGCTGCATCACCACCAGCCGGATCGGGGGCTGGGTGTCTGCAGGGACCTCAGGAGCATATTCCTTGCTGGGATCCTTCCCTCTGCAGTCATAGAGCACGCAGGAAATCAGGAAAACCAGAAGCAAAATGACATAGCTAGATACCAGAATGATGAGATTCAAGGTAACAGGGTCAATCTCCAAATAAAAATCCATTTGGTCCCATACTAGTGAAGGCAAGCCTGGAGAATGAAGTTTCATATGCACGAATGAGCAAGTGCTAACTGATCAGAATAGATGTATTGGCTTTGTGGTAAAAATACACTAATCCTCAGGTCTCCTGTAGCAATGGATTTCCCTGAACAGGACGATTAAAGCAGCTCAGTTTAATAACTTAAGCTCCTTCTTTTAATGCCACGTTGCCTACAGTGGCAGAAGCTAAATTTGATTGCTATATTGATAGGAAAACATCCCCCTTGCCCAGGGACCACCTTTTTCCTTGGTGGGCAGGTATCAAACTGGGTTTTCTCTAAGGGCATTTTGCAGAACCTCCCTTCCACAGGTGGGTTTGGATTGACGGGCTGAAAAAACCTGAACTGTGTAATTAGTAAATGAATACAGAAATAATTAGAAAGTCATTTGCAAGGTAACTTTTCTCAAAATCTCACAAGCCTGCTCCTGATTTTGACTAGTTCTTTCTGCCCTGGGCTAGTGCACAGAAGTGTTTTAAAGTGAATTAAGGATGTTTATTGCCCAGGTCGCTGTCAGTATTACAAGGACACGTCACACTGCTGTCACACACTGCCCAGCCAGTCCTTGCACAAATCCCTCTGTAGGATCCTGCTTCCCACAGGCTGCTCTGTCTCATTTGAGTCTCCCACGTGTGAGAAGGTACAACAAAACTGCAGCATTTCTGCAGCCAGGGTGCTGCCAATTTCTTTTTCCTGTGTGGACCCTCGGCTGAGAAGAGGGTGAAGTTTGTGAGTGCCTGGCAGCAGGGCCTGGCTCCTGAGCACAAACCCTTCAAATGCCTTTTGCACCTTCCAGATTTATGTCTCTGAAGCTGGCAAGGGAGTAGGGACATAGAGAGCTGCCACTTGTCACCCACACAGTGCTTGGAGAGAGACCACCCCGGCTGCTGGAAGCCAGAGATGTCCAGGACACCAGGGAGGCAGACACAAAGGGATGGTGCCCAGGAGCACCACAGACCCTACATCAGCACATTCGCCTCTCCATGCAAAACCCCAAGGTTTTGGTTACAGCACAGGAGGCCTTTAGGAAGAGATTAGGCTGTCCCAGCTCTTAGCACTGCCAGAGCTGTGGAAAAGGGCTTTACGTGTCAGCAGGAATCCGATCTGGCGCGTCTAAGCTGTAAGAAATATGTCATGGGGCCATCCTGCCGCCTCAGCCTCACACATGCCACTTGCTTTAAGGTCAACATCAGCTGCATCCCCCACCCACCATCTGCCCTCACGGCTCTCTAGCTGAGAAGTTTGTATCAGAGTAATCCCAAGGCTGGCACTGCCAGTGGCACGTTTGGCAGCAGGAGAGAACCCCACGGCACCCAGGATGCACATTTGTGTGTCCCTGCTCTTCTGTGCCTGTCACACACCACATGCTCTGTCTGAAGCTCAGCATTTGGCTGTCAGATGTGGTTTAGATGAGGCTGAGATTTTTTTCAAGACAGGGTCTTAATTAATGCACTTCCCATCCAAAGCAATGGTGATAAGAGCTGGGATTTGGTATCAGTGATCACTGGGAAACTGAAAGTCTTTGGAAATCCCTCCAAAATTCTCAGAAGCACCAGCACATTTGAAGGGCAATGGGTTTCACGGCCTTAAATTTCAATCATGTTGAGCTACAAAAGGTCAGTACCAGAGTGATAAATATTATATAGCTTCAATGCTGAGACAGAGATGGGATTTTACATTAAGTCTTTTAAACTGTTCCTCAAATGGCACCCTGTGTTCTCAACTTAGCACTGTGCTAAAAAAACCCCAAACAACAACAAAAACAAACAAACAAAAAAAAACCCACCAAAAACAAAACCAAAAAACCCCAACAAACCAAAAAACAACCAAAAAAAAAAAGTTGATGGGATTTCCAAACCTGAATTGTGTCCTCCAAAGTCCTCCACATCAATGGCTTTGTTTCAGACATTGCAGCAGGGAGATACATGCCTAAAGTGTTTAGTTTAGATAGGCATCATGCCAGATTTTAGAGGGACTTTTCAAAATGTAAAATCTGGTACTACATTGCCATAGCACCTCCCGTGTTGCTGCAGACATGGTCTCCTGGAGACAAAAAAGCCTCCTTGTTTCTACATCTCCACAGCATCTCAAATCATTCTCTTAAGGGTGAAAATAGATTATAGTTTCAATACACCTCCTCCCAGGGCCTGGTTTGCAGCAAAATCCCACATTTATGCTTTTGTTTTATTCCCAGGGTCCCTGTCCTTCACCCTGAGCAGCTCCCAGCAGCCTTTGTCCAAGTCAGTGTGCTGAAAATTGAAGCCTAGGAAGGGACTTGGTTTCAATACCATTTATTTCCCCCTCCCAGCCCACGTCCAGGGCAAACCATAGATGTTCACTGTTTGATATTCCTGTGCCCAAGGATTGCCAGGGTCTAATACCACCTGCCAGCAGCCCTGTTGCAAGAGAAGGAGCACCACAGCCCCTCAGGAGCCTCATCCACAGGCACACTGGAACTTTTTATAGAGGAGCCTCACACCAACAAGCTGGCCTTAGTGCAAAGATCAGTGTCCTGGAGTCCTTCCCTGCCTGACACTGCTCCCTCCTACCCATCCTGCTACCTCAACTCCATCACTGACTGTCCCTCACCAGCCTCTGGCATCTCACCCTCCTCAGGCTGTTTATGCCTGCACCCTTTTCTATAGAAAATTCACTCAAATTCCTGTTTGCACATGCACTGATGGAGTACTGGGAGCTGCCCCAGCTCTGCAGTGAGCAGCAACACATTTCCCAAGACACAGAGTGTTGGGAACTTTGAAGGATTGGGAAAAAGCTCAGGATACTGTGTGTGTGCTCCCCCGGGCAAGCAGAGCCAGGAGATGGTCAGGGCAAAGTGCTGCCTCGAGCAGTGACTGTGAGACAGCACCTGGAGGACACATTTTCCTTGGATCTCCAAAAATCATCTGTGCTACAGTTGCTTCAAAGGCCAGACCAACTCTGTCACCACTTGTGCCAGGCTGCAGGGATGGTGGTTGCACAAACCTCTGTTATAACCTCTCAAAGTGGATTAGCTGGAGCGCCCTGCTTATTTATTAATTCATGCCAGTATTCCATTATTTAATGTTTGACAAGAAAAGCCTTCCCAAGGGCCAAAACTCCTGGTTGGAGACCCAAGGCCAGCAGCTGCCATTGGTGCAACTCCACACTCAGACCTTCCTTGAGTTTTTTTCCTCTTATTTTGTCCATCTCAGTTTACAGACACTTCTGCACAGAAAGCACCTTTTCTTCTGCAAACACCCAGCTCAGCTGGGATGAGAGATAAAGGAAAAAGATGCATGTAACAGAGAACTAGGTATTTTCTGAAATCTTTGTTTGAAGCCATTGCACAGTGAATTTCACAGTATAAAAGTTCAGATGTTAGTGAAACAGCAAAGAAGCTCCCTACAATCAGAAAGAAAAAAATATTTAAAAACAGAGGTTTTGTTAGGAGGGAGCTATAAAAGCTCTGCTTTGAGAGCAACAACAGGACAAGTTGCAAAGGATTTGCAGGCAATGGCTGAAGAAGATAAAATCAGTCTGCAAGAAACTACATTGTCTGACCCCACAGAGGAGTTCAGCACTAAGTCCCTGCTGTGCCATCTCCTGCAGAGCAGCTCAGGGCTGCTCCACAGGTACTTTTTGGATGGAGGACTGAAGCCAGCAGCTCAGAAGGGTGACCAGCACACAAGGCATCCGGGGGATGCCCAGAGCAGAATATTCAGGCTCTGCTAGACTCAGACATGTGGAAGCCAAGATCATTTCCCTTCCTGGTGCTCCCCAGCTGAAGGCTGAGGTGACAGCAGAGCCTCGTGTGCTGTGGGAAGCGCTGGCACGCCTGAGCCCATTCCAGCCAGGGGAGAGTCATCACTGCCTGTCTTGATTGACTTAACCATGGTGTCACCACTAAAAACAGCCCTTCAAAAAGAAATAATTTCAATCCAGCTGCAGTGAGAAAGAGGGGAATAGGGATGGCAGCAATAGCAGCATATGCTGACGGAAGAGTGAACGGGCTGAGATGGAGTGTCAGAAAGGACAACAGCAGCATAACACCTTGTCCTGCCAAGTCCCTGCTGCTCAGGACAGGAAAGGTGGACACTTAGAGGCTACAGGCAGCTGCCCCAGCCCATCGCCTTCCTCATTCAAGTAATAATTTAAGAGGGAAATAGCAGAGATTCCAGGACCACAGAAACCTGATGTGATCAGGAGCCACGGTTACTCCAGTACCTACAGTCCAAACCGAGCGCCCAGAGCAAATCCAGGGAAAGCAGATCTGTTACCCACTCATGCACAGCCACCACGGGCAGAGCCACAGCCACTGAGCCCCTCTGGGGTGCCCAAATGCCGGTTTGAGCAGGGCAGGGGCTTTGAGAGGGGCCATGCCTCAGTGTCTGTGCCCAGGGCTTCTGAGCTCATGCACAAACTCTGCCAGGGCTTCTGAGCTCATGCACAAACTAACTCTGCCAGGGCTTCTGAGGTCATGCACAAACTCTGCCAGGGCGCAGAAGCGCCTGACCCCTTCCTCACTCTCCCATGTCTCCTAATGCCTATACATTTCCCTAGTGCAAGGATAATGCAATAGATCAGAGAACTTTGGTGAAAGGAAGCTGGAGTTCACCAGCACCACAAAAAATAACAGAAGGGGAGGCACAGACAGCAGCCGGTAGCACCAGAGACCTGAACAAGAACCCAAATTGTACAAGGTGACAGCCCGAATTTACGGCTGGGTTGGCTGGTTTTCCCTGCAGGCCTCTTCCAGCTGGGTGTCTGAGCCCTCACGGAGCTCCCCAGCTCCGATGCCGGCCGGCCACACGTAGGAGCTGTTGCTTTCCTGACGGAGCGTCCCGGAGCCCGCCGGGCCCGGCAGGTGGCACCGGGGCACCGCGAGTGGGCCCCGCAGCGCCTGCGGAAGGGACAGCTCTGCTTTTAACCTCTCCTGCTCCACGGTGCCCGGCCGACCCTCTGCCAGCGCCTGAGGGGCGAGCGCACGTCCCGCCGTGCCCGCTCCGGAAAGGGCTGGCACCGTGGTTAAACTCCTTCCTGCTTCATGGGGCATTCGTTCTCTATTCCATCTCCACGGCGGCAGAAAACAGCAGTGGCAATGCTGCTTTTGAGAAAGCTCTAGAATTCAAGAAGAAAAAGGAAAAGGTAAAATAGAAAGTAGTTCTGAGGATGGAGGATGGGTCTGATTAATCATTTGTACTCAGTGCCCTCCTGGGACCCCAACCCCACACACATCAGTCAGGGAAGTGTCTGACTCTGAGACTGTGAGACACAGCTGGCACCTGAGGTTAAGCATATCCTGAATCATGCTGAATAAAAGAAGCTCAAAACAAAGACTAAGGTCTTATCACATTAAGCTCACAAACCTTGCCTACAGATCTCTGCTCCTCTCCCCAAAAGCTCAGACACCATCCATGAAAACACTTCCCACTGACAGCTCCTGATACCCAGCAGGCAAACATACTAACTTATATCCAATTTCCTTTATTGCAAATCAGCTTACTAGAAAAGTCTCAGCTGGAGAGGATCTGGTCCTCAAAAAAATTAAAGCAGCTGCTATGAGGTGGCAGATGCTGATCAGCTCTTTCCCTATTGCTTTTTCTTTGTCTCAGGCTCCAGGTGAGATGTGGCCCTCAAACCCCTGCCCAGCTGAGATTGTTCAAGCACAAATGGGGTGCTGGTGTTTGCTTCTATGCCAGCTTCCTTCTGGAGGGCTCTGTTGGCACCAGAACTGGCTCTATTTGATGCTACAAGGAGCAAAACCCTAAAAGGAGCTGATTTTGTGCCATGACATTTTTGCTTTGGATAGGGATTTTGCAGGCAAAAAAAAAAAAACCAAAAATCAATTTTAATTTAGAGGGTGTGCACAAGCCCAGGATGCTGCATGAGAGAGGGATAGGTGGGTTAGAGATTTGACCCAGACCAGTAGGGTCACAAGGTGTGACAGTCAGGAATCCTTTCCATAATCTCCAGTAGGATGTAACTGAAATAATGCTGAATGTTCATATAAAATAGCTTAACATTTATTTGACTTGTTTTTTTAACAGAAAGATTTGATGTGAAAGAGAAAATTCATTACTTGATTGTGGAACAGTGATCTGAATCTTCATATCAGATAAATCCTTACAACTTTATCAACATAACTGGGCTGATATCAACAAATCATGGGTGCACTTTAGTCAGTGCTGCTCTGTAAAGTGAAAAGTAATGGAAGATTAATACCTGGAGGAAGGAAATATCCTTATTTTTCATCTCTAAGTAACTTTCCAATGAAAGCTCAATTATCCCAATTTCAATTACCCCAGCCCCAAGCTCAATTACCCCAATTTTCCACTCCTGTGGCAAATCTATTTTGATGTGCTCTGAGATATTTAGTCAGTCTGCTTGTCCATGTAAATGTGAATTCATTCTCATTATTAATGGTGAAATAACTTAAAAACAGGAGGAAAAAACATGAAATGCTTAATATTGAATGCAGGTGTCCTGGAATGGGTAAAGCTGACTCAAACAGGGTTTCAGTTTTTCTGTGGCTGAACTGTTTGCTTGATTTGTCTTCTGTCCCATAACTCATCAAGAGCTCATCAAGATGATGCAGATCTATAATCAGTGATGTAGACATGCTTGCACCAAATTCAGTGAAACTCCTTTTGCTTACCCCATCTGAGTTTTCCATCAAACTCAAAATTACTCCATATAAACTATCCTGTCCTTTCCATTGCTCTGACTTGGAGCTGCACAAGTAACTTTAGGGATACACTTCCCTTCTTTCCCTGGCCCTGAAGTCCATGCTGGCATGCCTTGCTGAGCTGGGATGGGTTTAGGTGCACACAGTTCTCTGCCTAGGTGTGTGTGTTTAGCTGAATGGGGGCTATGAACTAATTGTGATTGCCAGAAATCAAATTATTATTGTAGGTAGTAAAGCATCTAATCTGAGAAATCACAAAGTGAGTGCTACAGCTTCTTGTTTTATTGCTTATGAAGAGTAATGGTTATACTCTTTCTCTCCTTCTTCCTAGTAAATGAGGATTTTTCAGGTGGAGTGGTAGCAAGAGGCACGGGTGTGCCCAGATCTGGGGGTGTGCTGGGTTTGGTGACCTGCCCACCAACACAGCTGTGGCCTGGAAGAGGAAAATAGGTGCTGGCACCCTCCCAGAAAAGTCAGGGGCTACAGACACCCAGGAGAAGCTGCTGTACCCAGGGGCAAGAGAGGAACTGAAGGCTCCAGCTTTGGGCAGTGCTGCTCACCAATTTTTGCCATTGCAGACAGAGCTGCTGAACAGTTCCTGGTTCTGTTTGCCATTAAATCTGTGTGTCCTCGCTCAGGGTGACAGAAGTGTGTTTTCCTTGAATAAACCTCCATGGGGCAGGATGTCAGGAGTACATCACTGTTCCTGGGGCACGCTGGAGTGCTGCTGTGGCTGTGTTACCCATCTGTGGGCAGTAAATCAGTTTTGCTCCTGAATTCAGTCTGCTTTTTCTTGATTTGCATTCAAGACCCTGCACCCTTGACATGACTGGCAACATGTAGCTGCTTTTCTAGGAGCCAGGGGACTTCTGTGAGCTGGGGATGGGTAGAGGGTCTTTGCCCTAGTGAGAAGATTTGTTGGCAGAATAAATCATAGGAGTCATTTCCTCAAAACCAGAGGTCTCCAGGCCTGGCTCCTCACTGCTGCTTTGAGCAGGATGTTGGGTGAGGGAGGCAGAGGGGAGTTAGATGATGAGAAAGGAGACTCAAATTAACTTGGCAGGATCTGCCTCAAGAGGCCCTGCAGAGCTCTTTGCTCAATTCAGCTGGGGTGCAACCAGAGAGAAAAAACCCTGAGCTTTCCTGGAGCAGCTTTTTTTGTTTGTTTTGTTTTTTCAGGCTTCTTTCAGATCTGCAAATCTGTGTCGCGTCATGTGTGACGGCAGCAAATAAAGTGAACTCTGAATTAATTTTGGGTTTGTTGTGCTTTGTTTTGTTTTCAGGGAATACAGGCCTCCCTCAAAAGAGGATACTTGAATACCAGTCAGACACCTGGTGAGCAACCCAGCTGTTCTCAGCTGTTCTTTCCATCTCTCTTTTTCATTGTTTGCAGAAACAATGAAGTGATCGAGGACTAAGAGTGTTGAACTGAAAAGAAAAAAAAGAGCCCCAAGTGCCAAGCTCTTTAGTGCTCTTTGTAAAACCCAAATAAATGGAAAAATAAATCAAGCTTAGACACCAACAGGAAATTGAAAAGTTACATCAATGGAAGGACAGAAATATATACGTCAATCATTTGGCTGGAGATGTTGTGGTATAAACAGATTTTTATCACTTATAGCTCTCTATTCAAATAGTTTTGTCCCAGAGTTCTTTTGTAACAGTACAGATCACAATTTTGTCAACAAGCCTCTGGGAACAAATATGAAAAATAGAACAAGACTGGCTTTGCTCTCCCTGATTTCAAGTTCAAAAAGTTTTAACAGCATTGGCTTGATTCAGAAAAACAGAAAAAGCTTATACTTAAACCTCAGTCAAGGCAACAGTACTTATTTGATGCCAAAGTGGGCACATCCTGAAGTGTTTTGTTGAGTAGAAATGGACTCCTTGAACTGCTCCATCCCCGCTGTGCTCAAACCTCATTCTCACTGTCACCTCTGTTTCTCCTCCTTCACAGGAACACACATTTCTGGGAGTTGGTTCATTTGCTCCCAGAGAAAGGTTGGATGTGACAGCAGACTGTCCCCATTCCAACTCCCCAAGCTGCCATCCCCATCCCTGCACAGGGTCATTGTGGTCCAGCTCCATCCCAGGGACGTGGTCCCTGTCGTGGGAGCCCTGCTGCTCTCGGGTGGGGACAACCGGCCCCTGCCGACAAAGCCTTCCTTGGGAGATAAAATATATATACAAACAGTCATAAATAACTGATGTCACTCCAAACTGAATCCTGTCCCCTGCCTCACCCACTTCCACTCTGTTTACCACCAGGATTTTTTGTTTTGTCTCTGCTCCTTCCACACCCACTGGTTACTTCGTGTTCCTTTAGACAGCAGCAGGACTCCAGCCTGCAGCAAGGGGCTTTCCTGGGAGATTTTCCCCTCTGACCAGGAAGGAACTATGTCCCCCTGCTGTGGAGACATTTAGGCCTCTGATCTCCTCCTTCTGACACTTGGGATCTCCCTCTTGTCCAGACCCAGTAGTTGCACTGCAGTCAGTCCTGCCATGTTCCTCAGGTTTCTTTCCTGGCATCAGACTTGGTTTTCTGCTGCAAACTTAATCCAAATAATTTTTGCATTGTTCTTTCCAGGCCACTGTCTTATCATCTCTTCACTGTTCCCTCCTGGCTTCCTCTGTGCTTCCCATCTGTCTGCTGGCTCTGTGTGTATCTGCAGGCTTAGCTTCAGTCGAGTTTTGATGTCATGCATTGGACATCTTGTTATTAATTGTCTCAGCATTCTGGTTTCTCTCTGCTCTTGTCAATGCATTCCATGTACTTCAGCCTCTCTGAGTGAAATCTTGGTCCAGTGTATCCAAATTGAACTCAAGTCCAGGGAATCCAAAAATGCTCGAGCTGAAGGGGAAGGCAGGATGCTGTGAAGGTGCCCGTGAAAATGTTCACAAGCACAAAGTGAACTGAGCTGAGCCCAGTTGGCCAAAACCCCTGAGATGCTCTACAGACCTGTGTGTACTCTGCCAAAATACAGTTCTGTTCTGAAAGCAGAGTTTTACATTGTTTGCTGGAGAATCATGAGTTTCCTGTCTCCATGTGACTGCTGAGGACCTGGTTTGCCAATCTCCACACAGACAGCCAACCTGATGCACATGGGAATAGAATTACTTCATGCTTCCAGGTGAGTAAGTAACTACTATCTGGTAAGCATTTAAGTATACCTTGGGTCATTCATTGGAGACAAATCAGAAGTAAAAATGACATAAATACATGATATTCTGAGAACCGTTCCAACACTTTTAGAAGTTGCTCAGCAGCCTTCATGCAGAAAAAGTGGCCAAAGAGGAAATTCTAAAAGTTTAAGCTTTAAACCACCATTTGTGTCACCCTGTGAAAAGGAGGGTGATACAGCAATTGATGCTCTTGGGCTGAGTGCCTGACTGTACAGGGACATCTATTTTCAATATAACAAACCTGTCTTTTGTCTAGTGTTCAGCAGTTCTTGTCACAGCTGTGCTCAAATGATGGATAATCCCTTGGGACAGAGGTGTTCTGGTCAGACTGTCAGCAATGTGCCATCTCTGGCCGTGAGTCAATGACATTTTCCAGCAGCCCAGCAGCTGCAGCCAACACAAAAAATAAAGCTTTGTGTCATATGAGACTGGGCCATGCCAACCTCCTTTTCACTGCCCACTCTTCACTGCCCACACTTCAGCTCACAGCAGGGCTACACCTGGGCAGGGAAGGCTGAGCCTCCTGACAGTCACCAGTGTGAACACCCCTCCTCTCCCCCATCAGCACTGTCCTGGTTTGGGCAACACCTCAATAAACTGAGCGCAGCCAAGAGTTGTTTTCATTCTTATTCTGACAAATCAGCTAATTAGAGTACAAAATAATATTCTCAGGCTTGGCAAATCCTTTTGACTTTGAAAGATTTTAAAATTTATTTTGGTTTTTCTTGCTCAGACAACATGGAGACTCAGTGCTAAACTACACAAAACAAATTAAATATCCAATTACAAACAGTTGGCTCTGGTCTGGAAGCACTTCAGCTAACTGCCATGATTCAAAGGAGAAAAATTATTTCATTTTGAATACCATAATGCTTTTTAAACACAGCACATTGGCTGACCCATCCTGGATCACGACCTCAAGAACTTCACATACTTGTTTTTGAAAATGAGGTTTGTGCCTTGTCCTGTTAAATGGATGTTCAAGCTGCAGTGAGGGGAGAGGAACTGCCCATCTGCCCTCGATGATGTTTCAAGGGAGACACACAGAGGTCTAGAGTGACCCACGTGTGTTATCCCAGGCCTAACACCAGTCCTGGACCACAAAGGTGCAAGAAACCCCCCAGCAGACACAGACAGCTCCTCAGCAAGGAAGGGAATGGCTCACCTGTATGAATGTGTCTGGCAGTGCAAGGATTTAAAGGATGTTACATCCCTAGGTCTTCCATGACAATATTCACAGGTGCTGCCATCAGGGATTGACAGAACAAAGCCATCCTTTTAGGCTGGATTCACAACAAAATGTGTTTTCCAGATCCAATGCTGAAATTTCCTAACACGCCAATTCTCACAGCTCAGGTGGACATTGGTGTTTGTCCTCCAGTATTTGTCCTTCAGCTTCAGAAAGGGCAGAGTTTTAAAGCAGCACCACATGCCTTTAGAAAAATCTGGGGGTGTAACATGAGGTGAATGAGGTGCCTGATCCTGTAGAGGAGATATTTGTGCTCAGAGGTGTGTTAAGTTTCACAAGACCCAGGTTCCATGTGGACCACCCAGCTGCATGGCAAGAAACCCATTTTTTCTCATGGTTTTGTCCATACTTTATGTGTTTTGCAGCTTCTGCAGCTATTTTGTTTTCCCAGCTGGTTTGCCTGAGATCAGGTCACAGAAAGCAAAGGGCTTGGTCAGAATTTAAACAAAAGCTCTTTCAAATTTAAAATGAAGAAAGAAGAAAAAAAAAAAAACGCTTGCAGGGAGACCCCTTCTCCAATGAGGGAGTTTGATTTGGAGGCTTTTCTGCAAGAAATCCAAGGCTAACTTGACCTATGACAAGCATTGCCAAGGTGTGTAAGGTGGGTGAGGTTTGACTATCTCTGTAAAGAAAGAGAATTTCAGGAAATCGGAATATTTTAGGTCATAGGTTGAACTAGATGATCTTAAATGTCTCTTCCAACCTAATTAATTCTGTGATTCTGTGAAAAGACTTCAGCAACAGAAACACATATCCAGTATTTAAGACAAGGGTTAAAATCTCCTTCCTAATAGGCAGCCATCAGAAAAACCTAGGAGGATATAAGGGACTGGTTAGAAGATCAAAACCTCAGAGGGAGGGATGCAGCACAGAGAAGCTCAGCTCCTAGCACAGCCCTGGGCTGGGTGGGGATTGAACACAGTCCCTGCGAGGGTGAAATCCCAGCCTGACTGCAGGGAGCCAGGACAGCCCAAGCACAGCCCAGCAGGGCTGCAGGGCAGTGCTGAGCAGCTGAGAGGGGCAGGTTTCCCCGGGCACATAACAAATGCTGCCAGTTTTACCCTTGGCCAGATTTCCAAGAACCAGACTCTGTCATCGAGTAATTCAATGGCAGCTTCTTTTTGTTCCTGGAGCACAGATATCAAGATTTCTACTTGCCTGAACTGAACAGGCTTTGAATGAACCAGAATTACCAGAGAAAAACATTAACCCTTCCATTTTATATATGAACCCCACAACTCCAAGTGTCCCGTGAGTACATCAGGGTGTCATTCATCAATCACTGGCATTTTATGCCCATGCAGACAGAGTATCCTGCATTTTAAACAACTGCAATAACAGAAATTTTGTTCCCATGGAAGCTATTTTTTTATTACACTCCTAAACCTAGTCTTAATACTTCCAAGTGTACTTTGGACAGTGGCCAAGCTGTGCACGTGTGGTAGGAAGCTGCCTCGCAGAGCTCTGTGCAAAACGGGACAAGGGAGAGCGGCTCCGCAGGCTCCTGTGGCATCTGAGCCCGGGAGAGGCAGAAGGCAGCACCAGCAGCTTGGCTGGCGAGGGGATGGTGAATGTCACCCCACAGGGGCCAGGCAACGGGCTGCTGTTGTTATCCTGTAACAGGGTAGAAAAGCAACATGTAGAGATTAAAAATAAAAAAAGGGAGAGCGAGCTCCTTTGATAGCGTCAATATTACAATCAGGAGAGACTTCCTGGCCTCATATTTTCCATATAAACACTCTTCACTGGATAAAGTTAATGGTTCCCTAACTGCAAGGCAGAAGGGCTTGATCAGTTTAATTGACGTCACAGATTGGTTATTTTAATGAAATGTGCTGTGCTTCCCCCATTTATATGTTTGACCCTAACCTTTACCAGATGTTCAATTCCTGCTCCCTCGCAGACACTGCAGCTCTGTGTTTGGGAGGCTCTTGGAAAGCTGAAATAAAATCCTCGGACACAAACCCTTTTGTTTGAGCTGCTCCCTGCCATGGGGATGGGCTGCACAGGGGGCTCTGCTCAGCAGGAGTGTGCCCAGGAGAGAAGGGGAACACAGCCAGAAGGATCACACTGTGCTTTGCCTGCCTGTGTGGGAGGGTAAAGCATACAGTGCTGCTCCCCTGCCACTGGACAGGGATGAAATCACAGTCTTCCCTTCCAGCCCCTCCAAACTGTGGCCCTGAGACCAAAAGAAACAGTCAGAAAGCCTGAACTGGGGATTTGGCTCTGCCATGTCCCCTTGGGCACTCTGTTCCTGCCTCTCAGCCTTGTTTTCCCAGGCACATAACAGGACAATGTCCCTTTGCCCAATTACATCCTGTGTTTATCAGGGGCAGGGCTGGGGAGAGGCTGCAGGGCTTGGATTAGGAGTGCTCCCTCCTGTCCCCTGGGACAGCCCAGGCTCTTCCTTGGGCAAGAAGAAAACAGTACCAGCACCACACACCCAGCACCCCTGTGTTGCTCTGGATGTAAATCTGCTCCAGGCTGAGACCCTCAGAAGTTATATCTCCCTGAGCTCTGCAAGAGTCAAGCCAGATGGAAATAAATCATCAGGAAAAGGGCATGTCATCAAAAAAGATGCCATCAAAAGTTTTCTAGTGTTTGATGGTCATTTAGAATGTCTCCCGCTTATTCGTTTTTCAAAGAGAAGACAAAATGATGGAGTGATAGAGGGTTAAAAGAAGATCCACATTCCCAAACTTCAGCTTTGGTTTTCAATCATTTTAGATAAATTGCGAGCTGGACCCCAGCCACCCTTTAGTTCTGGGTTTGGATTAGCAAATTGAAAGTCACAGATGAGGTTTTGCAAAACCAAACCCATATCCTCATTCGCCTGATCCTGGCTGAAACTGAGCTTGCCCTGAGCAAAAATGAGTGAATCACTCTTTAAAACACATACACCAAAAATGCTGAACTCAACAACCACAAACTGAGAGTATAAAAGCATGTGCAAGGCACTCATTCCTTTTAACCCCGGAGAGACTGAACTTGCAGCACCAGCACTTTGCAGCAAATTAGGCAGCAAAAACATTTGAAAATGTCAAGAAAAAGAAAAACTGATGGTTTTGTTTTTGGTAATTCCCTGCACACACATAAAAACTATGTATTCTGTGGCCAAACATTTGTTCCTGAGCAGATGACAGTGGCTGTTAGCATGGCAGCCTCAGACCTGCTCGTGTTTTGCTTTGGCATTGATCCTGCCACGAGGTTCAGTGGAGTGAATCAAAGTGGGTCTGGAGTTCTCCTGAACCCAGGATAAAATCCAGTCCAGCTGCCCTGCCTCAAGTGCACACCTCACTGTAACCCCAAACAACACCCATGTGTAGGTTGAGTCTAAAGTGTTTATTATGTTCTTGAAAGTCACGTCTGCTTCTCAGCCCATCTCATTGCAAAGGAAATCTTCCTCCTGCCTGGTGTAGCCAGAGGATGAAGAGATGCTCATGAAGGACAAGCCCTGCCCTGTCAAGGAGCACAGGACAAAATGTGATGTCCCTGCAGCACTGCCCATGTCAGCAGTGGCTGTCCCACAGCACCACCAGCCTGGGGTTGCGTTCCCAGAATTTGCAAAAAGAAGTGGGAAATATACAGTAAATCAGATCCCATCTCCTGATCACGAACCCATTAACATCACCACACTTTTATTAGCAGGAAATCCTAAATCCAGCCATCAAGATGTTCATGTAATTGAAATCTGATAAAAAAAGCAGGTAGGGCCTCTCTCAACCCCAAGGTGGGTGGAGGGGCTCCTCTGAGTTCCCAGATTCCCACAGAAAATACAGCCTGAGCACCAACAGTTAAGAGTATTTTACCAGTGGCAACGAGAGGGATTGCAGCAGAGTAGGAAATAACATCATTTTCATTTGAATCAGGGCTGAGAATGAAAGCAGGCTGTCTTCCCTGCCATAATTTACACATCCTCACAGACAGACATATTGCAAGTGACTTTTCCAGCCAGCCAGGAGACAGCCACACAGCCCACACCAGCTCTGGCAGGACTCACATGCCACAGTGTCCTACAATGTGTCTGTCTCTCTGGAAGAAGCATGCAGAGGGTTGTTTTTCTACTTACTGGCAATGAATTGTTCCACTTCTCTTGCTCACCAAACACTTTATGTTGTGGGATTTTTTTGTTTGCTCATTTGTTGCAACAGGAGTGACAAAAGATTGTCTGGGCTCTCGGGATCACACACCAAAGCTGACAGGGCAAGCAGCTGCTTTAGGGACACTTCTTAAACCCCACTTTCAGCCCCGCATTCCAGCCCACCCCTGAGGGTCACAGCCATGCTTAGAAGACACCTGGACCCTGAACTGTCCAGCTTTCCCACCTCCTGCCTTCCTACACATGACTTTTCCACCAGCACTTTTCCCCAGGGAGGGTGAAAGGACTGGTGTGTTTTGTCAGTGCTTGCTGTGTATGGATTTGTCATGGTTTGACACCAGCCAAGTGCCAGGCACCCATGAAAGTCACTCACCTTCCCCTGCCACAGCTGGGCAGAGGAGAGAAAAAATTAATGAGGGCTTCATGTGTTGAGATAAGGATCAGGAGAAAACACTTCAAGGGTAAAACAGGCTCATCTTGGAGGTACAGAGTAAATTTACTGCTAACAAAATCAGAGGAGGATAATGAGAAGTAAAATAAGCCCTTAAAACACCTTTTCTTTCCCCCAGCCCCTCCCTTCTTCCCACCAACAGGGCAGGGATACAGGGTGTGGGGGATTTGGCCAGTTCCGCTGACCTTGGTGTTGCCATGTTGCTTCCCTCACATGTTTTCATCTCCTCCTTTTCTCTGGTGAGGAAAAAGCTTTGCCCACTTTGATTTCATTTTCTTCTCAAACCTGTTATCACAGAGGCATTACCAACCTCTCTAACTGGCCCAGCTTTGGCCATCAGCACGTCCATCTTCACAGCCATCAGGGATTGGAAGCCAGACACGGTGGAAGCTTCCAGCAGCTTCCCATGGAAGTCATCCTGTGCCCCCCCCACCCCACTACCAAAGCCAAACCATGCAAAACCAACACATCTTCCAAGGACAAGAAGCTAAAAGGGAAATCTGGATTCCCTTTTGGAGCAAAATTCCTTATCAAGGGCTCCATCCCTAAGAAACTCCTCTTTGGAAATCAGCTGTGGCATGGTCTGATGCATAGGCTGGAGAAGATAATTCAGTGTCACCTGTTGTGCTGTTTGGAGACAATTAACCGTTCCCAGTTACAGGTACTTTTCCTCTCTGATTAAAAAGGTACTGAAAGGAATACCCTGTAATACACCAAGTGTCAGGGTCTGAGCTGATCTCAGTTAATGCACAGCTCCTCTTGCTGCAGCCATCTCCCTGGAAGGCTTCACTCAACTGCACAAGGAAACTGCCTCAAATATAGGAAAGTGGAGCCAATGAAGCAGCATATGAATTCTTTTTTTTTTTTTCTGTTTTCATAACTGGGCACCATAGATGGACAGTGTGGATTTATGGCAGGGTCTACAGATTTTCTGCCTCCCAGCAGCTGCTGTGCAAAATAAATCATTACCTAAAACAAAAAAAATCACTGAGTCAAGAGCCTGAGAGGGAAGAAGTACAAGTTCTTCTCAATGAAACCAATAATTCATAATTAAATATCCAAAGGAAAATGTTCTTTTCATCTTCTCACTGAGATGTGTCACTCCCTCCTTTTTGGATCCAGGAATGCATTCATTCAATAGCATGGATAAAAGCAGAGAGACAGGGCCAGGCTGGCACAAGGTGCCACCAGCACCAGCATGGAAGTGACAAGTGCAGTGAATTTGGTGCCTCTGGCTCCCTGGCTGACACGGGAGGGGAAGGAAGAGCAGGAATCTGAAGATGGCTGTTGCCTTGGAGTGCTGAAGTTGCTGTTGATTTTAGGCCAGGGAAGAATGATCTGATCTGCTGCATTCCCTCGTTGTCTTGGCTCCCGCTCATAAAGGCACTTAAAAAGCTGTCTAGCTTCAAGTATGTGCTTAAGTGCTGAATTAGTGAATTAGCATATTTACTCATCTGCAACCTCTTCAAAAGCCAATTGGAAGCCCTGGGATTTTGATGAATGTCTTGGATGGCCCCTGGGACAGAGCACAGGTCCCAAGTTACCCTCCCTGACCACACCTCTGTGGCTTGGCAGCCCTGTCCTGAGGAGCTGCTGTGTGAGAAGAAACTGAGTTTGGATGCTCCTCTCTGGTCATCTCTAAGCTATACTGATGTAATTTTAGGGATGGTTTCCTCCTGTCACTTGCCACACTCATTGCCTTTTGGAAACTTCTGGTTGCATGGAGCAGAGCTCACTGTCCTCCTCCAGAAATGAGTTGATATTCTTCTGCTCAGAGTCTGCTTCTCCTGCTAATTGAGGTTCTGAATGCAGTGATGCTTTTCCTTTGATTTAATTAGGGGAAGCTGTTTCCAAGGAATCACACGTACAGCTCACATCAAAGGCTGCACGGGCAGTGATGCACCCCAAGATGCAGCGGATGTGATCCCGGTGACTCACGGGCCGTGTCCAGCTGCCAAATGAGTCAGCACTGCAGCCTCCTCACAGTCCTGAGACCTGTGCTGCCCTGGTGGGAGGAGGAGGAGATGTCCCCTTGCTCCTCAGAGCAGAGCAGTGGCCCATCCCAGCACTGTCCCCCGTGGGACCTGCAGCTCTGCACCATCAAACTCCCCAACAGGGAACTTACAATCTTGTCCACATTTTTAGTTTGTTCATGGATGCTTGTAACAAATAAGAGCTGCATTTCTGGTGAGTATCAAGCCTGGGTGCAGAAGACCTCGAGTCTTCTCAGCTCATTAAAAACCAGAGAAGCCAATTCCAAAGGAACTTGAAGCCAAATGAAGTGCTGAAACAAGCAGTTTCTTTAAAACTTCTGTGGGAGCAACATCCTTGTTGCTGCAGCCCCAGGGGACGATCACAGCCCTGGCCCATGTGCCCCTTCCCCTCTCACTTTTACTAAACTGCAGCAAATAATGGATTTTTTCCCCCTTCTGTGGGAAGTCTTAAGTTAAATTCTTGATGATTCTTGTAAAATCTGGAAGCTGAACAAGCCTGACTTCCCTGCTCACACCCCTGTGTAATTTGTGGTGCTGCTCTGCAGGTGCAGGGGAGGACTGTGGCCATCTTTTTTCTGGATGGGAGAGGGAAGGAGCCACAAGGAAAGTTCTGGTGGGGCAGCTCAGCTCTGGGCTGTGATTTATAACTGCAAATACAACAAATCCTCTCCAATTGCCCTGGTGTTGCTCAGGAACCAGGATCCAGCTCACAGAGCAGGCTCAGGTCACTCGAGTTTAATGACCAGACTTAGGAAGGTGTGGAAAGGCAGATAAATTGCTGCCCTTGGTCCAAAATCCCTGCAGACTGCAGCTCTACAGCTGACAGATGGGATGGCATGGTGGGCACTGCCCTGTCCTGGTGACCTGACTCACAAAATGAAGCTTAAGCTGCAAATAGAAGGGCTCATCCCTCTCCTTCCCATCCTGGAGGCATTGCTGGCACCAACAGCCACAGCAGCTCCAACATGGCAGTTTCAGCACCTCCACTTGAAAAGGCAAGATTGAAATTTTATTTCTGATTGACTGAAAACATAGCTCAAAAATCCAAATTTTTTAAATTTTTCCCCACATTTTTGCAGTTTCAATGTTGGTTTTTTTTTTTTTTTTTTTTTTTTTTTTTTTTTTTTTTTTTTTTTTTTTTTTTTTTTTTTTTTGGTTGGTTTTTTGTTTTGTTTTTGTTTTTGTTTTTGTTTTTGTTTTTTTGGGTTTCTCATTTGGAGGAAATGCTGAAATTATTTCTACCTTTGTTCTGAGATGGTGCATGACTTAGTTTTGAGAATGTTAGAAGAGGTCACTGAAGTTATTCTTAGAGGAAAACCTGAAAATCTAAACAAAAACTTCAGCAAAACACAGCATAGGCTCAGAAAACATCCTAATATCTACAAATCTGTACTTTTCACTGGAAAAAGATGCATGAGAAACTATTGCCTGTGTTTACAGAGAGCAGATGGGAAGAGTCTGGCTGCTGCTACCCCACAAGGGCCTGTTCCTGTCCCATCCCATCCCATCCCATCCCATCCCATCCCATCCCATCCCATCCCATCCCAACCATCACCTCCTAACTGGCAACCCCCAGAGCCTCTCGCACACAGCTCTGCTGGTACAAATGGCAGCACCAGAATCGAAGGGATGAATTAGAGGATCAGCAAGGAGCTCAAATTGCCCAGAGTCCCACCCTGCTCTCTCTGAGGACCACGCTGGCTCACAGCAGAGCACATCCTTGAAACCACTGTTGGAAGCAGCCAGCAGGAGCAAAACCATCCTGTCTTCTGTGAATTCCATGTCCAAAACAACTGGTTGGCTTAAATGATATTAAATATTCTGGGATTTTTTCATATCCAGCAAGGCACACCAGGTAAGTCAGAGCTAGGGTATTCACAAGTCAGTTCCATTGGAATAAACAGCATTTTCCAAATTGCACCAGAACTCAGGGAGACCCTGGGCTGGGGCTGCTCACTCTGCTGCAGTTGGGTGCTTCCCTCTGTGGCTGTGTTCCCCACAGGAGACAGGTGAGATGGACACTGGCAATGAAACATCCTTGCACACATACCTGGCACTGTGAGTGCCTGGCAGCCTGTAGGGATGTCCCAGGAGAGGGATAATGGGCACACTGATAGAAACCCAGAAAGAGGGGCAAAATCTCAGACTTTGCTCGCTCACCACTGCTGCAGATAAATCACTGCTTTTACAAGGCATTATTGAATTCTTTCCAGGCTGACCATCCAGCCCCTCCACCACCATAGAGCAGACTGGCACAGAGTTGTCCAGACAGGATATCCTCCAGGGAACAGCCTCTGCAGAGCACAGAACAATAGAGCCCTGCCTCTGGAACTGTGGACACACAACGTGCCCAGCCTCTTCTCCCCCAGCCCTCAGCTATCTGCTCTCAGCACAGCACCATGGTATCAGATCTGCATCAGCATCTATTTCCTGTTTGTGAGAGTCCCACCAGTGCTACAGGGAGCAGAGCAGGCTCTGTCCTGCACCTCTGCCCACTCTGTGGATGCTACAGGTTTTGAAAGCTCAGGTGTCTCCATGTGTGCTCTCTGAGCACAGCAAACCCACCAGTCCCTCCTGCCCGTGGCAATGGCTACAGGGATTTCTGCAGCTCCACTTCCATAGGTTCCCATCCCTGTTTTGGGATAAAGCACATGCACACAACATGATATCAAAGTCTCTCATGATGGCTTTGAAGAAACCATAGGACTGAAGCATCTTCCAGTCACCTTTCCAGTGGTTGTAAAACACCCAGCCAGTTGCTCACAGTCTCCTTGGTTAAGATGCACTGAGTCAACTGCTGCCAGCTCAGCTGCCTGGCCCTATTCTGCTCTCAATTATATAAATTTGGAACAACTTCACTTTCACAGCATAACCTGGTTTAATGGAGAGCAGCATCTGGTGTCATTTCTAGGTTCATGCTGTGTAATAGGGAACAGACTTGGACCTCTGACTCTTCAGCAAGGGAACATGTATTGAAATTAAGCTCCCAATAGGTAAACATCTTTTGAGCACAATTTTTTCTTGCCCTGGTTGTGGAAACAGTGTGACAGCACTGAACAGCCTGACACCCACTGCATGCAAAAGGCAACTTCTGTAGCACTGAAAATGTTATCTTCTGCCTGACAGTGAAACGGAGAAAGTCTCTTTAAAAGCCATTTCAGACTTAATTCAAAGCCCTGACATCCTGCCCTGGGAAGCACGAGCACCCTGATGGGCCCAAAGGGATGGCACATCACTAGCTCCAAGAGCCCCAGGGATATTTCTTGTGGTGCATGCCACCTAGTTCTCCCTAGTGACTCTGCTGAAGCTGGGTTTGATTTGTTAATGTATTCATCAGCATGGAAACTGTTTATACAGGATTGTGGGAAGACAACCCTTCACAGAGATGGTTTGCTACCATGGGTTGGCCATGTGTGGGGCTCCTTGCTGGCTGCCAGTGTCCCCAGGCATGCCCTGCCATTAGCACCCACATCTGTTGCAACTGAAGACAAAGGGCACAGAAAAAAGCTCCTTCTCTCCCACAGGCAAAGCAATCCCATGCTGCCAGCACAAGCAGGAGGTGCTGTTGGGAATGCCCAAGCAGGGGGGCTGGATTTCAGCAGCGCAGCACTAACTGGCCCACGATCGCTTATATCCCAAGACCTGGCCGTTGCTGAGGATTTTGATCCTTTGGGATCTTTGTCATCTTGAACCATACCTCAATTTCCCAGCCTCTGCAGCAGACAGTGTACAGCATCATGTAAGTGTGTGAGAACAGAATGGAGTGAAAGCCCTGTGACTGAGGAACATCTCTCAAAAGACTTAAAAGAGGCTCAAGAAATTTTTTTAGCACTTGTTCTTGTTTGACCCCCAGTGGTCACTGTGTGTCAGGTGTTCCCAACTGTTTCTCCATTCCCTTGGCACCCCAAGGGGAGCAGCCAGACCCACTCTCCCCACAGCCACTGCTGTCTGAAACTCAGCTTCTGCTACTCTTTATGTGCAATCTTTTAGAAAATACCTGGGTTTTAAAACAATTCTTCTCCCACAAACTGATTTCTTTCCATGTGCTGAGTACCCAGGGTATCACAAATAAGAAGAAGGTCACAAAAAGAACCTTAAAACCCCCTATTATAATCCCTGGTGTCACTCCATGACAAACAGACTCCCAGCCTGTGGTGCTGGATGCATTTCACAGCAAGAAGAGCATTTTGCTTCATTCTAAGCAGGAAACACCCATTCCAACTTAGCTTTCTTTGCTGGGTACTTGTCTTTCATTCTGCATCCCTGAGCTAGCGCAGGACTTGCAAACATTTTGTAATTCCAAGAACAAGCACATTAAAGCCTCAGAGCAAGGGGAAAGCCCTTTTCCTGCCAACGAGGCGCTTTATTGTCAATACCCATTGTTGTACTCACTCTCACCACCCCTTAAAGCAATTAATGGATAAATCACGGATTTTTCTGTGGCATTTCTGTGGGTGGAGTTTATTCCCATCCTTATCTGAGCAGCGAATCTTTCCCACCAGTAACCTGGTGCCAGGGTGTCCCACAGCCCGTGACGCCGGTGCGCACTGCAGAACAAACAAACTCAATTAGGGGAGGATATTTACAATTGCTGACCAAACTCTCGATTTCCTTGGTAAGCTCCTCCAGACAATGTGCTCCAGCCCCCAATTGTACTGTCAGAAATCCATACAGGCCCAAGAATGAGAAAATATTGTGTTTAGATTTGTGATAGGCAAAGCAAAACAAGGGAGAGATGTTTTTGGAGGGCTCTCCCCCAACTCCATGTATTTGTTTATTTTTACAGCCACAGAATGGAGCAGGATGAGTGCAGAGCCTCCCCTTGCCCACTGTCCTGTTCCTATCCAGAGGCAGCCCTCAGTGCTGGCAGCAGCAGGGCAAATTCCCTGGGAGAACAGAGCTGCACCTTGTGCACAGGCTTGTTGTGGCCCAAAACTCCTACTGTGCCTTCACTGGGCTCATTAAAACAGCTTTTCCCAGATCTGCCAGGATTCAAACAGGAAACTGTGGTGCCAGCATGCTGGCATTTGCAATGGAGGATAAAAGAAGCCTGCACCTCTCATCACAGCTGTAATTCCTGCTCTTTCAAGGGGAACCCTGCAGGCTGCAGCTCCCAGCCCCATCCCACACAGCACTTACAAGCTGAGATAAAATACCCATGTTTGCAGGGCATTTTCCCCGCTCTGGGGAGCCAGACTTGTGTCCCTTTCAGCCCCGGTTTGTGTCAGCACTCAAACCCCCCTGCAGGACACGCTCACCTCATGCGCTCTCAGGTGTAAACTCCTAAATCCCCTGAACTGAGAAGTCCCTCCCGAATTTGAGCTGCCTGGGACAAGCAGTGTCCCTTCTGGAGAAGGTCTGGCAGCCATCCCCAGGTGAGTGATGCCATTCCACAGGGCCTGGCCCTGAGCTGCTGCTGGAACACACCCTTGCAGAGGATGATGCTTCCCTGATTTATTCCTGTGCTGGAGCAACCTTGCTGGGACCATGCTTCCCACAGGATGCTAACTAAAGGTGCCACATTAGGGGCAACATCTTTGGAGTTTTTGACAGAGAATTGTTGCTTTCACGTTCTGCCCTTATTTTTGCCCCAAGCAAAATCCAGGCTTATACCTTCATTAACACAGACTAACAACAGAGCTTAACTCTGTGTGGGCTGATGGCTTAATGTTGGAACGAATTCTGTTTCTTATTAAATCAAGAGCAAATCTCGAGTGATGGCACTGCAAGCAGCGTTTTCCATATTCTCACCAGTTTAATGAAAACCAGAATTTGGCCCTACATCTTAAGAGATAACACTCTCTGTACTTGTGGCCAATATATGAATGTCTTCCAGCATTGTGCATCTCCCTCCAAAACCCTTGCAAGCCTTCCTTTATAGGTTATCCAAGGATCAAGGTCTGAAAATCCATAAAATACATGGGCTGTGCAAGATTTGCATTTAATTTAACATAGCTTTTCTTATCTTGTTTCACTGAAAACCTCCCTTTATTATTTAGGGGATTAGGAATGTTCAACAAGAGAGGAGGAGAAGGGGCTGATGGCTGTGGGACTTGAAGTCAGTAAAACACAGAATTATAGTTGTTCCTCCAGATTTACAGCACACTAACATCAACCTCTGGTTCAGAGAAGGAATATAAATTAGTTGGTTAATAAGAACTGGATTCCAACCAGCTGGATTAGGATCCTGTAACACTCATGTATTCTACTTCTCTCTCCTTGCCTTGTTAATTGACTGCAGGCCACCCAGGGAAACAAAGACATATGACAGAAATATAGTGTATATTTATGTTGGCTCATCTTGCAGTAATCTCCTTCAGGGTATGACCTGATTTTAATAACTCAGACTTACCCTATCACTTTCTGGCTCATTTCCTTGTGTGCTTATAGCTTATATAGTGCCTTTTGCTTTATTCTTTCAGCACATTTGGAAAAAGAATTTTAAAAAGAAACAAGAAAATAAAAGGAGAGAGGAAGAGGGAACATGGCTACAAAAATTCATTAAAATCCGTCTCCATCCTAAAAATATTTATTAGCACAGATCCCCTCCTGACAATGTTTCCCCACAGCCAGTAAGAGCATTTTCAGAACAACTGGAAGATGTGAGCTCTGCCATCTGTTCCACCCTCAGTGAACTGAGAACTGTAAACATCTCCAAGGCTGGGTCATTTATCATTACAAGAAAGTATACAAAGAGGCAGGAGTTGAAGTAAAATCGGTCTCATCGTGGGAAGAAATCTGATTGTAAAGGCACACCAAAATATCTTCCAGTGTATCAGCCTTCCTAAAAGCTTGCAATGGCTTGTACATTTGGTTCTCTGGAGCAGAGACTGCTTAAATTAATTTAAACCTGCCTGTTTACAATTCTTTGTGTACTTCTGATATTATTTGTTTAGATAGTTGTGTGGCGTTGATATAGTTATGCTGCTAGAGTACATTCAGAGAAATTATGAACTTTCATGGGAATTCCAAATATGTTACTGAGATAAAGAGGAAGAAAACCTACTGAGCCTCAGTTGTTTAGGATGGAGCAGAAAGGTATTTGGGGCAGAAGACTGCAATCAATGATTTTACCTCAAGACCTTTTAGTTTCCACATCCTCTGTTCCACACCAGTTGTTTACCCTGTCTTAAAGCAGGTACTTCCTAAAGCTGAGATTAGAAGAATCAGAGAGTGAAGAAAATTTCAGACCAAGGTAAGCTCATCCCAATGAGAGGAATGAGAACTGCCAGCCAAAGAAAGGGAAAAAGCAGCTGAGAGCAGACTGAAGGAGAGATCCCCAAGCACAGTTGTGCCTCCACGATGCAACAAAGGGTTCAAAGGAGCCAAACATCTTGAGGAAAGAAAACAAAAGAACTGGCCTCACGTGAACTTTAATTTTGTCCAGAAATTCCACTCTGGATCAAAGAGCTACAGTGAAAGTTTAGTTGGAAACAGCATTTTTCCTGCGCAGAAGTTCAGATTCAGCAAGTGGAAAACTTTTCCCCTCATCATGAAAGACTAGTTTTGTCAAAGTCCTGGCCTGTTCTATCCTAAGTCCAAAGACATCTTTTGAGGAAAAAACAAGTGCAAGCCGTGTTTGGGCTGTTATCTGGGCAGGCAGGGCAAGGCACAGAGGGAACCCTTTAGCAGCTGCTGTGCCAAAAGCCCGGAAGCTAATTATGGATTACAAAGAGCCAAGAAAGAAAGTGGCTGGTCCACAGGGAGATGTGGACTGTCCCTGGGCCTGAACTAGGAGGATGTGAAGCACAAGGTGACCTAGAGACAGAGTCATGAACTTCTGAGATGTGTCTGCTGAGTTTGGTGCTGTTCCTGTGAGGAAAGGAGCTCCTGGATGATGCTGAGGGAAGAAGCTCCTGCAAACACTGAGGAGAAGAGAACAGCAAGCAGGGACAGCTGTCTCTTGTGTGCCTCCTGTTGAGTCACTCCAGCACAATGGGAGCACACAGACACTCCTATGAGTTGTGTCCCATTGTGGGATGAAATTTCACATTTCAGAAAAGCAAGAGCCATACCAGCTCTGAGTGTTAGCCACCCATGCTGCCCTCTGATGAGGATTTCATAATTTGGTTTTTAAAGATCAGACATGATAGATTTACTAGCTTCTCCCCACAGTTTATTATCTGTTGACATAGTTTTCTTTGCAAACTTCAGTTCCCAATGACTTGCTAGTGTTAGCACTGGAGAAGCAAAGTGCAGAATGATGCCAGTGATCTCTGCTAGATGTGCTGTACATCACTCTCTGGCTGCTGCTCTCAGTTCTTCTGAATAGACTCAAAAAGTTATTGGAAATCTAAAGACTTTTGTCCAAAGCTGGAATTACTTTTACTTGGGTTTTCAAGGAACTGCACAGGGGGTTCTTTACAAAAATTAACTGACAAAAATCTGCCTTTATCCTTTTAAATAGGAGCACAGCTCAGGAAGGGATCCTCAGCACTGCAGACACATAATTGTTCATATCCACCTAGTAAACTTCATCTTAGGGGGGCAAAAATGCAACGAACAGTTTCTTTCCCACAATTCTTGAATGAAAGAAATACTCTCTGATGGCTAGAGGGACCTTCTTCCAAGAATATTCCACCGGGAATATTTATGGCCAGCCTACACTTATTTGTTCTTGTGCCAACGTTGCCCTGTTCCCCGGTGCTTAACCCTCCGGTGCTTAACCCCTCCAAAGCATTTATTACCTTCCTGATATAATCCAGTGATGATGGCTTGTACTCAGAAAGCGTTGACATTTTTCCCATTGGTTTCTCTCTTGCTGTCAGAGACTGCAAGTCCCAGGGGTTGCTGCACCTGGTGGCTCACCCCAAGGTGACAGCGTGGCAACAACTGGATCAACTGACAGATTACAAAGAGTTATTGAACATCTTCCTATCATCTCCTGTTTGTTCACTCTCACCTTCTCTGGAAATGGATACAGGAAGAGGAATCTGACTTCTAGTCACAAGGCTACCATTGAGTGACACCTCAGCTTGGGAGCCAGGGCAGTGAGACATCAGCACAAAAAGAGTCCATGGAGGTACAAATGCACATCTTCATCCAAACATCATTAAAAGTTAATTTATACCTTCACAACTGTCACCACAACTGGAGACAGGACCTGATGGATCAGTATTCCAGCTCACAGCCCCTCCCCAAGGTGCTGCAGGTACTCAGTGCTCACACTGTAGCTTAGGGCTCTGGCAGATGTGTTATGGCATTTCAGAAAGTCATGTGTCATCCTTGCAAAAATTAGGTTACAAACGTAAAGAAAGGCCAAAAAAAGTCACACCACACAGATCTAAATATTGGTTCTGCTCACCTCAAGATCTGTGGATGTTTGCTTCTGAATGTTTTTGCTCAAGCTGAGGTTGGAAAGGAATCAGCTTGGCACGTTCACACTTGATGTCTTTCTTTTGCAGTGATCCCATTGTTCTGAAACATAATGGGGCAGAGTTTTCTATAGTCCCACTGGGACTGTATCAAAATTGAAATCAGCACTGAAAAGTGTGCTGTGTAATGCTGCTGCCTGCTCTTAACACCACGATTTCAGCCAAGAAACAGTAAGTTATTCACATTTACGCCCAGTGAACTGGAAAGTCTTTTATCCAGGCTCCACATTAAATTTCAGATGCCAAAAATGGTCTCATTCTTATTCAGGTCAATACTTTTGACTTCTTAGGCTTGTACAGTTCCCAGGGCAGCCCAGGCCTGCAGCAGCTCTGAGGAGCTCTGTTCTCAGGGTGTTGTTACTTGACAGCTTGTTGATTTTAGGGCACTGGCTTCCTTCAGACTCCTTCAATCAATACCCAGTAAAGGAGTATGGAAAACAAGCTAGACAAAGGCATTGTATTCTCCCCAAAATTCTGAATTCTTGTCAACACCCTCACCGTTAACATTAAATCTTGAGGCTTGAGGCTAGACCTGATTGCAGAGTATTTTGTCCTTCTCGCCTTACCCCAAACACATGTACAGCTGAGGTACAGGAGGTCAGACTGACCAAGAGCCATTCTTCAGTACCACATGCATAGACCCTCTATTAGTGTCCTCACAGTGCCTCACTTCACAGGTTACATTTCTTTAGAAAAGCCACTGATGAACCTTTTCCCTGCCATTTACACTGGTGACATTCATTCAGGGACTGAATTCATGCTACATGCTGAGGGACAGAAGAGCACCAGGAGCCCAGGGAGGATGCTGGGGAGCAGATGTTATTCAGGCTCCTACCCTGGTGAGAAAGAGCTCACAAACCTGAACAGGCTGCAGGTGCTGCGGATCTATATGGACTTAAAACTAAAATCTTAAAAAATACCAAAAAAATAGGATCCATGGGAATCATGATAAAAGATGAAAAATTATCAGGCTGCTTATCCCTGAGGAAATGATGCTTCTTCTCAGTGATTTAAGATGGGGTTCAGGGTATCCAAAAAGCCCAACTGCCTCTTCCCTCAAGCAGGTAGGGACTGAAAGCACTGGCACAGGGTTAGTGGGAAAAACCCCAAGTTAAATTGCAGCCATTCAGTAAATGCTGTCTGGAGTCCACCAGCAGTGACAACCATGTGAGCACCATGGGACAGCACTGTGGTCTGCATCAAGCCCTCTGAAAAGGAGCTCTGTTTGTTTTTAAATTTCCCTTTCCACAGAAGTTGTGCCAGCACGAAGCCGGGGAAATCGAGTATTTTCTTTGGAAATGCCTCAGAGATAACCAGGCTCTTAGAAAGTGCTGCAGATATGGCACCTTCCACACACACACCTCGGCAGAGGGCTGAGGGAGCAGCTGAATGTTCCTAAGCACTGCTCTGCTCTGCTCCATGCTGGGGCAAAGCCTCACAGTCCTCATCTGACGGGGCATCCAACCTCTCAGTGGGTGCTGGCCTCCTCTCTCCTGCCAGCAAATGGGGAGCAAAAGGCTCTTGTGAGTCTGTACCAGAAGATTTCCTGCTCCTGGACATGCCTCATCATGGTAAAATCCATTCCACTACACCAAGCTTCCCCCCAGCTGTATCAAGGGTCATCTCCTCTGTGCCCACAGGCTCTGCTGGGAGCTGTGCTGCTGTGGCCAGCACAAACCCAGGCTGCGTTTGGCACCTTGACATAGAGCACCAGGCCAAAACTGAGCAAAATCCTCAGCTCACACCAAGAAAGGGCAGAAGGTGCTTTGCTTCCTTCTAAAGATCAGCCAAGGTGTCATTAAAACTACACCTGATGGTACATGACACACCTGCAAAGGATGGAACACCAGCACTCCTGAGCTCACTGCTCTGCCCTCCACAGGTTTGGCTGCTGGAAACCCCAAAGATGCACACTGAGGAATTTTGGGACCTGTGGATGTTTCTGCACCTGTTTGTAAATTCAGCTAATCCAAAATTAGCCAAGAGAAGTGTAAGAATCATTTGTCAGCTCCTGGTCTCCTCAGCCATCTTGAAAAAAATGTCACAGCTACATTGACACTTCTGCTGTTGATTTAAATAGCAGCCACCGGCCAGGATCCACTGCTGGGTGAGGGGCAACGTGGAGCTCCTGTCTCAGGCTCCTCCTGTATCAGATGACTCACCAACATGCCTGAGAAACTCCCTTGGACCACAGACTCCAGTAGCAACCCCACAACAAACACTGTGCGGGGCTGCAGCCACCCCTGGGGCTTAGGACGCGGCCCTGGCAGAGCTCTGCTCCCTCCTGCTGCTGGGCTGGCACTCAGGGGACGTGGAAACCACCACTTGGCCATCATTCCTTTGCCCCCGGTAAGATGTCCAGTCTCTCAGTCCTGTTTTCTCATGAGTACATCTGGGACAGTAAAAAGTCCTCTCCCAACCTTTCCAACCTTTCCTGTGAGCTCCTTGAACAAGAGGACGCTCCTGCTCTCATTTAACAGGGTATTGCTCGCTGTGGCGGCTGGGCCCTTGTGCTGCCCCGTCTCTGGACTGTGACTGCTTTTGTGGGGCTCCACTGAAATGTCCTGATGCACAAATGCATCCTCAGAACACCGGATCCGTGAAGCAGAAAAAGCCATAAGACACTTTTGGCAACATTCCAGGGTTTTGGAGCCCCCCCAGGGGCTCCCCCGGTGTCTCTGCAGATCCAGAGTGGTGTGCTGAGATCCCACAATACCCCAAGCAGCTCCTGCAGCCAGCCAGTCCCTCCTGTGTGCAGAGCAGGCTGAGGAGGGGTTTCTGTTCCAGCCCACGCTCAGCAGCAGGGCCTGCCAAGCCTGCCTGTCCCGCTTGGAAATGCAGAGCTCCTAGGAGGCACTTGGAAAATCATTTCCCCTCCGCCTCTCCTATCACACTGAGGGCAGGAGTCCTGATTGCAGTGCTCCCAGCCCTACCCCAGGAGAGCTGTAGCTCTACCTCCAAAATGCAAGTTAAGCATTCTGCCTCTGCTGCTCCCCAGCTCTGGAGAGGACACTCCTAGAAAAACACTTCTCATGTGGACCAAGAGAAACTGCAGAGCTTCCTCTTAGCTCATTGTGATCCTCTGCAGCTGCATCAGACACACCTTCAGCCTCCTCCAAAAGCAATTCCTGTGCCCAACCCCAGCTTTACTCACAGGAGCAATCTCTGCTCATTCTGTTTCTCTGGGATTAGTGGGGCTGCACACAGCAGTACTTTAATGTGGGTTAACAGCAACAGGCACTTCATGGTTTAAGCTATCCCAGAAAGATCTTAGCATACTAAATATTTTCTCTTCATCTGTCAAGAGAAATTGACCAATATCCAGGAATTTCCCCAGAAAGACTTGGGAAAAAACACTGGAATACAGATGATGTATAATTTTCAATACAAGAGTGAAACTATTACATAAAGGACTTCAGAGCCAATACAAGTCAACATCCTATGAGGTTCTCATATATTTTCCAGATGAGATTCTGCTCTGGCCACACCAGTTCTAGTTTTGTTCTTTTGGTTTAAATGTTGGTTTGTTGTTTTGTTTTGTTTTTTTTTTTTTTTCCCCTTTAAGATGCTAGTTAAAGCAAGGGATTACCTACATTTTAATGAGAAACAAAGAATTTTGGTAGAAAAACAGTTGCTGAGATAAGCATCTACTAGTCCTAGAATATAATCACTAAGCTAAGTCTGATGATCCTTCTTAACAAGAGAAAAAAGGGCAATCTTTTGTTGAAAACATTATATTTAATTTTAATATTGAACTTTTCCTGCTGTAACTTCACTTGTACCATCTTGCCTCCACTGATTATTAATTCTCTAAACACACAGAGTTTAGAGTTAGAAATTTACTTTGTGGGAGTTTTTAATGCTCTGAAGATAATGCATGTTTATATCCGAAATCATGTCTTTATTTGGAACCCGACTCTTCAAGCACATAATTATGTAAATAATTCTTGGCCAGGCAAAAAAGAGAAAAAATTGTCTTCAGGATTTGTCAGCTGTGAGCGAAGATCCCCAGTCTGCTGTGGCTGTGTTAGGAGGGAGCCTGCACAGGCAACAGGGCAAGAAACACACCCCCCTTGGGCTGGGGGGCAATGTTTGGCTGTATTTATTCCCCATCCAGTGCTCACCTTTTTTCACACAGTTAAGGAGTCTGGGGGAGAGCCAGCCACAGCATCACTGAGTGTGTCCCCTGACCAACAGAGCTGCCATCCTTGCTGTCCCAGGTCAGACAGAGTCCTGCCAGCACAGAACCCATCCCCAACAGCCCCAGTCCCAGTGGCTGTGGGATTTGATGTCAGCAGCCCAGGAGCCAGCCCTGTAGTGCATGATATATATAATTCATTGTTCTCACAGACCCAGGAGAGGCCCAGGGCTGTGTGTACATCCAGATGGAACCACAACCCTTCCCCACTGCTATCTACTGCACAATGTTTATCAGGGCTTACAGACCACTTCCTTTTCAAAACCCTTATTGAAATCTGCACAATAAACAATTTGCCCAATTGGGTTTAGGAAACCCTCAGCCCTTTTCCTTTCGAGGCAAAAGAAAAGAGATTTATTTATTATATAGAAGCAGCCTGGACTCTGGAGGGGCTGGGGGAGTCAGGCGAGAAGGTTCGAGGCTCTGGAGTGAGCACAGGCATTAAGAGGGGACATACCTGCCCCAGGAGACAGTAAGACCTCAAGAGACAAGAACACACAGTAGCTACCCCCCAGTCTAGACAGTAAAAGTTTCCCAGATCAGAAGTTAAAGCCACTTTGCTGAAGTGTGGCAGCAGCACAGGTGTCACACAGAGCATGGCCTCAGCCCCTCCCTGCAGGAAAGCCTGAGCTCCTGGAGACCCCATGGCCCATGTTTGCTGTGACCAGACACAGCTCTGACCTCCTTGCTGGTTTTGGTCCCTGGATTTTGCTTTGCCCCCGAGGAAGCTGTGGAAGGCAATTCCAGGGACACAGGAGCTGCCAAGAAATCATCTCTTATCAGATATGAGGGGCACAGGAGGGAGCACAGACACCTCCCCCTTACTGGGTTTAACTTTGAAGTGTCTTCCACATCTTCCAAAATTCAAAGTGAATGCTGCATGCCGTAGGAATGCCTATGTGCATTAAGGATTTGAAGAGCAGGCACTACATGCCAAGCATGCACTGCTGCATTCAGGACATCAAATGGGAGGCTGAGAGACAAAAGGAAGAAGGGAAAATCTTCCTGAACAGAAAAGGTACATTTTTAACACCATTCCTCCAAGAAGAGGGGCCAAGAGAAGCAAGGTAATGCCTGCTCTTTGAGAGACGATGCCCATGCAAATGAGATTTTTCTGTAAATCACACGGATATGAGGAGGACTGAGGAAATCTGCTCCCAGCTGAGAGCTGCTGAGACCAAACCCCTGCCCCAGGTGAGCTGTTTCAGGGCAGAGATGCCAGTGCAGGAGCAGGGGAAGCTTTGAGCCTGTAGCAATTCCCAGGTACAGAGGACTCTCAAAGGGGAGCAACAGCTTTTCTTATTCTTTTGATAAATGAAGGATTTCTACCAGCCTGAAGCCTGAACAGTTCCCTCTCCGTTTTCTAACATGAAAACCCCTCTGAAAATCCTCTGTTGGATTTTTGGTGGGATTTTTAGTTTTTCCATCTGAAGCTGCTTGTAGTACAGGGTACAGCGAGGAGAAGACACAGTTATCACCCAGGAACAGTAGCTTTGATGCAAGATAGAAATAATTTCTTTTCCTCTTTGAACTGTCATCGTCTGCAAGTGGCAGCAGAGCCAGGATGCCCTTCCCACCCTGGGGAGGGCAGGCAGCTGGTTTGGGCAGGACCTTCCACACTGCCTGGAGATTTTGAGCCTTTGCCCAGCCAAGCAGTGGGGATACTTTTGCTGGGGAAATGCTGACCTTTCTGCAGGGCAGGAATTCAAGGCAATGCTGTGAATATGAGAAGTGCAGCAGCACTTGGTATGAGATGCCACATTAATGATCCACATAACACCAACGGAGGGGCTTTCATATTAAAGAGCTCCACACTTCTTTTAATGAAGTTTTCACCACGGGCAGATCTGGCAGGAAATGCAGCCACACCTGGAGGGGAAGGAGTCAATCAGCCAACATCAGGCATGTTGCAGATGAGAGAAGTCAGGGATGGGTAGAGTAGCACCAAGCATGCATCAAGTGCAAAATCATTAGTGCTTTCAAAAAAAAAAAAAAAAAAAAAAGGGGGAGTAGAGCACAGATTTCTGCTGGAGTGCTGGGTAGGAAGTATCACAGCTGGAGCTGGGATAGTCCAGTCTTGCAAAATTCTATTTGTATTCTCTCAAGGCAATGAGTCCTTGCTGGGCAAGCCAAACACAATTAATTCATGGCAAGAGCTGGCAAGTACAATTCCAGGACCAGATTTCCACCCTTCCTGTCCATCCTGACACACACATTCTGCCTCCAAGAAATATACTCTCATCAGGAAAGAAAGTGAGGAGGAGTTCTCTGTTCTGTGTTCCAGCTCTGCCTCCCAGCACTGAGCTCCAAGATCCAGCCTTCCCAGGGCCAGTCATTTTTTCTCTCTGCTTTGGCTGTGGTTAGCTTTCTTTGGGGAGGGGATGGCAATTAAATTCACAATTAATCACATTTTTAATTTTAAAGCACTCCTCTACTTTTCAAAAGAGAGATGCTGCAGATGGGGAAGTGTTAGAAGGGAGCAGTAAAAGGCTGTGATTAAGCACCTGAAGGTCAGGGATGGCCTCAGCGAGGAGGAGGGAAAACTTCCTCCCCACTACCCCATCCCTTCATGATAGCACAAATTAAAAACAAAGACAGCTGTTCAGCCAGGAGTGACTTTAGTTTAAATCTTTCTGTTCCTTGCTCAATAACTCTTTCATTATAAGCTTCCTGCTGGGGGAGTTTGTGAGCCAAGGCTTGCTACTGAACACGCAGCGCTCCGTGGCTGCAGAGCACAAGTGGCCAGCGCGTCCCTGCCCACACCTTTCTGAATCATTACAGTTTCTAGATCTGATGGGGCAAATACACAATTAAAAAATAAAAATATTTAGATACAAGCTGTTCTCTGAGCAGCTAATCCCATGCTGGAAAGTTCTCTAGCAGCTTGAGGAGTCAAGAAAACAGAAGCACACTCAGGGATTTGTGTGAAGCAAGTTGTTCCTATCACTGCACAGATTACATGCATAAAATAACTTTTCTAATTGAAACAGTTTGATAATTTATAAGCTATTTTCAAAGTCCTTTGAACTCTGTAGGAAATTCCCAGGATCTTGCATCTACTTTTGCTCAAGTTCTCCATTGTGTGCGTGAAGGGAAAAATATGAATATTGATATAAGCCCTGCAGCTTGGAGGCCTTGCTAACACAGGATCTGAGCAAGGGAGGATGGAGACAAATTAAACACAGTCAGAAAACTGACCTGGTCCACCAATGGAATGTTTAAAATGGCTGTTAATGGCTCTGGAACACTTAAACCATTTATATTTGGTATGTAGATGCAAATAGAAGAGCATCCCACAGTGCCTCCAAAAAGCTTCCTCTGAATCCCTGACCTCAGAAGGGGCCTTATCAAAATCACTCAGGAGTGGCTGGGTGATGTGACTGTAAGTTCACTGAGCAATGTTATTTTCTGTGTTACCTGCCTGCCCACATAAACCCAGGGGAAGTGCACAGAGCCCAGACAACCCAGTGTGGGCTGTGACCTGATGGACACTGCAGGCAGGGAAAGCTGCTTAGCAGCATCCAGAGAGTCCAAATGTCACCCCCAGGCTGGGAGTATCCAGCTTTCAACCTTTCCAGTACCCCTAGCTCAGATTTTTCTTCTGCTGAGCCATAACTGAAGTCAATGACCTCTTCTAAGCTTCAGACCTGTCCACACAAACTTTGTTTACCCAGACTTGTCAGCAGTTTAGCAAACCATACTTAATTGGGCTGGCTCCATCCCCACGAGAACACTGAGCCATTCTTTTCCCTTGCAGCATCCCTCGACCCACACGAGTGTTACTGACACCAGAGAGCCCCAGCCACGCTCCTGCCCCGAGCACTGCAGTGTGTGCTCCATTCCAGCAGGCTCACCACCTTCCTCCCCAGAGCTGCCACTTCACCTCACTGCGTCACTCATTTCGGGGATATTTATTTGCCCAAGGCTGGAATATCCCGTGTCAGCTGACATAAGTGATTGCACAGCAGCAGAGGCTCCTCTCCCACACACAGAGTGTGCTTAGGCTCTTTTGGGGTTTGCTCAGACCTCACAGGCAGCTGGATCTGGGAGACATCGATCAGTCTTTCAGAACAGTGGCTGACAAATTTGTTTTAACCCAAGTTTCCAACCAAAAAATCCTACTGCTCTTCTACTGCAAAAGTTAAAGGGGATTTTTTCCCCCCCCTACAATGAAACCTGAATACCAGGCCTGTTTCAAATGATAGAAAACATGAGAGTTATGATTACAGAATTTAGCTTGCAAGTGGAAGAGGACACTGCCTTCTACCTCAGAGTGAGATTCCACTGAGCAGCTACAAAAACACACAGGAGAAGGTAAGGCCAATGCCAAACCCTAATGGCTTGCAGTAGTTCTGCAGTAAAGGCAGATTGTTACTCCTGCAGCAATGATCCCTTGGGAGGGTAACACACCCCTCTAAAATGAGCCTGAGCACGCCATTCCCACGGTTTCATCCAGTAATTTCTGCAGTTTTCCAAAGGCCTAAGATAGAATGTAACTTTCAAGAGAATCAAACCTATAAAAGCTTTAGAGCTGGGTTTAATCTCTCTGAGAGGCAGGGCATTCATTAAATGAGCTCGTAATGTGCTAATTTGGGGAATATCTTTTTTCCGAAAGGCTAGCGTTACAAAATAGTGTCACTAGGCACTACCAGGAAAACAATCCAGTCCTCTCTAAAGTTCAGCAGTGCTCATGACGACATTCCTGTCCCGAGACTGCCACCAAGATGTTCTCAGACAGCCCAGGCATATGGAAATCATAGCTCCCACAGAACAGCTGTGTTTTTTGGAAGTGACTTCATATTTTTGGATGTTGTCTGACACATGGAATCTAAGATCTTCAACAGCAAATAAAGCTCTTTCTTTCATCCCCTGCCATGTTTCCTTCACGTAATAAAGGTGGTAGATGATTTTTTAACTCCACAATCACTTTTTCCCCAGCCTTTCCTTAGAGCACAGGGACTGCATCTATGTAAAGCTCCTTTGCAAGTTTCTGGTATTTCTAACAGGAACTGCACTGAGATTTTACCCAAGAATGGAAGGATTCTCCTTCCCACTGGCCTCACATCTGGGCTGATCTACTGACTCACTCCCAAACAGTCACTCTGGCAAGTAAGTTCCTTTCCCAAAACTGTGTGTTTCATAATGGCAGTTCCACCACATGTTTGCCTGGCAAGCCACACACATTGTTTGCTACCATGTTCAGGAGAGGTCCAGACTCTGTGGGACATGCCAAAACCCACCCTGGGCCCTGCCATGAGAACCAGCAGCTCAGAAGGCTCAGGGGTTGCTGTTGGCCAGCACTTCTGCAGCCTCTGGTAGTTAAAGGGGTGGTTGACAAGTCCTGTAAAAGGTCAGTGAGAGAGGAGATGCCAGGCTGCAGCAACAGAAGGGATAAAGGTCTGGGTTCACCTTCTTTATAGGTGGAGAATAGGAAAAACTTTGCTTTTGCTTGGCATCTGCCCTTCCCCAGCACTCCCTGCAGGTGCTGTCCTTGTAAAAGGAGGCAAAGCATCCTGGAGGCAACATTTGTCCCCACACACTGGGGCAGGCAAGCACAGGTACAACAGCAGCCTGTGGAGTCTCGGAACAGTCCCCACAACCATCAGCCAAGGCAAAACCAAACGCTCCAGTCATCCCTCCTGCCCTGCTTTGTGTGATAACCAAGTCCCTCCCCTGCCTTCCCTTCCTCAGCAAGCAGGCTCAAGCCTCACTACAAACAACTGGAGAGTTCTCCTTTCGTCTGCTCACGAACGCCTTGATAAATAAACCCCAACCTTTCCATTTGCAGTAACAACAGCTGCACACGCTGCTGCAGGGGAGCTGCCATTCCATCTCTCCAGGCAGCTGCTCACCCCTGGAAAGCAGCTGGATCTCCACAGGAGCCAAATGGACGAGCACCAAAGGCAGCTAATGAAGCACAGGGAGTGCTGCTCCCTGACCCTGCACTCAGCATCTGCCCCAGCTCTGCTTTGAGAAGCTGTGACAGTGACTCCCAGATCCACTGGCATGTGACTCTTATCAATTCAGTTCCTGTAGGTGACCATATTTACTCCCTGGTGTGCCAGGAATTGACAAAAGACCATCTGACTTACGCATTTTGACATAAACTCCAGACATACATCAGGATGTTCAGCTGTTCCAGGCACAGCTCATTTTACCACTTCACCCAGATCCCTCAGGCAAACTGCAAATCGCAGATTTCACAGGAGGGCTTGAGGATTCAGATGCTCAAAACAGCACCAGGTTCCTAAGGGGCTTTAGAAAAAAAACATATTTTCTTTTTCATTTTTAAATCCTTAGAGGTCTTATATGTACATTAAAGTACATTTGAAAGTGGGAGGTGTGTTGGTGCAAGCAATTAAGGCACTATAGGTCGTTGCTTCAAATGGACAGACCTAAAACATCAACATTTTCTCTCAAAACCTCCACTGCCTTTGCTTTCCAGTTTCCTTACACTGAGAGCACTGCTCAAGGTCACAACTTGGTTAATAAATCTAGGTTTACATTGAAGTCCTGCATGTAATGCTGGTCCAAAAATGATTATATATATGTACATTAAAAAAAAATACACGTAAAACATACTTCTGTCTAGCTTAAAATTAAAGGCAGCAAGAGAGTGTCTTATCAAAAGATAAAAACTCAATATGGTAAATAAAAGTATCTAACAGAGCCCAGGTGAGGAGTCTCAGACAGGGATTTGGAAGAGCTGCAGGCTGTTTTGTTTTCTTGGGTAAGCCCTGTCTGGCACTGAAAATTTGCATACATATATCAATATATATACAGGCTGCTGCTAGCCAGGAGGGAAACAAACAAGGAAGTAGTCAGGAATTGGGAATAGCAGCGTGTCTTTTAGTTATTTAAGGTATTAGCTGAGCCAATGGGCATGCTTTTCCTGTTTTAAATAGACACAATAAGATAAAGGTCAGCAGGGGAATTGGTTACATTTCTCTTTCCCACGTATAGGTATGGCTGTGGAGGATGTAATCCTCCCAGAGCACTTCAAAGATACAGAATAATTTGGAGATTTTATAAGCAACACATTGGCTTCCTCAGCCCAGGGCACAGAGCATTACAGGTACCAATTCCCTGGGAAAGCCAGAATAATTTGGGCTTTCTGATACTAAATAGTAAAACTAAATCCTGTTATGCAAATAAGGGATCCCATAGGAAAAATTACTTAGCATCAAAGCTAAGTGCCCTGTATGCTTATCTTTATAAAAGAAAACATCACACTGTAGGTAAAGAATATTTTCTAATCCGCTTTTCTTTAGTAGATAATTGAATTAGAAATCAAGCTCCAAGTGCACCAAGAAGCTTTATAAATACCAACAAAACCAATAATTGCTTTGGCCCGGCAACAAGATGCTCAGTGACATTCTTCCAGATCTATTATAGATCTGTCTAACAGACACCAGCCCAGCCACAGAACCCACCTCCATTTTCGTGGCTTTCCTTCTCAGTCCTTCTCAACCCATATTTTTTTCAGTTCACTAAACAATTACAGAAACAGCTCTTTCAGACAACAAAAAATAAAAGATACCACAGTCTCACAAACCTGCATATCCCACTGGGATCAGTGAGAGCCTTCAGCTTACTGGAACTTGAAATTACATGCATAATGCACTTGGGTTCATTAGAAACCAGTTAAGGACACTGGCTTCTGAAACTGAAATCACCACAGTCAGTTAATCAATTGCTAGTTCTAAAGTGCAAAGAAAGTTATGCTTCTTATTAGAAATTACTTTTAAAAATTATTTGATTTCTTAAAGGAAGAACATTAAAGGTTGAGATTTGTATGTATGTACACACACACAGAGGCATGTAAATAAAAGCCCAAGAGAATTTGTCTCATGGAGAGTTGTAGAAGGACCTTTACAGTGGGCACAGTGGGCATTCTGAGTGCTGCTTCTGTAGTCTTCAGCATGAAATCTAAGACTGACAAACAGGCAGCAGTCTGGCTGAGGTCTCAAGCGTGCTGTCTTGTGTCCAGGTCCCCTTTCACAGTTTCCTTGTAGCCTCCAGAATCAATACTCTAGAGAGCTTCTTCTTAACTCAGCAAAAGGCAGAACCCTGCTGTAAGGAGCTCAGGAAAAAGCTATTACAGAAGCCAAAGCAAAAGGTGGGATGTTATTGGAATGTTCCTGAATAAGCAACTTTAAGCAATCAATTAGTTCCACTTTTGTTTTGGAAAGAGAGTAATGAAACATTACTCTTAGGGCCCAAAATGAACAAGAGATCCATTCCCTCCCTTTCTTGTAAAAAGCCCTGTATCTTGCAATATCTGCTTTAATGGCTCAGTTCTGGTCCAGGGATTTCAAAATGTATATGGCTGTCCTCCAAACCTTCTTTGAAATAAGAGTGTATTTTGGTTTAACTTAGAAAAAATATTCTCATTGCGTGCAAATCCCTTCCCTGGCTTGCAGCAAAAATTCATCAGAGAGACCAAGAGCTGTGAAGCCTTCACTGCACAAACCACAGTGGCTGGAAAGACACCTCACTGCATCCTTCTGCTTGGCCACTGAGCTGTCACTGAAGGGCAGAGGTACAAGAACATACACAGGGATTGGCTCAGGAACGATGTGCATTAGCTCAAGTTTGGTCTAGGAGAGCATCAGAACCCAGCCCAGCCTTACCCATCTCTGGATTCTTTGCTTAATCCACAACAACAGCAGAAAGTCCCAAAGTCCAGCCCCTTCTGTGGCTTTTATCCCAAGAAATGTATTCAACGATTTCCAAATCAAATACGTAGGCCAGGGAATAAGGGGATTGGATACTGAGCTTAACTGCTGCTCTCTGGATGCACTCAAATATTAGTTTTTGGAAAGGCTGCTTCTGCAGCTCATTGTGATATTACCAAGAACCTCTGGCATGGGAACAAACAAAAGAAGTGTTGAAGATGTTGGGGCTGGCTCTGTGAGAGGGCAATTTCAAGAATAATGGACCTCCAGTGATAAAGTCCCCATGCTGTGCTATTCTGCTGGCAATTATTGAGGAAGTTTGTTTAGGATTTAGGCCCAAACGTTCCTAAGAGAGGCTTGTAAACAGCATGGAAGTTGAGTTTCCTGTTGATGATAGGAAGACTGACAGCTCACAGCAACCTTTTGTGTTGTGCAATGACAAGTGTGATTACTGTGCAGTTCCCCTGCAATGTGATTAGATTGTAATCAGACTGTGGCTCTGATGGATTTCTTGATGCCTTAATTGATGGCCCCAAACCAAATGTCTTTCACCAGAAAGAAAAAACCCTGAAACTTGAATTCCTTGACACTGAGGAGGTTTAACACCCTCCAGTGCCATGTCATGCTTGTGGCAAATGAACCTTCTGTCCTTATGTACTTTGGGTAAAACCTATAGAAAACATGGAGAGAACCGATGCCAGATTCTGTTTTCTATTTTGCTTTAGAGAATAGGTATAGATTTCTTTTCTCAGTTCCATAAAGTTGTTATGAAGATGAAACTCCTTTTAGAATTAAAAGGGGTGTTTCTCTACACTTCAAAGCCTTCCATTAGCAGCTGCCAGCTCTGCCACAGGTCCCTCTCTAATCTCTCATTCCATCATCACTTTAGGACACTTGTAATGCTTGACTGGACTTCAATATAAAACTTCCCAAGGCAGTTGTCAGATGGCTGTGGGTCCTGACCATGACACAATTCTCATGTTCAGGAATGTGATTTCATGCTATGTGTGTTGCTGAACTGCAAGCTTTTGGTTCTGACTTCATGGTACTTAATCTCTTCCATGCCAAAAATTGCTTAATAGCATCTCTTATGTTCAGCTGAACTGCTCCACTAGCCCGAAAGGAAAACTTTGTTTCAAGGTGGATTTAAACTTTGCTGGAAAAAAAGAAAAATCTAATTAGACTACTTAATATAATTTACACTGTTGTTCCTTCTGTCTGTGATGTGCAGGGGATGCAGGAGGGCTCTGCTGACCTCAGTGAGCACACTCACCAGCAAGGCAGATCAAAAATCACCATCTGGGCTCTGTTCCGCACACTCCACAAAGACTGGAAGATCTAGAAACTAAACACAAATCCCAAACACTGTTATACCCAGAGAACAGCCCTCCCACTGCCTCTTTTGAGCTGGGGAGAAAGTGAAGAGTCACTTTGCAGGATGTCCTTCACACCGCTCCTGCTCAGTCTTGTCCCTGTGATGAAATGATCCCTCTGCACAAAGCCCATCCAAAAGCAGCTAAAAAGAGTGGCTGAATGAGATGGAAACAGCAGCCATCCCCCACAGGTGGTGTGCCAACATCAGGGGCTCACAGGGCTGGAGTCTGAAGAGCAGCCCTCTAAATTCTGGGCAAAACTGGCCCCTTTTTGCAAGTTTTTTGGAGAGCAAGCCGTGACTGCAGCTCCTCCCCCAAGCACTTCTGTGCTTCAGTCTCTCCAAATCATTCCTCAGCCCAGCTGAAGGTCTGCTGCCTTGTGACCACACTGCAGCTTTCTGCAACAGAGGCTGGCTCCCCAAAACCTGATGTTCATTGAGGACATGCAGCTGGGGAGCCTGGCAGAGCGTTTATTTCTTTCAAAGACAGATCTGCCCAGATGAGAACCCTCCAAGTGCTCTGCAAAGCTGATGCCAGTCACATTTTCAGAGTTCCAGTGTTTAACAAAGACTTCACTCTGGGGATAAGAGCATTGTCCAGCAGAGGAGGTGACAGAGACGTCAAATCTATCTGCCAGATGTCGGTGTCGTAACTTGTACTGAGACTCCTTTCTCTTTGTGCACTTGGCCCTGCCGCCTGCAACATGCATTTCCCAGCTGGAAAGGCCTTGCACACCCCTATTACTGGGAAAAAAGAAAACTGCCCAAAGGGAGAAAGTACAAAAGGTTTGCCTTTGCTACAGGAAACTGGAACTGCCAACAGTCTTGCTGAACTGAGTGCGTCGGCAGAATTAGGGTTTAGCAAGGTATCAGCAGTGGGATAGAAATAGAGGGAAAAAAATTTCCCAAGTCAGGTTATTTTCTCTCAAAACCAAGTAGAATAGAGAAATAAAATTCAGTGATCAGAGCTCTTCACAGTCTGGAATTTCATTGCGTGAAAAACTCCAAGGTTGTTCTCATTTTCTCACCTTCCCAAATAAGGATGCAAATCTCAGCCTCAGGAGTTTAGCTGTGCATGGATTTAGGTACAGAGCTTTCATACTTGTGCATATTTCATTTCAGCAAAATGAAAATCTTTCGTGTTATCCTGCTCTTTCTGATTTTTTGAATACAATGCACTTGAAAATTAAATGTGGTAATCCAATGATTACAACTTCCTGTAAAAATGAATAAGCAATAAAATTTACATTTCTGTGAAATGTTTTGACTTAACAAGATCATAGTTTTCCAGTGGAAGACTATTCCCTTGGGAGTTTCTGACCAGCTGTAACTGCAGCATTTGGAATACATCTGTCATCCTAGGAAATGAAGGATTATCAGAACCACAGGAGCACAACTAAGTGCTTGTTGTGAGGCTGAGGGATGCTCTGAGTGTTGGAAGCACCAGGGTTGCTGAAGTTTTCCTTTCTCATTCTTTGCAGTTTTAAATCCCTCCTACATCTGAACACAGAGTGTTGAATTACTGAATCAGTGTGTGTGAATATAAACACTCAACCCGTGCAACTAGAAAACAGATAAAACTCCAGTAGATGGCGCTCAAAAATATCCCAAATTTGTGTCCCTGCTCGGCTGTCAGGACCTCGGTGCTGCCCAAATCCCTTGGGGAGGCAGCTCTGCCAGCAGCCCTGGGCAGCCTCGTCACCATCACTCAGAGACAGGGGATGCTCAGAGCTGCAGGGCCTGTAACAAAGGTGGGCTCAGCAGTGGCTGGAAACACAGAAAATACACCAAAAGCAAGTGGATTAAGAGATCTGGGTCCTGTAAAAACACAGCAAAGTTTTTGAGAAATGTTGGGAACCAGGGCAGTTGTAGAACATGACTTTACAGGGAGGGGAATGTCTGGTTCCTTGCAGTCCTGTTGTTCAGTAATGGCCACTTCTGGTGTCACTTTTACATTTTGTGGCTCTGACTGGAAGGACCCTGTTGTATTTCAAAGGCTGCTGAGTAGTAATTCTTCCACAGAAGCATAAGTGGTTTTACCACCACCAGGGGAATGGTTTTTATTGACCATTCTGACCAAAGACCAGAGTGAAAGTTGATACCATCTGATTGAGTCCCTGGTTGGTGGCCCACGGGAAATGAGCTAATGGCCAGTTCCTCTGCGGTCCCACGGCCACTCCTGGCCGTGACGCAGCCGCTGCTCCGGGGTGGCAGTGCTCAGCGTGGAGCCCAGAGCTCCTTGCTGTCCCCTGCCTTGTGCAGAGGAAAACAAAGCCCTCCACACAGCCAGGGAAGAGAAGCCTCCCTAGGCTGGTTGCCAACATGCTTCAGTCCTCCTCTGCAGTACTGATCTCTGCTTTAGCATTAGTGTGAGCAAAACACACACGGGCACATGGATTCTCCCTGATTTTTCTGTCCCATCCTGAGCTCCAGGCTTCATGCTTTCACTTCTGGTTACTTTAACACCAACTGCACTTTTTTGTGTCTGTGTCTGTAGTCCTGCTTGGCATGGAGCAGCCCAGGCTGCAGCGAGGAAGAGCTGGCTGCTCAGAAAAGCCACCTCAGCCCCACTGATGTCAGCACACAGAGACGAGCAGAGCGGTGACTGTGATGTGCGTGCTGTGCTCAGCACTCATGGCTCGTGTCTTTCACACTTGGAGCTGGTGGCACTTGAGGCTACCACACCTATCACGGCCCAGCTGCTGCGATGGAGGAACTTTAGGGTTTTGCTAGGGGAAGAACAGCTTATTCTCTAAATTGTTGGTGTTTTCTTATAAAAAACTAATGAGATGTTGGTCCTATATGCATTTAGTCACTCGTTTTGCAAGAGCTAAAACATCAGCAATAACTTGACCATCTTTATGGTCTTTCATGTGAGTTATATTACTCACTTCAGCAGTTTTGCCTTTGGGGGAAAAAGGGAAAGGGGTGACAGGATGCTTTGCTTCAAGCCTGCATTTCATTAAACTTCTGCTGTACTGCTTTTGCTCCAGATTAGGAAACAATTTTATTCCAGACCCAGTCATTAGACTTTCTTGAGAAAACTGTTTATAGAGAAATGGTTAAGAGATCAGGATGTTTCTTTACAAGGTCATTGTGCAATCCAGAGTGAAAAGTCCTTTGCTTGTATGCTAGCAGAGGTTGTTCTTTGAAGCACCATCAGTTGGTAGGCAAAGAATGAAATTACCTAGATAGAAGCAAAGCAGAAGTGGCAACAGAGATGGTCATTCATAACATAGCCCATGGATTCCAGGGAAATAAACCTGTTCAGGGGAATCTCAGCTAATTCACATTACTTGTCTCTTCTACTGCGTGAAGCAGCAGATTTCTGTCGGCAGTGCAGCGAGGGTGCAGGGGAGAGAACAAAGAGCAGCAGGCAGTGAGAATGTGACACCATCCCTTCCCGCATTGCTCGGGGCTGCAGCTCTGCTGGCTGGATGTTATTTTAGCGGCTGTGCCTCCCTCCCATGCCGTCCCAGGGCCCGGGAGCCGCGGCTCTGACGCCCGGTTATCCCGAGGCTTATTCATGTTCAGGAATGGGAGGGTCAGGGCCATCGACACACACCAGCATCCTGCTGCCTATTATTTCCTGCCAGCCCTGGCGTTGCACCAAGCCCTAACATGACAGGTGGATGGAGTTCACAAGGAAATCATGTCATGGGCCAGTTTTCCAGGAAAGCTGTTAACTCTATTCACAAACCCAGGCCTTCAGATGGAAAGGGAACGTGGCTGAGAAGAGGCGGTGAAGGGCTGCTCTGCTGTTATTTATGTTTTTGTCACAGATTATTCGCTGACATCTCTTGCTGCAGCACAAAAACCTTTACCTCTGCACAGTGCCTACACCTTCAAGTGCAGACTGGCCTTTTAACTTAAAAAACCATGGGGACACTGCCTCTGCAAATCCTATGTGGGCATTCGATGCCAGTCAGGCTGAAAAGATGGTAAAAGAATCTGCCTTTTGCTGAGCTAAATGCTTCCTGGAAAACAGAAAATAAATATTAGGTGAGGATCTAAGACTGATATTACCCTGGGGACTTCAAATATTTTGTAAGAATGAAACTGAGGATAACTGAGGATAAACCAGGATGTATCAGAAACAAGACTTACATATTTTTAAAAGTCTCCATCAACAAGGCACATTTACTTTTCTTCCATTACTCTGTGCAGTGTCCAACATCTGCAGTTGTATGTTCTTTTTCTTTCCTCTTTTTCTGTTTTTAAAATGTAATAATATTGCTATTAGTATAGAAAGCACAGAAGAAGGGTTAAGAGGAAAAGCAATCAATGCAAAAGAAGTGCTTTTCAAAATTGCCATGTTTGCTACAAATGCAAATTTTAGGATGCACAGAGTCAGGACAATAGGACTCCAACTGGCTGCTCACAAGAGGAAGGATTAGGTCCTGTGTCATGTTAATAGTGACATCAACAACCTGAATAAAAGCCAAAAATTCAAGTAGATTTTGCAGTTTAAGACCATTGTTCTCCCACATGGTTTAGCCTGTAAGATTTAGTCTAAACACAGATTTCTGCCAGAATTGATAGTTTTCACATCATACAGTGCAGCTCTTGATATGTAATGTACTTCAATATATAAAAGCCCTTCATGACTGGCAATATTTACATTGATATAGCTAAAATGTCATATAAGCTAGAGGCAACAAAGGTATTGGAAATATAAAAGCAAAAGTTATATTTGTCAATGCTCAGCGGTACTGGTAATATCTATGCAAAATGATGGCTGCCAATATTGTTCTGCTCTTCTTATTTTGCAGCCCATTGTAAAAACAAATTAGGTGAAACCTGCTAATAATATGCACCAACTTCCCCCTCAGATATCAAAGGAGCATAACCCTGGATTTGAGTCTGGATAAGCAAAGCTGAGGCAGGAACACGGGATATTCCAGAGAGCTTGTTCCTGGCCTGACTCTTCCGGATGCTGATGAGACTCAGGCCTCTCTTCGTTCCACACTGCGAGCTGGTTCCTGTTCTCTGGAGCTGCAGTAATTCTGTACATTTGGTGTTTGGTAACAGGAGCTCTCCCAAGTGTCCGTGGCGGAGAAACTTAATTCTTGACACAGGTCCATGAAACTAACCTTCCTTTCTCTCTTTCTCTCTCTCTCTCTTCTCTTTTTTTTTTTTAAATAAACCTGGAAAATTATGGTATTAGAGCCAGAGTCACGTACGAAACACAACACGTGAAATGACTGGGGAATTGTAAATTGGGCGTTTTGACTTGAACTAAATCTACGCATTGTCATACCAATCTGATTATTATTTTAAAATACTGTCCCAGGCTATAACTGTCTTTGTGTACAATAGCAATACAGGGTGTAGTTACAGACACAATTTCCTGTGCTTAGGTTTTGCAATTATTATTTAAGATCACTGTAACATTTGCCCGGAGCACCAGCGCAATTCCTCTATTAGATAATTTTCTATCCTTGTGAGGGCAGTTTTGCTTGTGCAGTGCTGCCAGAGCTTTCAGGAAGGGATAGACAAGTAATTGTGACAATAAAATTTGCACCAGCTCCCACCCAGCCTCTCCCAGAACTGAAACACTATTTGTGGCATTCAAAGCCTTTTCACACCAGAAGGGAAGGTGTTTCTGAAGAGGAAAGTCACTTTGATCTCCACAGGGTTGCATCCTTCTGCTTCTCAGATTCCCATGAGAAACACCGAACAGCAATCAAAGACTTGGTGCACTGCAGCACCCAGGCAGGAAACTCCAAATCAATCCAGATTAGGTCATGGAGTTCAAAATTTGAAGCAGAAATTCTGGTTGGGCTTTAAGGGCTGAAAAGGATGTGCTGTTCCTGGGTGTGTAGAGAGAGAGAGGATAATAATGAAAATATCTGAAATAAATAGATTTTCAAGAAGAAAAAGCATAGACTGTGAGACATGGGTAGGATGTCGCTGCTGCTCAGTCAGAAAAGATGCTACTACTGCTTCAGACTGGCCCAAATTCAATGCAAATGAATGATGGGGAAAAATCAGTTCCTAAGGCCATGTGAACACTCAGCAATGAAACCTCTGAAAACATCTTCAGCAGCCTAAAAATCTCTGCCTGAACTGCTCACAACTTCTGCTTTGCTCCTGCAGGACACCAGGATCAGGTGCTGGGATTCTCCTCCAAAAAATTATTGGTTTGCTCCTCTGAATGAAGGACAAATAAGCCTGACTTGGTGCACAGCCTTTCATTTGCTGCTTGGGATGAAGGTGTTGTGCACGTACCTCATCTCTAAAGGACACAGGTGATGCTGCTGAGCTCACAGCCCCTCTCACCCAGAGGCCTCCCAGCCTGTCCAGTTAGGTGGTGCTGAGGAGACCAGGGTGTGCCCGAAGCTTTGCTGTGCCAGGGATCACACCCAGGGTCACTGCAATGTGTCTGTCTCTGCACACAGGCTGGGTAATGCCCAGGTGCCCACAGTTAGCAAGGCAGAGGGTGATCCAGGAACTCTGCTGTGTCCTTGCCTATGCACTGCAGAAGTCAAAGAGGGCAGAGACAAGGAAAAGGAAATCATCTCTAGTAGTAGCAGAGCAATTCTTACTCTCTCCTATTTACCCTTCCTGAAAAAAAACTGCTCCAAAACCCCCATTGTCTCCATTCCACTGAGTTTGGCTTTTCTTCTTTGATTTGGAGCTGAAGCCTCACCTTGTACCTCTACCTTCCTTTCACAGCAAGCTCAGCTGTACCACAGTGATGGCCAAAGGAGGAGCCATGTGGGGGAAAGACTTCTGGAGAGGGCAGTGGGCAGCTCCTGCTCTAGGCTCAGCCTAGGAACCATGGAGCCAAGCTGCCATACACTTAGTGGAAATCACTGCATCTCCACAGCCCCTGCAGTTCTCTCCTCAGCAGCCCCCAAAATTCCACTGACAAAAAAAGAAATGGGGAGGGGAAAGAAGGAGTCAGAAAAACTATTGTTCCCAGGGAGGGAAAAAGATGAACAGCTCTATTTAGCTCATCCAGCTTTGCTGATGTCAATCACTTCTCTCATTTTAAACAGGAAAGACACCACTTTAGTCCACCTGTTCCATTATTTATCATGCTATGCGTTTCCCATGAATTGTCACTCATGCAAAACCTGTACATCGTAAGGGGACACCCTAATATTTTTAATGACCTTAAGCAAAGTGATTGACACTAGACACCGGTGTCAGATGTTCTGGTGACGCAACATGTTCTCCTAGCAGCAGGAAAGCTTCCTGCCGTGATTAAGTGAGGGCTATGGAAGTGCTAAAATGTGTTGTCAGCTTTCCTCTGATGCAAGTGATTTTATTATAGCGTCTGGTAACCATGGAGTGTGGCAACGCAAATACTGACCCCAAACATCCCCTCCTGCACATATAGCTCACTCTATTTAAAACACAAGGTGCAGCTTGCAAATCCAGGGATAAGTTGTGGATGTAACAATCTTAAACCATGGAGGGCAGAGGAAATGGTGGCACCTCAGCCAGAATTCCTGGGTGGTTTCAGCAGAAGTATAGGGATCCAGGATGAGCTGCAGAAGGAACCCCTGCAGCACCTCTTTGGCAGTGGGCTCTGCAGCAGCATCACCAAAACTGCCCCGGCTGCCAGAGGCTCTGAGGGCAAAGAGAAGACACAGGCCTGTCTCACTTTGGTAGTAGAAAGCAAAAATTATACCCAGGCCTTTTGAGTCTGGAGAAAGAAAGGGGGAAAATAGAAGAGTAAAACAGAAAGAGGGCTCCATGCAGCCCCTCTGCCTTCTCATACACATCGGGGTGGAAACCTGTGACTTATCTCAGCACCACATGCCCTTCAAGAAGGAGAAATCATGTTCTGGTTTGCTTCAACTTGGGACAAGTCTCTCAATGATCCATTAACTGAGAAAAGCTGGAAGACCTCTACAACAAAAAGTTACAGAATCAACATCTCAGCCACAAGCAGGGAACACCTGGCACCTGCTTTTCATGAAGATTTGTAATCCCAAAGCTCAGTCAGCAAACACTACACATAGCTTTGCTTCCACAAGTTATTATTAATAGTTATGTCTCAAACTGACTGTGACAGTGAGTGTCTGCAGAACTGTCTGCTATGATTTTTCAATAACAGAGTTGTTAATCAAGCTGCAGAGGGTTGGACTATCAAACCAAAGTCCACAGGCTGCAGAGGTTTTTGTAAGAGATCAGCAGTACATGTGTTCACAGCTATTGTCACAGGGGTTGTGCTACAAAAATAGAAATATAAAGTAGCCAGAGTTGAAGATACAAGCTATCTTGATATCAATAAAGAAATATTTTCTAAAGGACAAACAGCACTGGATATTATTTTAATGAAATTTATTTTTTCATTTTATAGCAAAATAATCAAAAGTGCTAAACCCAACCACTTTAATTTACAAAAAAAGTCTCATGTTTTAAGCTATGATCATACCTTGTTATTTAGGTTAAACAACATAATGACACATTTCTACTGATTTCTATTCAATAGTGAAACAAAATCAATATTAGTTAGTTTAAAAAAGGGGGAAAGTACCACAAGTATTGGGAGGGGGAAGTTACATAAAATATAAAATCAGCTTATTGAGAAATTTGCAATGTGTTTGCTTTTTTTTTTTTTTTTTTTTTTAGCTACAGTTTAAGTCCCAGATACTCTGGCCATAAGCTTGTAGTCACTTCAAATGCTATGACTTCTCCCTTGGTCAAATGTCAGTGTTTTAAGGAGACCTCTGGCATTTCAAGTCAATTGAAATTATTTTCTCAGTTCCCACACATTCCCTTTCCAACACGATCAGCATGTTGGAGAAGTTGGAGAACACACTTAGCATGGTTGCATTATGTGACACAGTTTTCTGTGAAGGAAAAATGGGTTTTCCTCTGTCTTGGAAAGAATCACTACCAAGTCTGCGGTAAGAAATATATTGAGAGCACTTGCAGAGTTGCTACAAGTATTTCTTAATCCATTCCATTTTCATTTCAGTTTGTTTCCACAGTTAAATTAAAAACTGCAATCTCTCCTACTGATAAATAGCCAAGTTGACTTACAAAGGTTCTGCCTTCTGTCCAGCCTTCTCTTGGCTGCCTTTAACCGAACAAGGTTCGCTGGTTTGCCACGAGCGCTGTCTGGCTCTCCCGCCTCTTTGCTTTCTTCTTGTGCTGCCTGATCTTCCAGCACACGGCGCTGGAAGCCAGCAGAACGAGTCCCGAGGACAAGAGGACCAGCCCAAAGACAGAGATGATGGATCCATGGGAGTTGAAGATGTATGCCACGGCGGTGACCACGATGCCGGCTATCAGGATGACCACGCCGAAGGGAATGGTGCAGCGGTAGCAGGAGAGCTCTGCTCCCCCCGTGGCTGCCGTCAGCTGGCACTCACTGACCAGAGGAATGGTGGTTATCACACAGTCATTGTTGTTACTCTTCTCTGTGGGTGCAGAATCAGGGTGCTTTGGGGTGCCCAGGATCTCTTTGATAGGTTCGTTTGTCATCTTGATTGTCTTGGCTTGGCCCGTTCTTAGGCTAGAGCAGGCTCTGCTGAGCTCGTGCTGCGCTGTGGAGAGAAGAGCACGACTTCAACCAAAAATTACCAATTATTTATAGGACAGATGGGGACACAGAAGTATCCCCTTGGGATCACAAACCACCAGATATTCAGACCCCACAAGGATTTTTGCATAAGATCAACAGTGACATGGCTGATTGTGAAGGATCTGAACCACTTCTTGTAGTCAACAATACGTATGTAAGTTCTGGAAATAACAGAGTCACAGACCAAGACAGAAACCAAAATTAAAGTGTTGTGGGCCAAATCCTACATCAACTTACATCCTAAAGTCAGTATTTCTGGACATAGTTTAGATTTCAATGGCATTACATTTTCCCACAAAGAGGTGAAGTTCACACATTGTTTTGATTTTTGCTCACACACTTTTCACACAGTTACTTTATTCACCTACACACAATACATTACACAGATGTGCTCCACTGCACATCACAATAACACGGTCAAGTACTAGCCCAGCAAAAACCAGGATGAACAGTGAGTTCTTTCTCAGTGCAAGGTGTAGACATGGGGGGAGTGAGGATGCAAACAGATTCCCACACTCGGCTCAGCTCAAGGCTGATGAACCTCCAGTTACAGCAATATCAATGCCAGACTGACAACTTGCCATTTACACTGGCTTCATGCAAAAGCAACAGGTCTCTTGTAAATCCATGAAATTACATCCCTGCTACTGTGGGAGGTAGATTTACCATCATATTCACTCATCTCAGATACAGCAGGTTGTTTTCCTCCTGTTTCCAGACCGTAAACACACTGTCAGTCCAGACAGCACGCACAGTTTGACTGCATCTGCACAGGACACAAATACCTTTTGGCTCTGGGCCCAGGGAATAATCAGAGTCCACCTGCTCAGAGCAAGAGGAGCCCATAGGTCTCCACCATTCCAGAGCTCAGCCTTGTGTCTGGGGCTCTGGTGATGTGGGGTGACTCTGGGGCCTGCAGTGAGCTCTGCCAACACCGAGGCTGCCACAGATGTGCTATCCTGGACCCAGCTCAGTGCACCCCAACACATGCTCCAGAGACTGGGACACTGGGGAACCACTGGGGAACCACTGGGGAACCACTGGCTGTCCTGCTGTGAGCAGCTCCCAGGACTCCTCCACCACTCTGGTGTGGGCTGTGCCGCTTTTGCTCTCATGAGCAGCACGATATGCAGCAGCTCAGAGAACAAGGAAGAGCGTTGGCAATGCAGTAATGCTTTTATCACTTTTATCACCTTCACATCTGTGACTAGGAAGTTAATTGCCAGATACTAGTATTCTCCTTTTCCTTTCCCACCACTCCACCCTTGTTGCTAAGATATATTTGCTCATTGTGGAGAGCCCTTGGTTTTATATCTCAGTACCTCCTATAACAGACTGTGAGTTTTACAAGAAAGAGGATTTCACTCTTTTTAAAAAAAAAACCACAGGCACAAACAGGCTAAATGCTGGACGTAGTCAGAGTGTTTGTATACAAAGTCCCCTTGAACCCTTAAGAGAGAAGGAAAGCCCAGATCTGGTTTGCCAAAGCTTTTGTTGTACTGCTCTGGGGAAGGTGCTCAGCTCCCTGTTGTATTGCTGTGCCCGTGGGCTCAGCCCTGCCAGATGAGCCTGTCCCTGCCAAGCACACACAACACACCCCAGCACACACAGTGACAGCCCAAGAGGCAGCAGGCACACACTGAAACGCTCTGATCATCAGGAAAAACTTTTATACTGTGAGGGTAACTGAGCACTGGAACCTAGAGAAGTTTTGGAGTCTACAATTGAGATAATCCAAAGTGATCTGCACAGTCCTGGGCAACATTGCCTAGGTGCTGAGCAATAGGAGGGTCAGAGCACATGACCTCCAGAAGTCCCTTCTAACCATGACTATTCAATGATTCTGCCTGTTTCTGTGAGAGTATTCAGTGTCTCCAAGGGCAGGAAAGGGATTTGTTCAGTGCTTATCAGACAAAGCAAATATATCTGTGCTGATACCTCAGATATCCTAAATTCTCCTAGGTTCGGTAGCTTTGTTCTTTGAATCATAATGCATGGTTAAATGCCTTTTAAATCAGGCAGAAAGAGCCCAGGAAAGCCATGGGTTTGCTCTTGAGTGTCATTGATCTATTCCCATGTGGATCTGAGCCCACATTCTGCATTTTCAATAATGATTGACACAGCAGAGAGACATACACTGGTGCCATTATGTGCTGCATTACTTATCCATAAAACGTTATAGAAGTTCAGCATAACATAAGAATGTGGTCCCCAAATGTCACCTTTTTTTGATCTTATCATTCAATTAGTATAATATTTTATTAACAAATTTGAGGGAGAAAAAATTTAAATATTTTGCATATAAAAGGTCTATTGGCTCAAATACACTGTAATAAATATTCAAAAGTCCAAAGTACTCTAATAGTCACTGAAATAGGGAAAGTGTCAAATAACTTGAAAAAGCCAATAATAAGCATTATTATTCTGAAAAATTTTAACCTGTAATCAAAATGTATTTACTCCTCTCTCTAAAGTCCTTGTCCCTCTGCTTCAGCTACATCTTCAATGAGCACTAAATTCTCCTAGACCTCTTGTACAGAGATTTGTGAAGAAAGGAGATATATTTATACAGTCAAATCTAAAAGGAATCAAAAGAATTCTAATCTATAATAATTAAGTCAATGGCAATCTGTTGATTTCTGAGGAGGACAGTTTTTTTTCTAGAATAGGATATAAGAAGGCAGGCATTCATATAAAACAAATAAACAACCCTCTACTGAAATGCTATTAAATTAAATAAACAACAGAACCTATCTGAAGTGTGAGCAAAGGTATCTAGCCCTAGAAAAAAGGGCACTGGATCCTCATTGCCAGCAAAGTCACTTCTGACTTAAGCCAACAGGTGATTTGGTTCAAGTTTCAGGGTAAGAAATTTAGGCAAAGATACCCAGCAACACCAGCATCCTCTCACTAATCATACCACAAGCACTATCTTAAGGAGCTGCTTTGAGTTGGAGGAAGAATGTGCTTCTGTGGCAATCTGTGGCTAACCCTGGGTAAATGGGAGAGAAAAATTTTAGCCACTAATAAGGGTAAATTTAGATTTATCAAAAAGACATTAAATCCATCAGCATGCACACCTACCAGATCCAGGAGAAATCCATGGTAAAAGAGTGCTGAAGATGTCTTATATGGCAATTCAAGGCAGAAAGAGCTGCTCAAGTCTTTGAAGCATCAGATACTGCTGAATGATGAACTGGTGGTGACAATATTCTAGCATGGAAGTTTCCTACAAGAAAAGTTGTTGGATATTTATTAGCTTCTTAAGAATAAAAGTCTTGAGTGTAAAGCTTCTGCCGTGGGCTGACTCCTGCTGCTAACCTAACCAAAGCAGGAGATGTTCTCCCTCCTGCTCTCCTAGTGGCTTCTGCCTCTTTTCTTGGAAGCAGCCACCCATTTCTGGCCCAATGTAACATTTTCCTTTGATGATGTGACATCCCAGAAGTGAGTATCACAACCCAGTCAATTCCCCCAGAAAGAGCCAGGCAGGAAAAGGCAATACACAGGAATAAATAGATAATAATAGATAAAAGTCTTATTTAACCTAATTTCTATTGCTCACTTCACCTGTGTGAATAATGATTCAGAATACATGGGAGTTTGTCTCTTCTATGAGTCAAATTTCTTTGAGCAAATCACTCCATCTCCCTGCTCCTCAGATTTCCTAGCTGTGAACTGACTGTGACAACACACTTACCACTAAAAAAACCTGTTAGATCTCTTCCACTATAAGAAAACCTAAGTAATATAATCCCAAAAACTCAGAATAAAAAAAAGGTGAGACTTACACAGTCCAAGACCTCTCTGTAATAAAAGCAAGTCCACTATATTTACTATTGTTAATTTCTGTTGCTGGATTTTTAAAAACAAGATTCGTAACTCCAAGAGGGACAAGGCAGACGCTGCAGTGGGGCAGTGACAACTCTGCAGAAAGCAGAGTGATGGAAACTGTTATCAACTGCAGAAACAGCTGTGAAATCACCAGGCAGCTGGGTAAAACTCACGAAGCAGCAGATATATGTTGCTAATCTTATTTGACACCCTTTCTAGAAGTGCATGATCATGGAAGATGATTTCAACATGGAAGCAGGAGTCCTAAGTGGGGATGAGAGTAAATTCGTGAGAGTAAGTTTGTATAATGATGAACTTTAAGGGTTTTTCTGTTTTTAAGTTATTTAGACCCTGCTAACAGTTCACAAACAAACATTTACAGGCACAAACTGCTGCTGTTCTCCAGAAGATCCTTGGAATAAGCCTGTGACATTGCCAAAGTATATTTAGCTGATTACTGAAGTTAGCTAATAATAAGGAAGCCTATTTGTTTATCTCATTGATTATATTCTTTTCCACAGGACCTAGCAATTAGTTTAATTTTCTGAAAGTTTGGAGGGAAATGCAGAAAAAAATCACAACTTCAAATAAATAATCTAAATTTCATTAAAACAAATGCAGACCTCTGAAATGTGCTTGCAGTCAACTTCCACTTGGATTACAGAAAGGTTACATTTGTTTGAAAGCTCTTCCCAGTGCAATTGTGCCCCCTAAGCCACTCTGTCAGCATCTTGCTTGAAAAAAATTAATTGCTCGTCAGTTATTTATTTCTATTTATCCCTGACTGCACACAGTTTAGATATTTTTATTTTAAATTAATGTCTTTATAAAAAATTCTGACAGAGCAACTTCTTAGAGATGGAATTTCTTCCCTTCTCCTTCCCCCTCTCACCACAAAACTGAGAAGCAGAAACACATGAGATCTCTACATGAAGCTTCCAGCATTCTAACTCGGAATCATTTCAATGTGGTGCTCTCTCAGGAGGCTTCCCACATATGGAGTATCTCTGTGCAAGGGCAAAGAGCCACTACAACCCTTTCCTCTTTTTCATATTTTACTTATAACCATTGGGACACATTTGAGTTTTCCGCCTTCAAGCTCCGGACCAGATTCTCTCTATTTTACACAATACTTCAGGCACCCTTCTTTGCTTATTTAAAATCCTAATAAATCATAATGCTCACACTTCACACTATGGCTATGCATTAAAGTGACTACAGAAAATAGCCTAAGGAGTCCCTCTGTCCCGAGAGCCTGAGTTCATTCAGAATTCAACAGACTACAGTAATCCTCAACACAATCCCGCAGCTCTGCCCCAGGTGAACACTCCTGGAAACACACAACCAGAATTTGTACTTACAAGACTCCAGAACCATGCCCTGAGCTACAGAGGCAGCAGAACACATTGTCTTCAAACCAGCTGCCTCAGGATGCAGTAAGTTTCTCTCACCAAGTTCTCAAGTAAAATCATGAACAGATTTAAACTCTCGCACCTTTTTCGTTTTCCCGACATAGCCGGGGTGTAGGATGGGAGCCAACCCAACCCCTCCACAAACCAACTCTGTTATGCGCCAGCTGCAAAACTTTCAAACGCGCCTGCTGCACGCCACGCACACACCTGGGCTAAAATCCTCCGTGTCACGCCTGTCCCCGAGCGCCTCTGCAAGAGAGCGGAGAGGCGAGCAGGCGGGGAAAGCCCTGTGCACGTACAGCCCTGCGGCACCGGGGAGGCAGCGCTCCGTGGGACACCGACCTGCACCGGGAGCGGCTGCGGCTGCCGAGCCCCCGGCCGCTGTAAGCGGGGAGAGCCCTGTGCCGGAGCCGAGCCCCCGCAGCCGCGGCCGCCCCGGGAGCCGGGCACGGGAGCCGGAGCACGGCGGGCACCGGGAGCCGGGCACGGGAGCCGGAGCACGGCGGGCACCGGGAGCCGGGCACGGGAGCCGGAGCCCCGCGGGCACCGGGAGCCGGCGGGGGCGCGGCCGCGGGGCGTGCGGCTCCGGGGCTGCCAGCGAGCTGAGCCGTGCCAGTCCATGCCACAGGCTGGGCCAGTGTGCCATAGCATGGGCTAGTGAGCTATAGCGAGCCGTGCCTAGCGAAGCCGAGCCGTGCCTTACCTCCCGGCCGCCGGGCGGGACTGCGGCGGCCACCAGCCCGCAGCCAGCATAAGAGGGGATGCAGCTCGCCCGCACAAGGGACTGTAAACAAAGTTCTCGATGAGAGCGAAACAATTAAGGGACCGGAGCAAATTCAGCGGCGGGAGCTGCGGCGGGCGGGGCGGCGGCGGGCCGGTCCCGCGGGGCGGGCGGGCCGGGAGGGTGTCCGGCAGCGCCGGGCTGGGCCGGCCGGGGGCCGGGCCTCTCCCTCCGCCCCGCGCCGCGCACAGCCCGGCACAGGGATGCGCACGGCCGGGACAGCGCGAGGGGAGGCTCCGCACCGCGCCCTGCCCGCGGCAGGTCACACACACGGGGCCTGGAGCCCCTCTGCCCTCCCGCAGCCCCTCTGCCCTCCCGCAGCCCCCTCTGCCACCCTCCAGCCCTCTCTGCCATCCTTCACTCCCCTCTGCCCCCTCGCAGCCCCCTCTGCCATCCTTCACTCCCCTCTGCCATCCTTCACTCCCCTCTGCCCTCCCGCAGCCCCTTCCTCTCTCCAGCCCCTCTGCCCTCCTGCTCTCCCAGCCCCGTGCCGGGTGTTCGGCCACATCCCGGCTGCAGCAGTGTGGGTGAGGGTCAGTACCTGTCCTGAGCTCGCTGGATGGCCCTGATGGGTCACTTGAAAGCACAGGCGCTGCCGAAATCCAGATGAACCCCTAGCTCAACTGCTCAGGAATTAAAGGAGGAGGAATATGGCTTTGGATGGCATTCTTAAAGGATAAAGTTTTTTATATCATTTACAAATATTTTAACTGGCTTTTCTAATCTTTAATTACTCATTTCTGCAGCACGTCAAATACTACAGGGGTTTGGGGAGGATGGGTGTGGGTGTTTGTTAATTTTTTACCATGATTTCTGTTACTTCAGACAAAAAACAGAGAAATTATGCTTTTAAGTCTTGTAAAAGGACATACTTGAATTTTGCAGTTAAGCTCAACCAAAGTTTATGTTTAAAAGACACTATTTTATCAATGATTGATAAAAGAACAGTGCACCAGATGTATTTAATCAGCCACTCTGTCTCTGAAGGCATGCATGTACTTTTGACTCCCAGGGTGAAATCCTGGCCTCACAGAAATCAATGGTAAAACTTCCATCAACTTCACAGTGGCCAGGATTTCATCCTATGTGTTGTTAAGAACTGCCCAGTGATGGAGACCCTGCCAAGGGTTCATCTCCTCCAGACAAATCAACCAGGTTCTGGAAAAGCTCCACAGCTTTATGCAAGGAACTGTCAGTTTTTCCCCCTACTTGCTGGTGCTCCCATCAAATACACCAGCATATGAGCAGAAATGAAAAACAAACTGGATCTGAGGGGAACTCCATCAGGCAGGATCTCCTGCCCCATTGTCTGGTCCTTCCCAGTGCAGGCAGCCATGTCTGTAATATATTTATTAGACTTGAAAAGTTCCGCCTCAAAACCAGCCAGGTTTCCCTCTCCTCCTGTTGGAGACTACAAGCCTTATTATTTTTGAAATATAGGACCCTTGTTTTCAGCTGAATGGGTTAATAGACAATTATACAAGGACAAGTAAACATTTGGCTGAAGCAGCTACTCTCTCTTTTAGAGAGAGTAATTAACCTTCTAATGCCCTAAGAAGGTGAAATTAAACTCTTGGGCTTGTTTTCAATCATTTTTTGAGATGTCTTACCAACTTCTTCCATGGAAGTGCAAGTATTTCCCTGGCCTACTAGAAATACTAACAATTCATAAATTTCTTCAGATTTTTCAGGATGTCTGTTTTTTTTCTCCAGTATCAGTTTCATTTTTCACTTTATATCAGAAATTCTTGCTGTTTGCACATGTGTGCATGACCTAAATTTCACCCCATTCCTGTTGCATCAGTTCCTCTCTAGTCCTTCCAGTCTACTATTTGGTCCTCCTATGTTGACAGAGAACCTCCCTCTGGCTTACACCATCCGCAGCTCCACTAGTACATTCTTATTTTTTCATGCCAACTTCATTACTGAAAGTATTACATAAAATACGGAAAGTTTTACATAAGATATCTCATGAAACTGATTTTTTAGGAGCTATTTTAATACACATAAACAAGCACTGAAGCTGGGCTTAGAATTCATGTTTCTGTACAAATAAAGGCCCTAACAACAGGCAAAAAAAATCATACACTCTGCTAGACCTCATGCAATTCTTATTTCTTGCTGTGAAGCATAAAAGCTGCAATAAAAAGTGATGGGAATGAGGTCCCCTCTAGTGCTGAGAGATCAGTGTGCCCTCCCCAGAAGGATGGGTTTGTAGCACTGAAGGGTTTAGAACAACTTGGGCACAAGCCCTCTGGCCTTTTAAAAAAAGGGATGACTGACTACCTCTGCCTTTAAGGTCCTGCTGTGTTCTGAGCACGGCTCTCCAAGGAGGCAAGGAAAGAAGGACCAGACACACCTGGAGCAGCGTGTTCGGCACCTGCAGAAATTCAGTGCAAACCGCTGAGGAAACTTCAGGGCTGAGCAACAGCTGCAGTGAGGGGTTACAGGTTCACAGTTTTGGACTGCCAGGCTTCAGTGATACATAGCTCCCCTTTAGGACCTGCCCTAAATGACAAAATCTCCTCCCAGGGGCCTAAACACAGCTGCTTAGAGGGAAGTGCAGCCCCGAAGCCGGGCTGATAAGCAAGAAGCGTGTGTGATTCTGGAACTCATGGCGCCTACTGAGAGAGCAGTTTTGCTCCTAAATTGAGCAATGCTGTTGCTCTGCTGACTGAAACACACTTGCAATACTTCATAGCTTCCTCTGAGTTTCTAACAGTCTCCTGGGCCTTAACAGCACAGCAAACAGTGACTCACTAATCTGGCAGAGTACAACCATTGTAGGCTCCCTATTCACTTAGTTTTTCTTACCTTTTCCCTAACCCACCACTGAATTTTCCTTTTATTTTATCCCCAATCTCACACACGGACACAACACATCAGTTTATTGCATTTTGTGAAACTTTCTTGAAAGTGCCCTTTCAACGTGTTCTATATATTATAAATTGTCCTTACCATGCATTGCAGTGTATGTGTTTTGTGATGAGGAATGGAGTCCAAAAGGAGCCCAAAGCGAGTTAAGCCAGAGACGCAAATAATTTCACATAAAATGCTATAGCTCCCCTCTCATTAACACAGTTTACTGTCCAGTTGGTTGATAGCTGTGCAAACCAGCCACTCTGTGGGTAATCAGGCTCATGAAATGGATGTGCTTATAACGACTGTGAGAAACCTCTTTGGTGGCTGGGAATATGGAAAGGAATTTTCTTTGAACTCCATTAGGTCCTACTTGTGCTTTGGTCAACATCAGTTATCCTGCTGTGCATGTGAACTTTGTTATTGCCTTGCTTGACTTTCACTTAATCTTCCTGCAGTGCTGAAGAAGACAGGATATCTGGAACTGAAAACAATTATTCTTATCTCCTACTGCTTTCATAATTACATGAAGTTCCCATTTGAAGAGCTGCATTCCTTGTGTGGACATGTGCTTTTAATTAGCAGAGGGATGCATCACACCACCAGAAGCCAATTCCTCAACCTTGCATAAGTTGGTTACAGAACCTCTGAATCTTTGGCCACCGTGGCAGCTTTCTGGCCAAGTCGGGGGAAGCGTGGGAGCAAACTCCAGGCACTGTAATTTCACCATAACCAGGATTTTTATTAGAGACTATTGCAGTAGCATGCAGCAGATTCAGCTGAGATTAAGTTCAGAATAGGAATGGTATCTTTTCTTGGTTTTCCACTTGCACTGAGTCACTCAAATTTACAGGGCTCAAAGACATGAAGGGAAATGCAGACAAAAAGATGAAAAAGTGACTAGTCCAAGTTAGTGGATAGTGTCAAGAGACATTTTCATTTCATTTGCTTCCTTTCTCAGTAAATAGGGTATAAAGAGCATACACTGTTCCCTCTGCAAATGGTCTGTCTAATAAACATGGAGTGTTTCAGCCAGCTGTTATTGACTCGCCAACAGCAGAAAGAAAGTTATGAGTTCTAAACTAAGCTATACAAGCCACTGGCTGAATTACTTCCTGTCTGATGAGTCTTTCTGTGTCCTGCTTCACTGCAATCCTTAGGACTAAATTGATACACAAGATCTATCTAAAATACTGCACAAAGTTAAAATCCACAGCTTTTCTCCTACATAATAGATGACTTCTACGAAATTTACAGTAAGTCAAGTGTCTGACCTAAAGGGTAGTTAAAAAAGGAAAAAAAAGAATCATTGCAGTAAGACCAGTTCTTACTGTTCCCACAAAAGAGAGCTTTTCATATATATCATCTGCTTAAGCATCACCTGCTAAAGGAAATGTTTAGAAATATTTCTACATCCATGTAAACAAGTTAAGAAAGTAGAGGGTGTGGTAGTGATAACAATTTACCAAACCAAGTGAAGATCTAAACAGGCTGTCTTATCTTTTGAATGAGTTATTTTAGGTCATGCAGGTAATGGTGAAATCCCTTCCTTCCTACAGAGAAGTTCAAAATTACCCCTCTTTCCTCAGGGCCAGGTAAATAGGTTGCACCTCTTTATCTCCAGTTTATTTGCACTGGGAGTGCGTTACTTTCCAGAGAAACTGTGGCTAAAAGACGGAAATCAAAAGCAATCATGGCCAAATGAAAGAGATGGGTTCTGACACCAGGAGTCCAGAACAATTATCTACCAAAGGTAAAAAATACTTTGTATCAGAAGGCAGAAAAACTGCAGAACTCCAGTTACCCTCTGAATCCTCTTCTATTTGGGTGGAACTCTATTGAAACTAGGTACTCCATACAGAAACAGTCATAGTTTGGGGTTAAATTCAACTCTGTGAAGAAGGCCATAATAAACCAGTATTTAATAGCCACTTACAACATATGACAGCTCAAGCAGTGCATGTTTTGTGCTAGTTCTTTGTTAAAAATCACCCTAGGTGACACTCCCTGCCTGAATACTTAGGAATAAAAACACATATAAAATAGATATAAACATATATAAACACATATAGACTATATAAAATATATAAAGGTTTTGATGTAGCAGACAGGCTATATTTTCTGTGTACTCTAAGAATGTTGAAAAAACAAGATTTCCCTTTGACTCATACAAGAGAGGAAACTATAGACTGCCTCACACATGCATGGCTGTGATAGGAGATGCTGTTGTTACTTCTCAGCTTTTTGGATGAAGAATTATCTTCTTGCAAACTGTAAAAGTCATGAAACAATTAGTGAGAAAGGCTTTTACATGGTGCAGTCAATAAAGCAAGAGCAGCAGAAGCTTATAATTGCTTTGGCTGTGTATACTAGAAATGCAAATATACAAATTGTATAAATGGTAGGGCAGGACTATTCAGCAGTTTTGCAAAGTTTTTGGAACGCACGGAGTAAAATGGAATTACAGTAGTATATAAATATCTGCACAGCAGTTGAATTCATCAAAATCCCACATCTTTAGTTCATCTTCAAGAATTTTTCAAAGTGCACCAGTGCCACACAGAGACAGATAGAGGAAAACACAATATAGCTGGGAACATTCTCCCACCTATGGATGCCCATATCCAAAACAAACAATGAAAACATCAATGTGGTATTCATTGCTGGTTTCACTTCTGGCCACATATGATTTTCTGATGTAGGAGCTGTCCAGTTTCCTGGTTTTGTTCTATGCCACAGAATTCACTGGATTGCCCACCACTGATTGCAGTAACAGAAAGGGTAGGTGTTAGTGGGGAACTCATACAGATTTATTTCCATTCTAAAAAACAGGTGAAAGATTTAGATACATTCATGCCACTGATAGCCCAAATCAGCAAGTTGCCTTGAGGTGTATTTCCCACTCAGAGCAGCAGCAGCTAGATAGAATCATAAAATCACAGAACGGTTTGGATTGGAAGGATCCTTAAAGATCATCCCATCTCATTCCAACACTCTGCCATGGGCAGGGACACCTTCTACTAGACCAGGTGCTAAAAGCCCAGTCCAACCTGTCCTTAAACACCACCAGGGATAAAAAGCTAAACCTTCCCATACCAGAAAGCCTGGCTGAAAATCAGGTATGCTAACTACTACACTATAGGTAACTAACCTGAAGCCTGAGATCCACCAGGTATGTAGATGGGCACTTTTGAAACTCCCCCTGATTGCCCCCAAATATTTTCACTTAAATGGTATTTGGGTCCCTGTTCCATGTGTGGGACTGGATTTTGCTGTATCCAGGCTGCCTTTGGGTTCATGCTCCCAGACCCAGCTGGCCTAGCACAGTTGCTGTCCCACAGTGTTGGGGCAGAGAAGTAGAAAATCAGTCCTGAACTCATCCCAGCCTACAGTCACTACCCAGCTGAGAAGATTCTAAAGGACTTGGGTTCAAACTTCAGCTTCTATCCCTAAGCTAAGGGTAATACATGGAAATACAAGTGATAAATAATAACAATTACGTAAACATACATGAAAACAGAAAATAAACTCTGAGAACAGCTTGTGCTTTCTTAGTAATCACCACTCCTTATTTACCAAGAAAAAAAGGTCACATAGTAATGCCTTTTTTGAAAGCTTTTGTCCCTAGAGTAGCCTTGTGAGATAAATCTTTTTTTCCATGAAAGTGCTGGGGAAACAGGGAGTGGTCAGGCAGCTGAAGCCAACTTACTGATGCCATGTAGACAACCACATAATGCAAAACATTGACCCTAAAATAATAGGTAATATGGAGCTGTGATCACTTCAGTCCTTTTGCACAAACAGGGAGATCATGTAATCTCACAGGCACGTGCCCTTGCTGCATGTTAAAGATCAGTTCTTGACTCACAACTCCTCCTTTTTCATACTAGGTCAAATTCACCTCTGTGCAAACAAGAGCCACAAGCTCTTTCAGTTTCACTGAGCCCTGTTTCAGAGAAAGAATGGGACTTAAAAGTGAGACAGCAATCTGATAAAAGCTTTGCTAAAGTAAAGAAATATTTCTGCAAGAAAAACTAAATTAGTCTCACCTTCAGGCCATTGCCTCATATTCCATTTTAAAGACCAGCTCCTCAGCTGGGTGGGCAGCAGAGCTTCACTCAAGGCAACTTAGCCAAGAAATTACTCATAAGGGATCAGCCATAAGAAATGTATTGCCTTGATATTTGGAGAACCAGCTGGCTCACTGAGAGCATGCCACTTCATGTTTAAAGAAAGAACAAAAATAAGCCAAAATATTTATATATATTATATCAATATTATTAATAATAATACACATAAGATTACTACCAAAAAATTAAAGAACTGAAATGTTTGCCTAATAGTCTCAGTGGGGAGGTGAGAGCAGGTGAGATATGAGCAGATATTTATTATCATTACTGACATTATTTTATAAAGATGGTACAGGTCAAGTTCTGTACCTCATCAAATTTACATACTGGGAGGAAGTTTGTGAGATCCAATTTTGCCTTCTGCCAAAATTCTCTCTCCAAAAGTTTTCTGGACTGTGCAAGGATGAGGGTCAGCCTGTATGTCCAAACCAGTCAGCCAGAAATCCTCATGCTCTGCTTGCAAACCAATTGACTGGAACCGGAAAGGACAGCTGACATAAGTGAACTCTTTGTCAAAGAGCTCAGCCACTTGGCAGGGGAGCTAGAAACACTACATTATTCCAGCCTTGCACAGAGGTTACCACCAAATACATTGGGTGGTGCTGCCAGTCAGTAGGTTTGATGACATCCCACTGCTCAGAGCTGCTTATTTTGTTCTGAAGACACAGTGTTCAGCAGGAAAATCTCACAGGGATTAGAAGAATAAAGCTGTAACGAAAACAGATTTACAGCTCCTGGGAGAAAACCTGCCGCAGCCACATTTTGAAGGCTTTAATGCTTGGCTGAGTGTGATAGGTAGTGTCACTGCAGAGGCCAAGCAAGATGCAAAATGTGTCCCTGCCAGTGGATTCCTCCTGCCTGGGAGCTCATCCCAGTGGAAGTTTTCTGTCGCCTTCCATCCTGTGCAGCCCAGTGCAGCCCAGTGCAGCCCAGCGCAGCCCAGCCTGCCACGGGCCAGAGCCTGCTGCCCCTCCTCTCTGCCAGGCTGCCTGGGCCGCGCTGCGGTGCCAGGGCCACGCTCACCTGCCAGGCAGCTGTGCAGCAGTTCTGGCTTCTTTATATAACCCTCTCATGTGTACGGCCCATGAAGAAAACTGCCTGTCAAAATGTGAAGACATACAAAAATACACGTGCCGATAGTGTTCAATCTGTGTCTTTGGGGAGCACCCCAAAGGGAAGGCCCTGACCATCACACCCACGGGCCCGTCCCCGCTCTGGCACCAGGCTCGTGTCACACACACTCAAAGGCACGACCACCGAGACCCCGCCTAACCCGAGTGCGCACGGAGCGCACCTGCAGGGCAGGGAGGCCCCATGAACCCGCCGTGACCCCCGAGCCCGCTCCCCCGGCCCCGCAGCCTCGGCGGGCCCGGCCCCGGGGCGGAGCGGGGCGGGCCGAGCGGGGACAGTACCCAGCCGGAGCTTGAGCCCGCCCGGCCGCCGCCGGCGATGGCGGGGCCGCCGGAGGTGGAGGGAGCGGTGGGGATGGCGGCGCCGCCGGAGGTGGAGGAGCCTTTATCGCGGGGCTTCTCGGAGGAGCAGTTTGGGGCCGCCTGCCGGGAGCTGGACCAGCCGGCGCCGGCCGCGGCGGGGCCCTGGCAGCTCCTGGTGGAGACCATGGGCGTGCGGATCTACCGGCTGTACCACGAGGTGGGCGGGCTCCGGCTGCGCCGCCCGGGGCGGCCGGGGGGCGGTGGTGACGGGGGGCGGTGTGTCGGTGGATAACGGGGATGAGGGCCCCACACGACCCCGCCCGCAGCCGCGGGTTCCCCGCACAGGCCTGGGCTCGGTTTCTTCAGGCTCGCAGAAAGCAGCTTTCCTGGTAATGCCATTAAGTGCTGATGGGAAAGCTGCTGGGCCGCAGTGACCCCGCGGAACCGAGCTTGTGAGCAGCTGGGCGGGGAATTGCCGGGTGTTCGATGTGCCACCCTCCCGAGCCCCTCGGAGGGGGTTTGTGGTCACGGTGTCCCTGAACATCTGCTCCCGAGCCCCGCCCGTGTCAGAGCATCCTCTCTCCAGGAGCCCTCCCCTTCCTCCCTGCCTCCAGAACTCCCTTCATTGATTCTCCACCCTTTGCCCTCTAAAATCAGGAGGTAGTTCAGAAAGGGTTGGAATTAAATTCTTCCCTTTTTGGGTGACTAACTTCTTTAAAGAACTTCCGTAGTTTAGGAACTGATGTGTGATTGACAGTGTTTCCATTTTGACACAGATTGATTATTCAATACTGACTTCTAAATCCGTATATAAATACCCTGTTTTTTTAACTGAGTGATCATAGTTTCCTCTCAGCTCCTTCTGGACTTCATGCTGTTCTTTGCATGACAATTTTGTGTTTGTATTCTGAGAAGTCATTTCAGACATGGTGATGTTGGAAAAAACCAGCAAGCATAGAGGGCTGTGCTAAAGTCACAATGGGGTGGGGAAGGACTCTTTAAAGAACCATCACTTCACAGACCTTGGAATTTTCTTTAGTGAAAATAAACATCACTGTTTCCAGTGTGGATGTGGTGACTGGCAATGGCAAGATGAGCTCATCAGTGGGTGCACACAGCCTGGGTGAGGCTGGGGTGCCTGCCAGGTATCCATGCGAGAATCAGTGAGTTGATGCAGTTCAGGGTGCTGGGGGTGTTCCTGCAGGAGTGGATGAAGTAGAGGCTTTAGGATCAGAGCTCAACCCAGACCTGTAAATGCATTATGCAGTGCATGAAGGCAAAGGAACTTTGGGAAGCTGGAGGCTGGATTTAGCCAGGCACATGGGATCAGGGAAGCCATGGTTTATTGCAGTGGCTGTGCTGCTGTTGTATGAACGAAGCTGGTGAGATGGAAAGTATCTCAGGCTTCTCTTCCTCATCCTCTTGTGCTTTTATACAGAAGGACTGTAGAGCTAAAGAACTATTTGAAACAAAAAAATACTATTTACAGGTGTCTGTCATTTTTAATGTAGTGTGCCCCTAGATTGGGCTGGATGAACAGACTACATAGGATGCAAGGGACCTTTTCAAGTCCAATCTTATGACTCTTCTGGGAAATAAATCTCCTGTTTTATCTTTCAGTTGCTTCAGATTGCTGCAAGAGAAGATGAAGTCTAGAAGTAGGGTCTTTGTTTAAAGTTGTTACTGGAAAAATTAGCTTTTGGCACTTGCTGAACTGCAGCTCCCCTGTAGCAACAGTAGTCCAGGAAGCTGAAAGCAGCAATTATTCTTCCTGTTGCCTTCTCTTTTTGCCTTGCCTTTCCACCTTCTCTGCAGGCTGCAGAAATAGATCTGGGCCTTCCTGTTCAGTGCTGCTTTCCAGCCAAGCTGATTGACTCTCCTGATGACACATCTCAGAAAAACAAACATGTCACTCTTATTTTTAACTTTCTTACTGTAAAATGCTGTTTTTCTCGTGAGAATAAAAATGTTGATGCCTCTTAGAAAGATGATGAGTGCATGGGGTTACACAGATGCTGAATAGTTCAGGTTTGAAGCTAGTGATTGGTCCTTCAGTGAAGCCAAAATGAAGATGAGTAGCTTAAGCTTCTTGCTCACATTACTGTTTTCTGGTACTTCAAATCCTCATCTTCTGGAGTTGATTTGTGAAGGTGAGGAAAAGAAAATTCACCTATTCACTAACAAAATGTTGTATAATCCTTCTTTTCCTTTCCTTGGAAATGCTTTGATTTGATTTCTACACTGTAAATATTAAATACTGCCATTGTTTTAATTCAGTCCTGAACTGTCATTGTTTTAATGTAGTCCTGAACTCATACTAACAATGGTACAAACATTGCTCTATAGGCACAGAATTACCATATGTTGAAAGTAACATTAAAACAGGAGATATCCTGCACCCCACCCCTTCAGTGCATACAGCTTTCTGAAAGAAAATAGCTGATAAATATTCAAGGCCGATATGAGTGCACTCGTGTAAGCGTGGACATTGTAAAGCATTCTTGTATCCCAGCCTGATGTGTAAGCATAACTAACTTGCCACAAGAATTTAATGCTTCTGGTAAACCTCAGTGTGGGCAGGACTTAGTCCACGCTGGCCACTGGAGATGAAAAGGGGACTGTGTTTGTGAAGAAATGTGCTCCCTCTGGAGCTCCTGATGAAGTAAAAGGGTACTGGTGTAAGGGAAGGAACAGCCATTGTGCAGGGCAGGTCAGCCTGGCTGCATTTACACTTTCATGTATAGATCAAAAAGTCGAGAGGTTAAAGACTGAATCTTATATTGTTTTCTGAGCACTTGCTTTCACAGCTCTTGAGCATATTTGTAATTTGTGCCCCACCTAACTTCCTTCAGCTGTTCTCCCTGATGCAGAGTGCTTCCCTTTCCTGTGTGACTTTTCCTCTCTTCATTCTGTTTCCACAGCAATCAGGACTTTATGAATATAAAATCTTTGGTGGTCTTGCTGACGTTCCCCCAAAATTGTGTGCAGATGTCTACATGGACTTGGATTTCAGAAAAGAGTGGGATCAGTATGTTAAAGGTAAGCTCATCTGGGCAGTGTAAAAGCAAGCTGGAGTCCACATTGATTGTTCCCACTAAAACTTCCCTCAAAGGTATTTCGAAGTTACTGCCTCCAAAGACTTTGGGTCAGACTTAAATATCTTTTGGGATAATGTTGCACTGTGCAAATACACAAGTAAACACTGACAGGGAATCTCTAATGTCTCAACAGTATTTATCTTTCCTCTGGAATGAATTCTTTCCATGTTGCTTAAAGCATATGATTGACATCACTGGTTATGCTGGAGCACCTTGTAACTTCTAGCTGTAATGCTAAGGTTAAATTTTAGTAGATGTCTTGGGGGTGGTACCTTTGTGCATCTTTGCATATGGCAGTGGAGCAGTGCATCATGGAATAGCAGGTTGGAAGGGACTTGGGGGATCATCTGGTCCAAACTTCCTTGGTGAGAGCACAGTCAAGACAAGATGGCACAACACCCTGCTCAGCTGAGTCTTAAAATTTGTCCTTGGGGAGATTATTTCAAAGGCTAATCTCATGGTGAAAATTTTTCCTCGTGCTTCCACCATTTCGATGCATGATGCATGATGGAATATCTTTTCCTGAAAGCATGGGTTGTTCTTGGCACCTTTTACAGTCAGGAATGGGTGCATTGAGAGAATGCGTGGTAACTTCAGGCTTTTACAGAGAAAGTAATAACTAATTTAGATAAGTTTATTTAATGTTGTTTTTGAAAAAGAGTGTTAAACCTGGATATCCATATGGTGTTAAAGCATCTTAAGTCAGCAGTAACAAGGTAAAGGTTCAGCTGATGTATATATCTAGTAATCCATTTGTTTTAAAGATGGGGAACCTTTTCTTTTTGAGCCCGTGCTTGAAGTCAGAGCAGGCCAGTAAAACTGAAAAGTGGCCTAAGTGTTTTGCTGAACAAAGAGCAGTGTTAAAAACCAAAGACTTCTTAAATGCTCTTCTTGTTAGGTTTAGGACAGCTCCACCGTGAATAATTGCTGATAATGCCAGTGCTGCATTGATACAAAGACCTGTAAATTTAACTCATGTCAGTCTTGGTCAAATTTAAGGAATAGTGTCTTCATTAAGAAGTGTTAATTGTCAAAATGCTCAGTAGCTTTCTTGTAGCAAAAGCCATTTTGCCATTAATGAAACAAAGAGTCAGAGCGGGGACTCAGCATTATCGTATTGGATGTAAAAATACTCTTGAGTTACTTCAGTAGTCTTTAAGTGCATTTAGGAGAAATGAATGCTTTTTAAATAAACACTTCTTTTTTTTTTAAATTCCTTCATAGAGAAAAGAAAGGAAGCTGCTGGGGGAAGCTACACCCTTAAACTAAAAACTAGATAATGTTGTAGAGCTGACATTTATATCCTTGCTGACCATGGTTTGTTCATCTGTTAATTTATACTTGTGCTGGTGCTTTAAGTCCAGCATTTCACAGAAATTAACTCTTAGAGGGCATAAATATAACATAATGCTTTCCTTCCTGCTTAAAAATTGATACAAGCCCACTTGTTTTTTGGGATGATATGTATGATGAAAGTGCTAGCCAGTGTTTTAAATGTAACCCCAGTTCAGCCTGGGTTTTTTCTTTCACACTGGGGAAGAAACCCCAGAAAACTTCCTTTGAGAGCCTTCTTGCTCTTGGTGTTACTGTTTTTATTCCTTGGTGCTCTTACAGCCATGCAAGTGGCAGTCCAAAGGAGAATTCTCTGCTGAACTGCGGGCTGGCATTGAAATAAAAACCTGACCAGAGAAGAAGTAGCTGCCTTTTTAGCTGAAAAAGCAACTGCTTCTGCACGCTTCCGAATATGCACAAGATGTGGACATCCTGAGGCCTGGTTTGTGCTGCAGCTGCCAGTTCAGCAGGGAAGTTGTGACTGAGCTGTAGTGACTGAGGTACCACGTGCTTCTGTGGCATGATGCAAAATGGCTGGGCCTGAGCAATACTGAAACTTGCTAGTCCTGATTGCAGCACCTTCCTCACTGAGATCAGACTTCCCAACAATTCCACAGTAATGACTGGCTGTTGAAGCAGTAAGTGCTGCTATGCCTCTTATGGATAGAATGGATTTGTGATCTCTTGTAGTGATGCTAAATGAAATAAGATTATTATTAAAATGCACTGTATTCTGGTTTGACGTGAATGCAGGTGGGATGTGGTTTATGTATTGTGTGTTTTTGCTGTGTTTGCAAAGATACACAGGTAAATGAGGTAGCTAATAACAGTTGTATTGGGGTCTTTAAAACAATGTCATGGTGCCTTTGTAAAAGGAAATCTCTGTGGTTAGGAGTGAAAGTTAAGTGACTAATCCAATGCTCCAGTGACCTCTGGTGGAAAACATAAATGTTGTGGGTTATTACAACACCAGGTGCATCCAGTACTGCTCCAGCTGGAGAAGAGAAGCTGTTTCCGTGGGTGACAGCTGATCTGCAGGGCATGCCAACAGAAACCTGGTTTGGAATATATTATACAGGGAAAGAATCTCCCATCTGGGGCACTGTTCTTGTCTTGTCAATGAGATTATCAGTTTATTCTGGCCTCACTTTCAAAAACCTGGCTGTGGGGGATATAGAGCACCTCAGGCACAAGTCTGTTGTAAAGGAAGAGAAGATTACTGTGACTGTTAAGGTGAGCCACCTTTGTGGATCACACTGTTCCTTACTGCAGACCCTGAGCCAGCAGGAGTTCACCCTGGCTCAGCCCCGTGGCTCGTCAGGTCCATTGCCCTCTTAGTGGCAGTTGCTGCCCCAGGGAAGGAAGCTGTGCTGTAGGTAGGTTTTCAAACTCGATTATGTGGTTTGATTAGAACTGATTTTTCTCCTTCATGCCAGACTACTCTCCAACTGAGTCACTGCCATGTTTTAGGCACTATTCTTAGGTTACTTTTTTTTCACATTCTGCTGCCTTCTGATTTGAGTTTCCAGGCAGACTGAAGGTGGTGTAATGAAGACTCATAAACTGCTCAAGGTTCTAGTTAGCTGTTGCATGTATGTACTGCTGTGAAATTCCTGACAGCTTTTCCAAAATTCATTAATCCCTCATGTAAGATGTCTTCAGGTGTTAGAAAGCTGCACTCATCCTAGTTCCATGTTAATTCAGTATAATTTACAAGGGTAATGACATGCCTGTGAAAAAGCACATTGTACTCGTGACTTAGACTTGTGCAGAACATGCACAGGTAAGGAAAAAGCTTTGAGATGGAAAGGCTTTGAATGAGCAGACTGTTGGAAAATGAATTTAATTCTGTTTCCCCCATAATTGTTCTGATTTTATGTTCTGGGGTTTTAAAATTTTTTTTCTGTTTTTTCCCACCAATTAATCCAATAGCCACAGAAAAACAGGCCACCTATTTTTGTGTATTTGATTCCTGAACAATCCTGGTACAGAACTTCTTAACGTCCCTTACTGGTAAAATTCTACATACATACCAATTTTGACATCAGGGTTGCATGTAAAATGTGTTCGTGTCCGAAATCTGAGCAGTTCTTGATGCCGTCTGTATTTCTGTTGCAGTAGAAATTAAAAATATCTAACAGTCTTCTTCTTTCAACCGTAGAACTGTATGAGGAAACATATGATGGTGAAAAAGTAATCTACTGGGAAGTGAAGTACCCTTTTCCTCTCTCAAACAGAGATGTATCCTTCCAAGTTTTTGTTCCTCTTGCAGTTTTTGCCACTTGGTCATCCAGGAATCCCAGCAATGAACTGATTCCATCACTCTGCTGCACTGATGTAAGGTCTTGCAGTACTTGTGTTACAGGAATATGTATGGCATGAAGAGGAGTGTGGGTGCCTCTTCCCACAAAGAGCTAGAGCTCCCGTAGCTGAATTACTGCTCTGCAGGATTCAGTCCTGTAGGGACATGAGAAGTAACTTGAAGGAGGGGCTATTTGTGATGGAATTCACTTGTCAGCTCCTCATCCCTCAAACTGACATTGTTTTGACATGCCTCCTCAGCTTGCAGTGCAGTATGTGTATATCCGGGAATGCCGGGAGATGGATGTGCATGGCAGGAAGATCTGGGTTGTGTTAGCAAAAAGTGTGGCTGTTCCTCAGTGCCCTGAGAAGCCTGGTATTATCAGAGTGAAGAGCTATAAACAAAGCCTGGTAATTGAAAGTGATGGCAAGGCTGGATGTAAAGGTAAGAGGTCAAGAAAATGTGTGACAGGTTGTGTAGCCAGGGAGTGTATATATTAGCAAAACACACAAAGAGGGGGGCTGGAAATTTTAAGCCAAGGGTTACTTTAAAATGAATGAAACCTTTGGAAATGTCCAGTTCAGTGCACTACTGAGAAGAATCTTCTTATTTAGCAGTTGGGCTGAGTGGTTAAGAATAGTCTACTGCCCACTTCCTTCTGCCCTCCCATCTCACCCCCAGTCTGTACTTCTTTTCCTGCCAGACAGTTCAGCTGGGGAGACTCTGCTGCAATTTTCTTAACTCAGCAATGATTCAAGTGTTGTGTTTGACAGATGTATAGATTAAAGGGTTTGCCTAGAGCTTGACTTCTGTCGCAGGTTAGTCTTTTAAAGACAGTCTTATTTTATAAGACAGGGTGCCAAAATGGTTTACAGTAATCTAAATGCCTGTTGTGGCTCTGTCAGCTTCCCAGGGGTTAACAGGCAATGCATGTATTTACTTCACATTTCACTTCAGGACAAGTTGAATTTTTTGTGCAGAATTTAGAGTATAATTGTTGCAGTTGGTGCTTCAGTGATGCACACTGACAACTTCTGTCACTGTGTGTTAGAGCTGAGTCTCAGGTAACTGGTATCTGGTAACTTCTCTCTCTCTCCTCTGTAGTCTATATGTACTATTTTGATAATCCTGGTGGCATGATTCCAACCTGGCTGGTCAACTGGGCTGCCAAGGTAAGGAAAGGATACAGATAATGGTCTCTGGCTAATCTGTTTCAAGCAGTGGATTCACTGCAGTCATACCCATCTTCTATGTTTTGGGCAGAATTAATTTTTTCTGAAACATATATTGGCCTTCCTAGCTTTTACACAGTCCCATATTTATAGTCTCACCATGACAATGGTCTTAATTAATTTACTTATTTTAATTCCTGTCAAATTCCTTTGGTTTGTCAACCAGGCAGGTAAATTTCTGCAGCAAACCCCAAATAATCTGTGTTTCAGAGCATGTATGAATAGCCTCATGACAAGCAAATTTCAATGATGCAGTTTGTTCCCAAAGTATTCGAGGAGGGGCTTGATGCTATGTACCAGATCTTAGACTTGTATCTTAGACAATTGTAAATTAGATCTTAAAACTGTATCTGTTTGAAGTCCTTGCATTATTTAATGGGAATTGCCATCTTACTTATAGTTTTTATTGAATTCATTATGCAAGAATAACTTTTCTGCCTTTCTCTTTACAGAGTGGTGTGCCTGCTTTCTTGAAGGATATACAAAAAGCTTGCCTTAATTATTCTAAGAGTACAAATTTATCTTAATCATTTAATTCCTAGATCTCTTACATGAGCAGATGTTATATATCACACTGGATAAAGTCTACCTCTAATATTGGAAAGAATGAAAGAATTTTATTTTAGTTGATTTATGCCTTGAGTTTTATTAGATTTTTTTCTACTGAAGAGCTGGCAAAGTAGCACCAATATCAGCTGCAGCTTTTGAAAGTACTCAAGTTTAGCCTTGTTCCCCATGCTTTGCTTATGCTGGTTGTCAGGTGTCAGCTAGAGGAGTTCTGTGCTGGGTATGTTACATCTTTGCAAAAGAGACAACAATCTTCCTAGAAAAATATCTGAACTTGCACTGCAGATTATCTGCATGTGTTATGCCTGGATTTGCTTTTGCTACCCAAGTTTGACATTCTTAAACTCTCTGCCTGATATAAACCTGAAAAATGCTGAGGGATGAGGTAAATTACTCGAAATGTGCAGTAGGAAGTCTGTGATGCTAAGGTCCCTTAAATCCAGATGTAAAAAGATCAAGCCTAAAGCCTTGCATTCACAGCTCTATACTTCTGTATGAAATGTAAAAACCTTTAGCTGTGTCCAGCTAGAAGAAAAAGGAGCTGCAAAATACTTCTTGCATGTCTGATTTAAGGGGAACAAGTTTTATCTTCAGAGTCAGTAATCTTACCTATAAAGCAGCTTGGATACCAACTTGAAACTGGAGGTAATTTTAAACCAGGTGCCTGCCACCGAATGTGGATGAGCTTGGTGTGGAACTTGGGCTTGCTTGCATTTTTAAATTTCATGCTGATATAAAGACTGGATATAAAAGCTTAACTGAGCAGGAAATTAAATTTCCAGCACCTTTTCTGGGGGGGTGGGGGGGTGGGGAGGAGGGACAGGGAGTGCATAAAAGAATGAGAGAACATAATTCTCAGGGATTTAAAATATTCAACATTTTTCCTAAATCTAATTCTGTTTCTGAATAAGTCTGGTAATGGAGTAGGTTTGTGTTGTTAAAAAACAAACAATTGAAATGACGCCTTTACACCTTGTGTGAATATTTCCAATAAATCATTATTTTGTCCAAGTAGTTCTGTCTCCTAGTTGTTCTGTCTCCTAGGTTTAAGAGATCCAGGCTGGGCAGGCCACAAATGACAGGCTGATACCGTGAGCTGCCTTACTTTTAAAGGATTTTGAAAGAAAAGTTGGATTAGAACTAAGCAGGATTCTTGTGTTCTGCCAGCAGTTCAGGCATTTTTCAATGTTTGACTTGGAGACTGTCACTGGATTGAATATTACAGTGTTACACAACATGATATAACAAAATTTTAGAAGGAGACTGAGGATGAATCTTCCTGGAACAATGATGTAGACTAATTAATTTCCAGTTTCTTTCTGAACGAAACTGACCTCTGTGCCACAATAGTCCAAAACTTACCTGTAATTGTAAACCTACCTTAAACCTTGAGTTTAAATGTTTACAAGCAATGTGTACCTAGTAAGCTGAGTATGTGCACAGAGATTAATCATGTACAAAAGAGGTCATTTTTTCATTCTTTTTCTCCAGACAATCTAAGTTTGTTTAGTCTTTAAGGAAGTGAAAGCAGGAGGAAGACTGAAAGCATTTTATAATCAAGAATTCACTTTATCTTAGTTCCTTGTCACCAAAACAGGGTATCCATGTGTGTGCAGTGTGCTGAGACACTGAGGCTGAGAGCTCAGGAGGTTGAATGGCTCCATTGTCAATCCAGCTGAAAATTTGATTTCCTGCACACCCTGCACTGAGCTTGTAGAATACACAGCCTGTGCTCACATATCCATGCTGAAACCATTGCACAGGCAGCTTCTTGTGCTATGCACAACTTTCTAAATTAAAACACGTTTGATTAAACAGCAGATACTAAACCCGGCTTTTCCACTGTTTACAAGCAACTAAGCAATGATGTGAGATGAAAGCAACATCAGATCTTGTCTTTAGTTCCCTGTGGGCTTTTAAAATAACATCAATATGCAGTGACACTTCAGTTTAAGTCTGGGTTACTACACCCATCTTGTACTACTAGGGAAGAAAAGTTCCAGCCTGTGTGATGAGGCTTCATATTTGGATGGAAGATTGTGACTAGAAAGAGTTGGTATTTTCAGTCTTTGGATGTAAATACATTCTTAAATAATTTTAAAGCATTATTAATGACTGATTAAATATTGATCTTTCATAAATTATACATGTATCATGTGAGCCTTTCTGCATCACATGAGCAGGAATTTACCTGCAGTGAAAGTTGTTAAGTCACCATGCATTGTGAATTCTGGTGCACAGGGCTACAAAACATGAAACCTCCTTCCCTTGCTATTTTTTAATGTAGCACCTCAAAGCTGGTTTTGTTTCACCAGCTTGCCTAAAACTGGAGTGTAAAGTTAGTTCTTTTAGTGATCTGTCATAAGCAAGTGATTGTTTGAATAAAAAATGAATTAACATTTCTGTTAGGTGATGGCTGAGCCTCTCATCTTCTCTATCCCACCCCAATTAACAGATTGGGAGGTATCACACTACAGATTAACAAGGACTAATGAAGTTTTCTCAGCAGCCAAATAGGACTAGAAAAATCCTGTAGTTTCAGTCAACAAACAGGCATCTGCTCCAGAGTGCAATATCAGAGTTTGTATGAATCATATGGATCTATTCTTATATAGAACTTCTGTTCTAAATTTAGCAGCTCTTCCTGAAACATGTTTTGGCATGTTCTTCACAGAAAGAAGTGGTGGTTTTTTGAAATGAGTGGCTCCCTGTCCCGTTTCCATAAGGAATGATGCTGTAACAGAATGAATATAAACCATTCCTCCACAATGTGTTCCAGCCATTCAAATCCATTCTTTCCATGCAATCTCTCTGTAAAATGGATGTATTTGAGTTGGAAGGTAAAGCGAGGGAAAGATTCTCAGTAATCCAAAGTCAACACAGAGAATGATGTCAGATTCACAGTCACTGGTGCTGCCTCTTAGAAGATGATGTGCAAAGGGAAACACAAGTTGTCTTTGCTCAGGAAACAACTTGTGTCACTTCTCAAGCAGGTCATCGTCTGTTTTATGGTTTAGTGGAACAAAAACTGTGGGAAGACAGGGGGTAGACTGCTGATGCTAGTCCATGCTGGGAGATGATCTATCTTCCCAGCAACAATTTAGCTTCCCATTATGTCAGTTTTCTATGTACAAAGAACTTTTTCAAAAGGGATCTAATGATACTTAAATGTCACTCAGCTGAGAGTGATTTCTCCCTGAGCACATATTTGCCTTCCTCTATCAAGATGATAATTCATAACCAAATTTATTGTCTCACTGTAGTTCTCTGATCAAACTACTACACTTTCAGATAAAAAAACTTTGTTTTCACTCAGTTAAAAAACACTGAAAACTTCCATAAAAGTTAGTTTCCAAAATAGAAAAGAAGGCTTGTGTCAGGAGCAGAGTTGTTATAAATGCAGATGGACTGCATGAAAGATGAATACTTTTTGAGGAGCAATAAAAAAGAACAAATGTAGAAATGTGCCCCCTGTTGACGCGGTGGCAAAACTATCCTTAGTTTCCAAAATAGAAAAGAAGGCTTGTGTCAGGAGCAGAGTTGTTGTTCCTTTGTCCCCTTAAAAAGGAAAGAAGCCCAGAAGTTTCTCTCCTGGGTTAGGTGAAAAGCCACCTCACGGGCCTAGGGGACTTCACCTCAGACTTAAGGATAGCTAATTGGACAGAAGCCAAAAAGTCCCACCTGGGCAATTTACTAGAAAAAGAAGAGAACAAAGAAACTAATGGCTTTTGTGAGGTGTTTTACCAGTAGCAAGAACCTCTTGCACTTGTCTCGCTTTTTCTGTTTGTTATTTTGCCTTTTATTAAACCTTTTTGTTTCCAACACTGCAACAGAAGCCATCCTGCTGATTTTTATGCCTCCAAAGGTAGCTGAGCTATCTTGGGTGTGATACAGACCTCCAAGAGCTTATGAGACCTGGCTCAAGGAGGCTCCTATAACACACAAATCTCTACAGCAAAATTGGTTTTGCTGGTTTTTTTCATACCACTCTTGTTTATAACTGCAGACCTTGGAGTCCTGATCAATAAGGTAAATAAAACTGGTGTTAAAGCATCCTACTCATTCTTCTCTGTAACTGCCAAGGAACATATTAATTAGGATTACATTTGCACACATAAAGAGAATGTCATTGTTCTGTCAGCTCAGTATTCCCTCTTCTTTGAGAACCATAAACAATTATTCTCATTTGGAATCTGAATGATAAATGTATCCTGGAGTCCTGCTGTGAGACAGGAACATTTTAAATGGGAACTCTCCACTGGAAACCTTCATTTCCAAAGTAAGGACTGCATCCTGTGAATAAGTGTTTCGATGGAACCTGCCTTAACAATCATGTCAGAAGACCTTGAACATACATATTCATTTTAGCTTGTGAAAAATTTCCTGCATCCCAGCTGTGAAACAGGTTAAACTGAAAGCTTTTCCTGCAGTATAAGCACAAGTACCTGTAATATTAAGATTTAGTGAGTTGCCTTTATCTGTACTCTCTGGATTTCCTGCAAATTCTAATATTTTTCTAAGGCCTGTTTCACCTCTGGAGGCAAAAGAGATTATGTGATGGACTGTAAGAATCAGGTTTTGCTCCAAGTTTAATTGTCTTATAATTCTTCAAATATGGAAGGAACCCATGATAATTAATCATGTTATTCCTAGAATGACGAGTTTGGGATTGAAGCAGTTCTTCTACAACATATAAGGCCAAGGGTTCCTCTGTGTTGTACATACTGTGACCAGAAGCCTGCTGTGAAGTCACAAGGCTCACTGCATTTCTGCATGTCTTGGAAGGTTTTAAGTCTTTCCCTGTTTTGATCATTCAGAACCGTGGGGGATTTGGCTTTTATTATTCCTGGTGCATATACATGTCTTCCAAAGCATGATAGAAATTGTGTGTAATTGCCTGGAAATGGATATTTCACATTCAGCTGCAACTTGGAGTTATATTTTAAGAGTGGATTTTAAATATTATTTTTATTGAGACCAGGCTGCTGCTGTGCATTTTAAAGTTAATGTGTTTTCTCAGCATGGAAGCCGCATAATCGATTTGTACATTTGAGAGGATCTCACAAGAGGCCAAAATTGCCTGGCCAACCATTTACCCTGTGAAAGGCTCATGATGCTGTTCATTTATTCAAATGAAAACAAACAGTAGGAAAATGCCTTCAGCAGGAAATTACTGTGGCACTGGAAGGGCCTATTGTCTCAGAGTGTGAGGTGGGCATGTATAGGAGTACATTGCCTTCCACTCATTTTTTCTTGTAACATGGGAATAAATTGACCCTTGATAACATTTAACGTGTGGTTCTAGGAACCAGGAAGTTGAGAGCATTACCACTGAATAATGAGCTTGATTAATTCACTACAATGACAGTCAGGCATTTAGAAAAATGACTTTTCAATCTATTTGGAACGAGTTAGAGAATAAGAATAAAGGAGTAATCTGAGGAATTTTTTAAGGTCTTTCAGCAAAGACAGGCCTAGAACTACCTGCCAGGTCACCAAATGCAAATATAGGCATCACATAATATAAGTCCTTCACTTGCATAAAGTATGTTTCACAATTTTGTGCTTAACCCATCCCCTCTTTCAGACTTGTCATTCTGTATGCTCAATATCTTTGCTAGTAAGTGTGTTGAGAAAATATGACTTGTGTAGAGAACTTGTATTTTGCTCTTTTTTTAAATCATTTTTTTTAATGGCCAGTAGATATCAGAATGTTTTATGCCGAAATAAATGAAGTTCTTCTCAGTGATGATAATCAGCAATGAAACAAATTGCTTTGAGAGACTCTGAAATCTTTGGTTTTGGAGATACTCAAAGCTGAAGTGGACAAGGCCCCGGGCAATTTATCTAACCTTGAAATTAGAGCCAGCCTCAAATTTGGTGCTGCTCTGGTCTGTGGGTTTGACTGAATGATGAGATGATCCCATATGTCCCTTTCAAACTGAATTATTACAAGATTTCCAATTAATAAATCTAGGAGATTACAGTGTGAATCCTTCTGAGAAGGCAGCATTTTTTTCTTTCCAAATGCTGTTATTTAACAGACTGACTTCAACTGAGATACAATGAGACACACAAGTGTATGAAAAACCTACAATCAAAATCTGTATTAAAAATGGGTACATAGACATTTTTGGCAAGATACTTTTTGTAGGCTGCTTTATTGCTTTAGTTTCTTATTGTAACTAAAATTATTGATATGAAGTCGATGAGAAATCTGGAAAATTTAAGCTAAATTAAATTAAGGCAGACTTTCTGAATTTTTGTTAAACAATATAATAAGCGAGTAAGTTGTGAAACAATATCATAATAAGCATTACATTACATTACATAAGCAAGAACATTATTGAGTGACAGCATGGTGACTAAGTTTGGAAAAGGACAGCCAGAGCAGACAAACTGAGGCTGAGCTGCACACTCCCAGAAATGTTACTGGTGCCATTTGTTATTGCTCATTTCCTGTTGCATCCAGCAGCTGCAGATCATATCTGAAAGCTTAAAAGCTGGGAAAGGGCCAGCTGGGCAAGGCTGAGATGTAATCAAAAGAGAAGATGAAATGCAGATTTAGAATATCTAAGAATTCCATGATGATCCTGTTGTTTTACCATAACTATCAAGGCAGTATTTTTAAAGACAGCATGCTAAGCCAAATAGCACTCCCAAAATTTTAGCCTTATACATGGTGGACTCTCTTTTTGTCAGATGGGAATCTATATTCAATCATATTTAATTAAAATTAAATTCATACTAAAGGATATTTACTGTTAGTAAGTAGACTCTTCTTCTCCAGATCTGGTGCTTATTACCAGCCCCATTCAATATTTAACAACAGCAGAAGAGCAAATCTTTGTGTTGATCCCACAGTGGACTTTCCTCTCCCCAGCCCAGTGATGGATATTTCCAATGGACATTTACTGCTGAATACACTGTCCTGTACTGTCACATGTCTTCCCCTTTCCCTTCCCCTTTCAATACTGTGTCAACATTTGGGATGAGCCCAAATCCCAGTGTGTGATCTGACCTTCTGACATTGCAGCCCACTGAGCTACCAACCTGGCCCTGCTTCCTGCTCCAGAGCAGGAGCACAAACAGCGCTCTCAAGGATCCACTTCTGCCCAGCTATAATTTTTATGTCTGTTGCTGCTTATCCATTTTAATGTATTATAAAAATCTTGCATGGATTCTTGGTTGCCTTCCCCAAATCTGTGTTTCGATCTGTGGATCTGTATTTGTGTGGGAATAGGAATTATGTCTTTTGGAATTTGTAACTGTTGAAATTAAAAAAAATGAGGGGGAAGAATAAAAACTGCACTGAAAAGACAGCAGTAAATATGAAATTATGTTGGTCAGTGTTAGGCAAGGCAAGAGCATTCTGAAAACAGGCTATGTTTTTTGTTTAAAGTTATGTAATAAGATATATTCAGTATATTTTATAATAAAATCTTTAATAGTTTTTCAGGGGCATTAGTCACTTTTTTCATTTAGCAGAGACATATTTTGAAATATGCAAATTGCATGTTTTAATTTTCTGAGCCAAATAATGAGAGTCCCTGGAAATGGGACTATCTTCTGATTTGTAAACCTGCAAACTGTGTTAGTTTAGCACAGTGGCACTATTGGAAACATCAAGTTCTTATGGCATTCTAGATAAGATAGCTTCAACTTTTGCTGTTTCCTGTTTTCTCCTGATATTTTGAAAGGTAAAAAAAAAATTTACAATAATCTGCATTGCTCTGCCCTTGCCTTGCAGAGAGGCTCCATCTCAAATATCATTTTGTTTGGGAGTAAGTTTGTTTACAGCTGCAAACAAGGAGAAAAACAGAAAAGGTTCCTTTTTAACTCCTCAGAATGGCAGTTTCAGTAAAACACCTTCAGTGGTTTCCCAGCAGAGATCAAAGGAATGAAATCCCAGAGGGCTTGGACAGTGGGGTCTATTTTTAGTAGTGAAACATCCACACAGTTTCTCTGCTTTACTGGGGATATCAGAGGAAATTGCAAATGCTGTAGAAGCTTATTCTGATGTCACAGGCTTTTGGGTGGGTTAAAAGGACAAATACTGAGCTTTTCACTTTGGATTCTTCTCTGTTAATTGCTGTTTTTCAAGCAAAATGGTGTTTTTGTCTGCCTCACCTTCATTGTCCCACAAACAGCAATTATTTTTTTTCAAGTATTGGGGAAATCTGTAATACAGTAAACGACATGAATAAATAATTTTTTCACTTGGTTTTAATGCATACATTAAAAATAGTTATTTGATTTGTTTCAAATGCAAATACAAAATATTCAAGCTTTTCTCACCTCATTTTCCTCCCATTTTTAAATTATTAATTACTAAAAACAGAGTGGAGCTAGAGAAAGATGCTAAGAAAGGTATAGGAGCAAGGAAAAAAATCTGATTTGGGCAGAAAATGGGTACAATGCTCCAATTGTCATTGAAAAATGTGGGAAAAAAATATTTTTGCTTGTGTGAAATAACATTTTTCAACTTGTATCAGCATTTTCCACTGCTGCAGAACAGTTAACACTCTGGATAAAACAGAGGTAAAGTATTCAATTTGCAGAAGCAAATAACCCTCTCCTCCTCTCTCCGCTGTGTGGCATGGGCAGCACTTGAGACTCATCTCTCACACTGCTTAAGAGTTCTAACACTGGTTTTGCTCCCTATTTCTACTTCTCTCTCAGCAGATCCTCTAGAAGAATCCTGCTCTTTTCCCCCGGGTGGATTGTGCCAGTGTTGAAGAGTGGCTGTACAGCACAGTCTAGGTACAGATATATCCATCTCTTCAAAGTGTTGGTGATGCTGCCTCGTAAGGGAGCAAACTCAGAATGAGTTGGAGCACCCCAGTTTGGGAACCAAAGGGGCACTGCAGGATAGAAATAAATATATTTAGTATTATCCTAAATTTGGCTTCAGTAGTTACCCAGAGAGCAAACCGTCTGCGCAGGGAATAGGATCGTTCCTTAATGGACTTCAGGCAGCAGAACTGATAATTTGAGGATGTTGACAAACAAAGCTGCTGGGTTCTGATCCAGTGGGTGATGTTCTAAATTGGCAGCCTTGTTGTCTTACAGCATGACCTTGCATCTGCAGCCTGGTGAGTCAGCTGGCAGCAGGATCACTGACTCTGGAATGTGGCAGAGGGGAAGGAAAGCAAAAATGCCTTGGCACAGAAATGCATGCATGGGAAGCAACTGAGGGCAAAGTAGCACCTGGAAAAGGGCAGTAAATAGAGATTAGTAGTGAGGAAAGACTACAGGAAACCGGGCACCCAAGCACAGGAGAGCCAGGAAGGAATATCAAAGCATTTGCAACGGGCCACAGGTACCATGTGACAAACAAGGGCACCACCAGTGCTGACTGGTTGTGCAGGGACAGCAGGAGCAATGTAGACACAGTATTTTTTTTTTTTTTAATCGGAGAAGTCACGTCAGCATTTGGTTTCCTTTTTCCTGATACTTTCCTGATGTTTCATGTAGCTTTGGAAAAACACCGGAAAAAAAAATTGTAAAAATAAATTTTATTTAGCTATAAAAATAAGCATTTTCCTAATTTATGCTATTCAGAGACTAAAGTACATCTCTAATACTTTTGTATATGAAAAAATTTAGGATCTGGCTATCACTGAAGAAAACACTGAGGCAGAGTCTGAGTTGGGACTATCAGTCCTTAGGAAGGACTTCACTCAAATTTATGTAAGAATCATACACAAAAGTAAATTGTGGTGCAAATATTATAGAGAATTGTTACCCTGCAGTTTTACTGTCTCAGTGAATTGAATCAGAAACCTCAATTCAATATCTTTAAAATCTCATTAAATCCCACCTTACTCCAGCAGATATGTGTGTAAACAAATCATATCCCATCTGGTCATGGGCATCCTTGAATATTTGTTTAATGGCTCCCTAGCTCTGAGGACTGCAAAAATGCTTGAAAACCAAGTATACCCTGAGATCTGGCAGCTGAGATCTGGAAGTTTTGCATCTTCCCCAAATAATGAAATTCAGCAAGATGATGAATTGCCAACCTTGTTCTTGGATAGAGTAATTACAGACTGCAACTGCCTGCACAGGGTGAAGTCCTGCACTAAGACAGTGGGAGCTTTGCTTTGCTTTCACCTACACAGGCTTTTTTCTGTTCCTGTTCATACTGTGTGACAAAAAAAAAAATAATTTTTTCTATGTTCTGATTTTTTCCAGGTCACCATGAGAACAGGGAAGCACTCAATTTTATGCTTTTGTTTACTATTAATAAAAACAGAATGGATGAAAATGCCATTTTGTCTTTTAAAGTCTACATAGTAACATCTTTTGCATTACTAGTCAAAACTGTCTAGATAAATGTAAAATATTTCTTCTGCTCCTCCCCAAATTCAAAATTAGACTGTTTCAGAGAGGACAATTCTAATACAAATTAAGAAAATGCAAAATCCACAATGTTATATCTGCAGTTGTCTACCCTCTACTTTCTTTTGGAAAGGCAGGTTTTAAAGTACACTCAGTTTGCTTATAAGTAATCGTGACCTAAGGTTTTTTTAATTAAAAATGTTTTATTAAAATTAAGGCCCAAACCAAATCTTCTTGGCAGTTGACATTTAATGACATAAATCTTTCAAAATGTCTGTACTTTTACAGGCAAATTTTTAAAAGAATAGAGCTAGGTGGATTAAAAGCTTGGAAATTTTGCTAATCCCATTTAGGGTTGGAAGTCCAGACTTTAGGTTCAGCAGGTCAGAATGGGATTGTTCACTCAATTCTATTACTACTTTACTGTGTCCCTGTAAAGGTTAAGTTAATGTTTGTGTGCTTCTCTTTACACCACCTTTCATATGGGTCTAATTATTGTACAGAAGATTGATAATTTCATGGAACAATATTGTCCAAAATATAATTCATGGAAGTTTCTAACAGTTTGCTGTTTCTCACTGAGACTTACCATGGTATAATATCACCAATGTCTGAAATATACACACTGAAATATCTAAAATTTCACACTGAAATCTTTTCTCATCCATCAATAACTTGGCTCAAAAGATGGATTCTGGCATTAATGCCTTAATTTGAGGAGAACAGGGTCTCCCACTCTCTCAAATATATATAAACATAGCATTATATGTAATCACATAGCTCATGGCAACAGCGTATAAAGGTTTGCCTCTGATGAGATTTACTCTGTGAGGACCCTATCTGTGAAGAGTTAGAGGAAAAAAGGAACGAGTGTAAAATTGTAGGGGTGTACTTGTTCTGCTGATAAAATATTGGTTCTGCTTGAAGGAGTGTGGATGAAGTGCAAAGGATGAAAGTGCAAAGGACGAAGTGCAAAGGACGGGATAGAATCCTCATTGTGCCTGAAATGGAATGAGAGAGTAGTCAGTAGTAATTGCAATGAAAACTTTCTTTCTTTAGTTTATCTTGGTGTGCTTTCATCAACATGTGAATTATTTACACATTAAAGACAGAATATGAGAGAAAGTGCTTCACTCAGCCAAAGGCAGAACAAGAAGTGAAACTCAAGTTTTCTGAATCAGCCACTACAAACCTGTGCAAGACACTTTGACTTTCTCATTAAATAAACAGCATATAGTCAACTCTACAATGCTCCTTTGGGTTAAACTTCACTCAAGAACATCCAAGTTCACTCACACAAACTTTTATTAGTCAAAACTTTGCCTCAGCAAAGAAGTCTGCTCAGTCCACAATCAAGAGGTGTTTGGGGGAAAGCAAGAGATGAAGTTTCTCTTTGCTAAGATAGCTTGGATATTCCTGAAATCATAGCTCCATCTTCCATCTATCATCTCCATATCAGCACCTTACCAGCAGGAGCTTCTGCAGGGAAACCAGGCATGTGTTTAACAGCTCACAGACTGTTGCACATCTGTTTTGGACAATAGGAACAGAGGTTCTTGTACAGTTACTTCAACTCACACCCAAAGAAAAACCCCCAGTGTAAGAAAACTGCAACTATATTTTTGTACACTGTCCCTGACATCATTCACATTTATCTTATATTCCATGCAATTTCATGATGGCAGATTTGCCTAAATGTGACAGGCATAAAGCACTTTGATTTGGCAGACACAGAAAGAGCTTAACCGGGTGGCCCTTGCTGGGATGGGGCTGTCTGCAGCTTGGGAGATGGGGTGCGTGTGCATCTCAGACCAGCTTCAGACTGGGGACCGAAAGAGGCCCAGAGGACACGTGTGGCTGTATTTCGCACTTGGTTTCCATCTCCAGCCCAGCCCAGCGGTGTCCGGGTTTCCCTGGAAGTGCAATATGGCACTGCCCTCTAGTGCCGTGCGCTGGGCCCAGCATCGGCGAGCGGCTCGGATGCAGGATTGGGTTTGGGAGCATTGGGTTAAAAGATTTCCTTTCCTATCTGCTGCTCTCTGCATTTTGGGATTCTGCGGAGTAACGTGATGACCTTTGGTCAGGCCCTGGGATCTGTTTGCTGCCTATATGGAGTAAAGTGGGAATGCAACCATGAAAAAATTCCAAAACCAGGCAAGAGGCATGAAAGGAACTATGCTAAAAAAGTGAGATAACATCAGAGGAGAGGGGTTGTTCAATGAGCCGATAGTCCCCAGGCAGGGTAGGGTTGTCTTTGCCTCCATGAAATAAAATCCCCAGACCACTCAGGTGGCTTACAGATGGTTTCCCGTGGAGGTTTTCCTGAGATCATATAAGAAAAATTCATCAACATTCAAGACTAAGGCAATTTCTTGGTCAATATTTAGTCCCTCAACTCATAATGAAAATAATTATATTTGAGGTTTTGCTTTATGAGCTTCTGGATGCTGATAAAACACTTGGTGGGAAATTATTCTGCACCACAAATAAAAGGCTGCCAAAAGAAAAACACATTGGAGCTGCATGGGCTCTGAGTACAGTTAGGTAGGATGTGACTAAAATAACTTTGGCTGTCAGCACTATCTCGTGTTTATTGATGGCTGTAATTGTTACTGCTGCAGTAGGAGGAAAGTTGAAAAAAAAAAAAAAAAAAAAAAATCATGCGGAAATAGTTCAAAACTTGATTGAAAACTTACCAGAGTCCATGAGATCTTTCATTTGAATTTTGGGCCAGTACTTCAAAATGTGTAAAGAGAACTCAAGCATGGCTCATAACTGGCATGAACAGTATAGAGTTAAAAGATCTGCAGGAGAAGACTAATGAAAAAGTCTTTTCTGCATTTCTCTCATTTAAAACCCATTACTTTTTCTCCAGATAGAGATGCTGCTCAGGAACTGGAAAGGTTAGGATAATTATTCACTCAATTTGGACAATATTGGGAAAAGTCCCTCAGCTACAATGTTCTTTTTAAAAGTATATTCTATAGGAAGGTGATAAACTGAATGTAAGCAGTGTGAGCATCATGCAACATCCACTGAAATCTTTAAGTGTTCTCTTTTTACTTCAGTAGTCATCTGACTAAGCCCTGAAGGCAAAATTACAAGTTTAAATTAAAATTGAAAATTTTTAAGGATTCGGAGTTATTTTGGTTTTTGTTTTCAAACATGACTCAAAGCAAAAATAAAACAAATGATATTTTCTCTAATATCTTTATTTTGGATCAAACCTATGAGTTCTTATTTATGCTTTCCTTTTTACTGAAGCAACTGAATAGTTACTTCATGGTTCATCCCACTGAGATGAAGTAGTTTGATAAATTCTGTATTGCACCAAAACATGATATTGTAAAACTGCTTTCATTTATTGACAGAGGATGAAATGTCACACCAGCTGCTGCTAAATACAGTCACTCATATATTCTAAGGCATTTGTGACAATATCTCTTAGCATAATTAGTTTTATATCATTTAGGTAGCTGTCTTCATTTCTCTGTTTGGTGAAAGTACACCATAAGAAGTAATACTTTTTGTCATTTTTTTCCAGTTAATTGAATTATAGAGCTTGGAACTAGAGTAGAAATAATACTTCAGAGTTATTTCTAGGAGAGCACAGAGGAAAGCAACACATTGTCATAGTTCAAAGCAAATATTTTTCTATTTTTAGACACTTCTACCTTGCAACATGCAAGAACCCTACAAAAACATCTAGCCAAGTACACTTCAGTCCAACTTCACCATATAGGAAATAGAATGCTAAAAATGGTAAAATCCAAGACAAATTTGTAACATTTGTTTCCTGAATTTAATAAAAATACCCTACAGGAGTGCTGCTGAGATCTGCAACAGCCCTCTGGTGTTACAAGAAGCAGATTACAGATCAAATCTTCATTTCCTTTTGCCCTGCATTGGGCTAACATTTTACGACCTTTATAAAACATCGGAACCAGGGGAATGCTGTCATTTTGCACTGTTTTGTGCAAGAAGAGCCCAGAATCAATCCTGTCTTGGATTTACCATTCAGCCTGCAAGTCATCCTCACTGCTGCAATGATTGCAGGAGCTAATCATTTAGCTCTGTGTTATCATCACAGGATATAGCAGTGATGCACCAATAAATGATCTTGAGCAAAGGCCTGCAAGCTTGGCTGCTCCCTCCCCTTTCTGGTCCCTCTCCCATCTCTGTGTATATTCAAATCATCATTCAGGCTCTTCTGATACAACATTTTCCAGCATCAGTGTCAGTTCCTGTCTTCCAGCATCTGCCCCAGATGGATGACCAGTAACATCAGCTGGGAATGAGCTTTTTATTGCTGGAATTCCTCGTGCAGTGCAGACCCATTCACTCAATAACTCAAACCAGGCATACAAATCTCCTGGCTGGGCAAATAATTCATCTTCTCTCAAGCTACCAAACACTGAAAGAGCATCTAAAATCCTGGCCATTAGCTGGTTCTTTTATTTGCAATGTACATGAGGCCAAAGCAATAGCAAATGGAATTATTTCCCACTGAAGAGAAACAATGTTTTTTTTTTTAATTTGCAATCAAAACAGGCTTGACACACATTTAGTACAAGAATATTGCTTTCAAGTAATTTTCCTGTTGTTGCAACAATAGCAATGGAATAGGAAACTGAGTGACAAAAGTAGAAATCTTGGGAGCTGTTAATGATTGATATGAAGCTGGTTTTGTTCTGTGACCTTCATGAGAGGTGTGATCCAAGAAGGGAGACTGCTATTGCATGTAGGAAACAGCCCCCTTCACAAATCAGACTTAGCTAAAATCAGCTTCTAGAAAATATTGAGTCAGACTAATTCACAAAGCTAAGGCCATTCCATCAAGGACATAGAAAACAAAAATTGAATTCCTGAGTAAGCAGCACTACTCTACTGATCCATCCTATGTCTTTTTTGTAAAGACCAACATCTTTCTTCTACAGTAATTGATGTCATGTAAACTTGGCAACACAATGGTAACTGCAGAAGCTGACCCAAAAGAACATAACCAGAAATGGATTCAGTTTGAGAAATCAATTAACCAAGGACTTAACTACAAAAATGAAATTGCTGGTCTGAAGTGTAAAAACCAGCCAGGATAATAATTGTTGATTGTAAGCTCAATAGGTCTTACTGACCAAATATGCAAATACTTCCCTATCTGAACCTGAGAGAAAAGGGGCACATTGCAACAGCAGGATGAGTTTCCTTCAGATTGTATCAAAATGATGGATGGGACTGATTTGTGGCATGGGAAAGTTTGCTCTTGTCACAAGGGAAAGAACTACTAAAAAAGCAGCCTTGGGTTGTCTCAGGGGTAAAGGTTTTCCTGATTGAGATTATTTATAGAGAATTAGTTTTTATGGTGGGCGTTTTATTATTTTCTTTTTCTCTTGAAAATTCCATCTGTTCCTTGTGATTCATTTCAGATGTTCCAGATGAATGAAGCATATCAAGGTGTCCTTTGTAGAAAAATTCCAGCAGCAACTCAGTAAACTCGCCATCACTGTAAGTAAATCCAACAATCAGAAAATTACTAACATTTGTCAAAAATATTCTGTCTTTTCCCTGGAATAATACTGGAAAGAATACTAAAATACTGGAATAAATGGCGTACTTTGAAGCAAATCCTCCACATCCCAGAGTGCATGTACACGTTATGTATACTGTAATGAATTTCTCTCCAGCTAGATGAGAACTCTCAGGAGCAGTCTGCGTATTTAAAATATTTTCTGAGCTGTGTCTGCCAGGACAGACACTTTGCATGGGAAGCTGATTGCTGCTTCTGCTTTATTGTACTTGCAGAACAGACTCTTTGCCATGGCTGTGCTGTACCAGGGTTAGTGCACCACACTGTCTGCTGTACTTGAGCAGTTCTATTATATTAACATGATTATAATCTGAGTGCCCATTCTCTGGAACATTTATTCTTCTAAATTTCACATCAGTGGTTCTAAGGAAAATAGCACTTTTTTCTTCCATTAAAATATCCCATGTTCATTGATGGAAAAGGCTCTTTTAAATCAACCCTTAAAACCCTATCTAATGATGTCTGTTTACTAAATCCTAAGCCACTTTAGGATGATGATGATATGATTTAAAATTCAGATTAAAAAGAAAGATACAGTCAAATCACATTAAACTTTCAGGACAATGCTTAGAGGGCTATATTGTTAAATTATGTTCTTGTCTGTCTTCCAAACTGTTCTTCAGATCATTCTGACTCTTCTCTGGACCTTTGATATTCTCCTTCCCAGAGAGACTGCTGGAGGTGAACCAGTGCACTATATCCCACAAAACGCTTTCTATCTCCAGCCTCACCTTGTCCCATGTCCATTTTCTGAATATAGAGACTTCTAAGGGTTGTCAGGAGGCAAAAGAGCTGTGGGCAAAGTGTTTTCTGTGCACAGATAATATGGATGCAGTCCCTGTTACAGTGGGAATGAGGCAATACTGGGTTTCAAGTTATTTCTCAGCCAAGTCTACAAAGTGAGGATGAAATGATGACATACTCATGGCACAGAAACGCTGTTCAGCTGTTCTTAGAATCTGTGCTGTCTATGAAGTAGAGGTTTGTTTGGCTTATTTATACCTATGAGTGTTGCTTCTACACAACCCCCCACCCCACCTTTGTGAGCCACTTGGACTTTATCTTATTTAATTTCTCTGTGGCATTCAGCACCAGACACAAAGGGAATTCTCCCTCTCTCCATTCCTGGTCAATTTTAATAATTTCTGTGGACCCTTGGCCACTATGCAGTAACAGTTGCTGTGTGTCATGAAACTGGACTGCACAGCACTGAGATGCTAAAATATAATCCTGATGAGTACTGAAACAGCTAAATCACCCCCAAAAAACCAAAAAAAAAAAAAAAAAAAAAAAAAACCCAAACCCAAACAGACTAACCCCCCAACATTATGGTCTTTGAGAGAATCCTAAGGCTGTTGTAAATCACCGCTACCTGCTCTGACTCCCATGTAATTCTGACAATGTGAGCCACCTCAGACTGGTGCTCCTCATGCAGTAATGTGAAGAGTATTATGTTTTTACACAGCTTTAAAAAAGGGCAATTCTCATTTTGACTGTCCTTCTCCATTTTTAACAGGACAATGAGGAAGGAATGGACTGTTTCCTCTCTTTTAAATGAAGTATTTTCCTTCAATCCCTTCTTCTTGAAAAAAAAATAGGAATTGTAGTTTTAATTTCCACTCTTTTTTTTTTTCCTGAGAGATAATTCTCTTTTTCAATGAAAATAGAAACAAGCAGTTGAAGATGGATCTTCATCCAGAGAAAATATAATTAGAAAGCAGTTTCTTCAAGGAGGAGTGATTCAGTAAATGACATTCATCTGTTTGAAGACACAGGATCTTTTAGCATAATTAGAATGGGCTCATTTTACAGCTGAGTACTTTGTGTCTCTGCCCTCCCACCTTTGGGTATAGTATTTCACCGTGTTGTTCAACGGCTGCCTAGGAAACACTGAGGCCCAGTTTGAGACACTGCATGTCTCAGTCTTTCCCTTTTGAACCATTTGTAGTTCTGGATCATTGGAAAGGGCATGCTTTAGATAAGCAAAAATTATTTATTAATCAAATGGGCAAATCCTTGCTTAAGCAGTTAACATTCTTCCTACTTCACATCCCATCCAGATTTGAATTACTGAATAATTTCTTGAATCAAATTCTAAATGCCAAAGTCTGTAGTTCCTTGTAGAAAAATGCTGGTATATTTTCTTCCAGAAATTACTGGAAGTATGAGTTTGGTCTTTGTACATTGTACGTGAAGTGTCCCTTTGATGAGTTTTAGATTGCACAATACCATAAAAGTGTGAATTCTTTCTACATAAATGCAGTAATTGTCAGCAACTGCAGACACGACAATAACCTATTGGAGGTGGAAGAAATATCTTCTTGAAAGGAACAGTTAATTTGAATCTGCCCTAGAGGAAATGGAAGGGTCTACATGTTTAGCATTAAAGAAATTATTGCAGTGATTATGGAGTGATGCATATGGAGTGAGTTCTTAGTTATAGAACTCACAAAACATGGTGTATTTATTCCTGTATTTGCCTGTTAATTTTACTGTATTTAAGACCTTTTCATATGACAAGGTGTTTGTAATGCAAGGGATGGGAAAGAGTGAACTGGTACAAATTGAAGCACTTCCACTATTTTAAATAAGCCAAGAAAGACTTATTTCAACTGAAAGTCTGATTAATTAACTCTAACTTTTTCCAGTTAGAGATTCCATCCAATTTTTTTAAATTATTTGCCCATCTAAATATCTTGCAAAGAAAAAAATTACTGTCCATTAAAACAGTCCAACTGATTTTTCATTACGTCTTTATTGTGAAACTGGCTGCCAGGGGATTTTAATTTGTTCTGGTGAAGTTTAAACTTTTTACATAGTATACAGCTATATGAGCAGGAGTTCAAAGAATCTACTTGTCCCATAGAAAGATAAATGTTTTGGTTTCCATTTTAATACCCTAAATCAAGGTTATTCAGTGTCAAGAAGTTTTTCTACACTGGAAGTGTGCAGCTGTAGGACTTCACCAAGGCCACACACAACTCTTGGAGTACAAGCTGGTCAGGATGGATCCCTGATATCCAAAGGCACTGGAGCTAAAGATACCAGAGTTTAAGTTCCTTTCTTCCAATATGAGTACAGACAGATACTCCAGTTTCTGATTCCTCATGTGGGAAATTAAAGGCCATCTTTTGTTCCCTCAGATGGAGTCAGTATATGAGCCAGAAAGCCTATTCCAAATTTCAGTAATATGAAGCAGTAAACAACTACTAACTGTGCTGCAAGAAGAAGAGTATTTCTGTGTCATAAGTAGCCTGGAAGCTATTCAGCTCTACTTCATTAATAACAATAATGATTTACTGTGTTAGAATCTGAAATGTTTTCAAATCTGCCCTCTGCCCCATGAAACTTCAAGATTAGGTCTGGCACAAACAAAAGGCTGCTGCTACAATGCACGAAGAAGTGCAGAAGCCCCAGCTGGTGAGCATTTCATTTATCAGCATTCACCAGTGAAAGGCCCTTTTTGTCTGCAGTACATTAGAGCAAGTAGGAAAAACTAATAGCTTTGACTTCAGGAGGCCAGACAGTCTGTAGACAAGCACTGTGCAGATCTCCAGACCGCCCTGCGAAGGCTCCTCGGTTCTTGCCCTCAACACTCCTATTATTCCCCGGCAATTGCTGCCAGTTGGCTTGGTAACCATGGACATATTTGAACAGCTGAATTCTTCCCTCAGTTACACTTGGCACTGCCATGGACTTCAGGGGAGCTACAGGGTGTAACTGAGGGCAGAACTTGGCTCTTGGCACCCACTACAAACCAGGTCAAGGCCACCAGTTGCATTTTTACCGTTAATACTTTAATCCATAGCATTAGTGAAAGGAGCCTAAAGCATGCACTTTATCACCTTGCCTGAGAAAGCCCTCGGTGTGGGCATAAGGAGATGGTGTGCATGAAGCTGTGTCCATGTGCCAGCCCGTTTCTGTGACAGAAGCCCACTTCTCATACCTGCAGCGTGGGCTCAATGTCACTCACGCTGCAGCGATCACACCGAGCTCAGCCAGCGTCTGGAGCTGCGCTTGAAACGCTGCTTTGTTTTAATCACATGTTTTTATTTCATGAAATAGACCTAAGTATCCTGAAACTAAAGGAGTGTTTTTTCATGCTGCTATAATTTGTGAAATAATGAGACATTTTGGTCTGTTAACTCCTCTTAAGTCTCACCACAATGTTATGCTTTGACTTCATTTGTGGTTGCAAAATATTTACTTTTCTCTTTAGCAGATTATATGAAGCTGTGTATTTTGTCTTGGGAGATATATACATATATTTATATATATTTAATCTCAGTAGAAGCTGTTAGTAAAGCTATTTTTTGTGCTCTGATCTGGTTTTGCATCCTCTTTGAAAATATTTACCAGGATAATGTGGATTTATTTGCTGATGCGGTCTTTTCTCAAAAAAACCTAAACCTTGACATACTAATAATGTGGATTTTTTTCACCATGCGGGTCATTTGTATACAAATAATTCCTCACTTGTATGGGGAACAAATTCCCCAAACAATTATTTAGTAATATTAAACCTTCTCTCATTGGAGATTGTAAATGGAAGGTGTTATTTTTAAAATTGCCAGAGGGAGTTAGGATCATAAGCCTTCTAAAAAGTCAGAGTGAGTTTTTACTAGGTCAAACTCCAGAATAAAGGAGGCAGTACTGTCTGCTTAGGATTTAAGCAGAGAACACCTGGGCTTACTTCCTTTCCTTTTCCACCAACATCCAGTCATCAAAAACCTGATCATCACTAACGTACCCACTGAGCTGCTACCCAAGTAGAATTCAGACAGTGGAGATCCAATGCAAATCTGAGCAGGTACAGCATTCAGGACACTTCTGATTCCTCATTTGAGCCAGCTGTAGTTACACTGCTGCTTATGCAATAAGACCGTGAAATAATTAACAATTTAATTAAATGTTTGTAAGAGGTTATGATATCCTTTGAGAAAAACAATTGTGTATCTAGTCATGATTCTCTGCCCTGACACCTCCAGTGACAATTCAAACCTGACTTCCTCAGTGTCTGGGAATGCCCCTTCACCCAAGTTTTCCATGGCAATTAGAGACCATCTCAGCCAGTTCCTGTCTCTCTTCATGCCCTATCAGCTCAGTGTCTTGATGTCTCCATCAGTGTCATTATCTTGGGGACTTCTCTGGTTTCCTTACAGAGTCCCTGCATTTTCACAGGTAGCTTTTCCCGCAGATGGTATTTTCCTTGCTTATTCTGAAATGCAGTTTAATGCTCTCACCATAGTGAATGTTGCAGACTCCTGGCAGGATCTTAATTTTTCATGGCTTGTCAGTCTGTAGGTGATCTGCAATTCCTGTCACTTAGCTTACATTTTCTTTCTGCCTGACCTGAAACCCTAGACTTAAGAAAAAGCAGATTTTCAGAAGTCTTTAGGCACCTAAAGAAAGGCACCTTTTTACATTAGAAAGGGACATAAAGAAATAAGATATCTAATTCCTATTGACTACCAATGGAAAAGTACTTACACTATTTAATAACTTCTAACAGTTTAATTAGCTGCTCCCAAGTGTTGTAAAGTCTCTAAAACCACTTTTGGAGATAACACCTTTTCCTTTTAACTTGTGCATTTTTTCCAATTGTGGAAGCAGAGAAAGGAACCAGAAATAAACATAAATTATACACACGTTAAAGTCTCTCTGTATTGGAGAAGTCAGATAAAGGAGGGGTGTGTTGTACTTTCTGTTTGTGGACCTGTGCTGTCTTTGAATTCCAATTCCAGCTATCAACAATCTGCAAATGGGAATCTTTATGCTAAATATCTTTATTAAGGAAGAGACTCCTAAAAAAGATTATCAATTCAAACTGGGCCTAAACTCTACTTTTTTTGGTGTTTTGGTTTGGTTTTTTTCCCCGAGCACTTAGAGATAACATAAATGCCTGACCTTTGTTTTCATTCTTATATGGTTTTATGGCAATATGGGGAAGGGAGGGAGAGGACGGAGGAGTGAAAGGGAATTTTACTTTATTTACGAGACACATCTAGGAGAAAGGTGAATTTAGGAACCAACAGATGCATATGTCTTCCAAACATCTCAGGGATTTTTGAGTTTGTGAGGGAAAATGTGTGTTATTGTTGTCTTTGATACCTACCACTTTCTCCTAGTGGGGTCCCAGGATTTCTGAGACTTGCTTTACACAGGAGCCACAAAAGCTGGATTCAATGGGACAATCTGACACTGTTCTTGCTCCTCCAGATGGCAAAAGTCAGTTTTGCTGAGAAACCTGAATCTGGTGATTCTAAAGGAAAAACTAAAATCTACACTAAAGAACTTGAATACAAGCACTGAGGTGATCCTACAATAATCGCTTGCATTTTTATCAAAGGCTTTGGGGTCCAGCCAGGGATGAAATCCTACATACATATCTAGTGAAAACATGTCCAAAAAAGTCTGGGCTTAGTGAACTGAAACAGCACATGTTCATCCTGCTTTTCAAAGAGTTTAGCCAAGGCTTCCTTTTCCCAGTGATAATTTTCTTGGATGCAAAGAACAGCAGATGCCTCCAAAACTTTTACCATGCAGTGCTTTGTCAGTGTACTCCAGAGGGCAGCATGGTAATACTGCTGAAAAGGTCTACCAACTCATACAAGATTCCTCTGATTTTTCACATTAAAAATAAACCTTAAATTATTTACTAAGAATTTTACACAGAGAAGCCATTAAATATATGAAAACTACATCGGGAGAAATGCTGTTTTGGCTTCTTAGGTAACTAAATAAAGGGATTTATAAGAATGTGAAGTTTAAATTAAAAGTATTAAAAATAATGTTAAATAAAAATGGCTTTCATTGTCTTTAAAAAGTGTTTATTTTTTGATGATTTTCATGCTCAACCTCAATTTTGGATGAGAAAAATGTTAAAATATTAACTGCAAGTATAGTAAGTTCTCTATTTAGTGCTTTCTTCAAATAAATTCCATAATTTTTAATATCTAAGTAATGCAATTTTTAAAAAAATCAAACTTCTTAAGAAGTTTTACTTCACAACATGTTCACTGTGCTCTTGGTGCTTCTAGATACTACAGCCTAAGAAATTGTTTGTTTTTATGATTTATGTTTAAGATAGATCTTAATGGAAATAACAGTTCTTTACAGGAGGGAAAAAACCTGCAAAGGGTCAATTACAATATTTGACAAGGTCATATTATTGGAGTAAAAGGTATCTCCTTATCATGGTCCTTATTATGTTAATCTGGCAGGTAATTAAAAGTGTGTATGTGTATACCTGTAAGAAATATGCAGGTGCCAGAATGCTGTACAACTGAGAATCAATTGCCAACAGCACAGCACCATTACAAAACTATTCCTTGAGAATAGTATTACATAAAATTACAATAAGATCATATTCCAATTATTTTGATAATGGGACTACAATATGGAGGACTGTTTAGGATTGGCAGGATTTGCCATAAAATGCTGAAATTAAGCCCCAACCTATCTGTAGCAGAAGACCAGCAAGACAAATGGTAATCCCTATATATTGCAACTATTTAAAAGCTTATGGTGTGTTGATTGTCTTATTATGGATTTTATCAGGGTTTTTTGAGTGAAATACCAATTAAACTGAGGATGCTGTTTTTAAAAGCTTATGGTGTGTTGATTGTCTTATTATGGATTTTATCAAGGTTTTGTTGAGTGAAGTACCAGTTAAACTGAGGATGCTGTGGCAGAAACCATTTATTACCCCAGTGCCTACACAGAGCAGACTATACTGAAAGAGACCATGACTTGCATTTCAAGACATGGTTTAGGCTTTCCCTTCAGTGGTAAAGAACCTGCTATGGGTCTCTCACAAGTGATCTAATGAAGCCAAAAAATCTACTTTTAGATCAAGTGCTTAGAATGTTGAGTCCTATGCCTCAGAGGGCCTGACACAGCAGGGGCTCTTCCCTGAGGAAGTCTTAGGTCATTTATGATGACTTCAATAATCCAATGTAGTCTTAAATCAAAGGAAGTCCTTGTTTTTGATGAGCTTTGAAACAAGCCTTGCAGTACACAGGTATTATTGATTCTGTACATTTTTTCCAGAGTAGTTTAGACACAAGAAAACTTGCCAAGGAATTTTGGGGAGGCTACCTTTTCCCGTGTAAGTTTTAACTAATCAGGATCTTTGGAAGAAAAATATGTAGATCACTTTTGTGCCAAGGCCTTTCCAGTCCTAAGCAATGCCAGGGCTGCACCAACACAGAACACACAAAGATGCTGCAACACTTTTACCCACAGTCTCCCCCCAGAAAAGGATGCATTTAAAGAAGGATTAGTCTGGGGAAATCAGTAATTACAATCTGTACATTATTAAGCTGAGAAAAAGGTTGGCTAAAGAGAGTATATTGCAAGGGAAAACACATTTTCTGCAGTCTGAAAAGACATAGACAAAACCATGTTATGTTTTTGACAGTTTATTAACTTTTTCTGCTATATCTGACCATAGACATTGGGATTTCTGGCTGAGTTCTGCTTCAACCTTTATCTGTGTCCTGCAGATAAAGGTTGAAGCAGGTTCAGCAAATCTGCTTCAATTTCCCTTTGTCCACTTGCTGTAAAAACAGGTTTTAATAGCCCAGCCAGGAATTGTAATTTATGTCACTCAAACTGCATACAACATTTGCTATCCATGTATAAATATGCATCAACCTGGGCAGCTACAGCATTGCTTCTCTCTGTAATAATTCACGTCTTATCCTTCCATGGGCATCTACAATAACCACAGAGGACATGCAGACATAAAAAACATGGCAGAGACGAATTGTGAAAAAACAATATGGTAAATATGTATTTAACTGACCCCTTCAGTTAAACAGCAAGAAAAATATTCCATTATACAATAAAAGTAACAGTGTGGGTTGTCACAAAGAGTGTCAAGAAAGAAGCCTCCTGAAGGCATAATATTCCCTCTAGATATGAGATCTGTATTCACCTCCTCTCATAAATATTTTTTATTTCACAGAGGAATAACCACCTTTTCTATGCTTTATTTCTCCACGTGTAAAACTCCCCCCCGTCTGTTACTCTAAATGAAGATTGTTTGGGACAGAGGCTGTGTAATTGCACTCTTTGTAGAACTTTGTAGCAGTATTGGCTGATGGCAGCTGGGGCTGCTAAGTGCTGTGTGTGAAACAAACATTCTTGGGTTTGGTTTGATTTCACTGCCCACACTTCAGGTCAGCCCCTAAGCTACTTTAATTTTTAATTAAAGCTCATCAATAATACCCTTTGAATGCTTGCTTCTCTGTTGTTTCCAGCTACATGCTAATTGGTTTTTGTCCCCATTTACACAACATTTAATTTTCTGGTTGCTATCTGGAGAATTTCCATAGTAATTTTAAGAGCTTTTTTTCCTTGCTGCTGTGGGTATGCTGACTTTCTCCAAAAGACACCTGCTCTGAAGTTAAATCAGACTCTTTGCCACCTTCTTACCCACTTCCCCCATGATTTCCATAGAATAAAAGCATTAGTTATTGGCCTGTAATTATCTTTAATTCACTGGTATTTTCCTTGCACCAGCTGCATGAGGGACTGAAAATGGTGCAATGAAAAGACTGAAGCAGACACAAACAGCATCAGAAGAGTGAGCTACACACACTTACACACAACTGCATGTGCATCACTTAGCCACAACACAATTAACACTCTGGCCCAAAGAAGCTATGGTCCAAGGCATTCTGCAAACTTTCAACAAGTGTTGTGTTGTCTGTGGTGCCAACTCTCCCAGTTCCTACCAAGAATCCTACAACGTATGATATCTGCCTAAAATCTCATCTCTGAAACTTGTAGGTCTGCATGAGAATATCCAGATTCAATTTAGGAAAAAAAAAAAAAAAGGGTTTCTGTCATTGCAAAAAAAAAAAAAAAAAGAAGACTGGAAAACATGACACAAATGTTTCCTTAAGGCTCAGTAAACATAAAGCGAAGTAAAAAAATACCTTTTAAAAAAGTTCTTTCATTTAAAAATCAATTTTTTAAAACTTAAGGGCCAGCCTGATGATGTTTTAGTACTTCAGGTTGACAGAATGATCAGTGGGGCTATTCACAGAGTATAAAGATAAAAATGTGCAAAAGATCTTTGTCAGATCTGGGCCTACAGCCAGCCTCTCACTCCCCAAGAGCATGTCATATGGCACTACTTCTAAATTTGGCTCAAATTTGTTTTGGTGAGTGCAAAATTTGTCTAGATCCAAAGCTAGTTCTGCATCTACCAATTAAAACTTTTTCATTCCATGTAGAAACTTCCAAATAAATAAAATTTACAAAGAAGCTTTTATCTGGATGTAGATGTGTTTATAAAGAGTGAAAGCAAAACAACACTGGGCAGGGATCCAGAGGCTGATACCTGAGCTACAAACTACCAGGGATCACAGTATTTAGTAAATTAACTAAAAATACCCACCTCAGTTTCACTGCCTGAAGTCAGATAGTATGCTCCCCTTCTTGCCTTGACTACAATTTGCACCCATAAAGCCCCAGGGAATGAAGATAAATGCAATGGCAGAACTAGAAAGGGTTAATTTCCTTCCTCTCCAACATTTTCCATGTAATGTTGGCAGCACAATCTGCAAAGTTACAGTTAGCAAAATAAATCTTTGACAATGACTGTGTGTCTCATATTGCAGCCCCATCCTTCCCCTTCACAACTGTTTTTGCTGAATCACTTTTTATTTGCCCCCTGGAAAAAGCCAGTGCCCAAGATAAGGTTACACTGTGCATGCAGTGCCTCCCTTAACTCCTTCCAAACTCCAGAAAACTCAGAAAAAAGGGTGGCGTTTGCTCATCTCTCAATAAAAGCACAAAATGTAATGACCAAAAGAAAATTACTGCCAGGCAGAAAAGGGTTGTTTCCCTCGACCTGCTAAAACACTGGATATCACATAAACAAAAAACACAGGATATCACATAAACAGTGCCCCTCCTCCCTTCCTAAGGGATTCTTCCTTCTGTGAACACATTTTGCTCTGAACAGAGGGGGAATGTCACCTGAGGGAAAATTCTTGTCACCTGAGGGAAAACTGCTGTCACCTGTGGGAAAAATCCTGTGCTGTCACCGGAGGGAAGACTCCTCTTCTGTCACCTGAGGGAAAACTGCTGTGAGTGAGGGAAAACTGCTGTCACTGAGGGAAAACTGCTGTCACACAAGGGAAAATTCTTGTCACCGGAGTCATGTGGTGGAAGGCAGGGAGAGAAACACTTCTGGCAGGCCGCATTCCCAGTCAGTTTCTGAAATGTTTGTACAACTTAGTGTCTCCTCTAGATGATGGGGTAAAGCAGAGGCAGGGAGGATATAGAAAGGGGATGTATTGTGAAAAATAAAATGTCATTCTGAAGGTGAGAAAGCTTAGAAACCAGGGGTGGAGCTGTAAGGCCATGGAATGAACGGACATTAATTAGCAGGGCCTCAGCAACCCAGGGGACATTTTTGAGATAGCAGTGAGACTTTTGAGGGGTTGATGGTGATAGAGCCAGATTTCAGACATCTTTCTTCTTTACTGCACAGTCCCCAGGGCTGGAGGGCTGTGGGATGGGATCCAGGGCAGGGCTGGGGGCTGTGGATGTTGGTGGAAGATGTGTGGGCTCCTGGGTGAGCTGGGACTGCTCAGGCTGCACAGACACTCCTCCAGCCTCCACAAAAATCTCTGCTTAAATTTTAAGATGCAGTTTTGAACTTCAGCCACGTGATGGCCACATTTAAAAATTCCATTCCCAATAATGCTGGTGGTGTAGTGGCTGAGATAATGAGACCAAAATGGATGTGGTCACAAAACCCTCTAGGTAGCCCCACACAGGAGGATGTTTGTTTGTGTGAGTATTTTATACACAATACCCAATTTTGTGTAAATACTTATTTCAATACCTCTGTGAAACAACTGTATAATGCAACGTGGAGAAGAGGCAAAGCTGAGTTTAATGCTCTGGTCCCATGGCCTGGGCTGTGGTGGCTCTTTGGCACCCAGGGCCTCCGCTCTCATGGCAGCTGGGCCGTGACCACTCAGAGGCTAGGAATAAATGTAGCTTTGTCTACCTATGCTTGTACGCAACTTAATAATATAAAAATAGAAATATTATAATAACATTCTAGGAAGATAAGAATAGAAATATTATTTCACGCAGTTTGTGGAAGAACTAGCCATGGTGTGTGACAGTGATTAGCCAATCCACCTCGTAATTTCAATATTGAAAGAAAATACGCTAGAATATATTTTGAAGTTTGTAAAGTTTTTAGATTTATAAAGGAATGTGGAAGTCTAATGGTAGTTTCAAACAGAAAAAAGGTAAGACACTCCATGTGGAAAGTGGATGCAAAATTGGCATTCTGACATGTTTCAAATTTAATTTCTTATTAAATAAAACTTTCGATAAATCCAAACTATTTTCTTGGCTCTAGCAAATTTATGCTTTGAGCCTTTGATTGAATCCTAAACTATTCTGGCTGAATGGCTCACAGTCTGAGGTTTTTACCTGAGAAATGCAGGCTTGCAGTGCTTTTGGCCTTTTATTTATTTTGAAAGTATTAACCTTCCAATGATTCAAGAATATAATCTTAATAGATGCAATTTCCTCTCACAAATTTCTTCTGACATGGCACATAAAAATGTTGTGGAACTGACTGTCATTGTTTGTACCAAAGTTCTTTTGCTCCTGCCATAACTTCAGGATTACAAGGGCTCATTAGCAGGATAATGGCAGTGTTACTTCAAACAGCATGGTTCCTTTTAATTGTCTTGAGACAATCTGACCTTCTTTTAAAAGGAAATCAAATAAGTTTATTGTTGCCCAAAGATCTTGGAAAATAAAAGGAAAGAGGCTGCAATGGTACTGAATTTTAAAAAATCAAACAAAAAACCCCATATATGTGACTGTTAAAATTTGATAAGATCCGGGAAATTAAAAAATCATTCCTCTTTGGATTACTTTAAAGTTTCTTGGTGGTATTTTTAGACTCTGTGATATTTCTTTTAAACTTAATAGAAAAAGTCTGTTTAATATTTTTTAACCAGAAATTTGTTTTTCAAATCAAAGGTTTTGCGACAGTCTCCTGAAAATTCATGAGGATCTAAAAAATTAAAAACTTGGAGGGAAACTACAACTTAATTTGTAGTTATTCAGAAGTTTGGGGTTGGAATTTCGTTTTATGAAAAGCTGGTTCATTTGGCTAACTCCTTCTGTTCAACTCCATGTGTATGTGAAATGATGGACAAGAAGAGCTATTTATTGTTCATTCCTAAATTTTAATCTCTTTGAATTTTTGATCAATACAATCAAAAATAACCTGTCTTCACTTTGGCCACTTTGAGTCCTAGTAGTTGCTCATACTTAATGAAGAAAAAGAAAATGTGCTGCAATTATTACTAACCTTTTCTTTCTTCTTTCACTCCTTTTTTCCCTTTCCTCAGCCTCCAGTGTGACTGTGGCATTGAATACAGCTGAGACAGGGCTGGTTTCAAACTCTGGTACTTATTTTTGGTTCATTAATTTTTTGGCAAAGAGGGGACACTTAATAGGTCTGACATTCCCAGCTAGGTGGTGATTGATCAAAAGTCACCACAGTCAATGCTGTTATTTTTTCCAAATTTGTAAGTGTGTTATTCCCTAGGAGCCCACAAAAACAAAGCAATTAGTCTGGCTTGACAGGAATGATGGTGGCTAAACCAGCATCAGAAGTGAAGGCATTCCATGGGATTACCTTTTCCCTATCTTAACTCTGCTGCAGCCTAATTTACAATATGACAAGGGAATGTGTGCTTTATTTAAAGTGCATTATCTGCATTAGGCCAACTGCACCCTTCAGGAACGTGACATTGTTAAATGAGATTTCCACACACCTACAGGAATGTGCAGACACTGTTAGCCTAGTAAACATACAATCTTTTATCAATAACACCCCATCTCTCTCTCTCCATTTCTTCCTGTTTGTGTTGTGTGTCTGTGTCAGCTTTGTTCTGAGCCAGTGCTGTCAGGTGAACTCTCCAGAGTCTGCTCAGCTGGAGCTGGGAATACCAGTCAGAAACAGCCAGCTCTGCTCAGATGCCCCTGCAGGCAGTGAGTGCCTGTGGAAGGTACACACAGAATTGGCTGCTGGGATTGAACTTCTCCACTGGAGGTGAAGTTGAAACTGGCGTGGGGCAGTGGGAGGCTGGCAGCTCTGGAGAGGCTGATTAGTGAGGATCTGGGTGGTAAATTCAAATATTCAGGTGCTAATCCAGCCTTAAGCCACTGAGCTACTGGGTACTTTTATGTAGTCAGTACCTTTCCTGTGACTTGATTTCCCCATTTCTGAAATAGAATCGTGCTGCTCCTGAACTGGAAAGATTAGATATTCTAAACAAAAAAACATTATTGCTCTTATTGACATGGGAAACACCCCAGCTGGATTGATTTGAGATTTCATAATGTTGGTAATACACTCCTGAATAAGGTTATGCTGCAGGTATTCGGTGGGTGACATTCACCTTGGCACAACCTAGGTTTATGTGGGACTGGTGAAATTGATAATATAAATTTGCTTCATACACATTTCAGTAATTCCACTTTGAATCTGTGGAAGAGTCTCTGTGGGTGTTGACCAGGTCCAGAACATTGGACACCTGCCAAAACTCTGGCAGAACTTCTTTTCCTTCATTTGGACATGTACAACAACACAGAAAATTGAGGATATCCATTTTGGTCTTATCTCCGTAGGTTTAGTGTTTCCCTAATTCTGATAACTGTATTTGGACAATATGAGAATTTGAATGAGCCCTGAGAAACTCTGCCTCCAGGGTTAATGAAAAGATTAAATGAGTCTGATCTGGTGCCCAGCAAAGCACTTCTGGATTGCCTGCTGCAGCTGATTGATTATCAGGAGGAGCTAGAAAAGGGAAAACTCGACTTTATTTAGGCATACAATTGGATGTCAAAGGAATGAGAGCCTGGAATTTCTGCCCGAGTTTTCCTGCATAGTGATAGACACAGCAGGACACTGCTTTCTTTGGATGTCAATGTCTGACTCATTCTTGTCAGAGCCTTAGCAAAGCTGAATAATTGGTGCTTCAGAGAAGCAGGGAGCTGAAAGTTGTCTGCTGAGTTTTGATCTTGAAGGGAGTGAAAAACTGTGTGTGTATTATTTGAACTTCAGGAAGAAATGAAAAAAAATGTTATCTAACTGTAGTGTTGAGTCATTTTAGCCTGGCAAGTGTTAGGAGATGCTTAGGTCAGCTGACAGATTGGGAAGGAAAATACTGACTCAAGAATTTTCTTGTGTCAGCAGAGGGTCTCTGCTGCGCTATGGGCTGGGATTTAGAAGTGGAGATCTAAAGGAGAACATTATAAACAGCAGCTGCTTTAAAAATAGCCTCATTCTTTTGCTTCTGACAATTGCATAAAGTCGTAGGAAATCTTATCTCGGCTATCCCTTCCAATTTTTCAACAAACAATATTCACATCTCTGTTATTTTCTAGCCTAGTTACATTACTTAGTGTTTCTTTAAGAAAATCTTGGTTATATAGTCTTTCCTTAAATTGGCTTTGTCTCAAGCACAAATTTCAGATGCATGCAAGTGATTTATATACCTAATCTGACTGAATCACTCCTGAAGGTTAGACCTGACATTTTTACAAATTTTATCTGTGGGCTCTATTGCTAAAATGAATCTGAATATATTTTTTCAACTTTGTTGGCTGAAGATCTCAAGAACCTTGTGAACTTCTTAATAAATAATTCTATTCTAAGTGTGAAAATATTAATTGACCCTCCCTCATAGGATGACAGCAGTGTGGCTTACCCTTGGTGCTGGGAAAAGTTTGGGAGTGCTTTGACAAAAAATTTGGAAAAGGCTTCAGATGGGGCTCTCAAAGCTTCACTTACTGCATGTTCTACTGTAATTCCTGCGAGGTCCACTGACCAAGACCTTTGCCCTGGGCCTTGAACACAATTTGGAGTGTGCCTGAACACTTTGTTGCATTCTAAAAGAGTCTCCAAGTGGCAACTATTTCAGTCTCCTTTTTGATTTTGCCTTCCCCCTGAAACAGAAGACACACCATGTTCCATTGCTTCTTCCAGCTATACATGATGCATCTCCAGCATGCCAAGATCTGTTCTATTAAGAGTTGTAAATAGCTCGAATGTGGGAGGCTTTTCCTTACCTCTGCTGTGAAATGGTTTGTTTTCTATCAGTTCTTTGCATGAAGCATAAGAAATAAAGATTTACTGCAAAACAGGTTATCTTTGAATTGCACCAGAGAATCTTTCATTCAAACAAGGAATACAATGAAATTTCCACCAGGTTCCTTTCTCCTCCCTTCTCCTTTAGCCTATTATGTATCCAGGGGATGAAAACAGCCTGTCACTGGCAAGATTTGTCCATAGAAGGTCACACTTAAACCCTTGAGACTGTAATTATTTTGTCTCCTTGCTCTCCAACACTGCCATGTGAATGAGGTCATGGTATTAAGTGATTCTAGCTGATAATATCTTCACTTAATTTCCTAAAGGACTTCTGGCACTTGAGCACTGTGTTTGGGGACTATTAGATAGGAATATTTTCTTGAAAATTTACTGACATTGTTGAATTTATATCCTTATATGTTTCCTGTCTTTAAGTTATTATTTCTCCCAATAATACAAATTATCCAAATATCAAGATTATTATTCTGTGTATTCTACAATGAGAGTGGGGGGCAGAAATCCCAACTCATTGATTTCAATTCAAAAAGGTAATACCCTCTTGTAAAAGCTGTGTTATCTCGGTCAGATTCCAATGCAGAAAAATTAATCTAGGCACTTAAACTTTTCTTCTGCCACTGTGCCTAATATTTCATTCTTTTTTCTCTAAAGTGTCAGGAAGTGGTGCCGAGTTGGCAGCAGTATATACCATCCCAGAGGAGGCTGTAAAATAAGTGTTAGAAATGTTTAGTCCTGTCTATAAAAATGAGTTTTACTGAACTCTAAAAAAGTAGTAACAGAACTGCCTCTTCTAGCAGTTTTTGTGGTTATTAATAGATGTTAGTGCATTAATTATGGTCCAATGGAGATTTTAATTCTAATCCAAACTCTCCATCCAAATTGAATGCTTTATTAACCTTAGCAATATCTGATAAAAATTCTGTGAACTCCTGTATGTAGAATGAAATTTACCACTATAAATAAGTAGGCTGTGGGAATGATTATTGATTCATATAACTGAATATTGAGGAGGAGACCTCTTTTTGATGGAGAGCTTGCCTTGAAGATTCATGTTACAGTTCATCTGTTCACTTTTTTCACCACAGAAGTTATTGTAATTGAGGTATCTCATACACTAGAATGAATTTAAGAGACTGTGTTAAAAATATGGTCCTTCATCAAAATACCAGAATTATTTCTTGTTATTCCCTAAAAACAGAGATTTTATTATTTAAATAGTTACACTGCTTGTAATCCTCATGCAACATAATTGTCAATGTGATGGTGCTAATATTAACAGAGTAATTTAACTTATTGAAGGGAACATAGAACCTGTCAGGAGTATTTCAGCCTTTGGTGCTGTCCTGGTAAAGAAGAATTGAGAATTCTTCCTTTTATTAAGACATAATTTCATTTTAAAGGAACATCTACTTTTTGAATATCATGATATTCATGACAATGATTGCTTTAAAATCCTTTTCCAGCGTTGTTGTGCCCTCCCAAGCTTATTGTCAGTATTTTATAGTTTTTCTGAGGGTTCAAAATGCCACTGGAGGACAGATGACACATTTCAGTCTACCCTTACCATCTGATATGTTACTTTCTGGTCTCAGGTTGCTTTTCCTTGAGCAGTTGGGCACTATCAGTTGTCGGTTTCCCCTCTATTGTTTCTGTGCTGCAGAAGCTCAGCAAGTGGGAGATGACAGAGTGACCGTGCTGCCTCTGCTTGGGGAGCAGAAGAACTCTGATAGGGATATAAATTACTGGAAGAGTGTTCATCCCGGGAATTGCAGACAGACAGAGCAGCTCTGAGGAAATGCAAACTGTCAAACACAATTTGTTTCAGTTGAGGCTTGAAGTGAAGTGAACAGCAGAAGTGAAAAGGGGCAAAGCACACTGGAGTCACTGCATGTAAGTATTCTCAAATAATTTTAGTTCACTTACCTGATGAACAGATAGCATTTCTAGACAATACTTTTCATCTTTGAAGAATGAAAATTGCATTTCATTTAATATGATGCAAGAGCAGAGTATTTCTTTGCTGTTCTCTAAATATGTAGAATATGTTATAGGAAGAATGGAATTTGAAGTATTTGTTGGGAAGAAAAGAATTTTGTTATGCCTTCCAAGTAAATGCTACTGTTTTAAACTGAGTATATACTGATACTATGATGTATGTTCAATACTTTCAATGGGGCATACTTATAAACCAGTAATCATCATATTTAAGACTGGGTGTCCATAATTTCTATTTATGGAACTGTTTATATTTTCTACTGTTTTCTTCAAGAGCCAGTTTATGGGAGGGTGTTAATAGCAATAATTTACCTGCATTTACACATGAGCAAACCCAGTACTAAAAACTGGCAACCTGGAATGAGTATGCGTAGAGTTTATGGCAGTCCAAGACAAATTGGGATTTATTTTTAAGGAAAAGTTCTTATTTACTTTGATTCTCTGCAGAAACATAGGAGTTGGATGTGTGAGCTTGTGATAACTAAAGAAAAAGTAATTTTGGGAGTTACCAAAAACTTTAGGGGACCAGTTTTGAATAGAACCAATCAACTCCAACCAATGGAAGATTAAGGAAGATAATTGAGGTTAGGTTGCACTGTATTGCACGCTCAGGCTGCTGTGACACATGGAATAAAAGAGGATCCTTTGAAATTTCTGAAACCTGGTTATTAACCTGCAATTATTTCTCAGTATGTTTTCCACGCACTGTCTATTAGCAGCAGATTCAAGGCTCATGTGCCTTCTATAGCAACAGCACTTCAAGTTCTTAGAATATTTATGTAGCACTGCAGCAGGCTAGATTTTTTCATGTTTCATAAACTGATTAAGATGCCTTTTGGGAGTGAAAAAGAGGGATATAAGTTTGCATGGATCTGTCTTGTCTGAAAGACTTTGATTTGACTGTCTCTTGTCAGAGGCTCTAGATAAAGAGTGATTCATGCAACTAAACAGTTTCCATGGAACTTACCTAAAACTTTGTACAGAGCTTGGTATAAGCAATGACAGAAGGGTGGCCAGCAATTCACAGAGGAATTAATACCCATTTCCTTTGTTTTCAATGTGGTGGCATGTCCAATTACACTGAGTCTTTACTGCTAATCTCAACAGGCCCTCTCTTGCACTTCTTGCCTTTATTGTTCCTGGAGCTTTCCTAGTGTAGATTTAGTGGATGATGCTATTAGATGTTGTAAATATAGGTTCTTGCAACTACTTTCTGCATTTATAGAATAAATTGACAGCTTCTTGTTCAGCCAAACTGAATGATGACAGAGAATTTTCCCTGTTATTCGGACTGACTAGAAATATTTTCCCCCAAAATCAAATCAGTTTTGGTATTTTTGCTGTGAAATCCAAAAACTAAAGCTCTTTTTAGGTTTTCTGAGAAACTGGTCTCCCCCTAAAATAAGACAGATTTTTGTTTTAGTGACAATAAGTTTCCCTACAGATTTATTACTGAAAAAGTTCCTATATAAACTAATATTAAACCTCACCGGTCAGCTATATTTAGGATATTTTGCAGAGTTTAGTCCATACAAAATTCATGTTGAACTCTAAACTGGTTTTTTAGTGTGTACCTATAGAACAAATCAATGCATTCAGCGAAACTCTGGAATACATATAAAAAGCTTTTTACAACAACTGTGTTAATTTTGTGTTAGTCATAAACTCAATAATACTTGATGTAGAAAACTAATTACTCTCTAAGGTGAAGGAATTGGGAATTGCTAATGTTTTGATTGCAAGTTTTACTGTTAATTATCATTGCAATAGTGTTCTTGTGGACTCTGTGTTTATAAAAAAAAAAAAATAAAATATCAGTAATGATGGTCAGATAGGGTTAAATTCACAACTGAATAGATTAACCAAGCTCCATAATTTAAACCAAGCTATCCAAAATTTAAACCCATTCTTTCTCTGTCTCTTTGCTCTTTCCAATGTTTGTCATTGCCCTTTTAGTACCTTTGTCAGGGAGGGAAAGTCCTTCTGTAGGTGCCCAGTTTGGGGATGTGTTTACCTCCAATTCTGATGTTTCACATGCAGCTGAATGTACCTGGTAGAAACACTTCAGAGACTTTAAAGCTTTGTTTGTTACAGAACTGAAGCTATCAAAACTAGGAAACAATTTTTCATTTCATTTTCCCTCAAAGTTTTGGGATTTGTTCTTTTTTTTTAAGGTTTATTGTAATCTGAAGCTATCATATAATGCAGGGTAAAATCCAAATCCTCCATGAAAGCAAAGATTAGGTTATATATCTGCAGCAAAAAAACCTTTGTGGAATATTTGTATTGGGAGATCAGGTATTTTGAAATCACCCATCTAATTAATTTCTCCAATTTAATATTAAAATCTAAGCATCTGGATTATGATGTCTCTCTAAGAAATAAAGGGACCCAGGTTTCAATCTTTTTGAAAAAATCAATTTATTATAAAAAGTATTAAATTTTCCAGGCACTATTTTTGAAAGCATTATTCAGATGTGTGAGGTCATTTGAATTGCCAGCATAATGATATTTCTAAATGTGTTTGTGTGTGATTCTGGCAAAAATGACAGACTTTCACTAACTTGGAGAAATATTCTTATGTGTCTGTTTCAGCTGTCAGTGCTTGTGGGGCTCAGTATTAGGCAGCACTTGTTTGATGTGTGGCAGAAGAAGGGTGAGAAGAGGAAAAGGGCAAGCAGAAAACACTGGTTGTAAATTTGTTCTTTTTCAAATAGTTAGAGCTACGTTTTAGTTTAGTTTATTTTTAAGTGAACAACATTTCATCAACTGGAAGCCGTTGGTGAATCAGTGTGAAACTTTCTAATGGTTTATCAAAAACCTGAGCAGAAATGTTGTTCTACTATGTTCCCCACCCACTTATTCCAAATTTCTGCTTTGCAACCCAAATGTATTGCTTAAATGGCCCAGCTAATTATATGATTTGTTGCAAACACTGTTAAATCTCTTTAAGTGGGTGCAACAGTGTATTGGAAAAATGCTGGGGATATTGGAAAAAATACAGGCAAGGTAGTTGTGTCAATGTTTAATAGACACAAGAAAGTTTTGTATTTAAAACACAGCTTTCAATAATTTTATGCTATCTCCTATAGCCAGTCTCCAGCATTTGGATGTATTCAGGAGTCCAGCAGTAGATCCTCTGTTTTCAACTTTGAAAAAACAGAGTGGAAACTCATCAGAAGGTCAGATGAAAACATTCTGCAGCCTACAGCAGATTCTGAGCTACATGGCCTTTAAGCTGCCTAAAGAACAATTGGGAAGTGTGGGAATTGCTCTAGAGAAGTTATGAATTGTTTTGGGATTTACTCAACGTATTCTAATTTTGGATGAAAGATATGATTATGGAAGCACATAATAAGCATTCTCTCCTACACTCACAAAGAGTTTGTTGTCAAAATCATTCTCTGTTATACATGCTCAGATTCTGTGGCATTATATCAGCCCATGCACGTGCTTCAGCCAGGTTCCAGAAGGAATTCCTAATGATGCAGTTTTTTCCCCTCTAAACAAAGAAACAAACAGAATTCCTACCTGTCCTACAAGTAGCACTGTTCTTGTGACAACTGCTGTGCAGTGAAGGGGGATGTGTTTCAGATGCAATGCCTTCCACCCCTGCTGGGAGCACAGAAAAGGAGTGAAGAGCACAATTTATTTATCAGGTGGAACTTGTTTCTCATGTTCTATGGAAGAATGAGCAGAGAAAACTCAGGCAGCAGTAGGTGGGGATGTTTGGCCAACTTCCCACCCAAGCAAAATAACTGAATTAAGACCTTGGCTATGTTGAGTCCCACTCCATAAAAAGGTACTTGGTGTCACAACAGGATGAATCTAAATCAACACATGGCAAAGATAACAACATATCCTAAGAACTTCTGAGCCATGGTAAAACCCAGAGGTATTTTTTTCTTAGCCTAAGGGAGCAGTTAAAAAGTTTATTGCATTTGACAATTTTTTAAAGCACATTTGTAATCAAGAGGAAAACTCTGTATCAGTTGGCATTGCTTCTTTGTGCCCTTCATTAAGGGCAACGAAGTAAAATAAAAGCACAGAATTAACCTCAGTGATCCAGAGCTCTGATTCTTGTGCTTCATATGTAAAAAAATTATGCTTTCAGATACTCAAATTTATATTTTCTGAAAGCATAAGTGACTATTCTGCTTCTATCCTTATCCTCGTACTCTTCAGTGGCTGCAGGATGTGGTTATTAAGTCTACAGTGTGTCTTCTTCAGTGGTTGCATTGTCCATATATAGATATCAAGACAGCTACACACTACTTAATGGCAGCCTTTTGGTCCAATGACTGTGTCAGTAAAGGAAACCAAGCATTTCTCGTAATAAAATGGTTTTCAGCATCCTTGAGGACTCATTAAGTGATCTCTTTAGAAGTCATATTCACTGAGCTAATTAACATGATCAAAATGTGCATTCCTTCCTTATGATTAACTTCATAGCACCGAAAGGAAAACTCTAAGTAAAGTCTTACAGTGACACTAAATACATAGATCCTTACATTCTGTATTGGAATGCATGACACACTGGCTACAGTTTGAATAACTGTTTAAAGTATTTTGAAGGCAGCAAGGACATAATTCAACTTAAGCTCTCACTTTCCCTCAACAGAAATACACAGGGCATTAAACAGCTTGGGCAAACAGTCTGGAAAGTTACATTGCGGTTCATCTTGTTACACTTGGTGCTTTATATGTAATGGTGGTTTTTACTCTGAGTTCCACTCAGTAAACCTGGGACTTCAGCTTTTTATGGAGACATAAAAGTTTGCAATGCCTAATCTCCTTTATTGTGATAATCTACTCACCATGAAGCAAAAATAAAACATATGTAAGGGATAAGGATTGCTTTAATCACTCTTAAAAGTTTGGTATCTCAGAGATTACGAATATTAAAATATTAACCACAGGAAAAATTGTTACTGATGGCTTTTTAAAATTTTAAAAACTGAAATACGAGTGACATGATTTATTCCTGAGGCACTTGCATTGAAATTTATTGGCATGGTGACATTTTTATAGCATCCACAGAACACTGCTCTGTAGTGTTGTCCTGTGGAGTTTAAAATCAGTAGTGACACTCAAGTATGATGTTTCCTATGAACTAGTGTAATCTTGGTTTAGTTCACTGAACTATACTTGAATTATTGGAAGACAATAGCCTTTGGTGATACAAATTGATTGTAATAGGATGGAAAACGAAATGTTGTATTCCATAGAGTCTGTGACTGGTACAGATGAATGGGATGGAGTTATTTAATACTGCCCACACAATTTGGGCAATGAGTTTTTCAGAGAATCACACACCTTAAATATTCTATTTTCCTTCGTGTCTGGTGCGGTGCACTGACATCCTGCCCTTCTTGCTTTGCTTGAGCAGACATCTTGTTCCAGCTATAATGAGATACATCAGTGAAGCTCCTACTAATGCTCCCTGATTTCATGTTGCTGGTTTATGTCAGTCTGTCAGTCTGCCTCCATTTGGAGATCTTTCCATGTTTGGAGAGCTGGCTGTTGAACCACTTCTAGTTGAACCATACTAATATATTTCTTTAGATTAAACTTTTTACTAGAATGAGAATGAATGGAGTTTATTAATTGAAAGAGCTTTAAAGATATCATCCCTGGGAAATAAATTTTGAAACAAAAATGTGCAGATTAATGCAATCAATTGTGCCTTATATAAAGATTAGCTTTCTAAAACTGGAAGAAGATGCAGGTCAAGTTACAGACTAATGATGTTCATTTGCAAATTATACTAATGATGAACTATTTAAAAGGACTAACCTGCATTGTTTTCAGCAAGAAATAATTTATATATTTGACATTATGGCACCGAATTAATAAAAATAAGATTTTAATGCAAATACAGATGTCAATTCAGACTCCTGGTTATTGGGCATGTTCTGCCTGTGGTCATGAACATCTCTTTAAAGGACTAATACACTTGATTAACAACCACGATTTAGGTGTTAAAGCTGACAATTAAAAAAAAAACAAAAAAACCCCGACCACTAGATCAGTATACCAAGGGTGAGTTTGCTATTTAATTAAATCTGGGATAAGAAGAACTGTCCTGATTATTTTCAGCACTTAAGTCATTCCATTTCTTATTTAGAATGCTACAGTCTCTGAATTTTATCAGAGAATGCTGCTTTATGGGACACTGTAGTTACAAATTACTGCCTCTAAATCTTGACCTACAGAGCAGAGAAGGGGAGAATTCAGCTATATGTTCCATCTTTACTACTGCATTCCTTGGAATGTTCCATATGTTTACCTTTATCTGACTTCAGATTTTGTGCCTTTGTGGTTGCTGGCAAGAGCAGTTGAATTCTTTCATGCCTGTTGCTTTAATAAGAAATGTGAAGCCACATACACAGTAACATGAGAACACAACAGCATGAAGCAGAAATAATCCCTGATGAGATGCATATCTTGAGTAGGGATTAGGAATGCTTTGCACCCAATTCTTTATTTGGACTGTTACTCTGAAAAATTCCAAAAGGGGGCAATCTTACCCTCTGCCTGGAAGTCTATAAATATAATTCAACTGAGAAAATGCAGCACACTACTTTCTAAGTTCTCATTTACCTTAGAGAACTGAAGGTTAGTGCAATAGTAAAAAACATCGAAGAGTTTGGTTTTCTTTTTGAAAAGCAAGTTTTAAAAGTGACACTGGATTTTCAAACTTCATTAACTGTAACAGTATGGATACATGTGGGCACTTTCAAATTGCGATGGTTAAAATTATCCAATGGCCTTAGTTAGAGTGAAAAATCATGTTGTTGAGAGGGACATACATTAAAAAGTAATATACTTAAATTCCTTATGAACATAAGGCAAACATGCTTATGCTGGAGATTGAGGGGAAAACAGAATCTCAAACTCATCCTCCTTTACCAGATGATTGGCGCTTACAGACCTGAGACAAAATCTCTATACTAGCTTGGAGGAATGAAAATTTTGTTTTAGAACTTCTTATCTTACTGTAGTGAACTAGAAGAAATAACTTGTAGCCACGTGCTTGTCATTAATTTGTAGTAATTTTTTACTTCATAGAGTATTTTCTGTAAGAAGAATGCCTGTTTTCTTTCTACATGTTGCCTCAGCAATGTGTTCTTGACCCATCTTTTGTAATTAGGTGGCAAAAATAATTTAATTCTACAAATAGAAAATATTTCATATATATGATATATCTGGGTCTACTAGCCCCCCAAAATAGTTTAAACAGATATTAGAAAGCAAATATCAAGGCAATATCCTTTGGCTGAACCAAGTGGATGTTCAGAAGGAAGGCTGCAGGGAGCTGGTGAGGAGCATTCTTGCTGTTGACTGGATGGCACAGGATGCTGCAGTGGTTTTCTCTGGGCAGTGTGAGTATCTTACCATGATCTCAGACTGAATGTCTGCTGCATGTTCAGAGCTCTGGTATCTCACTGAGAGCTCCCTGCCTCAGAAATCAGGGAGTTCTTTCGGGCCCCTGCTGAAGAGGCCAGGCGTGCTGCAGGGACAGACCTGGCACTGGGGTGTGTGGTTTGGTATGGGGCAGGTGAGAGCTGTGCTGGGAGAGGGAAATGGACATGTCCAGCTCAGAGGTACAGCTGAGCTCAGCTTTGTCTTACATTTAGAGAACACTTCTGATGTTTTAAATATATTCAACATTTTGAGAGACTTCTGAATGCTGACCTTTATGAACTGTCCAATAACTTCTCTTTTTTACCTGCGGTTCATCCCCATGACACTGGGGCTGGGTATCCAGCCATGGTACAGCCAAATCCTATCATGAGTCATTGCTACGTGGAGCCTGGCTAAAGCTGATAGATTGCCTGTAGTTCAATGAAATTCACTTTGTGATGTTTGGAATCTTGGGCTCCAGTCCATACAGTATGAGTAGAGAGGCACAGACTGTCAATCTGTGTCTGCTGCAGTGGCTCTGACCTCTGATTCACAGCCAAGAGAGCTGGTACAGCCACAGCTCCGTAAAGCATTATGGTTACGTATGTTTTCATAAGATATATTTGAAGCTAAAAAAATTATAGCACCACTTTATTTTTATTGTGTTAAGCAGTGTACATAATTCTTTTTTTTTTTTTTTTTGCCTTGCTTCACATTCATACGATGTAGACTATTTTAAACTCAGCCACATTTTTCTCCCCTCTAGAGAAGATGACCATACCAATTGCCTCACTATCTGTTTACATTCTGGAAAGAGTCATTTGGGATTTTCTCTTTCTGAGATAAACGTTTGCTTATGGATTTTTTTTTATTGTCACATCCATGGCATTTTTAAAGTAAATATGAGTACAAGGTTTATATTATTTTAAATGTATATTGTATTTGTCTTCCCAACACTGTGGTTTTTAGTACTGTGAATAACGTAGTATGGAGCCAGCCTATTAAACAGCCTGTTTTTGTAAGGAAACTGTTAGTCCACCTACAATATTCTATTGCTTACTGTGTTCTTCCAATATGCTTAGCATTCCACAACCTAAATGATCATTTGTTGAACAAATTCATGCTTTTATTAGTCAAAATACAGAGAAAACAGAGCCCCCCTGTTTCAAGATATTTGCTAATGCACGGTTAATTATCACATATAGCTTACTATAATTCATTTTACAGGGAGACCTCCTGCAGGTAACATACTAGCAGTTTATGAAGCAAAATAACCTCACTATAGATTAGGACTGTTTCACTACTGGTCAGACAGTTGCTGCTTCTAGGCCTTCTCACTTCACATTGCTAATTTGAACAAGGCTTTATTTTTATATTTGTCAGCAGCAAGACTGTAGCATGGTTGTTAAACCTCTCCCAGGCCTAATTAGAGTAGCAATGCTAGCATTCATAATGAATCTCGTGTCCTGGGTTGGAGGAGGTAGCCATGGTGCTACAGTAGCTTCCTGGCAGACAGTTGCTGGCAGGTTTAAGGTAGCTTGTGGCTTGCAATATTAAGTGACTGTTGAAATTCATTGACTCCACTGCGGCTTATGTGTCTAGATGACAACAAGTTTACACGGTTCTTTTACAGTTACAGCAAATGGGTCCATTTAAATATTTATTAGGTGATTATGGTGATGTGAAATGGAAAAAAATTGCAAAGTACAGTATTGCATGTATAACTGTTTTAACTGTTTGTACAAAATAGGCCTGTGGTATCATTTGAAATTACAGCATCTTTTTTTCCTCATAAATATTTATAGCATATCAGTAGCTAGGAATGCTAATTTATTTGCATTTTGTTTCTTATTTAATTTGACAGCCTTTTGGGTAGCCATTAAAGGCACTCACTCTGATTTGAATGAAGGATATTTCAATCAGCAGTTGAGTGGCATTTTGATTGGAGTGGGTGAAGTTCAATTTCAGGAGTTCTTTTTGCTTTATGAGACACAGAAAGGAGTTACCTGTGTGTGCTCAATGATGGGAGCATCCCCAGAAGGCCTGCTTCTCTGAAACTCTTACTTCTGAGCAATTTGTCATAGCTGCTGCATTACATGTAGTCAGTTTGCTTTATTTTGCTCTTTTTTCTGGCTTTTAATAAAGGTGAAAGTAACACAAGGGCCAGGTATAAATTTCTGCAAAAAATTGGGCAAGAGTTGTAAAATATGAATATGATTTGGATGATAGAACAAGCTACTTCAGGTATATAGAAAAAAGAATTAAAAGCAGACAGAAGAAGAAATCCAGTTCTTTGACAGCTTTGTAGCTACTGTTTATTTTTTTCACAGCAACAGAAGAAATGGAAGTGAGTCAATCTCACTCAAGGGCATGAGAGAACATGATGATATCTGGAGGTGTCAGAGCAAATATATACATTGGAAATGCCTTCAGTGATGGCACAGAAAATAGTTACAGTGAAGAGAAATCAAGCATAGTACAGTAAATTTAATCTGTGTATGTATGTATCTACCTCTATGTGTAAACTTACACATAGCATGAGAGACTTGCTCTTTGTAAAGAGAATAATTGTGCTTCAGCAGCTTCACTCACAGTGCTATCACTGAACTTCACACTTGTTTAGATATTTAAATTTGCTGCAAGTGGGTGGCAGAGCTTTCTGATTCTGTATTTTCTAAAGAACAGAAATAAACAGCAGAGACAAATCTGAAGTCAGCTCTTGTCAGAGGAGGTGGAAAATGTGCATCATTGTCAAGTAGAGGCAGGGAGCACCAGCTGGAGTTCTTTGTCTGTTTTGAGATATCGACCAACATGTATCCACAGGTCTGACTTTTCCTTTGCTGATTCTGTGCACGTACTTTCTTTGATAGTTTCACATCAATTTCAGCAGTCTTGGAATACTTTCTATTTCTTGTGCTGAAAAATTAATTGATTATTTGGGCCAATTTTGCCAATTTCATTTGAGGAAAGTGGTTACACAGCCTGGAAATATTGACAGCAACTTGAAACAGAGATGAAGAATTTTCATACATTTGAAAATGATGTGGATTACTCTTCCAAATAGAAGAAGAAATTCTGAGAAGTAAAATGGAGACATGGAGTTGAATTAACTCAGCCACACGAAGCTACTGGAATGCCCAGAGGCTTCCTTAAGACATGCTGTGCTATGTCTAGGATTGGGATATATTCTACTTATTGAGCTCCAGCTTGCATAACACTTTGTTACTGCATTAATGTTCATTTTGTTACCAGTAGGAAAAAGCAAGGTAGAAATCTTATAGGCATATGTTTAATGCTGGGTTTACCTCAGATTTGGTGGCCATATTCAAAATTGAGAGAGCTAGTGACCAAAGGATACTATCACAATACCAGTATTAACAATTATGTATTACAGCTCAGTTGAGAACTGGGTGTTCGGTTTCTTTTCTACTGTGAGAACTCAAAAGATAGGGGATGAATTACTGCATTATTGTTTAGGATGATAAAGTTATTTATTCTCAGGCTGAAGAATTCTGTGCTTATCTCTGCACTAGTTTTGGGTGAAGTCCTACAATGCCCAAGGTGGGAAGTTAAACACACAGCTCAGAGTGAACATTCACTGATGTGAAATGAGGACAGTGGAAATGTGTCCTTGTCCACAACAGCCCTGGTTCTTAGGGCTGTCAATCCAATTATTTTCACAAGGACTAAATTCATTTGAAAGAGGATGAAGTGGCAGGGGGGGAAAGAACATTCCTTAGCTTTTTGAATCTGGAACTTCTGTCCTATGCCTTGCTCAGATTTTCCAGTGAGATCATTTCCTGAATGGGGTGTAATATGAATAAGTGTTCTGAGAGGCAGGTTCAAAAGCTGAGCACATGGAATTGGCCCAGCTTTGTCATAGCCCATCAGTGACAAAGCTGAATTTTGTTCAAGTTTTCCAATAAGCTCAGAATTGTCACACATGCAGCTTGAATGAGATGAACTAAATTATAGATATTGCATACACTTTTTTGTGTCAAAGAATATGTGAAATCAAATGTTTGAAGTGTGCATTGCATTCAGTATAGAGTTGACTGTTCATCCAGTGCTGTAGCCTTCCCTGCTTCAGTTTTCTGCCACAACTTTGTGCCATCTGTACTCAATATACCATTAAATAATTTACTTTTCTACAGTTTAGTAGTGGAAGCTACTATATTTTATACATTTCTTAGAACTGTTACAGGTTTATTGTTATAATCCATATTTATGAATTTCAATAACACTTCAAGGTGGGGATGTACTGTTTTCCCTACTGAACTAATATAGAAAGTAAGATGGAAATCTTGTTCAAGACATAGTTATTTAAATCTGCCTGTGAGTACAAAGTGGTGCTTTCACAACTGAATCCCTCGCCTGCTGACATTCCTTCTTGTGATCCATTTAGATGAGATAAAGAGGGGTGGGGAGATGGCAAAAAATCACAGAGCCATGAGACAGCAGCACTCACTGCAGATGGCAAAATAAAATATTTTTTTACTGTATCAGGAGAAATTATTTTAGACAATCAGTAGTACAGTAAACTACATTCTGTCTCTGTGCATGATACCAGGAAATAAAAATCTTTTTTTTTAGTTGAATGAAATATACTAGGTCTAAGCATCAAGATCTTAGCACTAGGACAAACTGGAAACTTTCCAGTGGAACATTTTTCTCTCAGCTAATGCTGGTTCACCAAAACCTAACACGTTGCATGAAAATGTCTATTCCAATGAAATTTTTGATGGAAATGTTCTTGGTTTGCTGCCAGCTCACCCGCTTTTCCCAGCTCTCAGCTCCCCGGCATCTCATGTGGAATGGTGCCAGAAAGTCAAGTTTCTTCACGTTCCTGGCCTGTTTGGCAGACTGCCACGAGGGATGGGAGTCTGGGCTCTCGAAAGTGGACAAGAAACCTTATACATGCACATACAACTGTACACATACTCTCACAGGTCATTTAAATCCATGTCAGTTCATTCAAAGTAAAGGGCTTTTTTTATATAGAGGGTCTTTTAAATATGACCCTCCTATGGAAAATTTCTCATGTCGGAATTTTAATTCTAACTTGCGACTGAAAAAAAGAAATTGGGGAATATGAAAAATTCTCCTTATAAGGTGAATACTGGTTCCTGTGCAACTGCATGTTCACTATTGTCACTGAGGCTATCAACAGCTCCATCTGCCTTCTCTCTTTCACTGCATAACAAGAGGTATATTTGTAACAGGTACAGTGCTTACACACTTAACCTTAACAAAACAAGATAATATTTTTAGAGCTTTGTAAATATTTGTTTTAAAAATTCCTCGTGAGCCATTTTATATAAGGCAGGCAATCTCCTCTTGCTCGCTAAGTGGACTGAGGGGATAAGGTTTCAATGTTTTTTGCCTGAATGATAAACAGAAAATAGGCACATATACTGAAATTCTGACTGAGAGGGCCCTGAAGCAGGAGCACTGTAATGTACTTTTCCATAGCCTCACTTCATGAACTACAAGCTGCTCAGTTGCTTATTATATGTAAGTAAATAAATAAGCTTCAGTCACACTGTGTAGGTAAATTCTGACTGCAGGATTGTGCTCACATTTGGGACAAAAAGTAGTTGATTCAAGTAGCCATTAATGGATTCCTTTTCTGACTATTCTTAATGCCTTGGATTAGCATAACAAAGTTGTGCTCTTTAGGACATTAGTACTTACTGCAATTTATTTTTCAGTTGAGAAGATGGGATTTATTGTAATAGATACAGTTCAAGATTTCACTGAAGAAGGGTTTCTGAGTAGAGTTTCACTTCTTGTAAATTCACATGGTTATCATCAAATCTGAGCCTCACTGCCAGTCTAATGTATTGCTTTTGTAATAATGGGAAAATAGCAAATGTCCTGTATAGGATGCTAAAATCTCTATTAAACAGAGAAAATACCTATCTTTGTTAAAATAAGGGGGGAAACATTGGTATTTGTTTTGTTTTTTGGGGGCTAACATTGTGTAGTAATGCAGGAGGCTACATTGGTGCTGTCCCTGACTCTTTCACAAATGTGATCTGAATTTGCTCCCCATGTCTTTTTATCATGAAGCAACAAAATGGAAATGATCAGCAGAATGCTCTTGTATTAATGATAGTATTATATACCCAAACACTTGTAGGCTTAGATAAATGTGCTGTTAGACTCACTGTGCATTGATCCCTGGCATTGAAGAATTTCACTATGGTAGGAATTCACTTTGAATCTCTAAACATGCATGGGTTTGCTCTTGTCATTGTAATTACACTGAAGAAGGATCCATGGGTTGCAAGCAGCAGAAGAAAGTGGGTAAAGTATTGGCAGAAACATCAGTTCAGTCATAAAACCCACTGTCTCCCTTGCTGAGGCTGCAGAGAATCCCAAGATCTTTTATTTGCATTTGCCTTGACATCAGTCTATCCATGAGCAGGAGAAAATGGGATGAGTGTATTTGTGTGTACACATACACGGCAGGATTGAGCAATTCAAATTAATCCTCTGAAAGGAAAATAATGCATATAATCACAAATTTTTAAATTGGTTTCCAATTAAATGTTCCTTGATAAAAATGATGCAATGGAAACCCATTAACAGCTGCTTTCTAAAGTCCCTAAACTGAAGTCTGGGTTGCACTCTCTAATCTCCTAATCTTTTGAAAGGAAGAGCAGAAAGGCCTCTCTACAAAGCAATTCTGACTGCTTTATTTGACTCACTGGGGTGAGAGGAAGACAGGAGGGCGTTGCAACTCATATACTGCAGATACAATTCAACATGTGCAATGAAGTGACAACTGAATTCTCCATGTCAAAGAGTCAGTGCTGGACTGGGGTATGTGAGCAAAAACATCTTATTACTCTTATCTGCTCTATCTAAGAGCATCTCTGGTGTTCTCTAAGATTATACTCTAATCTGGCTGAGGGGAAAAGAGCTCAGCTCCCTGGAAAACAGAACACTGGCACTGATTTTCCTCAGCAGCTACCTTGCATTAAGTGAAGCTCAGCTCTTTACTGTAAGACTGAACTGACCCCCTCCACTGTTCCAGGCACTCACAGCTGCTCTCTGGTGGAAAAAGAAAATTCTGCTTTCCATACAGAAGCCCATCATCTAAGATTTTGAACTTTTGTCTATTTATCCAAACATAATGTAACTCATTTCTCTGACTGTTCTCTGGATATGTCAAGAAACTTAAAGTGTATGCTTGAAAATTTGTATCTGGATCTAAGTCCTTGACCATTTCTACCCCATAATACTACAGTATTAAAACAGGTAAATTCACAGAAATAAAAAAAATTGCACTGACAGTCTTTTGGGGTGCTGGCTTTGGCATCAGCTGAGAGAAAGTAGGATATGATTGTGCTGTGCAATGCATATTGTGGTGTATATTGTCAGAAAGAGGCTGATTTTCTTCATGCAAACAAAATGTTTGAGGTTAGACTCAGGGAATTTCTGTTTCCATGTACCAACCTTCCTGACAATTTCTATCAGCTCTTCATGTTTTAGGGCCTCAGACTCACAGTGAAATCATGTTTATACAAAGTACACATCCTACTGTATGCCTTAATACCTCAGAGGGTAAGAAAAGAAGCAGGGGTTACTAACTGCATGTGCTGAACTGGACTGAGCCAAATGGGCCTCAATAGAAGGTTGATTCTCAAATATTTGGGAGTTGAGAAATACGGCCAGTGCGGGGTCTGGGGACAGAGAGGCAGCAGGGCAGAGCAGCTACAGCAATCAGAGTTAAGGATTTGGGCTTGTATTTTTATAGGAGCCCATGTAAGTAAAGGCACATCTCTTCTATAGCCAATCATGAGTACATGTTAAATGCTTATATTTGTTACTGCTGATCTGTCTCCATTTGTTGTAGTAAACTGGACCTGATTTCTTGATCTATCTCTCTGTAATCAGCTATCTTCATCCACAAAAGCTGACTACAATAACTAAATGAAACCGTGTGCAGCAGTGTATTGTCCCATCAGATGGCACAGAAGAGTTCTACAGTCTCCTTGGAGTCACGCAGATCAACTATTAATAGATGCTTTTAATGTAAGAATTCCTAGGTGGTTCCATTTTTCTAAGGTTGCAAGACATTCTGGACTTTTTATTTTCTCTCTGAAATTGTTGTGCTGTTTTCAGTACTTAAGAGACAGACTCCAAATGAAGCAGCCATTCCTAACCTATGCAGACAAAGGGAGTGGTTCCCTTAGCAACAGGAACCATGTGGAGGTTCTCAGAGAGCTCTCTTTTCCCCCTACTCGTGTTTTCTTTTAACTCAACATTTTGCACAGCATCTTGCATGGAGTCTCCGACAGCTGGGCTGGAGGCAAGCAGCTCTTCCGGCTCTGGCTAACCCGTGCTTGAGGGGCAATTGTTCTACACTCATCAGACAGAAAAAATTATAATCATGGGTAAGTGAACTGGCAGACAATCAGAGTTCACACTGAGGAGGGGGAAAGTTTACTGGCTGGCAACCAGAAGTGTCCAGCACTTCCCAGTAGGCATGTGTGCTTGAAGCAGGGGCACTAGTGTGATGCTTGCCTGTTTTTCTGGTGGGATTGCATGTCAGGGGTTGGAAACATTAGTATAACAGGGTTCTATCTTTACCATGCTACTGACTTCCTTTACAGTCCTGAACATCTCATCTCACCTCTCTGTTTTCCTTCCTCATCCATTAAAAAGAGATTATATGCCATGAGGATCTCAAAAGGAGTGTAAAGTACTGGATTATATTGCTTGTCAAAATTGTATTTGTTTTTGAAGTTGATGATAAGGCTTGCAGAACCTGAGATAAAATATTGATCTTTTATTGTGAATTTAACTGAATTAACTTTCCTGTAGATAGATCTAGCTGCTTTTCTTCTCAGTACGGAAGAAGAGATGTGTGCATGTAGTGCTTTTGCATATATGTGCCTAGGTAAAAGAATTTATGTATGCTGGTGTATAAGTAACAGAAATAGAGATGTTTATTTCCCTCAAAATAGCTACAGCAGGGATAAAGTAGTAGCTGTGATTCAGTGAAATCCAGCATACTATAAAATAATGAAATTTAAGCTTTGTATGTATTGAAGTTAACTGCTGTCCCTAAAGTGTTGTGTATTACCAGAGCTCTAGCCAGTCTCAGTTGGAAAAGCCTAACGCATAAACTCCCTAAGTTTGCAGTCATTTTATCTAAAAAGAGACATCTGAATTATTCCAATGTTAAGCCAGTTTATTTTGTGGGGGACTTGCATAACAGATGAATTTGTCTCTGTTTTTCCTAACTGGATGTAGAAAGTTCTTCTGGTCACAATTTTTCACCACATTTGAATTAAAATTCAGGCGTCCAAGTTCATATTTCGACAAATTGTGCAGCATGCTGATCATCTGGATGCAGAATCCCTTTGATTCCATACTCCCAGAGTCTCAGTGTCGCAGTGAATGCATTTCCACTACAGGCAACTTAGTTCTTGTATTTCAGATGTGATTTGATTACTGCAGGCAAAAGCAGTCGCTGTAACTGTATGCGCAGAGCAGCTGCAGAAGTGTCACACACCAGCTCCCCACAGTCCCGTCAACAAGGAACTGTCCTTGCTCTTCCTATTCCTCGCCCAGCACAAACATACAGATCCCCTGCTCTGTGCTGGTACAGCAGCCAGCACCTCTGAGCTCTTCCCAGGGATCACGGGTGACAACAGTCACAACACTCCCGTGTGCGTGGGGACTGACAATTTGTCTCTCAGCTCCAATTTAAATGGAGAAAAATTGCCATGTTTGCACCTTTATGAATAATATTAAGCTATGTTTCTGAATAAAGAGGAAGGCAATAATGAGTCACTGAAATTAATTGTTTCCCTTTCCTGTCTGGGATTATATTTCTATCCTTTTATACCCTACTTCAAACAATATTACTGCTTGAATCAGTGATACTAGCTAAGGTACAGGATTAAATTCTATGTTTAGTGTGAAGTGTTTGAGTTCCTAATAACAATTTGGCTTGTACTTTTGCAATATGTGAAGAAAATCCTGCGTTTAGGGTGTGGGGGTCTTTTTAGCAAAAAATTTAAGTCATTGCATATTGATCTTTTTAATTACTTTCCCCATCCTCATTTGGTATCTAGTTCTGCAGTTTTTCCTTGTTCAATGTTTTCATTTAGAATTTATTTTCAATTTTCATTCAGATGTAAAAAAATGTCCGTTCTCTTGCCAGGTCTGCAGTTAGAGATTTTGTACGAATAAGCCACTGAGAGCACTTTTAATAACTTTACATTTACTAAGTTTGTCCTGTTATTAGCAGTTGTTATACTGTAGCTTTTATCCCAGCATTTGAAGTGCACTGGATAAATGCAGCCTACCCAGAAATCTGAAGACAAGGAAGTAACACCGAGGGATCACTTTATCCAGAAACTAAGTAAATAATAAGAATTCCAATGATGTACAGAAGTGTTATATGTCTTAGAAAACGAAGTGAAGACAAAGCAGAACAGATTGATAACAACACCTATTTCTGTTTCTTGATGCTTTACGTCAATACAGACTAAGCTGAAACAGGAGAAAGAGTGGATGTTAGTCTTAAAGACACGTATGGTGAGTGACCTATAGGAAGAGGCATGAGGAGCTGATTTATGTGGCTGGCAGCCAAGGAGTTGGCAAAGTTTCATGGTTTTAGCAAGAAGAATAATCTCACACAGATCAAATATTGGGATCTCACCATTTTTATATACTATATGATTTTTCAACACCAAGTAAAAGCCAAGGTTTATAACATAATACTTTGTTCAATCTGATTTACTCATTAAAAGATCAGCAGGTTAACTCCTTCAAGATACCTCTGGATACAAAGCAAGACTATATTAGGTTGTGTATGGCTTATGGCTTTTTATGTTGTAGTCCTGGAAAAAGGATTGGTGTGATGGTGTGGGGTGGTGCTGCCCATTGCAACCTGTTATCACTTGTCTAATCCTTCACTAAAATACATCACTACTTTATCACAGTGGGCAGGGGGCATCTGTAAAAGCTCTTCTGTAAAAGCTTTTCAGTATCTTTTGTGGGAAGAGTGAGAAAACCTAGGAATTGTGAATGGTTCCTATGCAAGTGTTTCCAATCCTGGAACTGATCTGGCTTTCTCAGAGAGCCTTAAATGATTTAGGAAGCCAGGACCAGTGACCATGTACAGTCTGTGGCTGTAGCTACACTCTGAATACTTGGGCCATGTAAGTCCTGACTCTGAGTATTGTCTAATTTGCAGACTTTGTATTGTGGCTAGAGAGATGCATGTGGATCAAATGCCAATTAGCCCATGGGACTAATGGGCCAGCTACTTGCTTAAACAGATGGAAGGTTTGAAAAAGGACAAGTCACCCCAAATCTTTCATTGCCCCTTCCCCCATCCCCCATTTAGTAATGTTGTATTGCTGAGCCATGCACAGTTCTTGCTGTGGCATTAGATAAGAGCAGTGTGCTGTTACTGACAGAGGTAACAGCAGCTGGAAAAACACTGCAGCAATGAGCTTAGCTTGTTCCAGGCTGATGAGAAGGCAAACTCTTCAAAGACCCATGAGAACACTCTTGTTTCTAAGGTGTACTAAATCCAGTGTTTTCACATCTTCATTCCTAGTGTTGCCATTGTTAACTCATTTATGACAAAATTTGCTACAATCCCATTATGTTAAAGTGGTACGTTGGCTTATTGGACATGGCGTAAACTGTACTGCATAGACAAGTAGAAAATTTTAGAGTCCAAAGATTTATTTCACTGAAACATACATATTCCCCAGCAATTAGGATGTAAAACTAACAATGTGATGTGCTGAAAATATAATGGCAATGAGTAGCACACATACATTTTCTAAAGTGCAAGAGTAGGTGGGATATCTGAAAGTGTTCAAGCAAGGAGTTTGGATAAACAAAACTCATCCTAAAGTCTTTTCAGATTCATAAACATAACGCATATGAGAAGACTTAATGTTTGATATCTCCTCTTGAATGTTATCAATAGAGTTTTAATGGATAGCTTTTTGGAGAACCTTATGTCCTGTTTCAATAAATTCTTTAGCCATGGGATTTGAGGAGCTGTTTTCTTCTCTTCCTATGTCATGCCAGTTTTCTGTTTTTGTTTTTTTTGGTTTTTGGTTTTTGGGTTTTTTTTTTACCAGAAGAAAGCCCACCACTGATTTTGTAGTCTCCTCTTGTGTCATATTCAAGACTGTGTTAAGGATCATCTCATGTGTGATTCAGATTGGGTTTGTTCTGTGCTAATAAACCTTGAGAGTTTGGAGTGCATTTTAGAAGAGTTCAAGATGAACTTGAAGCTGTTGTCTGAACTTGCTTTCCCCAGAACCACGTCAGGCACACAGAACAGCTCCAAGGTCAGTGTTTGTGTCCTGCCTTACAAGTAGAGGCTGAGCTAGGAAAGATGGAAATTTGCAGAGGGATCCTAAAGCACTCCTTTCTAAATCTTTTAAGGCTAATGTCTCCTTTTCCTTTTGTATCCTGACAATATTGAAATTAATGATTTACGGATTTAAATTTCACATGGAGTCAAGCTGAGAAGATGTACCTGACTCCAAGTTTCTTCTAAATGCAAAGTTGCTGCAGCTTTTGTTCCGAGCTAATCTTTGTGTGACTCATATGGCAACGCTCAGCAGGCCTGGGCTCCTGAAGATGTTCCTTTGAGGTCAGCAATTGTCTCAAGCAAATATTTGCCACTTCATAAATCTCTGCTTGTATAGGCTGGATTCTATAGCCTCTCTTTTGGGCAGTACAAGATTATACAACAGCCATCATGCATCACCAGGGGAGGAGGAAATTCTTTTAGAAAAGGACAGTAGATACGCAGACTGAAACACGATGTTTTTGTAGCTAAGCTAAGTTTCAGATCGGTCAGATTGTCACTTGAAATAGGTAGAAATTTCAGGTCCAACGTTTTAATGACTAAAGTAACATGTTGTAGAAGTTGACATATGCAACCAGCGCACACTTGAAAAGTGAAGGAGGAGTCTGAGATATTTCACTGAATGTATGATTACAGTGGTTGGGGAAGTTTATGTAAGAATACTTAAAATTATGACCATATTTCAAAAATTGTTATAATGAAGTGTATCAAATTTGTTCAGAAGTCAATGTTGAGTTATAATTTCCATTTAGCCATTTGTACCTCTTAAATAAAAAAAAAATATATATATATATATATATCACTAGGCATTTTGTATATGGAAAATTTGATCTATGATCTTTGCAAAAGAATATGGAAAAGAACTGGCCATTTTTATTGGATTCTGTCCAGTGTGACAATACTTTTTGGCTCAAAAGAAAAAGTAATCATTCAATTTTTATTTAATACATACCCAGAAAGTTATTATTTAAAAATAATCAACATAGTGCTTTACTTTGAGTTGGAATTTCAAGCAGATAATGATCTTTAGGGGCTTTTGGAAACTGAATGGGCTGACATAGTATGAAATATGCCACATCTAGCTAGTTAATGTTGATTATTTTAGAAGTGGCCTCCATTGTCCAATGCCTCCTGATTGCTTTCAACTGCTGTACTGTGTACAAAGAAACCCTGTGGCATCACTGGGCAGTTGAATGTCTCTATGTAGTTTATTTAAAGTGTTCCATTTTCTGGCATAACTTTGTATTGACTTAGACTGATGCTGCCTAAACTTGACCATGGTGGCCAATTTGGGACTGAAAGCGAATGCCATAATAATGGTATGTTCTTATAGAAATTACTTTTTGTGTCATTATCTTTATCTATTTTGAGCACTAAGGACAGCAAGTGGCTGTCTGAGTGCTCACAGGGGTAAGGATTGCGCCTCAGCTGTAACAAGTTTCAGCACTAACAAATTTAATTGAACTACTACAGGTCATATTAGCTAAAGAATGGTTTCTTGCAGCAGTACATGAACAATAATTCGATTTCATTCACATGATAAGAAGCAGAGAATTGCAAGACTTGATGTCTTATAGCGAGGCATGTTATTTTACATCATGACATGCTACAGGCATTTTTAAATTCCGTAAGTTGAGGGGAAGGTGAAGTTTCAGAGACCATACCAGATTCTGAGCAATGGAAGTGAAAAACAGGATGAAGGGAAAGAATTGTGCAAGGAGTTGAAATTTCTTTCATTTTGTCACTGCTTGTCTGTAGTTTAGGGATAACCATTGCTCTGGACAGCTCCCATCCCATCTCATTATTGTCCCTATCAAGCAACACTAACTCCTTGCTATTTTCTATTTAAGGGAATGGAACAGAATGGCAAAAGCTTTCCCCACTTGGTATTTGCTGTCGTGTTCATAGGGCTCTTTCTTTAAACCCACAGTTAAGTTGTGAAAGTGGTATTATTTACACTGAGCATAGTCAGCCCTCACAGCCTGATTACAGTGCCAGTTAGGATCAGATTTAGATTCATCATTCAAGAGACAAAGAAAGCATTGCGGTAGAGACAGAAGAGATGCTATAGAAGGATGGTAATGGGAAAAGTAAAATATTTTAGTGTGTTACTCCCAGCCTGCCTGGCTGTCCAGTCACAGAGTCCAGGGTGCCGTTCCAGGTGAGATGGCCAAGTGAGAGATAGATGTATGTGGGTTTATACAAACTTTATAACTTGCAGCTGAAAGTTATTTATAGATATTAATTAGTTCTCTGTCTTTGCTGTGTTGTTATGAACCTCTGTTCAACTTCTGACATGTTTTTCATTAGGTTGATTAATAGCGAATTTTTAAATTATTTAAAAACTAACTGCCCTGCAGGAATATGTAGAAAGCAGAAAGGTGATAGTAATGCACAGCTTTAGTGCTAGACAAATTGCACATTGAGAATAACTGTGGTCATTGTTTGGCTGAGCTTAATATTGATATTGAAAAAGGTGATGCTTTTGACTTCATATTTCAGCTGTTGACATAAAGTGTGTTTTATTGTAAAGTAAACGGAGCAGACTCTCTGTAAACTGTATGTCTCAGACCTTACTCTTGCAAACACCTCCTCATGGGTCTTACCTTACCAAATTCAGTTCTTTAGACATATAAGTGTGTTGATTTGCTTTCTTGCTTTAAATCTATGATCTAGAAAGATGGCTGCCTTCAGGACACTGATGAGTTTGTGCATGTGAACAATAAAATATGTAACGTACCAGCATTCTTTCAAAGTGTCCAACCAACTTTATTGGGGCTTTTATCCTGCTCACAAAGTTTGCCTTATAGGCCCAGGTTTCAACACTGATAGACTTCCCAAAAGTGGCTGGATTGTTTATTGCAAGTTAGCTAAACCCCTATATTTCTTAAAGAAAGTATTTAGATTTATCTTGGAATTTCAAATTAATTTTATAAAGGGTTTTTGTTAGGTCAGAAAGGGAACATAATGCAAAAGCCTCTGAACCTTATGGAAGTCTTTAGCTGATTTCAATGAGCTTTGTGTTGAACTTTCAAGGGATGTTTTCGAGAATTAGTTACTTAATTACATACTGCATTTATGAAACTGGTAATAATTTTTTCTGTCATACTAAAAACTCCATGGTCTTTAGGATCAGAATCCTGACATTTTTGGTGCCCATGGAGGTGAATTAGTAGCTCATACTTCATTTTACCTTTGTTGTTGTTGTTGTCCTTAAATATCAAAATTACACGTAAAACCCAAGACACCCAAGTGGTGAGACACAGGAATGGGACTAAGCAGGATCAGCTGCTAATCATGTCTCCAGCACAGGTAATTAAACCCACAGATAACTCATCTCTTCACCTGGCTGATTCCTCTGTGTCTTACTTATTTATACAGAATGCTTAAAAGGCAAAGCATTTTCTCTTGGTAACTGTTTGTAGAGGGTATAGACCCAGTTTCAGCAGGGTCTCTTGATACTGTAGTAATAAAAACAAACCATTAAAGCCTAGAATAATTGCTTTAATTAGATGGTTTAGAGCTGACCAACTTCCGATTGCAGTAGAAATGTGCCCTGCTGGCTGCTGTGCTAAGGACAGAATAACTGGTTTGTGTCCTTGAGCTTGCCAACAATAGTCTTTTCAACTGGAGTTACCTTTATTTCCCCAAAACTGACATGCAATACCAGAATCGTAACAAACAGAACAAAAATGCAAGCCATGTGTCCATGTATTACTAAATTGTTTTATTTTGAAAAAAAACCCCAAACTACTCTGTAGTGTATATTCCTTCCCTCATCCAAAATCTATTATGTTATGGATCTTCACAGACCTTAGTTCAGTTTTTGCATTCAACACAGTCTTTATCATTGCCTTCAGATTTCTGTATTGCAGGCATAAGAGCAATTTTGTTCAAATCCAGAATTTTTCTCCTTTCTAGAAATACTGGTTTCTGTCCATAGTTCTCTGTTCTGTAGAGTTGAAAAAAATAATTAGTAACTGTTTGTCATTTATACAGTTCCAGTTTGGATGGAGCTCTGAGCCTAGAAAAAGGTGTTCCTACCCATGACAGCAGGGTGGAATGACAGGAGCTTTAAGGCCCCTCCAAACCCAAGCCATTTTATGATCCTATGATTTTTACTGAATTTGCATTGTCAGTTTTCAATAGTTCAATGCTACAACACAGAATGTGCATCATGTTTGGTAAGTGTGGGAAATTGAAGAGAGACACTCCTTGGTTTTGTCAAAAGATTTACTGGAGTCTTCTGCTGTCGTTGTCTTTCTGGCAAGATCAGGGAAATTCTTGTAGACAATAAAAAAAAATTGACTCAGGGCTAGAAGAGTAGAGTAAATCAGATCAATTATTGTCTTCCCCTAATGAAATATGAATAGTTTGTACATGATTCTACAGGTGAAATTCACCATTAATGGTTTCCTGTTCTTTGGTTAAATTTTAAACGGGAAAGTTCTCACTCACGGTTCTCACTATGGCCACTGATAATGCTTCTCCCAAATGTGGGGCAACGTTCCCTGTGTGTGAGACAGCTCTGAGTGTTGAGAGATCAGTAGGCATTTCATAAAATAAGAGCTTGTTCTCCTGTACAAGGAGTATTTTAAAACAGTGGCTTTTAGAAATCTGTTTTTCTTGGGAGTCACTTCATTTCTTGATTTAAAGGTTGGACCCAGAGATTTGTACAGGAAGAACTGGATTATTAACATGCAAAACCAGGCACCAGCAGACACATATTATACCTGTCTGAAGATATTTTTGAAATGTCACCTAAGATAGGTAATAGCTAATAGCTAGTAGAAAAAATCTGCAAAGGCAGCTAAGGTGTCAGTCTGTGTGCTAGAGAATGCAGCAACTCTGTGTGATCACTTAGAACACTCAGTAAGTACCAGGAAGTTTATTCCACTTCCTAAAGATTTGGGGCATAGTGATCAGATTAACTCAGGGAATTTCTGCTAAGGAATTGGTGCGTTGTAAATTTGTGTCCCAGAGTAATTTGCAGTAATTTTCTGGATAGACAAATGCAACAGAAAATGAAAGGGAAATAAAGGAACAGAGAAAAGCCAAGCAAACCTCAGCTTGCAATCCAGACTGCAAAGCTGGAAAAAATCCCCCCAGTTTCCATCTGGCTGAACAGAAAGGAAACACGATCCGTAAAAGTGGATATTGAGATCGCCTACAAGTTCAAATGAGGACAGCTATGCATCCTTAGAGAAACCATGACCAAACTTGTATGGGTAGAAATGTAAAAATAGCCTATCAGCAACTTTGTGGGTTTGTTTTCATATTCTGTAAGACAATCACTGGTAGCAGACCTCCCCTCCTTGCATCTGACTAATCTGCACAGGAGGTTCCACAGTGAAATATGATTTTTGCCTAGTTTCTCCTAGTGAATGGTTTGTGGGGAGGGCTTATACTTGGTCAGACATGTTAGGAAAAAGCGGCAAAAAATAAATTATTTGCTAACTATGAAAATGAAATGCAGCCCCCTCTGTGAGATAGGTGGAGATTTTTGGATGTGATTCTGTTTTAGTGAACTGCAGCCTCACAAACTGCTGTTGGTGTAGGAGTGGGACCATAGTTTCTGCCTTGGTTCAAAAAGATTAGAAATGGCTCATGTAAGCCAGGCACCTGAGCATGTCTTCATTTTAACTGTTGCAGTCTGATTGTTTCCTAAATTGTTTTCCAAAGGAATTCCATAGGGACATGACTTTAACTGGAGCAGGGAAACTGCTCACAGGTGGGCTCATTGTCCCTTCCTCACTACATCTTCCAACAGAGCTATCATCAGCATTTTGATTACGGGGATTGATTACATCAGCATTTTGATTACTTGATTTTTCTGCCTCTCAGGTAAGTATTTATTGCACTTTAAACATCTGTGTCATTAACAAGACTGCATCTATTTAACATAAATGCATAATTTAGTATTTTACTGCTTGGGAGAAAAAATATTTTCCCATACTGATTGAAAGAATGCTAGAAAAGAGACTAATGCAATTGGAGATTCCAGTCTTGTCTTACTGACTGCTCTAGTGATGCTTGCCTACTTGTTCCATGAAATCAGGACCTGAGCCAAAGTCTGTCAATGTTTTAAAGCGTAGATTTTCACAGTTTGCAAATGGTAGAAATCTGTTGCTCTGAAACTTCTAAGTTGTTTTCAGGCTGTCAAAGATCAGAAAGAAACTAAAAAGCCAAAAACTAACTGAGAACCCAAAGCTTGAAATTTTCACCAAACTGGAAAATGGGTTGAAGTTTACTTGTCACAGTGTAGAACACTGAGACTGACATTCACAGCAAAAATACTCCTTTCCTATTTAGAATTGTACATCTTTTAAAGTAAGGTTCTTCAACTTAATTATGGTGACTTCTGTGAACTTCTTCCAGTTTTCAGCTGCAAAATCCTTGGGTCTCTGGAAATAAACAGTACAAGCTTCTAAATAAACCACTTTAGGTTTTCAGAAATGACCATCTTCCCAGTAAAGGATTCTTCAACTGTTAGAGTAAATTCCCTTTATATTTAGGGACACACCAATTTTGTTGACATCAGTGGATTCTGTATATGAAACAACATGAATGTACAGTGGAGAAATGTCCTGAACAGCAAGAACATCTTTTCAGTAATTGAGCTTGCATATAGAGCAGTGAAGAATTTGCATGGTTACAGATGTTGTAGAAGATTAAATATAAAGGCACTGTTACCTGCAGGAATGAAATCCATCTTGTCAGCTAGTTGGAAGACTCATGAGCAGGAATTTCCTGTTGTGGCCAATTCCATCCCTCCTTCCTCCGCCCCCATTACGTCTTTGCTGTGCCTCCCTCTCCAGCTCTATCCGAATATATTTTCACTACGGCACATTTAGTTATCAATCAACAGGAATCTCAGCTGCTGTTGTGCTTAGGGGACAAACTGTTCTTTCTTCATACTAACAAGGAATGCCTGAAATAGCCAGACACACAGCACTGATTGATGCAGCTACAGTTTATACACCTAGATTCAGACAGTCTGAAACTGCCAGAATTAATGGCTTATTATTAGAAAAATACTTCTGCTAGACTTATAATTTAAAACCATTTAAATGCCTCAGGCATAATCACAGAAGTTAAAGTTTTAGCTTGTAAAGTGCTTGATGGTGCAAATTAGACACATCTGCCTGTCTCAGGTGCATTTGCTCTTAGTGTTTTTGCTGCTTGAATGGGTTTTTTTGTATTTCTCTGATGTGATATCTGGGATTATGAAAATTGATGCACATCTTTTTATAGATTAAGGTATGTCTCCGTATTAACAGTTTAATTTGGGGGAACTTGGAAGAAAGAATATGGGACCCCAAAATTAGGACTCTTAATGTTTCTGCATTAACAGAAAATGACCAAACATTTTCACTTGACAGCCTTGAGATGTGTGGTTTGCTTAGCTTGTGGGTGCCACTGCTCAGGGAAAACACCAGGAGGATCCTGAAGGAATCCTGCATTTGCTGTAGTGTTGGCAAAAGCAGCAACCGCTGCTTCTCTGGATTTATTCCATGACATATACCAGAATTAAGGGCTCCAAAGAGAACCTGTTGGCAGTGAAGGGAAAGTACCAAGTGAGGTGTGACAGGAGTAAGATACTACACAAACAGGGTCTATGGAACAGGCAGCTCATTTTTGCCACACACATGCTTTTTGCCTCTGCCTGGGACTCTTAACCTAATGGTGAGCCTTTCTAGTTTATACAGGGGAGTTTAGGTTTGTGGCTGGCTTTCATCACAAAAATGAAGCATGATTTAAAAGCTATGGCAGCACAAAATGCAGATATTGAGCTATGGGAAGCCTGCCCAAAGGCTGCATTAGCCTGAGTGCTCAGAAATAGGCCATGGGCTGCCCAGGAGGGGATATCAGAAAACAAGAGGGACTGAAAGAGGTTTGTGACTCCAGCTGAAATTCAAGGCTATGTGCTGCCAAAGCAACAGTCTGCACTCAGAAAAAGCTGTCAAATGTTCAGAGTACCAGGACATCTGGGCAAGAACTGTCCCTTCCATCATGTTGAGCTGTGGATGGCTGCACCTTTGCCACCTGTGCAAGTTTGTGCTACTGTGCAAAATTGTCAGAGAAAGTTATCACTGCAGTTAAGGAAGCTTTTAACTGATGGTCCCTATTAACTAAAAGAACTTTTCTGAGAATACAGAACACCTCAAAATATTCATGAAGGCTGATGGAAATACTTAATTATTTATCACCTGATGGATATATTATTATCATCCCTATTCTGTTGTAGCCTTGTCAGTCAGAACACCTGCTTGAATCATGTAGAACTTGTGAATTGATAAACTAGAAAATGTGCTGTATGCTGAGCAGCAGATTTCTTTCATAAAAAGTTTAGGCTCTAAAACTCCCTGGTTCTGTTATTTTAGCAGTCTTCTTTTAAAAGACTGCTAAAATAACAGAAAAAAAAAGGATGTTTTTAATTTTTCATGGTCCACTATCCCATTCTCTCCATCATCAGTTAAAAAAAAAAGAAAGGTCTCTTCACTATTGTATTTTACTTTTGAACTGTGCTATTCACCAGCTTTCAAAGAGAGAGGAAGAACTTTGAGTTGATCTGGGGGGAATCAGAGCCCCTGAGGTTGTGTGGGGCTGCACCCAGGGCTGCCTGTGTACTGGGGGACACAATGTCAGCCTTCCAAACTGGTTGCAAAACCAGATTATTTTCCTGCTCTGGCAAAGGGCATATTTTTTCCCCTGTTTTCACTCCTGGTAGCTGAGCCCAGTGTGTTGGTCTGTAGGGCCCAAGAATCCCCGCAGTGGTGGCTGTGCCAGGCCACTGTGCCCTGGGCTGTCAGAGCACTGAGTCTCCCCCTAAGCAAACGTGGGGAGTTCAGGACATCCCTGTTCTCTTTCTACAAGAACTGCTTCTGAAAATGTTCTTTGAACTCCAGCAGTGGTAGGAAAAACACAGTACTGATTTCACAAGTTATCTGAGGCAAAATCTTGTTTTGCATTCTCTAGATAATTTGAGGTATCCTTTATAACGAAGACTTTCAGACACCCCTCAGAAAAGAAAGCATTTTAGAGCCTTTTTTTACAAGCAAATTCTGGCAAAGTCCTTTATATTTAGCGTGTCTTGGTGAATCTCAATACATGTGCTGTATTTAAATGAAACATAACTTTTTCTCTATTTAGTTACATTTCATTTGTTTCAGAAATAAATTCCTACTATAGTCACAATATGCAAGTGTTTGTGGGTTTTTTTAAACCTGGCTCTGAATAGCTAATATACTTTCATATAAATTAGGGTTAAATTAATGGCATGTTTACACTAGGAACATTAGGACTGTTTGCACTCTCAAAGCACTAGGAAGTTCATGCAAGGACATAATTCTTATTTTTATTTAACATCCCAAATTTTTTTTGACTCAGAGTCTTAAGGTTAATAGGCATATTTATAAATATAACCACATCAATCTATATTGTGGCTCTCAGTAAGTGCTAGAGAAGAGTTGTTTGCACAGGAAGTTAAGACAAATTAACTAAAGATATGATTTTAAAGTATATTAGTTAAAGTGCATTAAAGCTTGGTGTGAATGTTCTCATTCAGAAATAAAGTGACTGTAGTTCACTTTACCTTAATGCACTTTAAATTCACACCTTTCAGCTAATTTAGCTTAACTTCCTGTGTGGACAAGCCTTAAGATTGTTCCCATTAAATGGCTCTGCTGAGCTTTATTTTCTACTTCTTAAATCCAAACACGTAAAATAGTCTTACATTCTAAAGAGACTATGTTTTAAAAAGAGAATTTGTTTTGAGTTTTCCAGTCATGAAATTTGTTTGAATGGAGTTGTAAGTGGTAAATTTTAGGACGAACTATATTTTGTCATTTTTATTTTTAATTTCAACTATGACATTAGTGAGAGATAGGATGTATTTATCAAGCAAAAACCATAAGACCCTTTGGGCAACACATAAAATTATGACAAATCATACTTAATGAGTCTGGATTATTTTTACTTGGGAACTTATTGGAGCAGAATAAAGAGAGTTTGAACTATTTTTTTTCAGGATTTCCAAACTTTTAAAGCTCTGGAGAAAAGATGCTGCACATGAACAGATCGACTCACACATACACAGTGATTTTGGTGCTGTGAGGATGTGAAACTTGGAGTGAAATCTGCACACAGAGCTCTGCCCACGACTCCTGGTCCCTGACATGGCAGCACACAGATATTTTCTGTTTAAAAAAGCTACTTCCTTTCACTGTTGTTTAGCAGTAATTTTGGTAGAGGTATTCCATCTTAAATGTTTGATGACTATTTACTGCAGTACCTTTGTGTATTTTAGGGTGCCTAAAGTATAGAAACTACTCATCACATTACTCAGAATAGGTTTTTCATTAGTTTAGGTTTAGGTTTGTACCCTTGTGTTCTCATGTTTATTATCAGATAATAAACTGCTTCTGCAGTTCCCTGTAAGTTCTTGTCCCAAGCGCTGCACAAAGCTTGGTGATTGAAATGGAACCAAAAACAAGGATGTGAATTAGTGGATAGATCTACAAGGAGTGTTGGTCCTGATCCAGCAGCCCACCTGAGCTTCCACTTAATTTTCAAGTATTTAAGTGGTCTCATTTTCACTGGAATACTGAGACTTTTGAGGTGTTAAAGAAAGTCATGTGCTTAATGGTTTCCAGGGCTAGGGCCAGAATGCTGAACACATTTTAGGGTCTAGCACGTTGCATTTGACTCTGCTGGTGAGATGAACTGTAACCAGGGAGTTTTGATCAGAGCTGACACGTGGCTCAAGAGACTGTGTGGCAGCTGATAGCTAAGTATGTGTGTAATAAACACTGTCATTTTGGTCTTCAGCTAATGGTGACAGAGCTCCAGTTATCTTTTGCCATTTTTCTTACTGTTCACATTCTTAGGGAGCTGTATTACAATCCTTAGAGCAGTCTTTATTAGCTTTGAACAGAACTTCTGTTCCCTCTTTGCATTGTTGATAAAAGTTACAAATATTTGAGACAATGAAACTATCAAGTACCAGTAATTCCTGATGGTCTTTTCCATAAAAATCAACTTCTATGTGAAATAGAAGAACAATAGATGAAATTGTGGGTTTAAAATATGGGTAAACAATAGTAAGCAGATATGGTAGTGACCAAAGACCAACTTTTTCACACACTTCAATAAGTAAGATAAAATACATTAATTGGTGCTTGAAAAGGCATTAGCAGTTGATATGTGGTAGATTTACAGACTATAAAGGAAATAACAAGTCTTTAGCATCATTAATGTTTCATGTATTTGTAAGACTATTTTGCCACTGGCAGTTAGGATTATAATAATGTTTCCTGTGAGTCTGGCAGTAATGTGCTGCCATGTCTTGAATCAGCCATAGAATATAATGGAGGTAATATGTCTTAATAAACACAGGCAAGAAGCATTGTACAGATATTATTGGTGATACAGGATCACCTACAGACTCTATCTGATCAGGTTTTGCCTGTAAGAAGGCAGGCTTGCTGTGCAGGCAGGTGATGGATGAGGGTGGAAGGGGTCAGAGAAACAGGAAGCAACTTGGTCACAGTCCTGTAACAAGAGTAGAAATGGAGTCTCCTCACTCCCAAGTCCAGTGTGTTATCCAGTATTCCACACTGCTGCTCCACCTCTCTGCTCACCTGTTTCTTAAGCTCAACCACTGAAATTGGACCCCCTGTACCCTGCGTGTGACAAGGAGCACCACCAAAATTTTCAGTAAGATAAGTTGAATGGGCAGGTTTACCATATTAGTTAGTAAGTGTAATATCAGATTTCTAATTTTGTCTGCAAAAACCATCTTTCCAATTGTATTTTAACACCAAAATAGCACATCAGACAAAATGAATTTGGCACGAATAGTGAGTTTATCATCTCCTTATTTCCTCTGTACATATGATAGGAAAAAAGTTGCATTTCTAGTTGCTTCCAGACAAAAGTGTAGTGTGTGGGAAGGACTGTAAATTTCTTAGGTTTCTGCAACCAAATGTTTAGATAAAGGGATGACTGTCAAAGGAAACCTTTTTTCAAGCTGTTTTAGCTTCAAGATGAATAATTAACTTGTACCAGCTTTTAAGCTTAAGTTATAAACTCTGTGGACTCTTTTCCCTGGTACAACCTTTTCATCTTACAGTAAGTTATTTCGTAAAAAAAAAAAAAGAAAGTTAATTCTATAATTCTGAATCAAGCATTCAATATTGCATCAAGCTGTAGTGAGAGGAGGAGCAGTGAGATTGCTTCCTTTGTGCTACACTGTAAGAGTAGCAAAGGATACAGAGAGAGAAATTAACTATCCCACAGCTACAAGAAATATTGTCCACGTTGTACACATGGACACCAGCTCATAATTCCAGTATGGGAAAGTTTAGCTGTTGTGCTTGGGTCACAACATGCTTTAATATTATCATCATTACAGTAACTCAAGAATTTCTGTTTTGAAACAATTCTTCATGTTGGCATTTACTGTGAAGAAATATGGGATGCCACACCTCCAGATTTTCCTTTCTAGGTGAAAAGTTTCCAATATTTTGAAACCTTTAGCTTCAAATTTTTGCTTCCAATATTTTGACACATTCAAACACTTATCCAGGTACCATGAGAGGCCAACTGGAGCATCAGCAACTGCATCAATTGGCAGTTTCAGTGAAACAGATCTTACAAGAAATATTTGAGTGCACTCACTACAGCTGTTGTCTGCCTGCAGTAGAACTGGCACTCTCCAGTTTTGGGCAGACCTTCCCTACCACAAGTGCTTTCAATTCCAGGTACACTCAGTAAGTCACATCCTTCAGGAAGGACCCAACCCACTCCACAAGCTCTGTCTGTTTTTCCCCTGCACACCCAGATTTCTCTATTCTGTGTGCACAGCAATGATCCCCACCCAGAAGGTCTGACACGATGTTTCCCAGGTGTTGAGCTGACATCCCAGGTGTTGCACAGCACATCTGTAAGTACTGCAATCTGGATTTACTGTAGGAACCCCAAAGGCTCTGTCTCACACTTAGCTGAAGCACTTGCCATCTGTAGAAACAGAGTGCTGAGTTGTTACAGTATGGATGAATGAGAGATGAGGGAGGGAAGGAGCACCCCAGACCAGCTCTGCTGTCACAGAAAGTGCTCCTGACTCTCCAGCTGTACGTGCGTGTGCTCAGGTAACCACCAGCACGCATGCTAATGCAGCACTGCTCCACTAGCAGCAGATGGGGTCAGGGCTGGACCCCAGCAGCAGCTGTGCCTGGGGCTGAGAGCGTGCCCAGCACTAATGCAGGACCAGGGCCAGGTTTGCACAGGGCCGTGCTCAGGATGGGCTCAGGCTGAGCAGCGCTGAGCACAGCCCTGCTCTGCGAACGCTCTGCGTGCCTCACAGTGAGCTGCGACTTGTGCTTCACTTGCACTATTGTTTAAGGATTATTTTTCTTCTCAAATACAGAAGAAAATTCCTTCCTGAATGTCCACAGAAAAAGAAAGTTGACCGTGGTAGACTATTTAATTGTTGGTGGAAATAAATTGCATTGTGTAGCTGCTCCTTTGCATGGTTTATTTACACTGCATGTCCTATAAACATCATAACCTCACTAAATTCTCTGTTCACTAAAAGAATGTGGCCAGTATGTTCAGATGTGCTTGGTTTTTACTTTTTAAAAACTTCTTTGTCTGCTCTTAAGAAAATTAATTTCCTTTAGAAATTACACTTTCATGCAAATTGTTGTCAGGTAATAAATACAGCCTAAGTGTCAGCCAAAATACACCAAGGCTGTGGCTGTCATATTTGCATTCTGTATTCCTTCACTGTCCACTAAGGCAAATTAATTACCCTGTGTTTCTTTTGCAAGTCAGCAGGGGGTAAATTGGTATTGTAGAAATTAAAGGGAAGAGTCTAAAAGAAAATTGTCAATCAATTTGTTAAGTTTTAATTTCTCTTTACTGCATTGTTTTGCAACATCAAAGCCTGAAAATTAAATGCCTGTCATTGCTGTGAGCATTGTCCTGGTGCTGCTGGCACAGGAAATGTTAGCAGTGAGAGAAAATGTCAGATGGCTTTTTGAATGGCAACTACAGGGCACCTTGAGAACTTGAAAAATCTGTTTCCTTTAAGTACTAAAAAATCATTCATTATTTGTAGAGCTATTGAATAATATGAACTTTTTTTTTTTACAGTTCTGATATCTTGGTCTTTCCATGTGGGAGAGATTCCATCTCAATTATTTCATGAAGATGATGTTGTGTCTTTTGCCAGTCTAGGTCATCTTCCATTATATTCAATAGACTTTAAGTTGGGTTTATATATATAAAAAAAAAGTGAAGTGTTTTAGAGCCTTGCTCCTACTCTTTACACCTTGGTTTAAAGAACTGAAGGATGAGGCACAAGCACAGTGTGTGTATATAAAGGGGAGAGACCCTAGGGTTGAAAGGAACTGAAAATATTAGTAAAGCTATTTTTTTTAAACTTCATATTTATATTTAGGGGTAAGTCTGGTGAGTTCACAAAAGTCAAGTGGGTTGGTTTCCTCATTGGAAAGGTTAAAGGTCTGACTGATCTGAACCTTCAACACCAGTGGAGATTGAAACATGTAAATCTGATCTCACAAGTCTAGACATAACTGTCAGCTACTTTTAGTCATTGTTCTGTATTGATTTTTATGTTCTTATTTTTATTTAATGAACAGGTTATTTTTCTCTTCCTCTGTAATTCTGACTTCATTCAGTAGAATCTCATTCCGTAACTCCCCTTTAACTTTCAAAAAAAATCTCTTCCAAAACAGATTCAGAAAGCAGTTTCCTGTGAATTTTTATGAGGATGTTATGAAAATTAGGGTTGCATTTTTGACCCCATTTAATCTCCAAGCATCTGGCTCGCACTGTTCTGCTTGGTGATGTTTCTTTCCCCCAATATGACTTTGATAAATACTTTTGCTAGGCTGCTTACCCTTTGCAATTCAAAGCATTAGAGTTATTTACTGCACTCCTGCAAACTTTCCTATTGTTTCCACTGTCCTTTGTATCAAATAAGTTGGAGACCAGCACCAGCTTTGCAGGAGATTGATTATGTGGCTGTTGATGGCTGCTTCTTTGGTAGTTTTGAATTTCAGTGCAGAGTAAGAAGAACTGTGCAAGTACTATAAAATTATATCTTTCTTGCTTTTATTTTCCCTTTGCACATGATGCTTTTATTAAGATGATATACTATTTTTATTTGCCATGAAATCTTAGTTCTACAAAACTAATTTAGTTCAGATGGAAATACTTGACATATGAATTTTTAAGAACTTTGATGTCCTACAGGACAAAATTCTTTTCACGCACCTTTAGTCGATGAGCTGTATTTTTACCATCAGTAATATTTACTTTTTTTTTTGTAGCATAGTAGTACCCCACTGTGAGAAGATACCTATTGTAGCAGGCACTAAACCAGCATAGATCAACAGAATTCTTGCTCAGAAGAAGTTACAGTCTGAAAATTAACACAGAGAGGAGAGGAAAGGAAGGAGGTTTTATCCTCCTTTTACAGAGGAGAAACTTGAATGGCATAAGGACAGTTCACTGCTGTTGAAATCAACTAATTGATTCAAAGCCCACAATCACTCTCTGTATAAGTAAAAGGAGTGAAGACACCTAAGTTAGATATACATGTCTAAACAAACATACTGGGAAAAAATTAACATAATATAAACTACCCCCAAATACATAGGTTTATATAAGGTAAATCAGGATGTGATCATCAGCTGATGGAAAAGACTCTTCCAGTGGGAGTATTGGCAGGAAAAAAAAAATTATATTCATGGAAATGTATAGTTCAGTACCCTGATGATGAAAGAAAATTTAGAGGTATCTCAGGTTGTTGTGTCCATCCTTAAAAATTTATTGTAGAGCCTTCAAATTTTGTTGACCCAGACACATCGTGGTGTAGTGGTTTTGTTTGTTCTACAGCAGGGTTATAAATACATAGTTTATAATGCTTTGGTTTACTGGGAAATAGCCTTTGGAAATACAGAAAATGTGACGTGCAGTGTTTGCCTGCAACAAAAACCTCTCATTTACCTGTGGGAAATCTTGGTCTTTGGATCTCTTCTCTCTGGATATCCCTCACCGGGAGATATCCTGATGAAAATAAAATCCTGATGTTTTCCTAGGTACTTGTACAAAAAGCCCTTTGGATTGAATAATCTTAGAAGAAGATGGAGAGAAGACTCACTAAAACTAAGCACTCAAAATGAGAGGAATATCTGGGAACCTTGTAAAGTGTGTAGTTATGTCTGCCAAAAATATAATGCCTGAAAACCAAAAATTATATATAATCTTTGGTTTTTGTTCCACCACTTTTAGCAGCCAAACCAATGTAAGCCAGCTCATTCTGTGTAAAACAAGAAAATTCCAAATGGCATCCTTTCATTGAGCTATGTAAGTGAATTTTGTATTTCTGAGAAAGCAAAATGTCTCATAATTTGAAGAAGCTTCACCTTGGTTTCTGTCTTGGCACAGATTATGACATAAAATAATTATCATTTGAAGATTTGTGTAAAATCTCAGAAGTTAATTTTCCCTAAAATCACCTCACTTAAGCTGTATCTCTGTACTTAACTCACAGATCACTCTCTTTCAAGCTCAGCGAGGAACTGCTTTTACATTATCTCACTGGATAACAGACAATCCCCAATAATTAATGCCAGATCCCCAGCTCTGATACTTTCATGGAAACCATTAGGCCAATGCCAGTTTACATCATTTGAAGATCTGATCCAGCAGGTATAAAAATGAAAATGGCAAGGCAAAAAAATATGAGCAATTTGATATCAATAAAAATGTGCACGAGGTCAGGGAGGAGAGAGCCTTTTCAAGTTTTCCTTTGACTTTTTGTCCTAAAGAAGAACGTTGGTTTTTTCCAGTCATTGAGCAAGATAATGCACAGCAAATGATAAATTACAAAAGAAAATAATCTGTTGCAATAAAACCTGGGCAGAGCCCCAAGTATTTGTTCCCAAAGTATTTATTTTTCCCCAGCTGTATTTATGCGTGAATTCAATGATGTTTGTAAAGCAAGAATTAATAATTGTAACATTTGGAGTTATGTGCATTTCCAAAAAAAAGTTTCTCCTTTTTCAAAATTCAAACTTTGACCTTTCTGAAATTTCACTATCACAACTAACAAGGTCCAACTGTTTTTTATTTTGCAATGTTTTCAGAAAAAGAAATTTCAATTCAGAAGTTGGGATCAAATTTCTAATACAGAAAGTTACTCAATTGCCCAGAAAAGAAGCTGTAATAGATCAGAGAACAGAGAACAAGTTATTGTCTCACTTTGAGTAGCAAATATATTTTGGCTTGTATTGAAATTATTGTTGCCATAACTTATGCCCAGAAAAGATATATTAATAATTATTTACAAAGCAAAATTTGAGACAGTGACAAATACAGAATTAACTCAAAGAGGGGATGTTTTCTTTTTATTTCACTGTAGCACTTATAGAAAACCTCAAATGCAAAATCTTTTGAAGACAATTACAGTTTCAATAATGAGCTTCGCAAGAAAAAAAAAAAGAAAAAAGAAAAAGGAAAAAAGAAAATACCAAAACCAAAACCAAAACAAACAAACAAACAAAAACAAGATAAAAAAACAAAAACAAAACCAAAAATCTCAGATCTGAGACGTCGTAGTGGTTTTGGTTTCTTAATTTAAGATTTTTTTAAGATTTTTTTTAATGTATTAAAGAGTGTGATAGGTTTTGGTGTTGGTTAGTTATTAATATTTTGTTTTGTTTTTTTTTTTGCTGTGAGATGGGATTACAAGAAAGGTAAAGTAGGTTTAAAATTTTTAAAGGGTATAAAAAATTTATTAATAGTAATTAAACATTTTTGAACACTTTTTTGTTTTGTTTGTTTTATAACACTTCTGAATGTAGAAAATGAAAAGTTAGAATTGGGTCCACCTGCTGCGGGGACAGCAGCACAGAGGCAGGGAGCAGCCAGGCTCTGCTGAGCCCTTTCCCTTCTGGCTGCCCCGAGGAGCGGGGAAACTGAGGCAGGAGGGCTGGCAGGTGGAGATGCTCCTCGCAGGGCACTGAAACACTGCTCAGGCCTCCTGAGCCTGCGGTGACCCCGTCCAGCTCTGCTTTGTCAGGAGCCCTTCTCCAGCCTTTCAGCGAGGTGGATGACAGAGACAGCCCTGGCTGCACAGGGAGCCGGGAGCAGAGCCTAAAACTTGTTCTGCTTCTCAGTGGGTCCCACAGAGGAGCAGCTCCCTGTCTGGAGTGCTTTGGGTGCATGCTGGGGCCTAGCCTCGTTATAAGGAATGGAATATATGGAATCAAATGAAATTCTATATGGGACAAGAAATGGGGTGGTCTTTATAGCAGGGTGGTCTTAAACTTAGGTTTAATGCATGTACAATATACAAACATTTTTGACAGACCATTAACACCTATAATCTTGTAAATATTTGCAATTTTCTAGATCATAAATATAGCTGCATAAGCAGTTCTTTCAGGACATCATTTATACTCCATTAAAGGTTAATTTACAAGTTAGTACCTTATAGAAAGAAGATATGTGTACTTTTATGTTAACTTTCTGTAAAGGGAGACTGGTGTCTCCAGCAGCAATTTGTAATTCTCCTGTGACACTCCCAGTGGCACTATTCAAAGCACTATTTGAATTCTTTTCATCAGCTCATGTTCACAGCAAACTTAATCTTCTGTTTTGAAGGTGGAGGGAGAAAGAAAAGAGAGGAGGAAAAAAAAAAAAGCAAGCTAGATCTTAGCTCTTGTGTCTGTGTTCCCAAGCATCCAACTGTTTGTTTGAACAGCCTCCCCTGACACACATTCTCATTTGTCACAGTGCTGATGATACCTGCTGCTGTCTCTGAGCCCAACTAACCAGCCTGCCTGGGCTGGGGGCTGGCTGGGGAAGGGGGGAGGTAAAAAGTAGGGGATTGACTCTGTGGGCTATGACTTTATTCACTGTAATGGCATTTGTGCTTTCTAAAGATCAAAGGCCAGGGGAAAAAAAAAAAAAAGGTGGGGGCAGGGGAAGAGAAAGAAAATTGTTCACTGTAGACCTAGTCAGGAGCTTTCAGAAGTGCCTGTGAGAAATTAGGTGCCTCTTTTGCACATTTGATCATCTAACTTTGAAATCCTGGTGAGAGAGCTTAGAGAAGGATCTGAAGAGAAAGGATAATAACCACTCGTAAGTCAGGACTATTGGGGCAGAATGAACAAGGAAGGTGCCAAATTTAACTGGATTTTGATTTATTTTCTTTTTCTAAATGCCAACGTTGCTTGTTCAGCCTGGTAGTTAAACAAATGAGAGGCTTTAAAACTGCAGTTAGCTACAGATTAAAAGGAAAGAGAAGAAATCTGTTGTAAATGCATATATTTTGTTGCCAGCTATTGGGATAAAAGAAAGCTTTCTCAAATGGTATGGGTTTCTACAATGGTCTCTATGGGTTTATTTGCCTTCCATAGGATTTCCCACAAAGAAAGATGAAAGCTTTATGCCCATTAGTCACCAGGTACTACATGTTTATGTTCATTATTCATATCTTAATACTGTAAAGACTTCGGCAGCAGTTTTTTTCCTGTTTCAAACCACTGTGCACGCTGCAGAATGTTCCAAGCTTCTGTATTTCATATATGGAGTTTCTTTCAGCTGGTTTCATGCACAAAACAGAGGGTGGTCATTATGGTGCATTCACATCACACTAAATAGGAGTTAATGATGTATTCTTACTGTACTGTTTTCACTGAAAGATCTTTATAAAAATTGAGGCTTTTATCAAAACACAATGATACCAACACTTGAGTAATTTTCTTGGGCTTAGGGATGAATTTCTGACTAAGGGATGTGAGAACTGGAAACTTTGACCATTGTACATTGGTTTTGTAATTTTCCAATCCATACCTACATTTCTTCTCTGAAAAAGGCAGATCAAGGAGTAATTAGAAACTCCCAGGCTGCAGACGGGAGTGGAGAGGAGGGACTGAGATACCACTTGTAACCTCAAACTAGTTGTTCCCAGTATTTTTAAAAACACGTCCTATAAATCCAGTAGCACCAGCAGTGTTGAATGAAGCGACTGCCTTCTTGAGGCCTGAACAAAGGGGGATGTATTTTGGTATGAAATTCAGTGAAAAGCTGCAGCGAAAAGCTGCTGCTCTGAATGTGGCTGGAGTTGTACCAGGCTCCAGGACAGCACTGTGAATCCTGGTGTCACACCCCTGCTTGGAAATCTCAGTATTTTTTGCATGAACAAGGAGGCATCTTTGATTATTTTGACAGGCTCATTGATCTTGATACCAAAGAGCAGCTGTGTGGATGCTTCTGCTGTTTAATGCCACGTGCTGTGTGCCTCAAAAATCACAAAAAAGGGTTGGAGAGGCACATATTAAAATGGCAGAGCTGCACTTCTTAGTCACACATCAGCCAGTGCCCTCCTGAGGCACAAAGGTTTTTGCCCTGTAAAGTGGAGCGCTGGGTTTGTGTATGCAAATCACAAATGTGGGTTTAATTTATCTTGTACTAGTTACCATAAATAGCCTTATTATAGTTGATGTTGTAAGTGGGTGGGCAAAACAAGAGTAATCATAAAGAAGAGTCTAAAATTATTCATTCACAAGGGAGGTCATCAAAGAACAATTTCTTCCTACAGTCACTGCTGAAGCGGCTCTGGGGCAGGAACGTGAGGTTTAATGGCTGTGTAGGTGCTTTAATACAATTTAGAAGGGAAACCATGAGCCTCAATGTGTGCAAAGCCTCACACTTTGGTGGAACTGGGCTGTAGGTCTCTTTGCTGTTGCAGGCTGAAGGCAGATGAAAGAAATATTAAAAGCACAACTTTAATAAAAGCCTGAAAATGTAGATTAAAGCAGGATTCATTCTATTAATTTTTTTCCTAGGATAGAAGTTATTTCAGCTACATTAGAAACTTAAAGGAGTGTCTGTTGACTATTAAAGTCACTGTTTAATAATCTAGCAGACTTGCTTCAAATTGCATTAAAATTATTTCATGTAAATTGGCTCAAAAATATGTTCAATTGCCTCATTTTTGAAGCAGTTCTATGTCACACAGTTATTCAAGATTCACAGAAGGTTACCTGGGGACACAGCATTTATGTGGGACATCTTCTTGCTGACAATTTTGTATATTTTATCATGAATGTGTCTCTTACATTTATCAAGCAAATGTCTTTTCCCTGTAAATTTACAGAGTAAGGAATATATGTAAGAAAACTGTTTTGCTTTGCTGCTGTGAGGCAAGGGAAATGTACCAGTGCTTATGAAATTGCTATGTTATGGTTTGTTTAGGACATAATTAAGACATCAGTAGAAAGGGTTGATTCCTTCAGTAGCAAAGTTAATGAGATATTAACCAGCACTTTGAAGCTTGATCCAAGCTATCATTCCACTATTTCATAAATCCTCCAAATTCATACCTTTATGGTCAGTGGTAGTGTGAAAGAAGACTTTTTAATGTTATCCTGTAATTTAAAAAATGCTATATTTTAAATTCCAAATGCGAGAAAGCAATTTTGATCATTGCAATAAATTTCTGGGTATAAGTTATCACTAAACTGTTTTGCTTTAACCTGCTTGCAAACTGACAGTGCAGTGTCTTTCTGGGTGGCAGCCAGCTCTGCTGAATAAGAGCTTGCATGTGTTGAAGGCACTGACAATTCTTGCTGAGTGAATGCACCACACTTCTGATTGTTCAATAGAAAGCATAAACAAAAGGAAGAGCTCCCAGAGCAGTTTGTCCCAATCCCTCTCTGAAGGACTGTGTTTCACAGGAATATTGTCACTAAGGTGACCATCAAAGCAGGAAGAAAATCAAGATCCTAATTTTCTGAGAGAGTGACACAATCTAACAGGTATCTAAATATTTTCTTTAGGAAACTTGATGCAACTTTTTTAAAGGAATCTTCAATGACCTTATAACCAGGCAGCACAGAGGTGATAATTGAAGCATCTTCAAACTGTAAAGAACAGCTGCTGAATTGCAGCAGAAAACTGCAAGTTGAACAGTTGCACAGATTTCTTATCATAAAATACCTTTTTGTTACTTAAAATCTTCAGGACAGCTCTTTACCCATCTCTTTAATAACTTGGTATCGTTTATATTTCCCTATATAATAGTTCATACAAATGACTGAGATTGTGGAGGCTTTCCAGAAAGACAAAAAGCTTGAGATAAATACATGTATACCCATACTCAAGCAGAGATCCTGGATTGTTTGCTTATATTCTCAAGATCCAATAAATTAGTGTTGCTTTCATTGTTACACAGAGTCCATGTAGTTTTGCTTAGTTTAGCTTTTGGAAAAGCAGATTCCTATTTCCTCTGACACTGAATACACTTAACAGAGAGGGTGTCCTATTTTTTCAGCTGTTTATGAACTGCTGCTGTAATTGAAGAACTATGATCAGAAGTTGCTTTTAAAATTCCCCTGCATGTTTTCCTTACCCTGTCACAAATCCATTCTAAAGATAAATCTTAACACATCCTGCACCATTTCTTTTAAAGTTTCTCATTAAATAATCCAGATACACATCTATAGGGGCTTACACAATTATTTACTAAAACAGCACCTCGCTTTCTTCTACTGACTGAAATTGTATCAGTTTTAACTGGTAAGAATTATTTATCCAAGAATATGGCTACTTGAAAGGCAAGGAATTATTCCATCTCTGAACTTAAATCTCCATCTCTTTTGGTTTCTCTATAATCTATCCTCTCTCTGTCTTTTGCTACTGATTCAATTTTCAGCATCTCTTCCTGCCCTGAACTTTATCTTGAAGAAATTATGGACACAAGAGTGATTTCCCTTATGAAATCACTATTGTTAAGCCTTTGCAATTTTTAAAGAAAATGTGTTTCAGGATTTTAAAAGAAAATCTATCTCCAAACAAATCATAGGTGGATGCTGCACATTTGGATTCCCTAACAGCTACTGTGATGGTATCAGTGGAGGTTAAAGAGACTTTCTGCTTGGCTGTTCAGATTTCATACAAGGTGCCAATAAGGAACAAAGACACTTCAGTAGTGGGTATTAGCAAAAAGTTGCAGAGTGTCCAACCTGTGGCTAAGAAAACTCTTCTACATCTTCTGTGCTGTCCAGCAAAAGAATCAAACCAATCAAAACTTGCTCCTGGAGAAGCTGACTGGCTCAGAGCCTATTGTATTTAACAGTGCTCAGTAGCTTTGGATGGGAATTTCTGATCCTTGACTGATCTATTCATTTCTCATTTGTTAAAGTTTTTTGATGATATTTTTGTATAATTTATTCTTAATACAGAGCTATTTTCAGAACAAGACAGATAATGCAGATGTCATTTTTTGACCTTTTTAAATCATGACTCGTCAATTGTAAAGAAACACAATTTGAGGGTTTTTTTATTTCCTTATCCATTTGTTCCTCAATTAAAAAAGAAGTGTAAAATCTGGTGTTATTTCAAATAGGTGATATTGTGTAACAGTTTCCTGCTTGTTTTGTCAGAGATAGAGGTGAAAATTAGTTTATATGGAACTAACATAACATACTCTTTATAGAGAGAAAATGGGGGAAAATCCATTGTAATTACTTTCAGATTTCCATTCCTTTCATACTTCACTCATAAGCTTAATTTTCTCACCCATCTGTGTATGCTAATTGGCTGTATTAATTATTTCATGTTGAAAGACACTACTTCATAATTAGTTGATTGTATAATTCGAAGCAAATGCTACAGTGAATTGTACCTTTTTTTATTTGGAAATCCTCTGCAAGCAGTTTTCTCAAAAGTGCTATTTACAGCAAATTATTTACCTGACAGTTATACTTCAGAAATTGCTCTCTAATAATATCTGAAAACTGATTTAGGGTATCTAATATTTCATTTTTTAATGTATTCTAACTGTCAGTCACTTTTTTTCAGATAGACACATATAGATGTTTTAATTTTCAGTACAGTAATTCCTTAATTTTCCTGATTGCTTTTCAAGGAAAAGTTTTCTGAGAAGACACCTGGTTTTATATAATTGTTTCCTTGCAAATACAGTTCAGATGCTGCTTTGTGTAGACAGATAGATGAAGGAAACGAAAAGGAACTGACTGTGCTTTGCAGCATGCACTGGAAAAACCACATCTTGCAGGGAGACAACTTTCACTGCAAATTCAAAGCTTGCCACTGCAATCCTATTGGATTTTCTTGTGTACTCGTGATCACTCCTTTATTTCCCGCTTCACGTTTCAAAAGTATTTCTGGTATGCAAGTGACATTCAATTCTCGCACTGCCATCTCCTGTGAGCACCACATGCACATTTGGAAATACTGTCTGAACGCAGAAACAGTTTTCTTTTCCATTTGACAGCTGACTGACAGCACAGAGCTGCAGTAGCTCAGTGCTGCCAAGGTTTCCTAGGGCTGCTGTTTGTGCTGTGATTTTCTCCTTTGAGTGGCTGAATCTAGGGTTGAAGAAGGAGATGAAAGTAAGTATTTCTCATGTGCAGTGAGGTTTCATATCTGTAACCCACTGCGAGTTTGTCCCTAACCAAACCTAAGATCTGAGCCATCGGATCTGTGGGAGATATGCAAAAGGCAGTAATTTAGAGAGGTTGTTATTTTTTGCTAACTAAATAGGAGCCCCCATTATGGAATGAAGATCATATTACATGGAGCTGTGGAATTTCACGTAAAATTAGAGAAGATTCATTTCACGTTTAAGCCTGAACTCCTTATTTTTCTTGAGGGCTCTGTGAATGATTCTGGCTGAAAATACCAGTTGTATTCTCCACATTATTTTCAAAAGCCTACTGAACAAAATGCAGCTTATTAAAATGCCCTTCAATGATTCATTGATAGGTTTGTGGGGAAAGCTCTGACCAAAATTTCTGGTTTCAATGGTGTATAACTATTTCTTTAAGCTCTAAAATTATTTGGAATTCTATTAATCAGGTTTTCCTACTACTTACATTTAAAACCTAAATTCTGGTATAAGTAAAGGGAATTCTATGCAATCTTTGTGGCGGTGGACTGGTACTATTAAGCTTGAATCTGTGCTTCTTTGAGTGTTAAAAAACACAACTGCTTCACTTGTCTTTTTGTGTGTCTCACAACATCGTATTCTCCCAGCACAGCTTGTGTGCTGATATATCAGAGCATTCAATTTTTAGATTGCCTATTTTCAGGAGAGGCTGGTAGTTAGGCTGGATTTCTCACCCTTCTAAAAAATCATTCTTTAAGTACTGCACTTCTTTGAACAATTTTTTTGAGTGTCTGGGCGTTCTTCAGAAAACCCAAAGAACTATATTTTAAGAATATGATATCACAGTCTAACAGTTGTATTTAAACTGTGAGATGATTGTGACATAATAATTGGCTCAGTAATCAAAATTTCCTATGATATCAAAATACTAAAATTCTAGCTTTTGCTGAAGTGCAGGTTCATTTCCTAGTGTTAAGCTTTTTTTTTTTTTTTAATATAGACTCATTTAAACAAAAATGATGGAATCATCCATTGGCCACAAGATTTATTCTGTTCTAACTTAATGTAATCTAATTGGCAGGCTTTTCAAACACGAGTACCAATGTGGCATGTCAGTAATTTGAAAATTCAGTTCCATGGTAACTTCTTGAAGGGGGGCGGGTGTGAAATGAAAGTTAAATGAGCCAAAATTGGACAAAATTCCAACATTTCTGTTAGGAAGGAGGAAGGATAAATAGGCACTGGAACAATATTAATGTCCAATTCCAGCTCTCTCACAGGTCCACTGAGTAACCATTAGATAAACTCTCCCTTCACTCCCCCTATGTTCATTTTGCTGTTCCACCTATTTGCAGTCCATGAAACTTTTGAGTGTTTGTACTCAGAGCAGTAATTCCAGTATAAAAACCCATCTCACTGGAGTCAGTAAGAAAATGTGTCTCAGTCTTCTGGTAGAATATTATAAAAGAAATTACTCTGTCATAGAAAGCTTATTTGTTAAAAATTTAAAATGGATTTTTAATATTTTTCTCGTGGCTCTCTTTATCTATGATTCAAAGTTGTTCATACCAGCTTGGCTTTTTTCTCCCCCTCTCTGTAGTTCAATATTTCTCTCAAGAAAAGTCACCTTATTTGTACTGAACATCAGGCAACAGAGCCATCTGCACCAGCAATTCTTAGAGCAAACCCAGTAAATCATGTTGAACTCTGCTTCTTCCCAAGTGCATCTAGAATAACCAAATCAACCTTCTGGTTTTAATCCAATTTAGATAAAAGACAAAGCCAGACAACAAATTCACCCTGCATACTGATAGTGGCTAGTTTTCAAATTCTTAATAATTATGGCCCCTAATTAAAACCAAACTACACAGTTCTATTAGACAGTACAGGCAAAAGAACAGATCAGGTGCTTCCAAAATGCTGGAGAACAAGATTTTCTGTTAGAGGATTGTATATATTAAATTGTTATTCACCTCATTGCAAATCCATGGCTTTCTTTCCAGCTGAATAGCAACACTGGATGTTGCATGGAATTTTTTTGCAATTGTGCCTGTTTGGAAAAGTGGATAGAGGCCCAGAATGAGTTCTTCCAGAATGGTGTCTGCAAAGATGCAAAATAATTCTCAGTTGCAATCATTCAAAAGACCTGCATTGAGTGAAATGCTGCAAAATATGGCCTAAAGCATATTATTTACCAATTTTTAAAAAGTCACAAAATGGATATCAAAACTGGTGTGATAAATGTGGACATTTTTGTGTTTGTGCTTTGTGTGTGTGTGAGAGGGGCTGTTTTGGGAGGATGGTTGAAGCTGTAACCAAGAAGAGCATCTGAAGTAAAACCCCGAGCATTTATTTCTGTCCCAAGGCTCAGGTGTCACACTGATCACTGCTACTTGAAGGGTAATTCTCTTGCCAGCACTGAATATCTGTGAGATTTCACTTGGGCTCAGTGTCGCCTATAGCTGGGACTGGCTGCATTGCCATGTGAGAATTCAGAGCAGGTTTGTGGGGAGCTCATTACAAGTTTTCTATGACACACATTCACACAGACCATGCCCCTTAAATAAACAATGCAGAGAAAAGGTACTCAGTGAGAGATTTCACATTGTGTGAATTCAGTTAATTTTTCCTTATAGCACCTCATAATTTTCCAGAACAGAGATCATTAATCATCCCAAAGTGTGTAGAAGCTTGGGCAATAGCTGTAAGACCACCAAATGCTGACCCTGAAGGAAATTAATTACTAAAGGTGAAAAGCAAGTGTTTTCTTAAATAAGCCACCTAAGCTGCCTGGTTTTGCAAATATTTATTAACACAATTCAGATGAAATCAGATCAGCACTTCTGGCTGCAGAGAGTGTTGTTTCATTGGACCAGGAGTCCTCGTTTCCAAATCCATATTCAATCTTTTAACACAGCAGCAAATTATATTCCCCATCTGTCTCCTGTGACAGCACTAATGAATGTAATAACTGGATGATGATGTACAAACTCTTTTGAAGTACCTAATTTATAAAATATAGGAAGTAGTTATTTATAATAAGCTGTTGGGGAGTTGGGGTTTTATAGTTTTTAAAGTTTTTAATATTTTCAATTTTCTGCATGTAACTGAAACATAAGTGAGCATGTGATAACCAAACATTCTTGATACAGGAAACTCTTAGGGCAGGGTGAGCCTGATATCTCAAAGGTTTTCCCAGCCAGTGTCTCTGTTCTAGGACTAACAAGTGCTTTACCATGAAGAACAAAGAGTTTGAAGAACAAAGAGTCCTGAGACTGAACCAGCTCTGGCCTTGAGCTGTCCCACCCACGGTGAATCTGGGCACTTGCCAGAGCCCCGTGGTGTGCTCTAAGCACCTCCTGCCCTGAGGTTAACCAGCACTGTTCTTTCTGATTTGAGGGTGAGTGAGAAGGAGTAAAGCACGTCCCAGAGGGTCTATGAACAGCATGGAAGTTCATACAGACTTTTGCCAACACGTCAGGATTTGGCCCATACCACAACCCCTCCTTGAAGAATTGGCCTGATAGTTGTTTTCCAAGGACTTTGCTAAGTCAGAGTTTGAATATAGGAGATAAAGCCCACAGTTTTACAGTCTGAGTCAGATTCTCTTTGACCTGCTGGAAAACAGAGCAAGTCATGCTGCAATGAAACAGCATGAATGAACATTTCAGCCATGAAAAGTAGGAGTTTATTTCAGATTAATTTCTCACCTTTGGAGTTGATTGATGCATTAGTTCAATGTGATGAAGAGAGAGAAATGGGAAGAGGGGCTGTGAACTAAATTAATCCAAAAAGTGTGTGCTCCTTAGGGAGCAATTATCACTTTATATTCTATCTGGTTTGTGTGAGGAGATGGGACTTGTGGCAACATGGCAACACAGCAAGGTCAAGTACTGATGTTTATTGCTCAGTGAGAGGCTGGCATGACTAATTGAGAGGGAACAGGTTCATCAGGTTTAGAGCTTAAGAAAAGTGATGGGAAGATATTTTCATGACTGCTATTCTCACTACTACCGTTTTTAAAAGCCTCCACTACAGTAAAAATATAATTATTTTTGTTAAAGCACGATACAGATCTGCTGTGTTCTAAAGAGACAAGATTTAGTTGCACTTCTTACCTTTTAATTTCATTTTTATTGAAATGTTGCACTTGAGGAAAGAACAATTCCATCTTTTGAATTTTGCCAGTGATTTTGCTGTGCCCCACACCTCTTGTAAAGGATAAACAATCATATGTCCTTGTCTCTCTAAAGTATAAAGAGATTTCAACAAAAACTGTTATGTCCATTTGCATTGCCTCTGCAGTAAACCTTGGATCTTCATGATGTGAAGCTATTATAACTTCTCAGCAAAAAAAAATGAATGTTTAAATGTTCATTTGAACTTATTGCGAAAAAGAATGGCACTGGCAAATCAAGAATTACTTCACAGCAATCTTTTCTATTCTGTTTGGGTTTTTGCATTGCTCCTGTGATGCATTAGTGTTGAATTCCTTAGAGTTATTTTAATTTAAACTCAAATGTAAATGAACAGCGACATCAGACCAAATGACTGCAGTATGAATTCCAGCTTGTGGAAAATTCTCACAGCCAGGCAGGGGTATGCTTCCCTATTGCAAAGATAACCTACAGGGCTGTTCACAAAAGCTGGTCCAGGGAGACAGATCTCCTTGTGGTTCTTCCTCTGAAAATGCAGACAAATAGGCTCTTGGTTTGAATTGTTGTTATCTTGAACAATCTGTCTCCATCAGGATCTGGACAAATTATTCACCCCAGGTAAATGTTACCCTTTGAAAATAGCCCCTCTTTTCCTACTCTTTGTCCTCAGTAGCACAGTTTTCCTGATATGGTACCTTACTCTGGGTCTTTTTGTGGTTTGGTGGGGGATTTTTTGTTGCTGTTGTTTTTGTGTATGTGTTTCTTTTCCAATGTCTGATTTTAATATATTAAAGTCACTAAAAGCCATAAACAGACTTCTGGTTTAATCAGGGCAAACAAGCTGCTGTTTAAGTATCTGCTTAGTGAAATAAACAGTGCTTGGGGTTCACAGAAGAGCAGGACATTGTTCTTCTGTTATCAAAGTTCTTTCTTTGTTCAGTATGAAAAATAATGGCACTTGTGTAGTACTTTATAATAGATGCTCTCATACAAGTATTGAAGAAAAGTGAATCAATCTTCAGAAACAGACCTTATATTAATAAGTATACTGCTAATTACTACAATCATACAAAAGCTGCAGTGACACCTATCTATATATTTGTATGTTCTTTTTGGTCTTTTTAAGGACTGTGTCACAAGCCTAAAGATGCATTCAGCTTAAAAAAAGAAGGTGCTTCTCTGGGATAGTGTGTGCCTGCCTCGGTTCAGCTTTATTCCATGCTCAACTTTGCTAAATTTTGTTTTTTTCTTCATTCTTTCCTAATCTAGAAATTGCCAGCTATGAAAAGCTTGTTAATTTCTGTTTGTAAAATGTTCTGGTGTAACTTGAATTAAATGTAGTGCAGCTGGGAGCAGTCATGGCTAAACAATACATGGCATAAATTATCTCTGTGTGGAGTGTCTGACTAGATAACATAATCAACAGGAGGCTGACAAAACATCACAGCTGCCTATTGTTGCTGACAACTTCATTATTTCCGTGATGTTCAGATGGGTAATTTGTTTCTGAGGACCAGCAATATCTTCAGACACATCCAATGGCCTCGTGTACTTTTATAGGCTTCCTGAAGCTGCATGTGTTTGCACAGATTTAGAGAGTTTTCCTAATCTGGGGAACAACTGCAAGAACCATCAGCAAAGAGCTCTGCTCTGCATTGGTTTTGCAATAGAGCAGCATTCCCATATATCAGAGTTGCTGCACACCTCCTGTTAGGTAACAGCAGCTGCCCTTTGATTCCTTGGTTCAAACAGGAAGGGCTTTGAGGCTCTGGTGGACTTCTTATACTATTTTATTTCTGTTTACTTATCTTACACTCCAAAAGATCCCAAATGACTCAGTAGTTTTGTAGCTCTGACAGTCCAGGCCTGATTCTATTCCGCTGCAGCCAGGAATTATTATTCTCAGGAATTTTCCAAGTAAAAAGACTATCATGGGTAAACAAGCCACTGTGACTGTATGAAAAACATGCCATCTTTAAAGAATTCTGACCAAACAGTTCTGAATTTCTGCTAGCTCACTTAAAACCATATTCTGAAGTACAAGCAGCAAGTCCACAGCTGCCACAAAGCTGAGAATTCCTCCCATCTGCATCCTTCCTCTGGGAATGTGCAAGCCCCAGGCAGGGGTGCATCTGCCAAGAGCCTGGATGTGCCGGGCTCCAGGCTGGGCTGACGGGACCGTGGCTGGGAGCTGTGGCTGCAGAGGAAACCTGCGGGAGCCAGGGCTGCCAAGCCCAGTTCCACTTGGTCACTGACATCACGTTGCCTCAAATATTTCAGAATACTTGGGAAAATTATTTCTAAGCTTAGTCCAAACACAATTATTTTTTCTTCACTCACAATTTCAGAATTTTTCAAGTTTGATCATGTCTGTGACTGATCAACGGGGAAATATTTGTCTTTTTCATAAGCACACTGAATACTTCTGTGTGTTTGTGGATAATAGGTTATTTGCTGTGGATTTGGATCAAGAACACTGGCTAAAGTAACTAGTGAAACAGTAAGACTCCAGTCAATGTCCTTGAAGAAACACAAGAAACCAGGGAACAGGACAGAGAATAAACAAATTGGCAAAGGGGTATGTGTGAAAGATGATAGGTAAACAAGAGCCAGAGAGGCAGGAATTGCCAAAACCAGAGTTGGAATTTAACTACAGTACGTTATATGTATAAAAATGTGCAAGAAAGAATGAGTGTGGGGACAAAGGAACATACACTTTCATGTGTTTGGGGGTTTGGTTTGGTTCTTATTTTACCTTTCTCACTGAATAGTTTTGACTGTATGAAAAAAACTACCCCATTGTCTTGTTTCAGGGGGAAGAGTCACTTTAACTGCCTTTCAAGTAAAGGGTTTCTAAAACGAGAGCGCACACAGGCGTCAGAGTTAGCCATGTTGTCATGTTACCTTGGGTGGAGATCCCAATCCCAGGTATCCAATCTGCCTGGCTCCATTGCTGCATCAGTGGATGGAGATCTGGTATTATTTGTTCCTTTTGTGGGACTGTGAACAGTCTAAAGTGCAGCTTTGTCTGTTATGATGGCAACAGCTTTGGCATTGTTGCGAGTGAAGTCAGGCCCCACGTCAGTTTCTTCACTCCGAACTTCCCACCCGGTTTCTAGTGGGAAAACCCAAATGTTTTTCACAAGCACGGGCAGGCGATGCAGAACAGGGAACATCCCCCAGGGGTGTGGATGGAGGGGAGCTGCCCGCCGGACATCGCGTCCTGGGACGGGCGCTCCCGGCGCGGCCGCTGCGGGCCCGCGCAGCCTTTGGAGAGCTGGGGGGACGCTGCCACCTATCGATGGATGCAGGCGCGAAACCCCGACCTTACAGCGAGCTCCCCATCCAGAAACGTCCCCATGGCTGGGAGGAACGAGCAGAATTTGCTACATGGAGTTAATGGCCAACACAACGCTAAAAACACCTGTAAAGCTGAGAACACACAGGCTGAAGGTTTGGGGGACTGTGTCACTGAATCAGCCAACTTGGGGGGCCTCTTTAAACAAAGTGTAGTACTGAATGTACATCTTCCCAAAAACACGCAGCTTTAGCAGCAGTAAGAGCAAGAGCAGCTGGTGGGATCAGCTGCCCTTGTGTGCTGCAGGCAGGGAGCTTTCAGACTCACCAGTCACGGAAGGAAAACCTGTGGCAGCAGGTTAAGGGAGCAGGGTCAGTACAGCCAGCAGAACGCTCCGTGCGGCTATGGAGACTGGAATGCAAGGGCAGTAAGAACTGGATGACTTCTCTGTCCTCTGATGGAAGCATCAAAGGCTGAGGATGGGCAGGTTTCTGCAGGAGATCAGGCTAAAGGATCTTCTTCCACGTGTTTCATCAGAAACCCAGGGTCTGCTACTTCTGAAGGTCTTTTAGTCTTCTTCATTTCCAGAACTGGATGCAGGAGCCTCTCGCAGTTACTTACAAACATTGAATAGTAATTTTTAATAATTTCATTTTTATCATTTTATAAATGTATTATTACTTTCTTTACCTTACTGAGCATTGTTTTGTGTCTTCTGGATTTTGAACAGGCTAATTAAGAATTTATATTCGTAGGTCAAGAAGATTATAAATATATTTTCTTGAGACAAAAAAGCTAATTGTATTTCACAAGAACTAGGCTTGGGCAAGAAAACATTTTAACTTTTCCTACTCTACTAAGTACTGTTTGGGTAGAAAAAGGACTAAGCATTTAAAAAAATCAAAATGGCAATTGTAAAAGGGCTGCTTTCTACAAAGCTGAAGGGAGAAAGCAGAAGATAGAAATATTGAACCACAATGAGAAGGTGCTAGAAATGTTTAAGAATAGACTGATTTCTGGAAATTCACTCTACGTTTTCCCCTTAAAACAGCTGGAAATTGAGAATTCCTTTACAAGTGAGTTGCATAGGTGAAGTCTATACAGGCAAAAAAAAAAAACAAAATAAAAAAAACAAAACTTAACTGGGGACTTTGACTTAGAAGAATCATCCATATTTAGCACAGCACTGAAAATGGAGTTCCTAGGCTTACATTTATTTTTAACTGATTTAGACATTTCAGATTTTCAGCATGTTTTTTTCCAGATAGTATCTCAGTGTTAGAGAGGTATTTGGTGGTTTTTGAAAGATTTCCAATTCCCTCCTGTTGGCAAGGAGCAGTGACCTCAGTCAGCTCTCTTACTAATGATCCTTGGAAGGAGCAGAACAAAAGAGGGAATCTTGTAAACAGAGGGCCTGTGATTTTCAAGGTACAGGAGAAGGAATGCTGTGCATAGAATATTGTAATAGCACTTCACAATTCTCTGCTGCAGCAAAGCATGTAACTATTTGCATTTGATATTCTCATTATGCCCTATAACTATATGCATTTGATATTCTCATTATTTGCATTTGATATTCTCATATGCCCACACGTCTGTGTGCATGTTTACACACACATGTACAGGCAGGCACGTGTGTTGATAGAAAACACCCAAAGAATGGTTTGATCCATATCCAGATTGGTTTAAAAAATAGATTAGCTTCAAGTTCCATGGCATACAAACATCAGACCCAGGACTACATTTTAGCTTCAGCTACTTGGGCAAAAGAATGCCCTTGGGTATGAGGCACAGCACCCTTAGCTGAGGTTTGAAGTGTGGGAGAATCAGGCTGATCAACAGTTTTTGGGAGGTTTCCAACATTTTCCAAAAATCATGTCTGAATAAAACCAGGGAAGAAAATTCAGCAGATTGTAAGAGTAGCTCTGGTATCTCTTTAAAAATATCCAAAATACTTTTTCTGTAGATATTAATGGTCACTGGCTAGGACCCAGGAATTGGCATGTTTTGGTTCTTTTCTATTATCCAATGTTGCACTGGAGTGTTCTGATTGCATGAATTTAACCCAGTGGACCGTCTAGAAGGATAACAATTTTCTAGGTTGTTGTTTATCTTTGATTACCACCTCCATTGTTTTTAGAATTCTGTATATGGGTATTTTAAATATTCCACATTTGACTCTGTAACATTTTTTGTGGGTTTCTGTGGGTTCCAGCAATTGCATTTTTTGCCCTATAGTAAAAAAAAAAGAGATTTTGAAATATCACTATTCTCCTATTTTGGAATCTCCTAATGCAGACATTACAGGATCTGCTTTAGCATCCGTAGAGTGTGCTTTTGTTATCCATTTAATAATCTTTTTGAGGCGTAACCTGTTCAGGCTGGGAGCTTTCCAATGATGTTGCAGATGTCCCACAGCTATGGCTATGCCTGCTGCTTTTGTTGCTATGATTGCAGTCGGCTGTAGTGGTAGCTTGCTTGGAGAAAGAAGAAACAATACATCACATGCAACAAGCACTACTGCACTGTGATTTTTACCCCTTCCTCTCGCTGTTTTTTAGCATAAAACCAACTGCTTGAGGATGGTTGCATCAATGTCTTTTTGCTCATACTGCATGGCAAATTAATTACAATCGCAGTTTTGTTTACTCTGTAAGAAATTATTTTTTTTTACTTGGACGCTGTGCTGCTGATCAGTTTTAAAGGCTACAAGCTAAAAGCACACGGAAGTCATGGCATCTCTCACATGGAGACTTCACATATTAGTCACTCCTACAGCTGCACAGGTAACTGGGACAGAGTTAAGGCAGCAAACATTCTACCTGTGATACAATACTACTTGCTTTAAATACTGTTCTGCTCTGAGGTTTTAGCAGCAATCTTGGACTTCAGTAATTACTAGTAATAGGCTTTTTCATATCTGATCATTCATGCAGTGTAAGGAAGAGATTTACTCATTCTGCCCAGAGGCTGAGCCAGCAGAGACAGCAGAGCTAATGTGATTCATTGAAGGAAGAGTGGGGACAATTACCAGCAACTTGTTCACGTTTTGCCTTGGATAGCCCAAGCTGGTAAGTCTTTAATTTAATTTAACTCTTTAATACACATATTCCTAATTATTAGTTTCAAGTATGATTGATTCATAAACATACATTGCTGAGTGGTTTCTCAGCTGTTGTATTTTCCTAAAATCCTAAGAGAATGCTTTTACAGCTGTGCTGTGCCCTACCAGTGCACCTGTCTATAGAGTATAGCATATATGTGCCACAAACAACAGAGAGTGATCTATAATTTAGGCATTTCTTTTTCTTTCTCTGCAACATGTTTTTGAGGGACATGAATATTAGGTCAGTATTTGACAATTAAAAAGGAAAAAAAATCACAAATCTTTTGTAAAGATAACTATTTTATATTCATTTGTATTTGAATTTGGTTTTTAAAGGACCTTGGTGATGGGGAATAAAATGGTTCAGTGCTTAAGTGCAAGTAGAAATTCAATCAGAAAGATGAAGCTGCAGGATGTGCAGAATGAAATATGAAATATGACCAGGGAGACCTTGGTTCCTGGTTTGGTTCCTAGCTGTAGCACAGTGACTGTCACACAGACTGGTTTGATGGGTATTTCCAGGGCAGGGCAGTAACTGTTTCCCCAGAGATCTGCTGCAAGACTTTTGTGCTTTTTAGTTCTTGGAAATGAAAACTGCTGTTAATTATGTCTGGTTATAAGGGGAGCTACTGTTGTTATTTTTTCTAGTCCTGCCTTTCCCAGTAAAACCTGGTGCTGTGCTGCCTGTTGCAGTGCTCACCTTGCTGTGGGGGTGCAAATTAGATCACCCAGGGCTACTCCAAACCATATGGAGAGGTCCTTATGTCATCCTGACCCGTGTCAGCTTTGTGCAGAGGCTTCCACTGATGAAAATCTCAAATGGGGCTGTTCTGCATATCTTCTTTTTCTAAATGATTAATCTTCCAGGTGCTGCAAAAATTTTAGTTCTGACAATGACACATCCTCAGGCTAAGTGCATTTCAGCTTTATTTGTTGTTTCAATCAGGACAAGGCACATTTCAGGTCTTCACCTGATTGCTGAGGCAAGGATATGGTTGTAAAAGAAATAAAATTAATAACTTTTTTAAGGAGCCTAAAAATGCTTTCATGAACTAGTTTATTTCTGTAAAAAAATAACAGCATCCAAAAAACCTTGTTCTTTCCATCACAGAATCATGTGGATTGAGCTGTCTCTTTTCTTTATTTCTTACTATGCTTTTCACCCACAATTTTGCCCCATCTCATTCCCATTGCTCTACTGTGAGTCATTTCTACAGCCTAATAAGATCCTACTTCCAGAAAGTTTTACAGAATATTCTACTTGCCTTTTTTTTTCATTTCATACCTTGTATGTGACTAGGAAGGATGCTAAGTGTGATAATCTGCAGTGGCATTTTGCACTTTACTGTTTCAGTACACTGGTGAAAAATGCAGCTCGTTCACATCATGTCATTCCAGCTATTGCTTTATTGTTCCACAGTTATTCCCTGCACTTGTTGGGATATTGGTGGTGAGTATACAGGAATCACATCTATGTTTCAAGTCATTTGTGATTCACCAATTCTGTGTGGATAGCAAAGTTGCCATCTGTTTCATTGTTAAATAGCTGCAATTTCAAGAGTGTTTGCTTAGCTTCTCTGTAGATTCAACTGCTCTTGACTTCACAGAAACATTGATGGGATTAGAAAAGATTCTGTTCTCTTCTCCCATCAGTGTCAGACTATGGACCTGCTCTGGCTTTTTACTGACAAAGCTTCCAGGTGTGGCAGGGGCACGCCGTGGTTACTGTCCTGGATGTTGTTGTTTAGGTGGTTACTAACACACTTTGGACCTGCTCTGGCTTTTTACTGACAAAGCTTCCAGGTGTGGCAGTGGTTACTGTCTTGGATGCTGTTGTTTTGGTGGTTACTAACACACTTTTCTTCTGAATGGATAAATCCTGGTTCATTGGCCAGATCAAGGTGGGAAGGACTCCAGCTACCCCAAGGAACAGTAATATCTGGAATCAAATTATGTTTAGTCACAATCCATAAGAACAGTAAGCTGTGCCATGGGAAATAGGCTTGGTAGTTAACTGCTCTGAAACTTTTCTGGGTTGGTGACACAGATTAGCACCCCAGTGATGCCTAAATTTGCTTTGGTTCAAAGCCTACACCAGCATTCTAGAATGCTGTAATAGAGGCTCCAGTTTCTTTTTACAGTGTACACACTGGAACAGAGAAAACAGCCCTGCCAACTGTCTGAGTTTCGAATGTATATTGGGAGAGGTGTCACTGGAGCACCCCTCCCAAAGACTGATTTCCTGGAAAACTGACAGGTGCTTCTCCTTTACTTGCTCAGGTTAGTATTTTTTCATAAAAGAAAATGCTGCTGTCAAGTTGTTCTCTGTAGAAATTTGAGATTCTGGAAACAACTTCTCCATTCTCAAGAAAAGCTTGAACTTATTTGAGATTCTGGAAACAACTTCTCCATTCTCAAGAAAAGAGAACTTGAACTCGATGACTTCCAAGAGATTCTGTGAAAAACATCTGGGCAACTGAGTTTAAGAAGATGGAGACAAATACACTTCCTGCATTAGTGAAGGCTGTAGATGAGATAGGGCTTTTTTGGAGTCTGGCTGGCAAAATTCCTTTTTTTTTGTAATTATTTAAATCCTTGAGAGTATTAAAGTAAGCAAGCAGGTAGTTTGGTCTAGTGAGACAGGGGGAGAACTTTGTCAGCCTGGAGAACACTGACAGAGGCATAATTAATACCAGGCTTTCTTGTTTTGTTTAACTAATACCATGATAGGTAGGAGAAGTCCTACTAAGTAGATGTTCCTAATTTTTTTAATGTATACTTCCTAAATATCTACACAACCCCTCAGTAAATTCCCATATTGGCTTCATGAACCTTGTAACCTCTCTTGTGCCACTCAGATGTGCTCAGCCTGTTGCTTTTCAAATAAAAACCCATAATCCCAAAGCAGACAGTGCAGAGGGCTGACCTGCCTTTGAATTAAGAATTGGTTTGGTGAACTCTTCATTGTCCTCATCTTGAGGGTGGTTAGGTTTGTGTGGCAAATGCAAACTCTTCTTTCTATCCTGTGTTTACTACCAACTGTGTGTTAGCATTTGTGTGTGGTATTTGGTATTCAAAACTTGTAGTCTAGGAATCAGATTATTTTGGGAAATTGAAACTTCCTTTACAAAAATGCCTATGGCACTCCCTGGCCTATTTTTATTCACTATTTGGGTCTGTGTTTTGACCCATACTTTATTGATGAAAAGAAGAAGTTCTTGAAAACAGTGGTAAAGGGAGAAATTTATGTGGGACAATCTGTAGCACTATGTACTAACAGAATTGAAAGTGTTATTCTAAGTAACTGAGAATTAAATTATTATTAAACTTGGTAACTTCGTGAGTTTCTTTAAAATTCTAATAACATAGAAAAGTGGGAGGTGGTTAATCAGTTTACTCCACAAACTCAGTGAAAACCAGTCAAAAATCCTTGCAGTATTGCTGTCTCCTGAGTCCCAGAGAGCTTCTGGTCATTTCCACACTTGCACATTTATTTCAGGAGTGCAGCTCACATAATTCCCTTTTGATTGCACCCACTGTTGTTCTAATGTAACGAAGTCTTTTCATCCCATGTGACAATTGTGTTGACTCTCTTTCTTCAGAGACTTGGTCTCTCTTCAGTACCCCAGGAGCATGGAGAATATGTGAAATTAATTGTAATGAGATACTTTTATGCTCAGGGTGTCTGCTCACCACAGTGTACTGTAAGAAAGTAAGATGTAGAAAGTTTAGGAAACCTGGGTGATGTCTTTAATCTTAAGGACAAATACCTGCCAAAACCAGCCTCCACAGCAGGATGACTGTTTAGTAAAGAATGCTTTTACTGGAAATAGTCCTTAAAGTCTGCCATCCAATTTGCTCAGAAGAAGGCTGAAACCATTAGAACAAAAAAGAATTTCTATCATAGTACCAAAAAAAATATTAAAGATGATTTCCAGAAAAGATGCTCTGAAAAGGTAGCCAGGTTTGCTATTACAACTGTGAAATCTCCTAGAGAGGCATTCTGCCTTATATATGTGTACACACTTGTCAGGGGAAAAGGAATATGCAAAGAAATGGTGCATTTTTGTCACTTTTTCACTTAGAAATCCATAGGGATAGTTTCCTTTGCCTGCAGTTGGGTCAAATCTGATTCTAGTTTCCCTTCAGAAAGGCAAAATTATTTCCACATAACGTACTTCCAGAGTTAAATATTAATTCAATTTTTTGTCATACAGAAAAATGAATGTAATGATAGAGCATAGAAAGTATTGTTTAATTATGAGATAATATGTAAATCCAATTAGGTGAGGCAGTCAGAGAGGTGGCAGTCAGAGAGGTAGCAGTCCCTCTTGGAAGGGTTTGTACTCTAAATGGACAGGGCAAACACAGAGCAGGATAAAGCAATACAACAAATAGACACAACCAGTGCCTGCCCATTCCATGAGGAAAAAGCCACTCATTAGAAACTGTCCATAGCAACATTTTCTTTTGGGTGTCATTTTTTTCTGACACCTGTATTACCAGAACTCACTCTGCAAAAGCATTGTTTCCCTCATTAATTGAAACTCCTCATCCTTATACGAATTGGCAAATTATTCTGAGGTGGTCTGTTTTATTTTTCTGTTTTTAATTCTCTGTCTCCATAGATATTCATGGGTCTAATTCCAAAAAGAGCAGTTTGCCACTGAAAAAGCCCCAGTTGTGCCGCTGTGCAGGAGCTGCGTGTGAAAGTGATTTTAGACACAGCAGCCTCGCACTGTGTTTCGGTGACACACTTCTGATCCATGGTGTCGGTGCGGCAAAACCTCACTAAACGGCTGCTCTTTTCCTTTTAGAAAACCCCGGCTGAGAATGACCCAGCAAATGCACAACCTGAGCCTCCTGCAGAGCAAAAAGCACAGCATGCCCTCATCGCCCAGCGCTGCCAAGCGCCTGTACCGGAACCTGTCGGAGAAGCTGAAGGGCAGCCACACGTCCTTTGACGAGGCCTACTTCAGGTCCCGCTGCGACCGCCTCAGCCTCCGCAAGGCCTCCATGGTAACGCCCGGCCCGCCACTGCCTCTCCGCTGTCCCCTCAGTGTCCTTCATCAGCCGGCCTTTCATCTGTACCACCCTCATCATCTCTCTTTGTTCCGTGTGTTCTTCCCAGCCTTGCCGTTAATGACCCTTTGTCAAAACAGAGTTTGACCTTCTTGAAGGGTAAAGACAGGCTACCCGCTCAAGTGGTGGTGCTTTATTTTAGGAGTAAGGTTGTAACTTGGCACTTACATGACAAAACGTGAATTAAATCTATAGATGCAGGTGTTTCTCTTACAAGAAAAGAATAAAACATGTTTTGAGAAAAGTGAAGATGGCTTTTAATAGAAGTTCCCATTTTTCCAAACGACAGAGCAAATGGAACTTCCAGGCATGACAGATAAATGTAAGGCTACTACCAGACTGTGGTGATGGTCAGTAGATAACACCATGGAAGAAAGAGATCACATGTCAAGGAGTCTGGCCTGGGTACCCCCATCCAAATGCCAGCCAAGCACTCTGGTACCAGCACAGTGAAATATAGAAACACCTGCTGGGATTAGCACTCACAAGGGCTCCCACTGCTGCGAGTGCTAGTGAAGTTACACAGCCCCCAGTGCATACATTTTGGGGGAGGGACTTTGTCTCTGAAATAACAGTCCAGTGTAAATTCAATGTACAACAGAATCTTTTCTTCTTGCTGGAGGAAGATGAACCTGCTTGTGGATATTGCCAAAACAAAATAAATCCTCCTTTTTCCTAAATAGGAAAAACAAACACATTCTTCAACTTCTCTGAATTATTTTGAAGGAAAGAGTTTGTCTCCACTTCTGATGAGCAAAGTCTAATGACATTGTCTGAATGCACCAGGAGATGCCCCCTGGAGCCAGCGCTCTGCTGCACTCAATCAGATGCTTAGTGCATTGCAGTATGGCTGGGCCAGATAACAAAAATATCACATTTTGTCAGAAGGACACTCTAGACTCCTTTAATACTCACAAGTTATGTAAGAGATGTATTACATAAATCAGTGCAAGAATTAGAAATTACTTTTAATTCAATTAGCTGATGCTGTCCCCCAGGATTGTGCTTTCCCAAAGTCAGAACACCCTTGCATGACCTGTGGAGACTGTTGTCTCTCTCCTATGAAGAAGAACCATGACCTGAAGGAAGCAGGGGACCACGGCTGCTTCCTCTCGGCTCTTCCAGAGCCAATAGATTCTTGTTTCATAAGAGAAGCCTGAAATTCAAACAAGGCTTGTGAGCTGAAGGACAGCCTTTTCATGGTAGTCAGCAGCTGTGCTTTTGAGGCTGTGGGTTTCCAAATGCTTTTCAGTTTGTAGGGATGATTTGAATTCAGGCCTCAAAGTATGAACTGTGGGGAAAGATTCTTTAGATGAATTTTTTTAGCCACTATCTTATCTTGTCTTTTTTTTTTTTTTTCTCCCAACTTCAATTTCAAGCATGACTGAGGGAGTGAAGGAGGAGGACAAACCAGCCCTGGGGAGATGCCAGAGCAGACTGACATGCAGGCTGAATGAATGCCAGTCTGTGAGCATATCTTCTGACCAGTGTTTATCTAAATAAATATCTAAATACCTTCAGATTACATATTCCTTCAAACATGGGCTCTTCTGTCATACTTCACTAATAAGAAGAGAAATTGCCAGTGAGCTGAGCCAAAGGATTGAGGAGCAGGGCACTGCTTCTGGGGGCCAAGTCTTCTGCTAACCTTGAGCCAGTAACTCAGAGCCTCAGATCTGTCCCTTTTCACTCTGATCTGTCAGCAGTGGGAGTGCCTATTCCATCAGCCATCATCATTAGGAGACTTTATTTTATGTTGTGTGCATGGGGATCTAATGGGACACAGACACATCTGTGCTAACTTTGTTCTCCCAGCCCACTACACTGTCCTGGGAATGTCACAGCTTTTGTCACTGATAAAAGCCCAGCAGAGAAACCCCAGGTATCACCAGTCTGGGGACTCAGCTAGTGTCCACAACAGGCAGTGAATAGACTCCCCCTAAACTTGAGAGGCTTTGGATCTCATTCTATCCATTCTGCTTGTTGTTTTTCCAGTTTTCCCTAGAAATAAACAGCAAGAAAACTATTAGTGAAGGGGTGGAAATATTCCAGGTTAAATTGCTAGCTCATGTATTTTCTAATAATTGAGTTTCTGCGCTGCTGAGCTAAGTCAAGGAGTAAAATCATGTCTCCAGACAAGTGAAGAACATTTGTTAGAATTTGTTTTCTTTCAGCTTTGGCTTGTGAAGAGTTTTCTTTCCACTCTCTCTTGCTGTGCAACACTTTCCATTCAGTAAATTGTTGTCTTGCTGCAGACATAGCAATGTCCCAAAATAGCTTTATTCTTGAACTCATGTTTATCAAAACAAGTCTTTGCAGAAACTACTTTACCACTTTTTCCAACTCCAGTAGTACATAGTGGACTTTTTCAGTCAAACTTAGAGCAAATAGCTTGAAAGGGGCACTTCATTTTAATTAAGCTACATAAGATTGCATTTCTAAACACTCTGGCACTGAATCACTTACTGGAACATGGTTATTACTTACTGCAAAGCAATACTGTAGTTCTTTTCAGTATATACATTTGTGCATCACAGTAACACCTAAATAAATTAATCACATAGCACAGCTGTCCAGCTAATGATTAGAGGCTGCTGGACTGAGTCAAGGAAAAACTGCTCCTAAACTTCACCCAATCACTTTTAAATGTAATTAAGTTTTTTCTTTGAATTCAATGCTTTTGTCCTTTCAGAGCAGAAGAAAGTTATCTAGTAAAGGTAAATGGTTGCTCTTGTTGGTATTTGTGACAATATCAGCTGGACTAAAATAGAGCACTGGGGTCTAAAAATATTACTCCTTATACTTGTTTGGATTTCTTATCCCAAGGCTGCAGATGTCTGAAACATGCTGCAATACTAGAGAGTCCTCTGCATGGAATGTGATAAGCTTTTTGCAGCAAACTATATAATTTTCAAATATATTTCTGGTTTCTGTGTGAAATCAAATAGCTGGGAAAAGTTGGTCAGATGTGTAGAATGTTTTTCTGGACTTGGAGAGCTGGGCTGGATGCAGACTTCCAAATGGGGCAGTACACTAGCAAGGGTGAATATGTAATAGATACTTTGCTGCCTCTCCAGGATATTTTTTGACTGTCTAGCAGAGTTTGAGGTGCTCTTCTATGGATGAGGGATGCACACATGACCATTTAGAAAGGCCACATCACAGCTGCCGTGATTTTACACTCCTTGGAGTTACAAGACTGCCAATGTATTTCAGCCTATTGCTTGTGTCTGAATTGCTCATTTGGAAAACCTGATATTTGCAATTTGATCTTGTAATTGTCTGGATTGGATGAAGAAGCTTATAATAGTCATGTTGTTTCTCATTTAAATCAGTGCAGCTTTTTCAGTCAGATTTCTAATGAAATGAAGAAATAGAAATTTGCTAGTATTTTTTTTCCCTTTTGGTGAAATATTCTTGCCAGCAGGTCAGTTGGCAACAGCGTTTACAACAAATTTAACTTAAGCATGGGCTTAGATTCTGCTTAGCAAGTTACTTAGGGCCAAAATTTCACAAATACTTCAGATATTTCATTTGGCAAGCACAAGTCTGAAGATGCATTTTCAAAGGCACACCAGCAGGTCGAAGTCATGATAATTAAAAAAACCCAGTTTAAATCAAAATTTTTTTAAAAGTTTTACAGCAATCTGACAGGTAGGTAAAATCTGTTAAGGGCTGTGTGGGTGTGTGTATTTAAAAAGTACAAAATGCTTTTGTCTGACATAATTTGGGTTACTTTCAGCTATAATAGTGAAGTTGGCCATCTCTCTTTTATTATCATGTGATAGTGAATTTTTAGCTTATATAATGCAAGAAACTTCTGAGATGTAGTGCAAGATTTCCTGAGTTTCTCACAAAATTTGAATTAAAGCCAAATAATGATATTGAGCACTTAAGGTAGCACTCTACAAATGCTAACTCATTTAACTTTTGTGTACATATGTAAAGCAAATTAAAAGATAATTACTTATTCTGGTTTTCAGAAAAGGGAAAACCATGTGTGTACACAGTGCCACAGAAGGAAAAATGTGAAGAGAGAAATAATTACCTTCCTGTCCTGAGTGAGCACCACGGCCTTTCACTCAGTAATACCATCAGCTTTACATTTTGTTCTGCCCCCAAACTGTTTCCAAAAATGAACTCAACTAAAAGAAACGCAGACCAATGCAGTAATTTTGTTTCCTTCAACCAATTCCCTTTGTATTATGCTCTTTATTAATCCACTGCTAAATAAGTAGATTTTCATAGCTGTGATCAGTTACAAGAGTAATATGCTTTCATTTGTTTTCTGATTGGATCAAAATCCAGATGATTCTGAAGCATAATTATCCTGTACTCCCACAAACAACACTGTAGAAAAAGTTCCAGTAGCAGTAGGAAAGGAATTTGAAATGGACATTAATAGTGATTAAATTAATGCTGTTTAGAGTGCTGATGTAGAAGAGTTGGTGAATGTGTTTCTAGAGGCAGGTGTCCCTGTCTATGGCAGGTTGTTGGCACAAGTTGGTCTTTAAGGTCCCTCCCAGCCCAAACCATTCTGTGATTTTCTGATTTTACATTTCTAATAATTTCCATGAAAAAAAAGTCTATCAGTTCACAATTCTGTATCATAATAATGAAGTCTCATGGAGTGAAGAGCAAGCTTTCTTTTTGCTCTGTACTTCAAACATCAGTGCTCTCTGTATGTTAATTTTGAGTGCACAGTACAGTGACATACAGCTGTTAAATCAATATCACTGTTGGGTGGAGCTGAAGACTTACAGAAGTATCAGAATCATACCAATAATTAAAATATTTTGTAATTATAATTACTTAAAATTCTTTTGATTTCTAGCAAGAGCATTTCATCATTTCAGAGTACGGGCAAAACACCAGAATAACCGTAAGGTCTCTGATATCAAGATTATAAAGGTGTTACATAAGCCAGACTGCAGATGTGTGGAACTACTGGAATAATAAGAAGTATTCCTGCATTGCAGTAAAAATTTCTGACATTTTAAAGTTTTCCCTTATAACAAGAGAAATATGTGCTGTCTTCTTTTCTAAAATTTTCTGGACATGTGCTCTGCCTAATGACAGTGTATGTCCTTACAAACCAATTTTATCTTGATCAAAGGCATTAAAAAAGAATGGCAAATAGAGCTGCTTACCAATCAACTGCCCCTTTTTCTGAGATTTTTTTATCTTATACCAACCCTGGAGTGTGGCCTAAGTATCTGATTATAAAATTAAACCTGAATCTTACCATTTGGAGAAGAGTCTAAACCCAAGAATGTGACAGAACCCCATGAACAGCACTGATGTTTAAGTCATATCTTTTATTCTACATGGAAACCTACAGAAAAAATATTTCTCCAGCATGAGCTGTTCTGTACTTCAGTGTCTACAAGGTGATTCCCAAGTCAGCATTATTGTCCCAGATTTGCATTATTGCTGCATAGCTCATCTCACCCTTAGATTGTCATCTTAACATAAGTATCTCATTTCTTTACATTGGCAGTTTGGGATACAGGGCACTTCTGCACGCTTGTCCTCCTGTTCTGCTGATCCCCAATATTCTGCACTGATGGGGTCCGTACTAAAACTTTTAGCTAACATCACCTTTGCAATTTCTTAGTGTGGTACCAATATTTCACATGCAAAGAGTAGACCAGAAGACCCCTGTCAGGCCTGAAAATTTTGGAAGACACTTTTAACTTCAAGCACAGTGAAAAAAAGCTCCCGTAGAACAGATCAAATTCCAAGTTGGAGATGGGGACTGCAGTTTCCAGAACTGTTTGGAAACCCTCAGTCCATGTGCTTTAGAAGGAGACACAGCTGTTCCAGAAGGTCAATGCTTTTTCACTGAGATTAAACTTGGACACAGATATGCCCAATAAAACTATTGATAAATTGATATTTTAAAAAGAAAATGAAGTTTTAGTGTGGTTGAAGTGTAAACTTCTAATCACAGCAGAAGATGGTTTCGGTTCAATATGTATTTCATGGAATAACGAGTGCATTCTGTGATGAGAATTTTCTCAGTGGTTTTGGGACACAGAGAGCTGGTTTACACTGTGTATCTGAATCTGTGCTCTGAGCCCTCCTTGACTTGCTGGGCCTCTTGCTCCTGCTATTTCATTCCAAAGAGGGAAAAATCCTATCACGTAATTATGGCAATGGGACACTGGGAGAGAATTTAAAGAATCTTGGCAAATAACTTGTCATTACTGCAGGCTCCAGAAGGATGTTCTCATAAAAGAAACCTGCAGGCCCTGCTACTCTCCTGCACCTGCTTCTCCCCAGCTCAATTAGGAAACAACAGGGGCCTTTGTATTGTGCCATTCTTTTATCTCCTTGACATTGGTAAGGAAAAGGTTCAGTGGTTCTCCCTGCCTGAGAGTTGGTGCCGTGGAAGTCCTCGGGTTTGGCTGCTTGTTCTCTCTGCTGCTCAGACATTACAGTCCATTTTTTCAGTCCCATTTCTACTTCTGTTTTTAAGGCCTACAGATTTCAGAGTTTTTTCTAGTTACGACTTAAATGCAACAATACGGGCATCTAGAAATTACTGAGGTGGTAGAATGAACACACTGGGTCACGCTGGAACTGGGAAGGTTTATCTGCAGAACTGCTTGTTTGATTTAGATTTTCATCATCTGATTGTAGTTTTGTACTTGAAATTTTGAGTTTGAAAAACTCAGTAGTCCAAAGCTCTGCCAAAATTGTAGTGTATCATCCAGTTTCACACTGCAAACATAATGTTGCTCATACAGTTTGATTACAGGACAGATGTCTAAATAAAAATGTGTTTGTTTCATATGGGTTTGAATCTCACTTGAATCTTCCCACAGACCTGAAGCAATTTCAAGCACTCCAGGGGTAGACCAAGCTCAGTTCTACTGCAAACATTTGTCTTGCTGCAAGCTGAGCCTAAGTTGGGGCTGGAGGCACAATATTTTATTTTCAGGAGCAAACTCACAAAACACAAATTTTCTCTATTTTTAAAGCACTAATATTTGAAAAGTTTTACTGAATTTCTGTCTTTATTGACACACAGAATTTCCAGTGCAATGAAGCTATGTTTGAGGCTGTAGAGCAGCAGGACCTGGATGCTGTTCAGATTCTTCTTTATCAATACACCCTGGAGGAACTGGACCTGAACACACCAAACAGTGAGGGACTCACTCCTTTGGATATTGCCATTTTGACAAACAACGTCCCCATTGCCAGGACCCTTCTGCACGTTGGGGCAAAGGAAAGCCCACACTGTAAGTAAAGAACATAAATTGACTTAGATAATTGCTTGTATGAGATCAGTTCTGCTGTTGTTAATGAAAATCAATTACACGAGGCACAAAAATTGCCCAGTTTTATCATAAAGATGATTACAACAAGAATGCTGGAGGATATTTGCAGTAATATCTGCTCATTGAATATGTGCTCAGTAGATTTTTTTTTCTCTCTCTCAGATACACCAACTAATCAATCATGTTGAGCTTCTAATGTGATTAACACTGGGGCAGCTGGGTTAATAGCAATCTTGAGAAAAAAATCTTTAAAAATATGGCAAGAGGAACTCATTGATTCAAAGATCGTGGTTTGGCAGAGGTTGTAATGAAAAATGAAAGGATGATGGGTTGTCTAGACTTTGCTTTTCTTTGATTATCCTTTTGATTTTGGCTGCGCTGCCTTCAGGAGGCCGGTTGTATCGAAATCTATCACTTCCATTCCCCACAGACCCCTCACTACTAGTCTTCAGATGGCCTAAAATCCCACTTAAATCAGAATTTCAAAGTTCTACAGAACCAGAGAAAACCTATACACATAACAGACCTTCTCACTTTACTGGAACACCAATATTGCTTATAACTACATATTGTAGTTATAAAACTTCTTTGTATTCCTTCATGGGCCTTTTTATGCCCAGTTTGTGGGTTGGAGGGTGACTTACCAACCCAATTAATCAACCATATACCATGACACAAACTCTGACGCCTTACGTGGGTCTAAAAATACCCCGATGTAAGAGAATTTGTTTTAAACTGTCAATGCCTATATTTAGGACATTCCCAGCAAGGCTATAATGAGACTGTGTTTGAGCGCTTCGGCCACTGCAGACTCTGCCATTAATTTGAAGTTAGTTAAATTAACAACATTTAGTGCTGGCATGTCAATCTCAGTGCTCCAGGAAATTGCACCTTGAGGCTACTAACATTGCCAGTTTTTTCACTGGAGAGTGTGTGTGCATGTGCATGTTGAGTTTTTTTGCCAGACCCTCAGTGTTGGTACACCTTTATTGCTTTTCTATATCCACAGCACTTATATTATCATTTATTCTGGCCTCCTTTAACCTTCCCTGGAGATTTTTGCATAGTGTAGCTGCTCAGTGAAAAGAGTTTTTTAGTTTTATATTTATTTGTTTATTTTTCTGTCATGGTTCATGACTGAGGCTTTAAAAAAAAGTGTGACAGCATTTAGAGTACATGATTGACTGCTGAAGCAACATTCATTAACCATGACAAATCTAGAGGAAAACACAGTCTTGAGTGTTCTAAACAGCAGTAAAAAAGACTAAACTAATTTTTCATTGACCTCATCTGTAAATAAATGCAGTCTGATGGCGAGCAGGGGCAATCATAAATTAGTATTCATTTCCTGTAATTAATGCAAACATGCCTATGAACACAGAGAATATGAATATATAACCACCTCATTTCCATTTCAAAATATACCCACCAAATTTCCACTTCACTTATCTTGATTTTTAGTTTTTCTGATTGAAATAATGGATGAAACATTCCCAGTAAAAAGCAATTGATCATTTTGTTTGGGTTTCTTACCTGAAGGGTTTGCAGTGGCTGTTTGAGAGTAAAATGCAAAAAGTTATTTTCAGCCCTCAGAACAAAAGTTCAGAGCATCTTTGTGCGTGGCTTCACTCTTGTGGAACTGATGGCAGTCACCTTCTATTTTGTCCAGATTTCTGCTCTGCTTTTCATACTCAACTACCCTGTTCAAATTAAATCCTGTTTGTATCATCTCAGGGCTGCAGGAACATGATCCAGCACCCAGCAGAAGCATTTTCATTCCTCTGTGGTGGGCAATTGAGCAAGACTTCCTCAGGCTGAATGGGAGGGTAAAATCCTGACTCACCCAGTTTGGGGACTGGACACAGCTTCTGTTAATGTGATTAGAAGTGTACAAGACAGATGCACAGAGTGGGAAAAGGTGAAATGGAGGAATTCCTCATTCCAAGTGCAAACAAAAAACTTCCTTCACAGAAAACCTCTGCTCTTTCATTGTGTATATTAGCTGCAGTGATTCAGCTGAAATTTCATTATAGCTTCTAACCTAACTCTGTAGAAAAGAGGATCTGGAGAACAGATAGTTTCCATCTGTATCACCTGGATTTCTGCCTGGAACAGCAGCAGATAAAGCAATAGAAAAGTAAAACTATGATCTTCATCTCCACATGGAACTCAGATTGTATAAATCTCAACATGAACCCAACTTCTTTTAAAAACAAAGTAACTAAGATCAGAGAGTAGAACGTTTAAAATATTAATTTAGTTGGGGAGAAGACAAAGTGTTATCATTTCAGTTATATAATTCATCATATACTCATGGTTTGGCTTGTTCATGTGAACCCAAATAAAAATAAGATTAAAAGTCCCACTGGCTGATTGGACATCAGAGGCTCGACAAATGTGGATCTGAGCCTTGATTAAACAGATAGAGCCAGATCCTTAGTGAGAACTTGAACCAATGCCAATGCTCAACCACCTGAAGCTCTGGCACATAAAATCTCCTTCCTCAGTCCTGTTGTGCTATCAGATGTGTTGCATGTTTATTGTAGGCATGGATCCAGGAAACCCTATCACCTCTGGCCTCCCAGTAAACAACAGTTCTGAGCATACCAGCAGGTTCCAGGGAGCCTGGCCATATGTCCCTGATGTCCATATGAAGAATGATCAAACTTAAGAAGGATGGCTTCAAGCCAGCTTCTGAAAGCAAAGTCTTAGAGACAAACATTCTTCAAAAACAACCCTTTGGATGTCAGAGGTGTTGAGTAATTCTTTGCTCTCCCGTGGCTGTAAAGATTCCAGGCCACTTTTCACATCAGTAGGGTTATTCTTAGACTCTGCTAAACTCTGGCTGTCACACTGTTATGAGAGACAGAGGCAAAAGTTAAAATGAGAGATTCAGGCTGAATAAAACAAACACCTTTTTTTTCACTATAAGGACAGTGAAGCAGTGGAACAATCTCCATCCATCCTGGGAAGTTTTCAAGACCAGACTGGATAATACCTTCAGAAACTCAGTCTTACCTCTTGCCTGAGCCTGTTGTGAAGAGGACTGGTCTAGTGAAGGTCCTTTCCAATCTAATTTGTCCCATATAATCCCAGTTTAGAAATAACACATTCATATCCACACACATATTTGCTCCTGTGGTATTTTGGTGTGAAAAACCTTTGAGAGCCTTGGTGCTTTATTATGGTACTGTTTTATGTTTTCAGAAATGTCTGCTGCTCCTGACTTGTGCAAGTGAATGATGGGTTCAGTCTGTGTAAGATTCCTGCTGTTCCCGTGAAAGACTTGGGGCAACCAATAGCCTGCCTGTCTCTACTTAGCAATTCCTCACTATTGCTAAGAGAAGCCACATGTGCCAGGGCACTGATTATGGTAAAAAGAGGCCCTTTAAATTAAGGCTATCTCAGAGCTCTTCTGCAAAAAACACCAAACACCAAAGTGATTTTTGTGATTTCAGAATTCCTTCTCTTGTGTCTCTTTCCTGCATATTGAAAATCAAATCAATACCTGCATTTATTTTCAAATTAAACATCTTTACAAGTCCTACTTTCTAAACTAGAGATTGAACAATTTTAGGCTAAGAACAACTCTGAAAATAGGACTTGATTCACCATATTTCACTGTACAATCAAGGGGCTTGTTAAGGAACTTGGGCTAAAATCAAACCTATTCTAGTTTGTAACCTATGTGATCATAATTTTCACCTTGATGTTCACCACAGTAGTTCACACAGAAAATCTGAACTGCTAAACATCAAATTAATATTATTCTGAGCATGGGAGGAAAAAATCTCCATGTGGCAAGCTGCTCACCGCCTGTCAGAGGACTAATTAAATGCTCTGGACAAAACTGTAGCACAAAAAGCTGGAAAGAGATCAATTCTTTACCAGCCGTGGACTTTAGGCACAAAAAATTCTTAATTTTGCCAATCAGATCTCTTCTTGTTTGTTGAAGTTTATATATTGTGTTTGTAACCAGTACAATCTCCTTTTTTTGAATGTAAGTTTACGATATTATACCAAAGCAGAGGTTAGAGAGAGGTTATTATTTTAGCTTGGTTTTCATATTCTGACTTACAACAGGTAGGCAATTTCAGTCTAATTAAGACAATTTTAAGCATATGAGAAATACCAGAGGAAAAAATGTGGAAAATTTATTCATGTTGTTAATGATATTTAAGTGGCCAGATCTTTAAGGAAAATTAAAATAAATGCAATAATACAGAAACACTGCCAGAATACAACCTGACGCCCTGTTGTTCAGGGTGTTGGTAGCAGTCAGATTAAATGGTGGCTGCAATTCTCCTGGAGTGACAAATGTGGTTCTGTTGAAGCAGTGATCCTGTAGAAGGACTCAATTTTCCTCTGAAAGTCCAGTGGTGGTTATGGAGGTCTTGTCCTCTGAGAATCCAGTGGGAAAAGGCTGCTGTGGTGTTCCAAACCTCAGTTCATATCCAGGTAGGAATGCTTGGTTCCTCCCCCTGGGTGGAGCATCTCCCAATGGTATAATGTAATTTTATCAGTCATGCAGTGACACTCAATGGTCCATTAACAGAAGACATCCCTCAGAGTTATCAGGGATGAGTCATGAAGGAAATAAGGAACTCTGCCCCAACTAGCTTTAACAGCTTATGCAGGTGGTGATAGAAGACACACTTTTGGGTACATCTTACATTGTAACCTAAGATGTGTTCTGAGCACGGCCAAAATTTTGCCAAGCACTTCCTGTTTCCCTCTTTTCCTGGCAGTTGTGACCGTGGAGAGCAGGTCTGTGCACCTGAGCACGCTGGTGCAGGAGGCCCAGCAGAGAGTGGCGGAGCTATCAGCGCAAGCAGCGAGTGAAGGGCTGGGCACGGAGAGCGCCGAGAGGGAGAAGCAGCTCAAGGGCTGGCAGTGGAGGGCCAGACTCTACCAGCGCATGCAGGCCGGCTACGAGCATGCCCGTGAGTATGTTGCCTTTTTCTCAACTTGGAAATGAAACTCGAGGCCATTTTAGTAAGAAGTAATAAAAAAGAGGATCTTTATTTGAAGGCCTTCAGGGGCAGTTGTAGAAAGATGACCACAAAAGCCCACCCCTACAGGGATGAGTGCATTTTTATAGGTTTCAGGAAATTAGCACAATGGGTAAAAAGCACCAATTAGGAGGATGAGTGGTGATGCAATTCCATCCCAGGTCAAGCCCTTTCTCTGGAGTGTCCCCCTTGGCACTAGCTGTGCTAGGTCCATGACATGGATCTCAAGGAGTTGTTCTCAGCCTTGGTTCCCAGGAAGAACCAAGACAGCACTGGGACCTTGCACCTCCTGGGGCTTGGAGCTCTGGAATTTGTTTTGTCTTTCTGCTTAAGGAAAGGCTATGGAAAAGTACTGGGCAAACTAGCTACTCATACAATAGGCTACAGAGCTCCAAATTTATCTGTGGAGAATACAGGGAACATATAAAACAGAAAAAGGCAAAAATGACACCAAGTACAGGAAACAGCAAAATTCCAGGCAGGAATCTGCAGCTGAGAACCCTCTCCAAAGATGCTGATCCTCATGGCACAGCTGAGAGTGGGAGCTGGAGGAGGTTGGGATGGGGAAACCGAGGCACAAAGGTGAAATGGCCTTTCCAAGAGGGAGAAGAAAATGGGTGTTAGAACAATAAAGGACCAAATATCTGAGAGAAACAAGCACATGGCGCCTTAAGCTGCATAAAATTAATACAACATCCAACATCCCAACTCTTCATTCAGGATGCAATGATTCTGCCCTGCATATCTCTTTCCACATTTACTCCTGGATCTCATTTAACATGTTCAGAATTTAAAACGGGATGCTGTAGAACAACATATGAATAGGCAGGAAGAGGGATGGAGACATTGGCCTTTTCTCTGTTGTAATTTGATTATTTTTCAAAAGAACTTACTATTTTGGAATGGGATTGTTCTAAATATTTGATCAAACAGTGGAATTTCATTTTGCACATAAATATTGTGAAAATGTAACCTTAACTTTTATAAGCACTAATCTTAATCTTGGTATGCATTTCATCACCCCAGCCACAAATTGAGTCACTTTAAACAGTTGTACAAGTGAGTCTGTATCCAAATTAAATGGAATTTGGGCCCCAATGAAGAAGTAAACAGGCCTGAATTTTTTTCTAGACACATGGATATTTTAGCTGTATCCTATGTGATCAAATACAATAATTTCCATTAACATTTTAAAAACACCTTTATATAAATGTACTCACAAATAATTTTTGCAAATTTATTGTATGTTATTTCTTCAAGACAGATGTAGTGCTCCTTCTCTTAGATACTAAATACAGGAAATACAGAAATAGTGAAAGTTAATATACTGACTTTTTAAATCAATTCCAGCAGTAAGTCATGACATTTTTGTGTTTGATTTCTGAATTGAGTCTGATTGATATTCTGCAAATAAAGATTTTTTTTTTCCTTTTCTTTTTTTAAACAAAAATGTTAGACCTCAATTGACAACTGTATTTTGGAATTATTACACCAAAAACAATTGTGAAATTTGCAATTTTTGAATCCCAATAACATAAAAATGTTTTCTGGTTTGTGATAAATTTGAATTTGTTAGTGAAACCATCAAGGCTTCATTAGCTCTTTGTGGTTTTGTCCTTTCCCTCTCCTCTTATCCACCCCAAGAGATTTATAGGGGCTTTTCATTGACATAATTAGCATGGATCTGTTTTATTGAGTTACATATATGCAGGAAGATATTTTTAACCAAAAAGGAGCCAAAAACCATGATAGAAACAAATGGTGTCTGCAGGATATTGTTAGCAGGGTCGCTAATTAAAATGCTCAAAAGGCAGAAAACACAAACACCTACAACCCAAAGCTCACAATTGCAGGGTGATTTTCAGTGGGTTCTTTGAAGACTCAGGAACATTGTTTGAATAGGATTTGTTGTGCTGAAGAGCTGATGTTTTCTCTTCTCTCCCAGGAGCCCCCGAGGCGCCAACCAATGTCTGTCTCATGGTAACGAGCAGCACATCACTCACTGTCACCTTCCAAGAACCCCTCAGTGTCAACTCAGCTGTGGTGACCAAGTATAAAGGTACTGGATTTAGACACCTTTCATTCCCCTTAACAATGTACGAAAAATTGAGGGCTAAGTGGCAAAGGTATTTATCTACAAAAGGTTATATTATGATGCAAGTAGTGTTTAAATGTAATTCTTTTCCCAGTAAACAGACATAGAAGTGGAATTTTCTTGAAAGATTACCCAAGGAGAAAAATTTTACTTAAAAAAAAAAAATAAATAAACCAAAAGCTTTCTCCATGAGTGCTTTGAAGAAGTTTGCTTGACTCACTGTGGTTAAGGCATCAGCTCAATGACTGGGTTGAGATGAGCAGTTACAAAACACAAACTAACTTTTGGTGCCTGTGGGCTCCTGAAACCATGTGTATCCTTGTAAAAGCCAAACCCACACCACCATTCCTTAAAGGAATGCCTCTGGAAGCTGAAACTTCTGGCACAGGCATCATACAGCCCAATTAATTAGCTATTCCAGGGCTGCCACATCATTCTTGGAAGAGTGATACATTTGGGGTGGCACCAGTTAGTTGCAAAGTGGAATGAATAAGAAAATGCTTCCATCTGAATAGCCCTGTTGAATAGAGATGGTTTTAAAACAGAATTTCTGTTCCACAGGAAATTCCAACATTACGAAAAAAAGCAAGTTTTATTGAAGATTAGAACAAAAATGCGAATTTTTTAAATTTCCTGTTTAAAGGAACTTTCAGGTTTTCTACAATCTTTGGAACAGTAAGTTCTTCAGTGTTCAGCACCGCAATCCACAGCCTTCAGCTTCCAGTGGGAGCAAGAATCCTCCCACAGGGCAAGGCACTGGGGATCTGAAGCCTCCTTGGCCCTGCCCAGGGGAGTCAAGGAGTGGGAGCCTGAAAGTCCTCTTCAGTTATTTCCCCGTTTCTCTCTTCATGCTTCCTGCTGTGTTTGCTTCTTTGTATTAGTCATTGAAAACTCCTTTCAGAGGTGCCTAAACCTGAAGTTTCCATCCTCACAGGCAGCACTGTCCTGGCTGTGTGGTGGGAAGTCTGTTTCATGTTTCCATGGGGGTGTTCCAGGGATGGTTTCAAGGGGAGAAATTCAGAAAGACCCCGTTCCTCGAGGGTCCAGCAGCTCAGGGAGCCTTTCCAAAGGTGGGACAGGCAGTGCACAGGCTCCCCTGGCACCAGCACAAGCTCCCAAAGCACTACAGGAGCTTATTTTGGAAAAGGTACATTGTCTCTTTCCTTCCTCCTCCTGCTTCTGGTCACAGATTCCACTCATCACTGGCTATGCCCAGCAAAATAAATTTTTGCATTCTATGAAAAAAAAAAAAATCCCAACCTCCCAGACACTACTGAGGCCATCAAAGTGATAATGCCCTGATAGCCTCAGTGGAAGGCAAATTAATGTATTACATCTAGTCAGCTGTGCAGTGCTGCAGGAAGTGTGATTTCCAAAAACATCAAAGCCCTTTAGAAGCTTAAATCTAATTTTCAGCAATGAGTTGTGTTGCCAGGAAACTAAATTTCATTTAAGAGCTTCCCACTGCCTGATTTACTTGTGAAAACAATACTTGGGCTCCTAAAACACCAAAGTTCTCTAGAAAATATCAGACTGTTCTTTGTAATAGTTGTATTTTAAATAACCCTGAAACATTTTCCACCCTCTAATTATAATGATTCTTGGTATGTTCACAGGAAATCTAAATCCCAAACAGAGCTAATTTTTAAAAATAATTTTGTGAAGGTTGCAGTACTTTTCTCTTGGGTATTCATTTGGATTGAGTCTGGTTTGTACCATGTCAGTGGTGTCCTGTTTTTGATAAACACAGCATTCAGAGAAATTTAATCCAACCTGACCTAACTTTCTGATCAGACCAGGTAGCACTGCCCTGTATTTTGAATTACCCTCACTCATGATCATTTTATGCTTTATCAAGTTGACAGTTAGTCTTGCCAGAATATTCTTTTTTAATCCTTTGTCCCAGGAGACTTGTATATTTATGGTTAGATAAAAAGAAAGATCATTAATAGCTCCTTTTGGTGACTTTCAGGAATTAATTAAGCACTGGTTGTAGAATTGTTTATTACATTATGGAGTGAGATTCTTTGTGCTACTTTGAGGGGTCATAAAATGAACCTTTCAAATGATCACTTGCAAGAATGATTAGAACCAGCTAGCAATTACTAGCCCTGAAAGGAGAGCTTGATAACAAAGTGTGAGGATCTTTTTAGTCAGATATATAAACCTCCGAAGCATTTTGCTAATTCAGGAACAAAACAAAACAAAATTTAAAAAAAAATACTGTTAATATGGCAGTTTTTTCCCCTCAATACTTTACCATTTCTTTTTCTAAGCAAATTAAAATCCAGGAGCATTTGCACAAGTGTTTAGGGAATACCTGCTCATTAACAGAAACTAATAATGTTCTTTTCTCTGGACCTGAACTATAGGGAATAAAAACTGACATCAATTCTGTTCAGCTTAGTTTAGTTCCCTAAAAACAGTGAAAAACTGCCAATTTACTTTGTCCTGTGTCATCTTTCTTTTTTCTCTTTTTTTTCCTTCTTTTGTCGTGTATTTTTTTTGCCCAAAGCTTTATTTGCCCAAATGTCTTTTAGAAACTGGGCTTGGAACATTATCTAACTGTCTGCTGTTTTCCTGTGTGTGATCTTTTCCCTTGTTAGCTGTATAACTTACAAATAATCATACAGGAGAATAATACTTTGCACTCACTCTCTAACCACTAAAACCATCTCACTTCATTAGGAGATTTAATTTTAACCACACACGGTGAATGGGTATTGACTTTGGTGTCCCAGCTGGATGGCAGCTCAGTGGCTGCATTCTGTTCAGCCATTGCTTTAAGGAGCCAGAGTATTCTTTACTTCCTCCCCTGGATTGTTGTTTAATGTTGCAGGCACCATCCTAATGGCTCCCTTCAGTTTCCCTCTGGAGAAGGCTGCAGCGTGGTGGTGGCTGATGTGAAATGATTCCTAAGTATATTGTAACTTAGTAAAGTGTTTTGAGGCTGGAAGCAGACAGGCATGGCATAAATCAATAATAAAAGTAATAATCTGCTCCATGCTAAGAAAGACTCCAAGCCAGAGACACCTCATCCCAGCCAGTTTTAGGAAGGATGTGAAGCATCACTGTAATATTGAGGGAAAAAAACCCTTGGCTAATTGTGCCCTAGAGCCAAACTTCACATCCCACCATGGAAGTACTTAGGACCTGCTTTAGTTTTACATCTTTGAAAACACAATCAAAACGTTCCACGTTAACATACAAAACATCTTGCCGCAGTTTGAAGCCAGGGAGGGCTTTCTGTTTACACCACCACACTGGTACTGCAGGAGGTTTTGTTATCCCAGAGCTGCAGCACTTCAACCACCTCGGTAAAAAACGTCCCACAGCAGCACAATCAGCACTCAGCCAGCACTAGCTCCCAGGAACATCCCACCAGAGATGAGCAGCAAGTGCTTGCTGGGCTTTAAGGACTGTTGTCTTTCACTAACCAGCTTTTTTGGGTTTGCATGTTCCACACAACACATGCACATAAAGAAAGAAGGATTTTTCAAAGAAAAAAAATTAAAAGTAATGTTAAGTAATTTTGTCCCATTTATTTTCTGTAGATTTTAAACCTGATTATTATTTTACTTTTACAGCGAATAAGTACAGATAAGCCTCCTCTTACTGCATTATTTTTTTCATCCATTTCCCATGAGAAATAGTCATAATAATGCTGTGATACCAAAGTATAGGATAAGGAAGAAAAATGGACATAGTGCTGATACTACCTACTGGAAAGGATCACCATGCAATGAAAGATCTCTGTTTATATTTTATTTACAATTTTTAAACAAACATCTATATTCTCTTTTGAAGGAAAAAAAATGAAACAGCTTGTATAACCCAAGTTGAGCTAATTTATTTTAGAGCCTGGAACTATTTATGTTTGAAGAGAGAGGAAGAAAGACATGTTTGATGTAGCAAACAAAGCTAATCTTCTCTGTTTGGTTGTAGCTGTGAATGCCAAGTTATTTTCCAGATAGTGATGCTGAGCTGTCTGGGCCACTTTAGCCCTTGTTACCTTTTTGTTTAGTTTGGTCTTTTAGCAGAGTATTCCATGTTTGTTAGAACTTCCCAGCTGCCTTCCAGGATTTCTTTTGGATAGAGGGAAGATTTTTATTTTCAGTCAGTGTAGCTCTTTAAAACACAAAACAAAACCAAACAGGTTGGCTTAGATCAGGAAGGAAGGAGTCATGTTTTGCTTAAATTTTGAGAAAAGGTCATTCCCTGCCTCCTTTGTGATCCATTTCAGAATTTTTTTTGAATGAGAATAATTATCTTTGAGTCACTGTTTCAGTCCTGGCTGGATATGCAGCAGCCCCAGGATGTTGCTGTCACACAGCTGCATGAAAAGGGTCGGTTCCAGCCCAGAACAGACCAGTACAATTTGCTGTTGTCACTGGGAGTCCCAGTAAAGGATGGGGGAGCTGCCTTTGCACTCAGGGTCAGCACCTGTGCTCAGGAATGAGGAGCTTGGGCCTGTGTGGGACCCGAGCTCCAAAGAAACATGGACCTGCGATTCTCAGCTGGCTTCTCACCAAGTCGATGGAAAATTTACATAAAGATTTCAGTGTGAAAAACCTCCAAGACTTTACAGGAGTGATCTATAAATTTTGTGTGATTCTGCATGTTTTATTCTTGGGGGTAATCCTTTCACAACCAAATAATCTCGTCGTTTTGTGTGGGCTTCTGCTTGTCCCCATGAACACATACAAAACAGCAGATACCACATTTTTTAATTATGTGTTTGATATGTTTATCAAAAGTTGACCTTCCATGTTTGCCCAAGTTTGGATTTATTCCATAGCAAGCTCCCTGCAGTGATCCTCAAAGACCTAAATATACAGATATATTGCTATATCTCTATATTCATATCTATATGTATATCTTTCTCCACTTTGGCTATATTCATATCTATATATATATATATATATATATCTTTCTCCACTTTGATGGCAACTATCTGCTCCCACAGCAGTGTCAGAGTGGAAAGCAGCAAGCCTGTGCTTTCTTTGACTTCCAGAAGAACCCTGGTTATGGAAATGAATGCTTGTGGAAGCGAGTCTCAAGAAAACAAAGCTCTTTAATAATAATACCTCTGTCTCTCTAAAGTAGATGCTGTGTCACTGCTTGATTCTGGTCCAGTCCATAGAGGAATTGAGCAGAATTCTGTACTTGGTCTTGAACCCTTTCCACTTATTATTCAAAGTTTCTTTGTATATTTTGAAATTCATTCTCTCTTTTTTCAAAACAGTTCTTGCTCCATAAAAAGAAAAGAGAATACTTTTCTTTGTAAGACATTTGAATTTATCCTGCTGAATAGGTGTGGTCTGATATTTTTTACAGTAGTTCATTTATGGCATTTTATTAGGTCTCCCGGGCACTTTATTTGCACGTTACATTTTGGTAGCTAACAGGACTGTGCAATTTGACTTCTATTTTTATGCCCAGCCAGTACAGAAATGTATAAAAGTTAAAACAAACCTTTCTATTTCTAGCTCCTGTCAATGTCTATAGTATGTGCTGGACTTAACATAAAATTTAAGACCTTCTATTATTTAAGTTTGTTATGTATTTAAAATCACCTTTGAACATGAATCACTTATTAAGTGATGCTGTAATTAACTAATGTAGTTAATCAAGCACCAGTTACTCAGCTGAATCATTCTTTCCTCCTGCTTTGTGTTTTATAAGGATTTTGAACAGCAGCTCAGGATGAATAGCTATGAGAAAACCCAGACATACAGTCTCTACTTTTGTCTGCCTTCATTTCTGAGGAAAAAGGCTCGTATCATAATGTTGTTGAATTTTAGACGCTGCTTTGCCTTTTACATTTGCTTTGACTTACCAAAATTATTGAGCTTTTGGGGTTTTTTTAATTGTTTGCATATGGCTGTTACAGCTTCCATTTCATAGGTATGGCTCAGAAGAGGTGAATTCCTTGTAGTCAGTGGCAGGACTGGGACTCAAGACCTTCAGCTTCTGTCTTGAAGGAGGTCAATGATTTAGCAGATATTTTGATTAATGGATTTGGGAATGAAGACTCACTGAAGACTTGAACAAAACCAGAATGTCCTCGTAGGGTTTATGACAAAGTTTTCCCGCTCATAGCTCCATCTTAAGTCTTCTCTGGCCCATCATGGACTTTCTTGGACCATTGAGAAGCATCAAAGGTCTTATTTGCCTGCCCAGCCAAAGCCTGATCCTGTTCTAGTGATCAGATCTGACCCCCAGAAGTGATGCCTGTCTGTATATTTGGAACCAGGTCTTGGGACCTGCTGCAAGCTCCTACCTTGTGTATTGAGCTTAAACTGCAGGGTTTCCTGCTTCCATGCATGAGTGTCCAGTTAGTTCAGGCATGACCACCCCAGCAGTTTGTGCACGAGCACCCAGTTAATTTACTAATGAACACCCAGCTTGCTCCTCCATGAGCTCCTTCTTAACCCAGCCTGAGCTCGGTCACTTCACACCTGAGCACCCACTTGGCTCACTCCTGAGCACAGTGATGGGCATGGATGGCAGTTTCCAGTAGCCAGGGGCAGCTGAGGAGTGATGGAGGTCAGGAGAAGCCATGTGCTGCTCACAGTGCTGCTGGCCATGTCTCAGTGTGATGGAAAACCCAGCAATGAGTGAAAGCCCCAAGAGATAGAAAGGAAGCCGACAGTAGGAGAGCGGGAGGACAAGTGTGTTAAGTTCAGTCTTGAAAAGATGGTGGGAAGGTGTTCACTTAGACGTTTTTCTAAGTATATTTACTTTCCTCTCACTTTGAATGAATTATTAGAAATTTGTGTTAATTTGCAATAATTTAAATTAAGTAAAATCTCCCCAGATCAAGGCTGGTTTGCCTGCCACACCTACCTGCATTTCTAGGGAAGGTGAAAGCTCTTTAAGTTACTGAAGGGATTATTTTATAAAGAAATAAAAGCCTTAAATATGGTTAATTAATGTCTATGCAGCAAAGTCCCATCCAAACCGTGACATCCTATCACAGAGGAACTAGAGGACAAGGAGTGCAATGTCATTAAACAGATTCCTTGAATTAGCCTCTGAGTATTTCCTCCCTTTGTTCCCCACACTTTGCAGTGCTCTGCTTTGCCTCCTACATTGTGATAGATTACTTTTTTGTGTGCATTTTCCCAGCTGCTGATTATGAATTCAATTTTAGTGTCATGTTTTGGGCCGAAGCTGAGCCTGCCCGTGTGCGCTTTGTGCCGACGACGATCGGTCCTCGCACGCGGCAGCTTCCCGCGGCTCTGGCTGCACAGAGCACAGGAGAGCAACGCTCCCACTGGGAGGGGAAGCTTGCAGAATCCATGCCAAGCTTTTCTAGGATGTGAAGCCTCTGCATAAGAACCCCATTTATTCTTCAATCCACTCTCACAGTTCTAACACATGTTCTCTCCCACTTTTCCTTCCATGGCCACAGTGGCGTATGTTTGTCATTTCAGGGCTGAGAAACAAATCTTGGCTGTTATTATAATCCATTGTAGCTTTCTAACCACTGGCCCACATTGGAAGGCTGCATGTGCACCCACACGGCACATTTTCTTAGTTATTTATAAAATGTTAGTAAGAAATGTCATTTTCACTAACAGAGGAAAAAAATTCCTTCTTGTACTGGAATAGCTGGCCTTATTGCAAACAGATAGAGAATTGCTGGGATTTAGAAAACGCTAATCAAATACTTGAGAAAAAAGATCAATTTTATTTTTTATATTCTCTTGGTGAGAATTTTATTAAAATTCAGTAAAAATAGTATCTTATAAATCATTTATATAATGCAGATTTGCTTTAAGATGAACTAGTCATGAAACCATGATCAAGCAAAGATGTGTCTTTGGCACCCAGCCTGCTGTCATAATGGTTCCCATAAATGTCAAGACATAAAATAGAGTATTCTGGCCTGGGTCAAAGGAACATCCAGAAACAGGGCCACAAGAAAGGTTATTTAACATCATTGGTTATTATTAGCAGGCGTAAAACGCGAAGGAGCCCAGAGCTGTTGGGAAGAAGATTTATTGCAAATAAAGTATTTGATTATTAAAAGAAAAAAATCTCCGCAATAAGTAATGTGAAGATTTATAGCCATGGAAGTTCCAAATGAAGATGTGCTCTCTAGGAATAGTCTAGATATGCTTTTTTTGGTACTGTCTTGCACTGCTCTGTCTCGTTCTGCTGAGAGGCCCTTAAATCCCCCTGCAGCTCTTACCCACCACACCACAGCAGTGACTTTTTTGCCTCAGGTGGGCACAGAGCTGTTTGTTTGCGTCTTTTTTCATTCCTCTTCAGCTTTACTGATACTTCTACTAACCCAGTACAAAGAGCCTTGAATAAGTTTACAGAAATAACTGAAATTATAGATAAGATCCAAAATAATGAACACTAGTGTTTAGAGAAGTTTGGAGCTCAGGTTTTAATTTAAGCTGTACCTAGAAATCCAAGTCCCAGGCCATGACTGTGTTTTAACTTCTGTGTTTGCACAAACTGCTCAGTGCCAAACATTTGTTTTTTCCTAATGGAAGCATTATGCTGTCAGTAGTCCCTCCAGCTGGTATGACTTGTCTTTCTCCTATCATTTCTTGGAGGATTTCCAAACATGAGAGAGGCATGAACACAGCCTGAACTGAAAATCTGAAAAAAAATGGGGTTCCTTTCCTAAATCAGGCTGGAGACAACAGTTGAAAACAGCAAGGAGGAGCTGACCAAATACTGCAAACAATGTTCTCCATCAGAGCTGGTTTCTACGCCAACAGATTCCTGCTTTTCACTAATGTTCAGGTCTTTTCACTTGTTTGATAAATATTTGTTTAGGGTCCTTCATCCTGATTTTATTCATATAAATGGCGGAGTTTAATGTCTTTAAATCCAGCTGCTAAGACATTATGAGAGTAAATCATTAAAATTTTTTCAAGATCAGCAGGCAGAAAAAGATGGCGTGAAGTGGTTTCTGGTGGTGCTCTCTGTCTGTTTTCTATTTCTAAGGAAGCTAATAAATAACACAATTATTTGTTTGGAGGTCCTTGGGAACACAAGATAAGACCACCATCAGCCTAGGCCCCGGACATGGGAGGAGGGGAAGGAGACAGAACCTTTGCTGCTCAAGCCTGCCTTAAAAGCTTGAGTGACAGAACACACTGCCCAAGGTCACTCAGCAAGTCAGTGGCAAATGCCGGAATAAAATCCAGAATTCCAGCTCCATACACTACTCTGCAGACCCCAACAAGCAGCAACAGAACTCCTGTTCCTCAGTCTAATTAATTTACTCAGCAATTCAGTAACATATGTGCAAGGAAAAACAAATGTCAAGACAAGAAACAAATTCTACTGTGGCTCAGGCTATTTACTTGACTCAAGAGAAGGTGCTTTCCTGAATGAATCTACAATAAGGTCAGGAGATGTTTTGTGTCTTCCCTTTGCCCTTTATCTGTCTGCCTGTCCTCTGAGAAGCTATTAAAGGCATGCTCAGTATAACAGAAGGACTGTGAGTGGAAAAGAAACAGGTGAAAATAAACTTCTCCCTTTATTTTAAAGTGCGTGAATTGAGTATTTAAAAAAAAAAAAAAAAAAACAGAAAAAAAAAACTTGGCCACAAGTAAGTTACATAACTTAAGCCAGTCTAAAATTATGTGCCAGCAATTTACATGAGTTTTATGTAACTGTTTATACTGCTGTTTATTTAAAAATTACTACTTATCTTGGCGACCGCAGCAACACATCGTGCATTTGCTAGCTCTGGAATACAGGGCACCTTCATTAAAACACATAGTCACCAATATATTAAACACACAAAAAAGCCCTGCTCTGACATAACATGAAGTGTCAGATGGAAAGCCGCAACAGCAAAGACATTCAGCGTTCACAACAAAGCAGCCCTTTGGGGTGTTCAGAACAGGACTGGAACATGCTCCATCCTTAATTCACCCAACAGCTTTCAGGTCCTTTACAGCACAGTTGGTGCAGTCTACAAGACCAGCTCCTGTTCCTGGGCTCTTATAAAGGACCCTCTTCATCCTCAGCTTTCTATACTTGAGCATGTTTATAATTCAGCATTTACATGCTGAGGTGAGGCAGCCTTTTGTTCCTTCTTAAAGTCCCAAGGACTTCAGTGTGACACAAATGGTTGGTAATTTCTGTTTGCTCTCTCCTAGCACTCTCCCTCTCACAAAGGAGGCAAAGATTTAGCTAAATCTTCATGGTGGGTTGCTCATGCACAAATTAGATAATTTTTAGGTCCAGATCCTTCACCAGGGTAAGACCATGAGTGAGTGGCTTTGTATTGGTACCAGGAAGAGCTGCAGACATCCCACAAGGCCAGGCAGTGGGAGCAACACTGGCCTGATATATGGACTCTGCCCTTGTTTTGGGACCTGTTGACTGAAGAAGGTGCTCTACCCCTCCTTACTTCATTTTCACTTCTATTAAATAGGAAAACTGGTATCCATGTCCTCTTAGGAGGTTTCTAGCCCAACGAATCAGTATAGCAGAATATCATGTATTATTTTTAGATGACCATTACAGTAGAGAGCTGAAAACTGGCAATGCAGAGCAGGAGATATAAACCTAAGTGATAAATTATTTCCATCGATTTGCATTTCTTTAAAGCTGTATCATGTCATCTTCTCACTTGAGTCAGTAAAATCATGGGAGGAAAAAAGTTTGTTAAAATTATAAGTAAGCAAGAAAATTCCAAAACTTGTTATGAGTTTCTTTATGACAGATATACTTTGAAATGAGGGGGAAAAGAAGGCACTATTCCAACACAGCTGTTGAAAAAATATTTATTTTTCAGTTATGGAAATTTTTATTGAAACTGGGGGATGGTTTTTTTCCCAAAAGTGAGGTTTTAAAATAAATATATTTGAAAATTAAGTTTTGAGTAACTTTGGATACACCATTTTGTTCGGTAAATATCCCTTAAAAGGAAGGTTCTCAACCATGATAACCATAACCTGATCCACAGGCACATACCATATTCCTGTGTTTCGATTCCCTGGGGCTCAGCCACCACTGGCTAAGCTAAAAAGAAAGCAAAATGCTGGCATTGCTGGCTGCACAAGGAGAGGCACAGCGGAGCACAGGCTCAGCCTGGCAGCCAGTGAAGGATGGGATGGTGGGGGGACCACGGGGCACCCAGGGTGCACCTCAGCACCTCTTGGCAGGATGAGCACTGGGACACTGGGACACTCTCCCGAGGCAGCTGCTGTCCCTCGAGGGGCTGGGACATCCCAGTGTCACTCAGCTCTCAGGGGCGCATGACACCAGCTGGGGCAGCAGCTTGCCCTGGGAGATCAGAGCAAGCCCTGTGATTTACTATCACAAAACCTCTCAAACTTCCCTGCTGCTCCTGAGATGGCTTTGAGGATCATGTCAGCCCATTATCCCCTTGGAAACTCAGCGTCTCTCCCTGAACTCAGCAGTCTTTGATCATTTCTGAGAATAAACTGCCATGCTGTTGCTAGTCACAGTATTGTGGTGTTCCTGCTGGTCACAGGCTTGCAGACAGGTAGGATTGCACTCCTGCTCAGATTAAGGCATTAACTCCTCCTCAGACAGTGTGCCAGCATCTCGAAATTTTAGGAGCACTCCTCTAAATGCCAAATGCAAGTGGAAGGGGACCCACATCAAGGACAAGGCTGCAATGTTTGTTTGTGTAAGCTACCCAAATTTAAATATGCCTCTCAAAGTACCAAGTTATGTCTGGGCAGCCTCCAGTCCATGGAACAGTTAAAAATTTGGGAAGATCAAAAGCTGCTTAGAGCTACTTCTCTCATCCTTGGCTTTTGCTTTGTGCTGCCCGGAGTGTGGCCCAACCACTGCCCCTCTCCTGCAGCAGGACACTGGGGCACACCTGGGGATGCCAATGAAGGCAGGATTTGCTGGCAGAAGCTGTCCTGAGTGACACTGTCTTGCTTGACATGAATCCTTGAAAATGGATTCTGACTGGTGTCTGAAGCAACTGCAAGCCTGTTGACAACACGTTCAGCAGTCTGAACAGGGTTTCTCCTTCTGGAAAACAGAAAATGTGTCTAAGTCTGCAGCATGTGTACAGTGTCTGCAGTGACTTAAAACGAGTGCAGTTAGAAACCTTGAAAATCACAGTTTACAATGAAAACTCTGACAGGCCATCAAGTTCAATGTTGCTTTTAAGCATTCCTATAATTAAACTGTCAACAAAACCCTACAATACGGTACTGCAACAGTCTCTACATTTTCCTACTAATGTGCAGAGATAGCTTCTACTAAGGGTGGCAGTAATTGGGTATTTAAAACCCATGGAAAACTAGAAAAATACATGGTGAAAAAATTCAATGAGAATATAAAAAACCAATCTTCTTTTCATTGCAGCAAACACAGAAATGTTGCAGAGCATGCTGTGCAATTATAGAAACAAAGTGCAATCATAGAAAAGGAGTGATTAGGGGAGAAAGGAAAAATGAGTTGTGCTATTGATACTTGGCTGTTTCAGAAAAATGTGTTGGCAGTTAAATGTTATATATGCTGAACAAGAAATTCTCTGAAGCCGTTTTCTTTTAACATGAAAATATCAGTATGACACTGCCAGAAGATGAAAATTCCACATGTTGAAATTAGAATACCTATATCCTCTGATCCATTCTAAATTATCAACTCCAATACTAATGAATATACAAATAAACTGTCTAAAAACTATTTTGAGAGTAGATTTCACAAAATAAAGGAAAGCTTTATATTGAATACTGTGGTGTAAATCCAGGAAATTCATGAGATTTCCCAGTTTCTACTGCAGAATAATTCAAGAGATTAATTTCACTATGGTTTTGACAGGTTTTCCTGGAAGTTTGAATCTGAAGGTACAGGTCACTAAATCCCAGAGGTATGACTCCAGGTTTAAAGAGGATGACACCTCTCATTAATAAGGAATAATTTAAAAAAAAAAGCTGGTTTCCTGCCTGCAGCCATCTGTTCCTCACTTGCATTCTTCTTTTAAAAAAAGCTGGTTTCCTGCCTGCAGCCATCTGTTCCTCACTTGCATATATTCTTCTTTCAAAATCATCCAATATTATTTCTTGGTCTGCTCAATACTATTTTATGTGCACAATAATTTTTTCAAGTACTGAGGAAGAGTATGGACAGCAGGACTGCTGGTTCCATAACCCCTGAGCTCAGCAGGAACAGGGGTGACAGGAGCACTTTGGTGAAGGTGCCCATGACAATTTGGGCTGAAGGAAAGATGGGAGGGGTCTGTCAGCCCAGCAGCACTCCAATCCCTCTGAAAGTGGATTCAGCTTACCAGGTCCTGCTGGAGCTCTGTAATTGCAGTGACCAGAGCAGCAGTAGGCCTGGCCAGGAGAGCCAGAACTACTGAAACCAACCAGGAGGCTCCAGTGAGTGTCTGGTCCAAGGAGAATATTTCTATCCTAATTAGCCAGGGGTAGTTTGTGGGTCTGAGAAGCCAAAAGGACTCTCTGCCCATGCCCACCTGTGGAAATCAAATGCAAGTCGGTGCAAATCCAATGCTTTTTGTTGGTTAGGATGTATAAACTGCCAAATGGCATTAACAGGTCCAATTCCTTCACCATCTTTTTTTTTTTTTTTCTTTTTTTTTAACTGCTTCTCTGTTTTTAAAAGGAAATTGCTTAAATTAGGGCAATGGTGACTCAAAGTAATTTGTATTGCAGTCTATTTTTAAGCATTCTTTCCTGAAAAGCTTTTGAACAATATTTTGGGTTTATCTCCCATACACAGAGATATAATTTAATCACTGTGTATTTGCTCTACATTACTGTTAAAAATGACTTTTAGTACTCACATGGACTGGAAAACTGCTAGGAGAAAAGTTAACCTGTGAGTGATTCAAGTCCTTTGGCTTCTTTGCTTGGACTGGTACCTGACTTGATTTTCTCCTCCTATTTGTTTCTAGTGCAATGGAGCTCTTCAGAAGACTTTTCTCCTTTGGCTGGGGAAATAATCATGGATAATCTTCACTCTTTGAGGTGCTCCATCACAGGTCTCAGGACGGTGAGTTCCAGAGGACACATTTAGACCTTCATGGCCTCGTCCCCACAGTGATACAAAGACATGAGAATTTGCATCACCACCCCTTGGAAATCTCTGCAGAGCCTTTCTTGTAGCAACATGTTGCAGTGATTGAGCACGATATGTCTGGTAACCAATCCAAAAGTCGAAAAGGAATAGAACCAATTTCTGAGTTATCATTCTCAGAAGAAATTGGGACAGACTGGAGCAAGAGCTGCTGTTTTCTGGATCATAGGATAATCAGTGCAGATCAAAGGCTCTTGAGAAATCTCGACCTGACTCTGATGACCAATACCTCAAATAACAAGTATTTCTCTTCTCCTTCTTCCAGAAGTGTACATGTTGATGCAGTCGTTCTCATTTTTGCTATTTCTCCTTGCATATCTATTTTACACCAAACAGAATTGGGTCTCAAACCTTATCCTTAAATCTCTGTAGTATGTTTCAATTGATCATGGTGCATTTAAATTACTAAAGCTATTTAAGTTGGAAAAAAAAAAATCTTTGTGAGGAACTGCTTTGCAGTTGTTACAGCCAAGATTTTGAATCCAGTGACAGTTTTGACTCCAGTTGTTTCCATTTGCAGGGCCAGAGATATTATGTCCGTGTCTCAGCATACAACATGAGAGGATGGGGACCTCCATGCAAATCTACTCCTGAATATGCTTCTCCTTCAAGTAGGTTGGGTTGGTCTGGCCTCCAGTTTGCTTAGTGATGTTGGAGTTCACAACGTAATTGTCATGCCATCTAGGAGTGAAATAAATAATAAAACTCCACTCCTTCCAACTCCCAAAAATTAGGCAAAATAATAATTGATGTATATTTATGTCTCAGCTTTTATTCTTCTCCAGTCCTTTGACAGATAATTGTTTTCTAGTCATGAACACTTTAAAAAATTAGGAATATTTTAATCCTCATTTCTTTTAGGAGAGTTCTGATATATGGAACTTCATTTTTCAGTACATTAATGGATTAAAACCTGATTCTGAGCTGCTAGAAGCAAAACACTTACAAGTATCTCATGTAATTTTGTGCTTCACCTTGTAGCATTATAGATCCCATTCACTGGACCTCTCTTACAGAATCCTGTACATAAAATACTCCAGTGAGGACACACATGGTGGTAGGATGTCGCCTGTAAATGTTGCAGAAATGTCAAAAAGAAAATATTCTTTTTCCAATCTCTGGCAGGTCTCCTCAAACTTCATTAGGGCTATGAGTTGTCATTTGTAATTTTTAATCTATTATAATCACGTTGTATTGTTAGTTGCTTTTCCAGACTTAGTGTTCCCTGCCAAACTGGCTCAGTGTATTACAGCTCCCCTTGCATTGATTACTGCAGTAAAGTGGGACTTCTCTTTTTATTGCATTAACACTAGTTTTTATCAGGCTAATGTAGCAATTTAATAACCTTGCATGCTAATGTGAAAAAATATAACTAGCTGTACCTACTCTCAGTAGTCATAATGGAGAGGGTTGGATAAATAAGGCTTTTGCATTACCATTGTCCCATTTTGCTTCAATTTTTTTCTTGTGTTTTCTCCAGAACAATACCAGAACTAGGCTAAAGAAATATTCTGCTTGAGAACAAAAATGGGCTACAGTCATGGGAAAAAAATCTACTGTGGATTACTGAATAACTTGGTGATGTGCAATTACCTTGACTATAGCCAGGTGTAACTACACAGGACTTGGCCCCAGAAACCCAAAATTTACATCAGCTGGGGGACAGATTCTTTCACAGTAGCTGCCAGTTATTCAGCCAAATATCCCCAAAGAAGGAGCACTCCTGGCAAGACAGGTGGTATTTAAGACTGCAGCTTTGTATGATGTGAATTTTGCTTTCAGCATATTGCATTCTATTCCCTTTTTATAGTCCCCTGCTATTAACCTTCTGAAATCTGACATTATGTGCCAGTTCCAAAGTTTTGGGGTGTGAAGGAAATCTTCCTGCAGATTTCAGTGGCTCAGCACAAAAGCCATGGAGAGAATTCTGCTCATTCCCCTTGTACAGTATCTCAGGGTGCTAATAGTACAGAAAGTTCTCTAATTGCTGGGTTTAGGGCCACATGCTTAAGCTTTCCAGTAAGACCAGCAGAACCTAAGTGCAAACCTTTTCATTAAGTAATACTCACATTAGAGAGACAAGATGTTATTCACCATTGCAGTTACTGGGGGCAGAACTTCCCTCTTCACATGACTGCCTTCACCACTGGTTTTGAAAAGCAGATTTGTGCTTGGAAAGGAGGCAGCAAGCTGACATTACACCAGTGCTGCATAACAAAATATGGCCCTGAGCTAAAATTTAAATGGGAATACATTAATGCTCTACAAAGTTGTCTGCAACAGCAGCTATGAGAATATGCAGGGGAAAGGAAATCTTCAGGGCCTGAAGCTGATCCAGTCCAATCCCAGAGCATCAAAGGCTGGTGACACTCTTGGAGATGTGTCTCTGTGTGATGACAGGGAGCACTTGCCGCTTACCCCACACAGCAGCAGCCTCTAAAGTGGTGGTCAGCATTGTGCACCTTCTCTGTGAAATCCCAGTAGACAAATATTTCTAGGTTTATTCATTATCAGGTGAGTGATGGACAGTGATGGAAGCTGGTCTGGTTCCTGTGTCATTTTTAAGGTAGTCAGCAATCTGGAGGTTCAAAAAGTTGGAAACCACTAGGACAGAGAAATCACAAGGTTGTTTGAAACTCTACCAGTCTGATAACACCAAAGCACTCTGAGACTGGTGAGTTCCAGCTGGTCCCTCCTGCTGCTCCCAGGAGCTCTAAGGACATTTTCCCCACAGAGAGCAGTAAATGCAGCTGGCCCTGATGTCTGCAGTAGCACAGAGCACACAGGACAGCCCCTCTGCGGCTGTCACACTGCCCACAGGCTATCAGGATACCAAATGTCTTCTCTTTCCAGCCTTTCATGGGGCTTACTCTGGCTGCTACACTAAATGTAAATAAACAAGTATTTATATCCCTGGCATAGTGAGCCCATTGGAAGGAATGCTTGACTCCAAACTTGCACTAGAAACTGGATCTGTATATTTAGTGAGTGAGCAAACTGCTGGTGGCTACGAGTACGTACACGGCCTCTGTGCCAGCAAGATGGGAGCATGTCTCCTGTGCAGACAGATCTCTTAATACCTTGATCCACCACTCCTTTGGGCCACGAAAAGAGTGCAATGAGCTTTTCTCATTATAATCAAAGTATGAAAATAGCCAAGTCTGGAATTAAAGAGCTCCTTTCTGATACACACCGTTTCTTCCTATTTGTGATGAGTTTGTTTTTTAAAATGTAGACTGAGATTCTCATTAGCAGCAAGTGAGTGGAAACAAAGTCTGTTGGAGGTTGAATGTGTGTGGGACAAACACAGCAGGTTTTTGCCTCAGGAGTGCAGTGCTGAGCAGCCCGTGGCTCCAGGGCAGGAGCTGCCAGCATTTGTTCAGGCCTCTGCTGGGAGCAGATCTCCAGAAGTGATTTTATTCCAAGCACATTTCTCTGGCTACAGGGCAAGCTCTGGGGGTAGGAAGATGTTCATTCTCTACTGTGCAGAACTATAGGCAAGTTGTGGAACCTCCTGGTGCTGGCAGGAGTGACCTTGGTGAGGGGCTTAGTGCCAGGACAGGCTGAGAGCAGCCCTTACTGCAGCACCAGAGCCCATTCATGGAGAGAAACAGACACGGTCCAGTCAGTCACTACACAGCTTCTCAGAGCTGCTTGTGAGCTCTTTGTTAATAATCATTATGATTAATTACCCAGCTGGCACAAGGCAAAGAAACCTCAGTGTACAAGTAACAACAGACTTAGAAACGACTCCTGCCTGCCGAGATGCAAAACTCCTCTAGAGCCGAGAAGTACCAGAGGCAAGAAAATATTTTTAGACTCTCTCCTGCACCTTTGTGTTTCATTTCTGTTTATTTCCTTTGTTCAATAGACTGGAAAGACTGCAGTGGAAGAGAGCCCCGGCACAGGGGACACACAGAGGCCCTGGAACGCCTCCTGCAGCAGGTCCGAGCAGCTCATCAGCACCACAACTGCAGAGGTAAGGAGCAGGAGCAGCCTGGTAGGGCACCAGCTGAAGCCTCGGTGGCGCCTGCAGTTTTTAGCAGTTTTCTAACTAGGTCATACCTTCTCATTCATCAGGAAAAGAAAGATATTAATATTGGCCCATCTGGAATCACTTTAGCACACTATCTCGCTCTTAACCCTTGAAATCGGTTGGATGAAAACATCTGAAGGCTGCAATGTGCGCACACAGGCACAGTTTGTCTCCCTCCATACCCTACACACCTATTGATTTGTTTTTCCCTACAAATTAGTTTCACACAGGATTCCACTAAAATGTTTTAAGGAAGGCTTTTTTGTCTTTTCATATAAAGAAATACTTTAGACAGTTAACAACTGGTTTGGATCAAAAGAGAGGAATTGGCTGCCTCCAAATGGAAGACACTAAGTGGATGGCATGCCAATCCATAATGAAAAATACTTTCACAATGCAATGGGAAGATAAGATTGCTACATTTCAAAACAGAATGGATCAAAACTAGGAGAGAGTTCAAATCTCAGCCAATCTTCATTCATGAGAAACAGACTGTGCCTTTAATAGCTCAAAAGCCAGGGCAACATCTTGGCATTCTTTTTTTTTAGAGCCTATATAAAAACTCCTGTTCTATATGGGTTGTTGAAAAGTACTATTTATTTTCTTAAAACAAACTTCTAACTGGAATAATGCCTCATTGCAAAGGGACTTAGTTTAAACAGAAAAGTTAAACTATCATGAAGTTTTCATTTTTCTTCACCTAGTATGAATGATATGTCAAGTTATATCAACTGATTTAAAATCATAGAAATATTTTGAGCTAAAATCATCTGGCTGAAATGAAAAGATGCAGCCTTTGTTCTTTACATGCAAATTTGTAACCATCACACTGATCCATGGTCTGACACATCCCATTGTAACCATAGCAACTTAAACTATTCATCTATGATGCTTGGAAAGGAGATATTGCAAGAAAATGTTGTTTCTCTAATTAAAATTCATGCAAACATTATCACTTGCAGGTGGTCTTGGTACTGAAAATACAGATGATGTATTCTATCTCTTACATGGCTTTTTGTGCTATTAAGAAGGGTTTCTTTGTAGTACAGTTTTTCCTTTCTGGAGTTAGTGCCTATCTCGGCTCTTTCAGGCCACCTTTCCAGTCAACAGGGACTAAGTGATGGAACATCTGAAAATATTCTTAGTATAAATTGTTTTACTGACATAGCAGCCCAGAACAAAAGCAGTTATAAACATGCAGAAAATACCTCCTTTTTGACATTCTGACACCAGTGCCTGCTTCTTATAAAATTCCACTGCTCCTGAAATTAACCCCAGTCTCAAAACTGAGCAAAGATCACTTCATTGTTGATTTCCTAACACCTTTTCCTTGAATAATAAATTACAATACAGGAAATATATTTAGCTCAGAACATTTTCTTCTGTGCCTGAAAGTCTGTGCGACCTCACATGTACCACACTGGAGTCAGCTTGAGCAACACCCTTGCCTCCAACCAAATAAAAATCTCATAATTGCTTGTAATGCTAGCATTATACAGTAGTATACTTTGGATAAATCAGCATGGTATCATCATAGGAGAACCTTTGGAACTTTCCTTAAATATATGATGATGTCAATCCCTTTTATTTCACTAATTTGATAAGGAATCCAAACAAAGTTTACAGGAAAAGTAAGAATTATGACATCACTTTGACCCAGAAATTTTATTCTGATATTTATCAACCTCGGTGGAATCTGAGGAGTTTGATCAAGGATCTGAGATAAGCTTCTCAGAAAACCCCAAACAACAGCTTTCACTTCATGGAATACAGAGGCTTGATCTCTATTCTTAATAATGTAAATTAGCAGGAGTGACTGTCAGGGTGGAAGTCAGCCTGGCCCTGCTGTTTGCACACAGGCTGAGGACCTGCCCAGGCATTTTGCTGTTCTTTGCCATGATTCCCTTTACCACATTCCAATTAACGGGATCGATTTGCCCCTGTCAGTAAACAGCTGGAAAGCAGCTGTTTGAGGAAGATCCTTGACTCTGCCTGCAGTGCTGGTGAGCTGCGAGAGCAGAACCGGGCTCTGCAGGAGCCAGGGCTCAGGGGGAGCAGGGCTGGGTCAGCCCTGGTGCCCCGGCACCCCGAGTGCCCCGCAGTGATTCCCGTGGGGAATGCGCTCCTGCTGCTCGGGTTGGCTCAGAGGGCAGGACAAGTGACAGGAAGGTGGAAAAAAACTGAGAGTAATCAATATAAATGGTCTGAGATTATCTGAACAATGCGGGCAAAAGCCTCAGAAGCCAGAGGAGCTGGAGGATGAGGCTGTGTGCTGCTGCTCCTGCGGGATCTGGGAGGGGACATTCCCACATTCCAGGCAGATCTCTGCCCAAGTCTGTTCATTCAGGCTCTGCCTTTTGCCCTGTGCTCTGCATTGCAGGCGTTGCAGAAAACAAGCTTACAAAAATACCAGGAAGAATACACTGGAATGTACAGTGAGTTTAAGAGCTTTTGGAATTAGATCAGCTGTTGCTTTTGAACCTGCTCTGTGATATGATGAAATCTCCTAGGGAATTACTTAGGAAGCTTTGCTTTCATATGTTTAATCTTCTGGAAAACCCTGATGATTACAAATAACAGTCACCCATTTGTCTTTATAATTCCATGCTACAGACTATTATAACTGAGTTACAACAATTGTACGTCCTGGCAACACTTCAAATATATTTTTAAGTATTTTTTTTCTTTTAGATCTTTCTTTCTAAACAGTTCAGAGTAGATTAAGTAATTGTGTGATGCTTCATTAAGAAAGGAACTCAACTCTGCAGTAGAATTCTTACCAGATATTTTCCTTCTGAAATTCAGTTGAAATGTATTTTACTAGACAAGTCAGAGGTCAAATAAAAATATTCTCATTTTAATTTGATTCACAAGCAGCGCACATAGTTTTAATTGCATTTAGCAAAGAGAGGGATCTCTGATTCCACAAGGCATTTAGGATGTTTAGACTATAATTCTTTGTGAGAATATAGAAAAGTGGACTTGAGAACCAAGCTATAGACTGAGAAGTTCAGGTTGAGAATTTAAGAAGAGACCCCAGATGCACACAAGTTTGAGGGGATGGTTCTTATTCTTCCAAACAGGTTGCTTTTAAGTATGGGTTGTAGTTATATCAAAAACTGCAAAGAAAACTTTATACACCCTCTACCTTCAAAGAGAAAGGCTGCCAATGTCATAAATACACCTTTTTATTTAATTGCCTATTTCAGATCAGGTTTGGATGCTTCTGATCTAAATCTAATCACTGGAAATTCTCCCATCTTGGCTGCTATGTGCTCACTCCCAAACTTCTATTAAAAGAGCTCACAGCTCAGTTGCTGTATCATTTGTTAATATAAACTTACTGTATTGCTACTGGTGCTTTTCTATGAGGGTTACTCTATGTTATTTATTAGTTAATTAAGTAACAGACAAAGTTCCATTTCCTGCAGATCCAAATTATCCTCTAATCTCAGCTCCACGTTTTCTGGCTTCCACACACACAATACTGTAAAATAAAAGCAAACAGCAACATAAGAGAGTTTACCATATCCATCTAGTTTTACATTAATTCTTTTGCTGCTGGCTTCTGCAAAGCTGTGGAATAAGCCCAAACCACTAAATAGACCAATAACATACATTTCACTTGTAATGTGCCCTCTTATTTTAATGCTGCAGTCTCTTGGTGTTTTATACAAAATTATGTTGCTTTGCCTTCAGTAATTTCCTCCTCCGTTCCTTCTGTATAGATGGAGGGAATACAGAAGAAAATAATTAGAATGAAATTTATATTCCTAAATTGATCTTAACCTTGGAAGAATGAAACAGTAAGACAGGAGTTTTCATGTAGCATTTGGTTTACATTACTGCAATACACTGAAAAAGGTTCACAGCAAAATAACCATTATCTGAGGAGATATGGATAGAAATACAAATGAATATTTTTCGAAGGAGAAGAAAACAAAGGAATAGTCATGGATTTGGATGAGTCTGTTTAAGCTGAAGAGTGCATTGGAGAATATGCCATGGAGAATAAGTTTGCACTGGAAAGACAAAGGATTTGATGATCTAATAAGTCTCATACATCTAAACTGTATGATTTCACCCACAACAGAACCTTGTTCTCTTTGTACTCGCTGTTCCACAGAGCAGTAATTATTGCTAACAATGTGTCTGCTTGCTGGGGCTCTCAATGTGCCAATCGTGGTGCAAATTTATTCAGCATTTAAAATATGCCGAGCACTTCCACAGATGGGGTTGTGAAAACAGCAAATTTAGATGTTCTTCAAATATTCAAAATTAGAACTCACCAGGGAGACACAGACGGGCACCACCTATTCTGCACCAGAGGTAAGTGGGAAATACTCTGAGAACACCTAAGCAGATGATCTGCAGCTTTCAGCAAGAGGCTCTTCATGAGTCATGAAGAAGTTCATTTCTTTTCCCACTGGAGAAGGGTGTCCCTCAAAATGTTTCACACTTCAGTCTGAATGGGGATCCATGCTTCATCCAAACAAACAGTCAGATCCTGGAAAAGTGAGATGCACTTTCACAGTAACATTTTTTGTTTTGTCTTTCTTTTCATATCACTGCAAATATCTGAAGAATTAATTCAATTTTTCAATGTATTTCTGCTGTTTCTCTTACACATGAAATAACATTAAACAGCACAGACATTGCAAAAACCAAAACCAAACCCAAACAGTGTTAAACGCCCATTGCTTTCAAATCCAGATATGAATAACAATTGCCAGTAAATTATGAAGTCCTGCATGTCCCTGATTGCCACCTCTTGGTGTCCCCTCCAAACCTGCTCACAGGCACACGGGTGTTCACAGCTGTTACACAGAACTCATGGCTTTCAACGGCCATGGAAAGATATTTCCTTGGCTTACAAGGCCATGCATGAGAGAAGGGAAGACATTTAGCCAAATTCATCAAAGTGAAAAAGAATAAAATGTATAAAAAAATTTAACAATATTTTCTTAGAACATTGGGACAATTTTATAAAATTCTTCTGTTGGAGAGCTGGCCCAGGGATGCTGGCAGGCACACAACAGGTCTCAGCTTTGACATGAAGTGAACAAAAGAGTTTAACACCTCTTTCTTGGACTCCAGATTACGAGGAAGCAAAGGTAACTGTGGAAGCTCTGAGGCAATACATGAGTGGAAGTTGTTGTGATGGAGAAAAAAAATTCCAAGCAACAGCAGATGCATTTAATGTGATATAGAGAAAGATGAAGGTTAATGTGGTCTCCTCAAAGCTTTTCCTTAGGTTACACTGGTGATGCTGGCATGTCAGTGTCAGCCAGTGCACCAGTTATTCACTTCTTGGAAGCTTAAGCTACATATGGTAAGAAATTTAGAAATTACAACACCCTAAAATGGTGACTGATTATTTAAATCCCTTCTTGGGTTTTTGAAACTACTTGTAAAATTCCCATCCTCTCTGAGCATTAAGAGTGTGTAGGGCTGGTTCAAGCTTGCCTCAGAGCAAAACAGCTTTATCTTGTCTGAGTTTGCAGCAAGTAAGGAAATTGTCTGCTGCTGTGTATCACTCAGGTAATGAAAACACCATCAAAGAGTTGCGTTTGAGCACCTTTCTAAATGTCGTCTTTTGAAAGGAATGTAATGGGCACTGACTGAAATTTAGTACTGTGGTTCAAGAAACAGAAGTTTTTTTATGAGACACTAACTGAAATTTAAGAGCTGGGTTTGGTTTGCTTCTTTTTCCCATTTCAGAAAGTTCTAAATTACAAAATGCTGGTCGCAAGCAATCGGTTTCCAGAAGCCTGAAGCACCTTTTCCATTCATCAAACAAGTTTGTGAAGACTCTGAAACGGTTTGTCATTCCTTCTCTGTTCCAGGCATTCTGAATTTAGGCAGTTGTTCTGTATTACAGAAAAGAACCTTAGAAATATGTATGAATATGCCACTACTGATGAGACAGCAATTGGTCAGAATGAGCTGATAAAATCACAGATGTTTAAGACTGGTGCAGCTGACAGGAAAAGAATGCTCCAGCTCCTACTGAAATCAATAGAATTTTTTCCTTGTTACTTTTGGAAGTGGATTCAAATTGTTACAGAGTGAAATATTCAGCGCAAACCCAAAGTGCAGCTACTGAGCTGGTTGAAAGCACTGCATCTGTTGCTGCTCATTAATTAAACTACAACATTTATTCATTCATAATATAAAGCACAGAGCTCAGATAATACTTGAACCACTGGCAACAAGCTACACACATAGAACTCTGACATCCTCAGCTGGGTTTGCAGCCCACTGTCACCCAGCTCTCAGCCCTGATCATTTGTTTTGCAAATGAGAGTTGCTTATTCTGGATTATTTCGTCTTTCATTGCCAGGAGTGTTCAATTTGCATTTTCTTCTTTGTATTTTGATAAGATTTTGAATCTTTCAGAAGAGGTCTCCAGAGTCTTTAAATTCCCTGCAGTCACTACTTAACATATGTAACTGATTGTGAGGGTAAATATTGAAAGGAATGATCTCTGTAAACAGGTTTGCAGATATGTTGGCCAAATTACACTCAATTACACCAATGTAAATCCATAATAACCCACCTGATTTCAACTGAATTACTTCAGATTTGCTCTGAAGTAAAGGAGGGCAGAACTAAGCACATTAATGATAAGTTTTAGTAAAATTTTAGATATCTAAAGGCCTCCATTGTATACTGTGTACTCTGGCAAAATTCTCACTGAAACTGATGTCAGTGGCTCACACAGATCCATAATCTCTTAGATTCATGCAGCTTCACATCATCTAAAGTGATACACTTCCCAAATATTTTTCAGAATTCACTGACTGAAGCTGCATGACCTTATAGTACACAGAAGTTCAGAGCAAATTATTCACTTTGTCTCATCAGAACGTAACATCTATGATTCTTTGACTAAATTTGGCATGGATGTGAATAGACATGAAAGGTGTTTGATAGTGTTTCCTTCTCTCTTTAGGGGACTCTACTTATCTGTTATACTTTTTTACAAAGACAATTTGTTAGTAACCAATGAAGATCAAATCCCAATTGTGGAAATCGATGACTCTCACAGTAGTTCAGTTATGCAGGATTTCCTGTGGTTCACAAAGGTAATGGGAGTCTAATTTCATCTATTGCTTCTGCAAATTTGTTGCTAGCAATGCATAGGCCTTAGCTCATCATTCAGAATGTATGAAATGATGTCAGTAAAAAGCTGAATTATTAAATGCTTTATCACTCATGTTAAAGGCAATTTTCACAAACCAGTCATGTGAATTAAATCCTGACTGGGCCACTGGCAGTGATACAATTAACTCCTAAGGTGTGATCCTAGATGAGTGATTGCTGTGTGGGTACTTACAGGTTTTATGGACATTTAGAGCAAGAGCCTAATGAAACAACCAGGGGTTTTAAATTTAGTGTTGTGGTTGTGCCATCACTCAAGTTGTCTCACACTACTTTTTTTTTTTACCACAAAGAACAGTAAATCAGTTTTGCACAATAGTCCAAAATCAATTGAAACAGGTTCATGATGCTTACAGAATACCTCCTGTGTGAGTCAGTGCCTGTGCCATGTTTATCCAGTCAGCTGATTGCCGTCTGCAGAAACACAAAATGTGCAATATCCACTGATTTTTCAAGTCCAAATTGCATTTTAGTATCACTTCTGCTTTTGCAAATGCTGAGAACAACAACTGGTTGAAGTGGGTGTGTTTTTGCAGCTGTCCTGCATGTGGGATGACATCAGGTGGCTGAGGCAGAACATGGCAGTGTCCGTGTCCTCCTCCACAGCACTCCAGGCCAGGCAGAAGATGCTCTCAGCAGCAGCACAGCTACAGGTGGGTCCCATGGCATATTTCTGCCTGCCAGCTCAGTGACTTTCTGATCTGCAAGGGACAGAGCTGCCAGCTGTCCCTAGGACTGTTCTTTGGAGCAGCAATCTCATCTCCAGAGAAATGAGTCTCTCCTGCCAGGAAGGAGGGAGTTCTATTACAAGTAAAGAGGAACAACAAAGGAAAGAAACAATAGGAAGAAAGAACAAAAGAAACAGACCAAGAAACAAACAGATACAAACCAGGAAATAATGACTAGGCAGAGAAGCTTGTGAGTTTGCAGATTGGGAATTCTAAGTTATAATCCTAATATTTGCTGCTCAAAAGCCTCTTCTAGGCCTATTCACTATTAATTATTAATATCTTAATGAAGCATTTAAAGTCTGTTCTATTCCAGCCTCTGCTATGGATGCAACCTGAGTTGTTACTGAACAGGAACTGAGTGTTACTGAACAGGTCACTTAAATCCTTCTGTGTCTCAGCTCACTACTTGTTATGCAAATAGAAATCACACTTTCTCCAGCAGAACATTTCTCCCTTTATTGTAAAGCTTTGAAGCGTTGGGTTGAGTTTCACAACAACATGAAATCTCTAGATGGCAGGCAGACACTTTCATTAAAATAGTTACTTTTGTGGGGAAATACATTTGCAAAAAGCTGTGTGCACGGTTGTTATAAAAAAATATATATATCCGGGCCTCACTTTCTCCTACCTTTTGTTGAAGTCACCAGAACTTCCCAGAAAATCTGTGGTGCACTCCTGGCATCACTGCAGACCCTCATTGCTGGACACTGTGCTGGCCACACGTCCCCCAGGGCTGGGTCAGCACAATGCCCTGGTGTGCAGCAGCTGGGAGAGCCACACACTGGGGGCCATTGCTACAACATGCATGTGGGATTTGTTCTACACCTTTGGTGAGCATGCAGTGCACGAGAGCAGCCTTCCTGGGCAGCCACCTGTCTGGACTGATTTCCCCAAAGTGCCCCGAAATACATCAATAGCAGCCTGCTGCACCTTTATTGGAGGACCACCTGTGTTAAGCAGCAGCTGCTTGTCAGCCCTTTGAGCTGTCACTGGAGGAAGTTTTAACTGGATCTGCTGAGTGTTCCAGTGGGGTTGGCTCAGCTGAAGTGGCACACGTTTGGTTAGCTCAGCTCCATCCCCCCTGTGCAGATCCCCTTGAACAAAAAAATACCCTGGGAGATACCCAACATCCCCAGGGCATCATGGTTTTATTGGCTACCAGAGATGCAAAGTGCAGAGCTTGAAACACAGAGACACAGCAAACATGCCCGTGTGGTGTATTCCCTGCTGAAGTTTTGCTGAATTTATTGCCCTAAATGCCTGTTCTGTTTGCTGGGTTCCTGAGGAGCACAGGGATTGTCACCAGCTGCCAACAGCGTGTGGCCTGATGGGATCCACCAGTGGAAGGATCGTTTTGCTGAATTTATTGCCCTAAATGCCTGTTCTGTTTGCTGGGTCCCTGAGGAGCACAGGGATTGTCACCCAGCTGCCAACAGCGTGTGGCCTAATGGGATCCACCAGTGGAAGGATCTCAATAAAGTTCATATGGTTGAATACTTTTTATTGATTGTAGTTAATAGACTGATTCTGCAGGAATTTAGGACAGAATGGAAAAGATCAGTGATGACACAGCTGCTCAGGGACTAGATCAGTAGATTCACAGACAAGAGGGACTCAACTTTGCCTGTTGTTACCACCAGACAACTACAGCAAACAAAGCACAAGTGATGGTGTAGCAAGCTAAGCAGACACAAAAGTTTTTTAGGGCATGGATCAGTCCCATATTGATATTAGTAGGTCCCCCATTCCCTGTGCTGGAATGTCATTCACAACATAGTGACAATAAAGAACTGTTTGTTTTCATCTGGGCACATTCAAGTGCTGCAGTGATTAATATGACAATTGGATGGCTAAGGACTACTGCCAGGATCTGCCCCAGCTGGAGACACAGGGATTAGCACAAAATGTACACACAAGACACCCAGACTCAGTCAGAGAAGGAGACAAAAAGACAGAACAGTTAAAAAAGGCAGAGGGGATGGGTTATATAGATACTAACAGTCTGTCCTGGAAAGAGATGCACAAAGCTGAAATAGACAATTTATAGTGCCCACATCCAGGCACTGTGCTGACTACTGAGAGTTTATAAACAATTTAATAATATTAGACTTGATAAGTAAATATTGCCTGCTAAGTGCAAATAATTAATTTCAGTACAATCTATCAGTTTACAATGTCATTAACTTAATGTACAGCACTTCCCCAAAGATACAATGTAGTTCATTGTGAATTCAAGTTTTCCTTTTACACTACCCTTCTCCCTTTCCAGCTTGCTGTAGATCTCTTGAAAAATCACAAAGTAATGAGCATATTTTAAATGTTATGCATTTTTCTTTACAACATCTGGGAATCTCTTCAGTGGCTGGTCACTGGATTGAGTGTGTTTGCACCTCTAAGCAGATGCCTTACTGTGTGAGGAAAGGGATTTTAACCAAAATATGTATTTTATGTGGAGTATTTTTAAATTACTTTTCTTTAATCCTCACATATTTTCCTGGAGAACTTTGCCTTGGTAGTTTTGTGAGTTTCTGCCTGTTTTGTCTAGCACATTCTTGGTATCTGAAGTAAAAGGATTTGTGTCTCTTCAAATCCTGTACTTCACAAACACACTCCACAGTTTAGCTCCAGAATTATTTACATTCAATACAAACAGGAGGGACTCTTGCTTTTGTTGCTGAAAATAATATGAATCATTTTAAAATGGAGAGCAGAGAATGGAGACTATAGTTAATGAACACAGCATAAAATATTTAAAGTGTCTGTTATGAGTGATTTGGGGAAAAAGGAGGAGTTTTATGTGATCTCTGACATTTGGTTGTGGGAAGGTTCAGATAAGCACCCAGCTCTTAAGCAAGTTCAAATCAAAGGAATCACCAGCAGGCCAACGAGTGCTTTCCAAAATTGCATCCTTCATCTTTACATGACTGGGCAAAACTTGGAAGTTTGGCCCAAATAAGTGCATTTCTTTGTAGTAAATAAGTGAATTAATTTGCCTTTTACAAAGTCATTGGGTAATAATAGTCTTTCTGAGGTTCTCCATTAAACATTGCAGTAAACACTGCTGGACCAAATGCATCAGAGTATCCACAACTCAATCCACAAACACAACCTAAGGGAAAACATTTCCTTTTGTCACTAAATGATATGACTGTAAGGCAAGGGTTTGAGAAACACAGTGTGTCTCGTTCTTAGTGAAGCCAATAGGACTGATGTCAGCGAGCACAAAGTTAAGTTTCAAACTATACTCTCCTGATATGTGATAAATAATTTTCATTTTGTATTTGTTTTCTAGAATTTGCTGGGAACTCACAATTTAGGCAGAGTTTTTTATGAGCCAATCAAGGATCGACATGGCAATATGCTGATAGTTACTGTAAGAGAAGTGGAGAGTCTGTACTCATTTTTTAATGGCAAATGGATGCAGGTATCCAAACTACAAAGCCAGAGGAAGTCCCTCTCAACTCCAGAGGAGCCAACAGCATTAGACATCTTGCTTATAACAATCCAGGTAGTGCTTTGCTTCTCTTACTGTGTGTTATTTGCTTTTGTAAAGCCTGTGCCAGAGCCCTGATTTTTGGAAACGTCTTGTAGAATTTTAGGCCTTAGTCCAGTGCCCAATAAAATCAATGGCAAGGCTCCCATTGAGAGCAAAGACTTATATTACTTCCAGTGGATCTGGGATCAGACCCTTAATATGCAAAATATCCATGAGATTCTAAAGAAATTACTTCAAAGTCCTAGCAGGGAATAGTAGTTTCTATCAATTTCGGGAAACCAGGCTATGGAATTTTGTAGCAAGGGATATAAAAAAGCTTTAAAATTATCTGGGATGTTCTTAAGCACCTATACAGACACTTAGAATTTCTACACTCTGTAAGATTTTTCCATCCAACCTTGAAAACTAAATCTAGGTTTTAAACTTTACTGTTCTACTTAATAAGCTTGTTCTGTGGGGTTCAGGGTTCCTTGGAGCCTGGTGTAGCTGCTAAGGAGTCCTTTACTGACCAAAACCCTCCTTTAATTTCTGCATCACATGATCCTAGACTTGCAATTAGAAAAAGGTAAGGACTGATCTCAGAAGCTGCTTGGCACACTCAGCTCAGTAACCACCCCTGAGAGCTGTGGGGGTTCAGCCCTTCAAGAATTATCTCTGAACACACATTAAACAGAGACAGTTCATGCTAAGATTAATACATGTTTTCTGTAGGTAACAGCAGCCAATCTCCCTAAAACTGTTGCACAGTTACCCAAAACACAAGACAAATCATTGTCTTAGTCCCTTCTTTAGCACTGTCCGTGAGATGATGTCTGCTGTGGTTAATTTTTGAATTAGAGGCACTTTCTGGGGCACAGACTCTACTTTTCATACCGGGAAGTGACAGGCAATCAAAATATATGTTACCAGGTTTTAGGAATTTTTTAAAATTTCCAAAAGACAATAAAACTTACCTGAGCTATGCTAGATTTAATGTATTACAATGTGTTAAAGGTGCAGAAAATTGTCAGTCTGGGCAAAAGTTTTATATTAGGAAAAGCAAACTACAGTCCTGATCAGATTTCCACAGAGATCCTAGTGGAAAAAATGTTCCCCTAATGGTTTACACATTCCTATCTAATGCCCACCCTTTCTTCTATTACTTGTTTAATCATCGAGTGGGTATTTTGTTCATGAAGTGCTTGTGAAAATGAGGGTCTAATTGCACTGGTCAGAGCCAAGCATAGCACTGGCAGATAATTTGATGATTCCAAGAGTAAAGGCATAGGGCCAGGTGTCTTAATCCTCACCCACTGCAGAAGCACACATTTCTCAGGATGGATGGCAGCAGACATCATTTTTCAGGTAGTTTTGGAGAACTGCTATACATAGCCCTAAAAATGTCTCCTGGCCTCAGCAAATTCACCATCAATACTAATTTCTTCTAAGCTCTATTTGTTGATAAAGACATTTGTTCAGAAAATGCTGCCACTTGTTCAATTTTGCAAACTACCAACTCCCATGCTGACAGAGATCCTCCTGTTGACAGCAGGTGATACAGAGCAGGTTTTGGAGAGATGTGGGCTGGCATCTCCTTGGGGACAGCCCTGGCTCCTGCAGCCCCTCTCTCCCAGCTCTTCCCCAGCGCTGCTCTGCTCCCTCTGTGTAGTCACGAACCAAACCCGAACCAGGGAACTGCTCTACTGAAAAACAACTGCTCCTTTTCCCAAGTTGTTTTTCAGAGGAATCAGTTCCCTGACCCAGCTCACCACTGAAATGATCAGACAGGAGGCAGAGGTGGGGGTTATTTAAGCCAGTTTAAACACCACGGTTGCAGAAGATTGAAACCTCAGGTTGTCAGAGCCAATTCCTGCATGACACAGAGACCTTAGAGATCCTGTGCATGGCTTTAAGTGAGAAGTTGTCCAAGTGTACCCGAACTACCAGAGATTATTCATATGCTTAACCATGTGCTTAAATGCTTTTTGAATTGGGGACGGCTGTAAAAACATTTGTTGCTTTTTGCTCCCAAACTCTTCTGCTTATGTGGAAAAAAATATGAGATTTTTATGTAGGACTGTTTCTCTTAAAACAGGACATACTTTCCTATCACAAACGAAGTCAGCAGCGCCTCCCTCCCGGCTTGTATCTGGGTTACCTTAAACTCTGCAGCTCTGTGGATCAGATCAAAGTGCTTGTGCTGCAGAAGCTGCCCAATGTCCTGTGTCACGTCAAAATCCGAGACAACAGCAACGTTTCCAAGTAAGTGAATATATAGATTTACTTACACACACACACGTGAAGAACAGTTGTTTTAGGTTTGAATCAATTGATCAAATATTAATGCCGAGGCAATTCTGCCATTGCAAAATTGTAGGTGGCAGCATGGTTTGGCTCTGGTGTGCAGCAGAAGGGTTTGGCTCCAGTGTGTGCCATCCCAGCGAGCCCTGCTGAGCCAAACAGGTGCACCTGAGCTTTCCCTGCAGTCTGAGGACCTATCCAGAGCACATGGTTATGGGCCTATTGGTTTCCAAGGATGGTATTCCATGGTTGTTCCAGTTCTGCACAGGGGCAATGACCTGTTCAGAAGATTGTAGCCTGCAGCCCTGACAGCCTTCAGTGGATTCAGTGCCACCCTTTCCATGGATTTTCACTGACTATGGGGTGTTGGTGTGGGGACTTTTTCTGCTTATTCTCTTGTGTGATATCTGGGTTTTTTACCCTAAACTACAACAAACACGCAGCAATTGAAAACCATATTTATAAATGCCAGAAAACTTCTGTGCTCTGGGAAAGCCATTTTCCCCTTGTCCACTGCTTCCCTTATCCATTGGCAAGGGCCCTGTTTGTACTGCCTGGTCCTTGCCCAGTGGGAAACACATTTTATTGACTTTTTCTGTAGCTTTTTTATCATGTATCATTTCAGCAACCAGCTGAGAATTTTGCACGAGGAAAAAGGAACTGGATATTTACATAGACAAGGATACCCAGAATGTAGTAGTGAACACTAACAACAATGTTGGAAAGAATATAAAAGCTAAAGCTTCAGAGTTTACAGCAATCCCTGACTCTTGAAGTTTCAGATCAGATCTTTATTTAGGAATAGATTATACCACAACTATTACTTGTCTTGTAGTGGGGTTTCCTGTACATTCTTTTTTTTTAATGTTTGATGCTGGCTGCTATTCAAGACTGAATACTGGGCAGGGTGAATTAGGGATTTGATCCAGAACTATGATTCCCATGTTTATCAGGTCTCAAATAGAGACATGTGGAGGAAAGCAGGAAGTTCTTTGGCTGCAGTCAGTAGAAGATAGTCCTTCACAGAGATCAAACTTCCTGTGAATTGTAGCAATTTCAAATGCATTTTTTTTAAATATTGTGGTAGATAAGAAATTAAGAATGTGAAAGAGAAAGCCTGAAGTGAGAAGCCTTACTGAAATATTTCAAGGGCAGTAAAACTTCCAGAGGAATGTTCAGCCTGATGTACATGTGCTAGAAAAATAAAACTTCTCAAAGTTCAATCAAGATCGCGCAAGTTTAGAATGTTTTGGTATATGAGGATTAAAGTATCAACAGATCCCAAATGCACATACACTGAATTCCTGCTTGTGCATTGTACTGTTGTTATATTTCTAATTTTAACTTGACTCAACATACAGAGATGAGTGGGAATGGATCCAAACACTTTCTGGCTCAGAATCCGTGGAAAGTATGGATCATACTTCAGACTGCCCTACTCAATTGTTCTTGTCTGAGCTCCAGACAGCAGTGAAAGCTCTCCTCAAACAGATCAATCTACCTCTGCATCAGGTATTTGCCTTTGTGGATTTATCACCTTTTTAAAACCCCATTCTTAAGAAACCAACGAAAAGCTACAAACTGTGTCACTGAAAAGCAGGGATTCAATGTCAGGGTTGCAAGAAAAGCAAAGCAGAGAAGTTTTGTATTCCATTATTCTAAGGGGGAACATCTTCAGTATAACAGTTTTTATCCTGGACATTTGAACATTCAAGGATTAAGAGGCAAATTTCAACTGACTTCTATTTTTTTCATCTTTTAGCTTATCTGTGCAACTTCAGGCAGGTCCAAATAGGCACTTTTGCATGAAAGTCGTAGTTTTGGGCACCTTTACGAAGCTGACAAAGAAAAGAGGCATTTTTGCAGGCAAGCACAGCAAGTGACAGTTTTCTGGGAGGCTTCGAGTGAGGCTGCAGGAGAGGCCCAGTAAAGACACAGCATTTTGCTGCTCTTTTGCACACAGATGAATGTACCCCTTCTAAAACACAAAGTCCCAGACCACCAGATTTCTGTGGGTGAGGAGAGGTGTCTGGCTTCTGGCTTTACATTTAGGTACAAGAAATACATATGTGAATAAATAAAGTCAGGGAGAATAATCTATGATGTGAAAGATCCATGAAAAAATAAGCTGAGAAGTTTGTTTCTTGTTTACATGAATTCCATTTTATTTTGGTCTGCAAAGGTAAAGAGGTCTTCAAGTAGAAGTAAATCATCTTTATATTCACTTCAAGTTCTGTTTGTCCAGCTAGAAAGATGTGGTCTTAAAATAAATTAACCTGGTTCTACATTTCTTGATTTTGAAAGGTTTAGGCTTTGCTTTTAAGAAGGAATCCATCAGTGCTTCACCTTCTAGCTAGGGAAGAGCCAAGTAAGACTCAAGTAAATCCAAAATTAAGACAGATGGTGTGCTGCCTTGTGGTCAGTCACTCTAATTCAATAGGGCTCTGTACAGGTCTCTATGTTACTGCATTTGCTTAGAGGTTATACCTTTTGTGCAACTTTTTTTTTTTTCTTCTTTTAGAGTTAGGGACTAAAATATTGAAATCACTGTGCAATATGTTCCTGAGGCTGCAGCTCAGCCAAGCATCTGAGCTCATCCATTGTGCCTGATAGACATCAACATGACCTGGCAGTTAAACACAGATGCAAACGGTCTGATGGCTCAGCACCAAACTTTTATGTTAATGAATTGCACTTTTAATTCCACGGATTTATTTATGTATTTTTATTATTTTTGTGGTAACTAGGAGCAGGGACAGTGGCACTGGGGCACAGCCAGGGCAGAAGGCAGTGCTGCACACAGCAGCTCTGAGCAGCCTCAGGCCACTTCTGTCTGGGCCATTTTCTCTTGCTGCAGCACTTGTTAAACCTTTTCAGTGCTGTGTTGAGGGAGAGCTGCATATTTCTCTTAACCAACCCTAAATTGAATCTTAAAGGTTTTTAATTGAATCCATTTTCATGTTTTCACATAATTATGCAATCATAATCTTGAAAAGCACATGGCATGTGATCATTTTCTGCCTAATAAGAAACATAAATGTTGTTTTCAGGGGGGTTGTGCCTGTGTGTGTTGTTTTAATGTGGAACATTGCAGCTTTAAATCTTTATTTTATGTAGTGACATGAACCCACATTTAGCCACCACCCCCCCCCCGCCCCAAATATTTACGTTTTATAAAAATTCCGAGCTTGATGTTGTGCAAATTTTCTTTAATGTTTTATATCATTTGGGGTGTTGTTTATATAAGTGCCATGTTGTAATTCTCTCCTATTCCTTCCCCCGCGCGTGTCCCTGTACAGGCTAAGCACTTCCGTCTGTACACACAGGAGGTGTTGGAACTGGGTCACAATGTCTCCTTTCTTCTCCTGCTCCCCGCCTCAGACGACGTCTGCACTGCCCCAGGACAGAATAATCCTTACACCCCACACTCAGGATTTCTTAACCTCCCTCTTCAGATGTTTGAACTTGGTATAGTAGCTTGCTTCACCTAGAAATATTAACCCAGTCTCCTTATAATAAAATCACAAAGTTGTATCTGTTTTCCCCCTTGTCCCAGTGGAGAGTCAATAAATCACATGATGGCTTTGGCAACAACACTCCCTATAACGCTGTACAAGTTACAGAGGGAGCAGGGCAGTTAAAGCATGCACTGTAGCCATCGTTATTGAAATGCAAAGCAGAGAGCAAGGCCCACAGTCATCCACTATGTGTCTATAAGCTTCTCTGCAAGATGATGTTCTTTAAAACTCAGAACCAAGAGAAACTACACATGACACAGCAGCAAGGCTGGAGTGTGACAGGAGATGCAGAAGTCGTCTCTCTCTAAGTTGTCACAAGGATCATGGCTGGTTCTGTAATGGGGATTTAGGCAGATCCTGATTATAGATGGTCCTACTCAACGTCTGACTCCTTCACAGCTTTGTGAAAGGTCTGAATAGATTTTCCCATGTGAGGGGCATCTTTTTCCCTTTGATACCTAGAAAAATAGACTGTCCTATTGCTGTGGGGCAGCAAAAGCCTGTTGTGAAAAATGCCAAAGCACTGAACTTGAATCTCTTTCTTTGGAGGCACATCTTATCAGTTCCCTTCTTCCACTGCATTGCTGACTGGGCAAGAATTCTCCAAAAGAGAGTTTTCCAGCTGTTTCACAGAAGGCATAAGATGCTTTAGCTTCAAGGTCCTCTATTTCATTATTTCTTCTTCTTGGTCCACAGAGAAAAGAAAAGGTTCCACATAAAAGCAGCTCATAAAGACTTAATAGTTCTTTTTAGAAAGAATATTAAAATGTGGGGGCTGCTGAGCCTTACATATCAGTCTGCTCTGTTTTCTTCTGGCCTGTAAAACTGGGGATCTTTCTTTCCTCTGCCTTTGAGAAGAGAGAAAGATATGAGCCAAAACTGATCAAGTCAGTGCACCAGGAGCCACTGCAGGAAAGGCCTTAGTGGCAACTGTGTCCCTAGTGATGTCCCTCTCAGATGCTTATGTGACACCATTACTTTCCTATCTCCTGTGTATCAGTACCAAGTGCTGCTCAAATCATTTATGGAGATTAGATATTAATGGAGTGTCTTGCCTTGCCTCTGTTTCTGCAGTCACAACTCATCCATGACCTACCATCACCCAGCAACACAAATTTCATTTGGATCAGGCAGGAGTACAGCACTGGATTTATGCCACATCAGCCACAGCACACTGTGGTGCTGTGACAGCTCTGGGGGTTTCTGCTGCCTGTGGGAGGACAGATGCCAGCTGAGCTGCCACACAATTCTGAGTGGAACAGCCACACAATACGTGGTGTATTCTGCCAAGGAAAAGTTACCCCTTCAAAGGAAAGCTAATGTAAGAGTTAGCTCAGTGCTTTGGGTCACATGGCCATGGCTGCAGCGCCCTAAAGCCAGACTTTTATCTTCTGATGTGCCACCCTGGAGCCTGTTGGCCTCTGAGCATGGAGCACATCATTTCTCCTGGTGAGAGGGGTCTGCTGCCTTGCTACGCAAATTAATGCACAGAGCATATTAATCTCTGATGCAATTAATCTCCTCATTAGAGGTTGTGCAGACTATTTTATTCTCATTAGGTGAACACAGGCCAGGGGCAGGAGTGCCTCTCATTTCAGGGACACAGCCTACATGGGTCTGACAAATCAACAGAGCCTGCATGGGATGGTGTGGTGCCACCAAACATGCAATAGAGCCATCTCCCAAAAGGCATTTCTGGTGCAACCTTTTCTGTTCTGCAATGTTGCTGCAGTGTGAAAGCAGTTCATGGTGGAGAAAACAGTATGGAAAGCTGAATCTTACTTTTGAGTATTTTTTTAAGTAAGCAATCCTCTGGCCAAAGGCAGATGACATTTCAATATGACTTATTATATATGTATCCCTGATGTTCTATAAAGTGACTGTGATTCACATCTCAAATATTAGAAGCTTCCATTCCCCATTAGCTGGTGGCTACCAACTATATAATTGCATAACCACAAAAGACTACGTTGAAGTAACATTTGTTAAAGTAACATTAAAGGGTCTGACTTAAAACCACAAAGGCTCGAAACTTCAGCACTGGAGCCGAAACCGCAGCTGTAATTCACTCAAGAGTCCACCACATATGGCATATGTACTGGAAGACCACACACTATTCACACTGGATCCCTGCAATATCTAGGCATTGCTGAAACCAGAAGGTAGAATTCATTCTTTCACTCTTTTTTGTGAGATTTCTGTGTTCAGATTAGGCCTTTATTGTTAATGCTAAAAATGTTTCTGTGATTGGATCTCTCAGTTGAACAAACTCTTCTCAATTATTCTAATAATGTTGTTTGTAAGGGATAAGCAGACGCTGTTTTAATTTCTTTTTTAAAATATTTTTTATGAGAAGAATATATGCCTTTTACACCTTTTACATTTGGAAATGCCCTGCCCCAGTCCAGGAGAGCAGCAGCAGTAAATCCGACTGGGCACTCGCTGCTCTAACAAGATCATGCTGTCTGTTTGCATTTACTGCAGCACCAATGAATGGGGAAGCATTTCTGAAAACTTGCTCTCCCTCAGCAAGTTTCAGTACGTCTGCACTGCCATTTGGAGAGGTAACTGCTCAGTTTTGCCTGAGCAGTGGCAGGTTCTGGAATAATGTATCTTTAACACACGAGGTAAATTAACATTTGCAAAGCTCCATGGCACTGTAGCTATTCTGTCTCTGTTACCTCTGGTAAAGAGGATAGTTCTGTGCTTCTCCAAAGTCAAATTACACAAAGCAAGAGGTCACGTTTGAACTTTCTGTGATACCCTTCTGCAGGAGAGTTCAGAGGATGATGTACGGTAACACCTAAAAGAGTTTTAATTATTTCCCCCAAACTGTGATATCAGTGCAATCCTTTTCCTGCTGAGTCATTTACATTGAAGTTTCTGATTTAAGCCAGCATAGCCCAAGAGAAAGTTATCAGCTTTCAAATTTTTTTCATTGTTTCATTCTGAAGCACTCAATTTAAGAAAAAAATTAAATATTAGTTTCATTTTCAAGCCACATCACTACTTTCTTGATAAAAGAAATGATGAGCTATAAAGGCCTCAGAAATTGCCTTTCTGATCAAAGCTGTCAAGGGCAAGATAGCCTCTGGACCTGCATACTAAGGATCTGATTATCCCTTCACTTAGATATAATTAGAAATTACTCTTTTGAAATCAGTGAAGCTACAGAGTAAATCCAGTGTAAATGAGAGGAGAACTGAAGCCTGTATTATTCATTTCTAGCTTAAAGAAACCCATCCAGAGTTAGTTACTATATTTAATAAAATTTGTGTTCTGAAAGCTAAGGATTTCATATTTCATAACCAGAATGTAACAATTTTCCTTTGCACTTGGTCTTTTCACAGCTCATTTTTGCTGTTACAAGGAAAAATTTATAAGCCTGTATTGCCGCCTTTCTGCTGTCATAGAGCTGGACTCTCTGAAAACCCAGCAGTCCCTGAGGGAAGCAATTTCAGACAGTGAAGTAGCTGCAGCCAAACAAAGACACCAGCAAGTTATAGACTACATACAGGTAATAGTCTGTTTCTGACTATTCCAAGGAGATTTTAAGGTGGCTTTCTTAAAAATTGCATGGGGCTGTAATTTGAAATCTAAATGGAGAATTATTCACAGACATCATAAAAAGAGCAGTTGTATCAAAAGTGCAATTCTGTTTTTATGAAATTCAAACCCAGAACATGCTTTCCTTAGTTGTTGCTTTTATAGAAGGATTTTTATGGGTAAAATCAAATGACAGTTATACTAGACTGTTATAAAGAAATGTGTCAGTCTGCTTGTAAAACTCCCTCCCATCTAAGGAGGTAAGCTAGCACCATGTCTGGGCATTCATTTGTGTAAGAGTTTTTCTTTGTCTGTACGAATTGGGGACATTTTTCACCCCGATAATGTGGCAATTAAAAAAATTAAAATGAAAATTGAGTCTAGGTTGTGCAGACAATCTCCACCAACAATATCACACTCAGGAGCACAGCTCTGCATTTCAGATGTCAAGCTGGCCCCAAAAGCAGCTGTGAGCCTGGCCAGCACCATGCAGTGGCACTGCTTCAGTCCTGCAGTGCAGGAGGATCACCAGTGTTACCATACTTGTCCAATTTGCTTATTCTCTGTCCTTCATCCTGATTTTCCTCTACTGCTCCCAAATCAAGACTTTACCTACTCAGCTCAGGGCTCTTTGAACTACACTCCATTGTGTAGCACAGCAAAGCCTGTCCTTTTGCTAATGATTTTGACAATTGGTTATTTATAGATAAAGCTCATTACTTTTGCAGAGTATATCTACGGGCATGGTTGACCTGTCTTTCTACAAGAGATATGCAAATAACTTTTCAGCTCTATATTCTTAATATTCAAGCTATCTTCTGTTGGAATAGGGTCCAAGACACCATTCATCCCATTGACAAGATGTTTGGCCCTCCGTGGTTATGAACAAAAGGATAATATTTCTATTTCTCTTTGTTCTGCATGCAGACCCCCTTTGCCTTGTCCACTTGGAGCCTTGGGCAGCCTGCAGCAGGTCAGAGAGGGAAGATCCCCTGTACTTCCACTCTCAGTCACCCCCATTCTCACACTCAGAAAATCTAGCTTTCTTGCATCTGCAGGAGAATTTGGAAAATTTTTATCCTTCACATCAAACCCAGGCATTTTTATGTTAATATGCAGGTACTGTAGAGACAGTTCTGTCTCTTCTCTGAAGTGTTTGAGCCACATATCTATGCTGGGAAAATATGGGAGAACATTTTAAACTTCAGTGTTTCATGCTGAATTATTGTGACAGTGTATTAGGCCTGTCAGGTTTCCTCTCAAATGAAAACCAGCTGTATTCCACCTATTGGCAAAAATATCTCTGCCTACCACATACCACAATCTTCAGTGGTGATCACGAAACCGCAAGAGCATTTGTGTGATCCCAGATCTAAGACAGTGTTGAAGTCACTACACAAACCAAACATTGTAAAGAGCAAGGGAGTCTATATAAATGCAGTTCTGAAAAGGAGTCAGAGGGCAACTGAAAAGGAAAAATTATTAAAAAAAAACCCTGACAGAATGTAAGGTACTTGGAGTCTTTACCAGAATGTTACAGAGAAAGGAAAGAAATCTACAGACACTGAAACTAAAACTGAAGTTAAGCTGTAATTCATATCATGTAATGCTTCAAATGTTCCTAAATTATAAAAGAACCACCGTTCATTACAATGTCCTGCAGAACAGCACCAGGGGGAAAACCAACAGGATTTGCATTTTAATAAACTGCATGCAGGATGATTCTTGTTTGGAGTTGAGGGAGGATCACAGAAAGGATGTATAAAATCTCTAAAATCAAATAGGTGAGATATTTGCTAACTGGAATTCTCTTCATGGAGCTACACTGAAGTCTTGAAATTATGCAGGATTATGAATTAATCTCTGAACCATTTGCTATTCTTATTGATGGATATTCTTAGCTCATATTAACTCAGTGGCAAGACTTGCACTGACATCATTGGAGTCGGGATTTCACCTTTACATAAAAATGGCCATACTAGGTCAAAACCAAGATCCAGCTGCCCAGCTATCCTGCCTCCAACACAGCTCATCAGGAACTACCCCAGCAAATTTGGCATCTACAGTATCCCTTGGGAGTGAATTTCACACTTTGAATACGCATTTTGTGAAGTATTTCCAGCTAAGAGAAGTCATCTTCAAACATCAGTCTGCAGGCCCTCTGATCCCTCTGGCACTCTGATCCCTCTGGCACTCCCCTGGCAGACAATTGTCACTGCACAGAGTTCCCCTCACTTTACTGACTGAACTCTCACTGCATTCCTGCAGAACGTAGCTTGTGTAACTGCAAAGCAGCTTGTGTCAAACACTGCAATATTAATAGGAAGGCTCACCTGACACTCAGAACCTTCTGCAGGAAAAGTAAGAGGGAAGTTCTAGAAAGGACACTGCAGCAGGAGGGTATTTACTCACAGCTACTCTCATTTGATGGTTGCAACTTTTGCTCAGCCATCAAAGATCTTGAATGGCTTGAAGATGATGTTAAAAGATGTTGAAAGTGTTCCATTATCAAAACACTCTTCCGACCCACATTAAACAGCATCTTTCCTCTCTGCAGAGATACTTAAACCTACATCCTGCTATTGATTTAGGCACTTGTCTCTTATTGCCATCAAAAGGCATGTCTTAGAACTGCTTTTGTGTAGATTTATACTTTTAAAATGTATGCAGACTAAAATGGTAAGGGAGAAACTGCAGTTTGGCTCATAGCTGTACTTCTGCTCTCCACTGATGTATCTGCACATGTGTATGTTCTTTGTTAAAAAATAGGTGTGACCTGAGCAATTGCTTTGACCTGGGTTGGCAAAGATGCTCCACAAGTCTCACTTTTATTGCAGTGCAGAATCAAACCAACTTCCAGGTGTGCTACAAACTGATCAAATTTTTACTCTGTCAAAATACAATTTTAATTTTCTTTCCATGTCAGAATTTAGGTCTGGATTCACCCTTACTAACTACACATTCTTAATTGAGGTACCTCTTAACCAAAATCAGTTCAGACCTCCTCAATGTGAATGTTCTTTTGGGGGATGATGCTGCTCTCTCTTGGCAGTGACTACAGACTTACTTGGGCACTTGAAGAAGTACACACTTAGGTAGAATTAATACTCATACTTAACTGTATTTTGTCACTATTGTTTTCTTCACAGCAAATTGATGAGATCTGGAGGGACATGAGATGGATCACAGAAGCACTGCAGTATGCAAGATACAAGCAGCCAGCAGCAGGCCTGCCCATAAAGAAGCTTGTGGATCTTTCAGAAGAGCACTCTCAAAAGAAAATGAGCTCCACCTCTTCACATCTAGATTGTCTTCCTTCACCTCCCTCTTCTCCTGAGCCTAGAATCCAGAGGAGAAAAGCTATGAGTGGTAAGAGAACTTTTCTTTTTTTACCAAGCACTCTTTGAATTCACTTTTAATTATAACAATTCTTGTATGTCCTTTCATAAAATGAGTAGATTTTTCCCGTGCCTGTCAAGGTATTTTAACAATCACTTTACCAATCATTTGCCACTTAGTATACTGAGATCCTTCTATAATCTTTACAATCATTTTTTACTTTCAGCTACTCAGAATAACTGCTCATCATCAGCCAACTTTGTCACCTCACTGTTCCAGATCATTTAATGAGCAGGTTGGAAGAGACAAGTGCTATCACTGGCTTCTCCACGATGTCCAGAATTCCAGTAAAATTCATCCATGGTGAAAGCTGGCTGCTTCATTGTTTGCCTACACCAACAATCTGCTCTTTCATATGGAGGGAGCTTTCTCTTTGTCCTAATTACAGCTGCAGAGCCTGTGGTAAAGATCATTACCAAAAGCTCTTCAGAGCTCTGACAATAGCTGTGTATTAATTGTGCACACGTTCAGAGTTCTGTTTGACTGATGAGACATGAATTGTTAGCAAAAGCTATTGATCCATTCTCATCATTCATGTATCTGTTATTCTTCCCCACAGTTTTCATTAATTTGACAGAATCTAACTCAAATTTTTCCAAAGTTTCCATTTGCCACCTTCTGTTTCTCAGGTATTACAGCCATTTTCTTTCCAGGCTTTCAGTGTTCCTCAGTGTTCCTCAGCAATTATTTCTCATGCCCCTCTTGCTTTGTTTTGATAGAGCAAATTTTAGTGGACCAATTTAGATAGACCAAATTTAGATAGACCAATAGTCCAGTTTAACAGCTGTTTTCACGCACTTCTCAGAGTTTTCAGTGTTTTAGAGAAGCATTTTGAATTACACAAATTACACAAATAAGTACCCACCTCATTGACCATTATTACTTCACTGCATAGCCAGAAAATTAAACTGATGAAAGAAATGGATCACAGGAAATAAAAATGAAGCAAATGGAACAGCAACACTCATTTTGCTAACAGAATAAGGACTTTGGAGGAAAAAATAAACCATCATTCTGCTGAGCTGTCTTTAAGCAACAAGTAAATGAAACAGTAGAAACAAAGGCAACAGATGCTGCATTAAACAACTGCCATGATCATTATAGTAATAATAATTTGGGGGGTTTTCAAATTGGCATTTTTATACAGTTAAAGAAAATTAATAAATCTATTCTGATTAGATTTCAGGAGTTTAAAAGAAAAGAAACCTGGTGCTTCTTTTATTTTAACCTCATGAAAGAAGAGGCTGGTGCTTTGCTTCACTCCATTATACAGTGGTGCTCTTTCTCAGCACCCCTCCCTGAGCTGTTTTTCCCCTGTATTGCAGACCATGAATACAGAATAATTCTTGGCTCTGGTACAGTGCAAACTGCAGTTTTATCTTGTCCTGCACACCCTGGGTTCATTAGTGGGCTGTATGGCAATTTACACAAGCTCCAAGTGAGCAGTCAGCACTGTATAAAATCAATGTTTAATTCCTGGAATCTCAGATAAACTATCCAGGGCAATGGAGCATCAATCTATTCTATCACACATGCCACTATTCATTAACTTATTGATCCTTCTGAAGCCCAAAGACAGCAGCAATTTCAGTGCCAGTGTGAGATTTGGTCCACAAATTCGCATTTGAATCCTGTGTGTCTGTTTTGAATTTGAACACACAATGCACCTGATGGCCAAAAGGGCAGTTTTTATTTATCAACCTCCATGTTGTGCCTTGAGCCTCTTACCACACTTATAGTTGCACACTGCTCACCATTACAGAGATATAAATCTAGAGTAACTTAATTGACATCTTTAATGAAAACAGAATCTGGATTAGAGATTTTCTCTCTCACAAATCTCCATGTCTATGAAATTTAGTGAAAGCAAAATAAAAGAAAACAGGTCCTCTCAGAACTTAATCCCAATTCAAATTCGATTTTTTTCCTGTCTTTAAAATAATAAACTAATTCTTTCTGGTTTTCCTAATTCTGCCACCACCTGTCTAACCCATCTGTGACTCCTCCCTGACAAATCCTCCCTGACTGCCTTTGCTGTCCCCTTGGCTTGTGGCAATTTCACAGAGGAAACACACATACATTTCCAGCACTGGAGATTTAAAATTAGGACAAAAACCAACATAAATGACAGTTAAGCCACGTCTCTGCTGAGCTTGTCCTGTGAGTGTTAACCAGTTCTCCTTGCAGACTCCCAGCCCTGCTCGGATGAAGAAGGCTGCTCCGAGGTCTTCCTCCCAACCGACAGCGACTACGACTCCAGCGATGCCTTGAGCCCGAGGGAGTTAGACCTGATTTACTCCTCATCCCAGGACATCTCCCAGCAGGCTGGCAGTGTCCTGGGTGGCAGTGCACCCAACGTGCTCCAAGCCCACGACATGAAGCCCTGCCTGGCACTGAGGGAAGGCCTGACAGAGTGCGGAGTCGTGGACACCAGTGCTGAATGTTGCACAGAGCAGATGAGCAGTCTGACAATGTCAGGGCTTACACCAAAAAGCACGGACAAGTCCTCCGGCTCCAAGCAGCCGCTGGGCTTTTTAGGGAAAAAAAAGTTGGGGAAACACCAGCATTACAACTACTTCAGCCGGCAGCACCGCTGGCTGCGTGTGCACAGCGAGACTCAGGCGGGCTCTCTGTCAGAAGGTGTCTACACCCAGCATCTCATGAGATCTCCAGATTTGTCTCAAGAACCTACCTCCAGCGAGCAGGGGACCATTCCCAACGATGGGTCTCGGGGCACTTTCGTACCTCATGCGTCCAGCCTTCCAGAGGATGGAAAAGGCAAGTATGAGGAACCAAGGCAGGATGTGCACAGGATACACGTGGAGCCTTATGAAACAACATTTCTGGATGAAGAGAGCGAGTCCTGGGTGATGGGCACAGAGTCTGTAGAAGGCACAGATGTGCACAGTGCTATGCAACAGATCCCGGGGTCAGAGGAGCAGTCGGGTTCTGCTGTCCCAGAAGTTTTCAGCAGCACCCTTTAACCCCACAATCCTGCACTGCTTCCCATCACTCCACATGAGATATGAGCATTGTGATCACAAAGGCCACACTTTCAAAACCACTGGTAAAAATCCAGCTCCTGAAATGGCAACTTGTGCCACTCTAAAGAATCCTAATTTTTTGACTTTGTCAGATTTCTGGTCTCACAGAGGTATCATCTGTCATGAAGTGAGCATTATTATTACTGGCATCTGCAGCTTTGTAGGCAGAGTCATAACAGTCACCACGTAACAATGTGCAATTGAGTATCAGGTTTTGCAGGTCTCTTCATTTCCATGTTTCTCTGAGCATGCAAAATTTTAAGCATGAGTGGTTCTGCCTGCAAGTTATCAGAAGTTGTAACATCCTTGGTGACCTTATGTTAGGACTGTGTCCTGAAAGTCTATTAACTTGTTTGCCACCATCTCCTGCATTTTTTACTTTTCAGCTTATCTTGAATGAATTTAGGTTGGATATAGCTGAAATACTAACTGGTCTAGTAAAACTGATAACCCAGAGTTTCTAGCCACTTAAAGAAATGAAAATTCTTTCAATATCTAGAAAATGTAATCAACACCATCTCTGAATGCTGTCAGAGCCTGACATAATTATCACAATTGTTTTTTCAGGAGCTTAGATTCCAAATTATTTAAGTAGCAAGTTATTTTAAAAGCTCAGGAGATGAAACTTTGAGGTCAAGAGCAGGCAGAATGAGGCCAGGTTCTAGATGAATAATATGCAGGGTGTATGTGAGATTGAAGCAAAGTTTTTCTTTTCTTTTCCCCACCAAACAAAAGCACATTTTGTTCTGTTGGCATCACTCTCACACACCCATTGGAAAGAAACACCCTTATTTTTATTCCTGAATATTCACCATAAACTCCAGGGGTATTTGATCACCATGTCTGAAGCTGGGATATTCTGGCAATTCAGATTAGGGAAGTTTGGGGTGCAGTTTGAGTGTAAGATTTTCTTTCTTTGGGCCCCAAAAAAATACTAATGTGATAAGGAGGTTGGGATCTTACTGTATTGTGTAAAGGCAAATTACAAACACAAAATTACACAAAAGTGAGTCAGGGTTTTGTCCTTTGCAACCACAATAACTACTACAGAAGATGATCTCAAAAATGAAATCTACATTAATCAGAACCATAACACTGGAGTTGCTAAGAAATGAACTAATGTGTAGAGAAACCCCAGCTGTTGCACAAGCTTTAATTTTCTTAAACAGTTCTTGAAGTTTAATTTTATAGGCCACATTCCTGCTGGTTAAATTCCCTCACTCCGTGTTTGTGCAGCCTTCTACCTTTCAGTTTTCCAGCCTCCAGGTGGATACATTCTAAGGCCCCCAATAAAGAGATTTGAGTTAAATAGTTGAGTTTACAAGTCCTTGAGGTAAAGGTAAGGATTTGGGCCCATGATCTGTGGTCCTTATTAAAATAGCACTTCCATAACCCCAGTGCTATTAAAATCCCTGCAAACTCAATCCATAAATTCAAAAATAAATGTTATTCACTATTTTATGCTTGGTCAGTATGTGGAAGCCAAGAAGAGTCTTTGCAGTGATAGGAAGGGCAAAAATTTTCTATAAGGGATTTACATTTGTAACTTCTCTTTTTGGGAGCAGGAAGTTAACTTCTTGGACAAAAAATACTCATTCATTACCTGATCCACAGTGAGGATGGAAAGACTTCCATTCACTCCCACAGGGTTTGGATGAGACCCACACCGAAAATTCCTGTGGGTGAGAAGATGCAGGGGGAGCAGCAGTGGCAGTGCCCATTTGCAGCTAGAAGGGCACACATTGTATGGAACTGGGGATGGGGAATGCCTGACTCACCACAGAGCCAAGCAGAGATGCCTGACTGTCACTGAGGGCACTCACAGCTGGTTACTTTAGATTCTGTTTATTAGCAGAAGGCTTTTCACCAGGGAGAGACAAACAATGTAATGCTCCTGTGCAGAACCAGAATAATTGACACAGTTTTCCAGTGTTCAGCACCTCGCCCGGGCTCCCCTAATCTGTTTTGCCTCTAAAGAAAACTGCCATAAAACTATTAAAGAATAAAATAACCATACGTTGAGGCCATATGTTTTTGCAGGAAGTGATGTGATAAAACAAGATGCTCCTAAATGAAATCCATCTCACTTTTCTTTGGCTCATCAGGAACAATGAGGGCAAGAAGTAGCCAAATCTCCAACAGAGAGGCACACACTGCTGGTGAGATAAGGATGTAACAATCTCTTCACTGCTCCTGCTGCTGGACCTTTCCACAAGCAGTGATGTAGCTAATAAAGGACTGGATTCTCTACTTGAAGGAAGGCCTTGACTTCATCATAATCTTCTGTGCTGAGATGAAATTTGACTCTGGGGGTGCAAATACCAGCCAAAATCTATCCTGTCCTAGTTTTACCCTTGCTATGGAAGTAGTGTTTAGGTGATGGCCAATGGGATGTGCTTCCTTGATCTACTGCCTCCAGACTGAAGTTCTTTCACAAATTTTAATAGTCAAAGCACTAATTGATAGTTCTGGCTTTAAATACTTCTGGCTATAAAGCACTGACTTACCTTCAGGTAAAAATACATGTTCTTTGTTCAATATTGCTATCCCTACCTATTTTGGGTCTCCTTAAAAGAATAGCAGTGAACACCCAGAGATAAATAAATAGTAGAAAGCAGTGCCTTTCAAGTACTGCCATAATACAGATCACAATTCTTCTGCAGTTCTCTTAGGAACATCACACACACATTTCACAAGCAACTTCAGCAACTGAAAGAATCCTGGAAAATGCACAGCACAGCACTGCCCCACTCCACAGAGTGACTCCACCAGTCACTCTTCTGAGTAGAGCTGAGCAAAGGCTCACAGAATCAAACTGAAATTAGGAGTCCAGGCCTTTAATTACTGGGAACCCTTTATCCAGGCTGAGCTCGAGTGCCCCTCCACGAATTCTTGCACAGAGCTGGGCAGTGCCACGGCTCAGAGGCTGCACCACACCAGTTCCAGTGGCCAGCAGGCAGTTCATTCATTCAAAGGTGCCTGTGCCCTCTTTGCACCAGTTGAAGCTCTTCTCTCTAAGGGGCACTTGGGCTTTGCAACATCTGGGTCTCTCTAACTCATCCATTTTGTCCTTCATTTTTCAGGGAGTATGTTTTCTCCTGGTCTGAACCCAGTCCCTCCTATTTCTAGGCATGACTTGGAATGGCTAGAAAAGAATATAGTGCTTTAATATTATGACTCCACAGAAAGAAAAAAAAAAATGTAGACCATATCTCCCTGTTTAGTGATCTCAAACTTTCCTGTTTCAGCTGGTAGGAAGTGAGATATAGATAAACTGCAAGGTTTACAATCAAAATTTCTTGCATCCACAGATAGGCAGTCTGCAAATGGACAGTTTGTCTCAAGACACATGTGGCTCAAGCATTTATTTCCCATGATTGTATTTTTTACTTTGTTTTAGAGACTAATTGGAATTTTTACATAGTGAGACAAAGAAATCTATAAAATAATGCTTTTGAATACGGACATTAAAGGGGGAGAGGGGAGATGGAATATTTTATCCTGAATATTCATGTGTTTTGGAAAGAGACAGTGCATCTTTAAATTCTCCATGGTATAAAGAAATGCATTAAGTTGCTGGTCAACTCTTTTAAGGTGTTTAAATGCATGGCTCTTGACTGTTATGTAAAATTTCAATACAGCCTTACAAACAACAAAGGTATAGTGTATTTGAAAATAGCGTACACAGTTTGGGAACTTACTCTGAATTTCTCTAAGGTGTTGAACTTTGCCATCAGCAAAAACTATTTTCAGTAAACAGGCCCTGAATTTTCAGACAATGGAGATTTCATCAGGTTGGGTCTCTGATTTTTCCACTACAGAAAAACATAAGTAACTAGAATGCTTTATTTGCAAGTATAACTTATCTTTGGATGGCATGAAGTGGAATTCATAAGGCTGAATCATGCCCAGAAGTGACAAGGGGAGCTGTTGGCCCCATATATTCTTTGCAGAAAGGCAGGGCAGCACTCCCCAAGGTCGATCCTGCACAGCAGAGCTGGCAGCAGGGACTGGCCAGCAGGGCACCATCCTCCCTGGAGCAGCCCCCAGAGCCCTCCTTTGGCTCAGACACTCCTGCAAAGCCAGGAGGCATCACCTTGATCTGATCAGGCTCTGGAGCTGCCCATCCATCATTGCTGGATGCTGAAGAGATCCCACCAGCTCAGAGGTCACCTCTCCTCAGTGCTGGTGTCTGTGAGCTCTGACCCAGTAGCTGGTTCTCAGCCTGGGTTTTGGGGTGAATACGAGCCAGGCTGGAATGCCTTCCTCAGTCTTTTCACACCACAGCATCCTGGGCAAGATTCAGCCTTTACACCAGTCAGCCCATAACAGGGGAAGGTGTTACTAAGCTTGGCTGTTACTAAGCTACAGAAAACCACCTATATAGCTTTTCAAAAAACTAGGAACAAACTTTTTATGTTTATTGTTATTTTCATTTTTTTTCTTAGAAAAGCAATGTGAAACTGATCTGACATTGGAGAAGTAGGTGTGGCACTAATCTACCTTAATACTGTGAACTGTATTAATAATTGAGCAGATTTGAAACTGAATGCACAGAGTTTTTGTGGTTTACTTTATGTAAAGGTTCAACTGGGCACAGTCCTGTTGTCCTTGGGCCTCACTCCAGGTTCTTTGCACCAGTATAAACCAGTAGTTTCTCTGAAGCTGGGTCAGGTACACACCATGTACAGCCCAGCACACCGAGGCACAGCTCCGTGTGCCTGAGACCCGGACCAGTGGAGTCATCATGAAAACAACACATTTGTGCTGGTGTAAAAAATGATGTGTGTAAGGAAGACAAAAGGCATTTGATCTCAGAATATTCCCCTGGAGGTCACAGGGATCGCTGGAGCCGGGCGCAGAGAGTGAGCCCACCACCCTGTGTGACACCACTTGTACTGGGGGACGCCCTCACTGCACAATTCACTATTGCTCCTTATAACTGGGACCACATTTCTCTCCCATCTTGTGCAAATGAATCCCCTTCTGAATGCAATGGGAGTTCCAGTCACTTTGCTGATAAAAACAAAGACTTAATAGGGTTATTGGGGACTTGGGGGAGGGGAAGAGGGGTTGTTTGTTTTTTCCCCTCTGAGAAAAAGTAATTTAAGTGAAATGTGCGAGGCAGTGTTTAATTGCTTCCTGCCTTGTTTGTACATAGCAATTTGGCTGTTTATTGGTTGTCTTTGTTGAGATTTTTATTGTAACTTGTTTCTATATATGCAACCAAGCGTATGTTAATGTTTAAATTTTGGTACAAAATAATGCACAATTTTATGTGCTCTAAAACTTTGTAAATATCTCAATGAACAATGTATGCTGTGCTAACTGTGAGCTTGGGACTTGACACAATATTTTCACGCTCATGTACCTGTGAATGGCTTGAAAAAAAACAAAATATATATTGAGGATGGCCACAAGCCAAGAGTAAATGAGTGCCGTATGACTCATGCTTCTTTAATAATTCCTGAAAGAGGCATGAATAGTACATAAAATAGACAATAAAAATAATTTTCAGGACTACAAATATTTTTTATAACTTCAGATATTAAATACTATTTTAGAAAAAAAAATATCAGTTGGTAAAAGAAATCTTACGTTTATTTGAGTGAATCATTGCCATTAAAATATTCTTAACATAGATTTTTTTGTTTGATCTAATATCATAGAAACTCAGCTCTTTCAAGATTTAGAAGACTTGAATTGCTCTTGCATTCTTACCACTCCTGTGATCTTCTAAAATTATGCACTTCAAGTCTTCATTAACAAAGAAATGCTGGTGTGTACACTCACATGATCTTAAATACCACATGCACTTGTGCATAATCTTTAAACAGTGTTTCTTGGAAAAAACTGTGTTTGACCATCATCAAGTACCCCCAAATGTGAACTTTACAATCCCTGGAAATCTGAACGTAGCTTGTGTTTCTCCCTGAACTCCTTTATTTTTATTGGAAAGTGACTTTTTCTAAGGCCAAGCTTTCAAATCTGGTCTCCAAATCTTTATTTTCAAAAACCTGAATGAAATAGGTATGGCTTCCAGGCTTGTGGGTGAAAATACCCTCCCATAAAAGACAGCAGAAACTGAATTCTTTTCACATATTCTTGTACACAAAAAAGCAAAGCAAGACACTTCTAATGCAGTGTGGAACTGTGTTACTGTACGTAAGCAAGGGAAACAAGAACAACTCTGTTTTGAATGCTGGAGTCAAACTGTAAGAGTTCTGCTCTGGGTCACAGTTTACCTGCTTTCACAGACTCACAGGTTGCTAACTGTGTTTTAACAGTAGATGATGCCATAACTGGAGTAAGTGTCACGGCCAAGGTCACACAGACAGCTTGTGGCAGAGCAGGGACACAATTTCCTGGTTAGCATCCTCCAAGCATCATCATCCTGTGCACAGGTACATGTGGCAATGTCCACGGTGACCATGGTCTGTATTTCAGCTGTGACATCCCAACTCAATGCAAGCTTCAAAAACAACAGCATGCCACTGGAATAATATTGGATATTTTCACCTATGGAAAATATTTTAACCAAAAAAACGGTCAAAGTGGAGTTAGGTGACAGAGCAAAATAATTCTCAAAATGTAAGAAAAAAACATGTCTGTCATTTCCACTACCTTGATTTTTAATTCCAAAACATTAAGATTGGTACCATGTTTACTAAGTTAGTAAAAGGGAAAAAAAACAAATGCAAGTAATTATTCATGTACAGTGATCTAAGAAATTAGCTGGGGATTACACTGCAGGACAAAGTAGGATTTTTGTGTGCATGTGCTTCAGTTCCTCTGGTGCATTTTGCATGTACCATGCATTTTTGGAGCCTGGTTGTTTGTATGTTCTGCTTGCCCTGAGCTGAGATTCTCCCTTCTCTCAGAAGATCAGTGAATGAGCAGTGCAGCTGTCCCAGACATTTCCAACGCGTCTGCCATGAAGGACAGCGCTGTTCTGTACCTGCCTCTGTGTTCTCTGCTGTTTTACTGAAAAGCTTTTAAACCAACTGGAAAGAAGTTACAAACTTCTCTGGGCATGTTTGTGACTCACTCTTCTGACAGCAAAAGATACCCATTTCACTGTTCCACTCCAGTGTATTGACCTATATAAACTCTCATCTCTCTGGACAAACTATTAACTTATTTTTTTCATTCTGTCTTTAAATAAAAGCTTTGGGTTTTATTTGGGGTTTTTGTTTGTTTTGAAAACAAACCAAAAAATCTTCATTTATAAGCTTCGCTGTTCTCTTCCCCAGGCTGCTCTTCTCCTCCCCAGACTGCTTTTTTCAATCTCTCTCTTCAAATAAATATATCTTTTAGAAAAAGGCTATAAAAATGTTTCTATTTTCTTAAAGTTTTTAACTAATAAATACTAATTAACTGGTGCTAATTAATCAATAGGACTTCTTTTTCTTACCTGCGAGAGTAACATCTTTTTATTCTGACTGTCCAGTTCATCTTTATTATACCAAAACAATCAGGTAGAATCATCCACTCTCTGCTCACACACACACACTCGATTACAGAAATAATAATAATAATAATAATAATAATAATAATAATAATAATAATAAATGGAGCAGCAACTTTTAAGCCTTATAAACTAATAGTAAAGAAATTTAAAGATAAACAGCCTTTAATACCAGTAAATATACATCCTTCTTCTTGCAAGATCAAAATCACTGAATTTGGTGATGTTAGCATTTGTTTACTGAATCTATGTGATATTTTCAAAATAGATTCTTTCAAAATTTCAACCAAATTTTATTTCTCGGGGGGGAAATGGCAGTGCCAAAATGTTTTGTCTCTCACTCTTCCTTATAATCCTGAAGCAAAATATTTCAAGTATGGATGCCTTAAATGGTGATAAATAGTTCTGTAAGAGTTGAAACACTCTCTGTAAGAAACACCAACATCTGCCACTTCTGCTGATTTTAGTGGTACTTGGGAGTGCCCCTCACTTCTGAAAATTGGGCATTTTGTTGAAGCCCTTCATCACAGGAATGTGGCTCCTTTTCCCTGCAGCTGTGATCATTTCTGGACCACAGAAGATTTTTCCACCTACATGGGGGTTCTTCACAAGAACCTGCATGGCCTTTGTCTTCTCCCATACTGCTTTTTAAAATATTTGAGAAAGGAAAATATTGTTTTGGTTTTTTGCACTTCTCTTTTCCTGAAATGGTCACAGAAAGGAGCTAAATTGGAACTCAAGCTCAAACAGAGGAATGCCCAACTCGCATGGCTGCCCATGCTTTGAACCCAGCCACAGCAGAACATTTTTTTCAGGATTTTTTTCAGGCTTTCTTCTGGGTCACACTTGCTTCTTTCCCCCCTCTGTGCCTCGTAGTTTGGTCCTGATCCCCTGCTCTCTCGTGGCTCCATCCTGATCCCTCTCTTCCTCGAGTCTGAGTCACAAGAGCAACAACCCTGCCTGCTCCGACCGACTCAGAGCCTCAGCTGTTAAGGTAAAGCCCACGCTCCCAAGGGACTCACGTTTGAGTACAACCCCAGGATTGTCAGGGCTCTGGCTGGCAGTGCTGCCGAGGGGACAGTCTAAGGCTCTATTTTAATCTTCTGGAGCCCAGCCAAACACTGGAACGGAGCTGCCAGCACGAGGGGGGCCCTCCTGCTCACTGTGCCTGACCTCCCATCAGGAGAGGTGCTGGTGTGTTCCTTCTCAAACTACTAGGGCTCTTTCATTGCGCCTGACCTCCCATCACGAGTGCTACCAGGGATCCAGCTCTGACTACTGGGGCTTAACCCTGGCCCGGCTCCAGCACACGAGCCGCACGCTGCTTGTCTCCAGATGTAAGATGCACTGAGCGTAAATCCAGACTCGGCTGCAAGCGCTGCTTCAGGTACTTTGTAGAGCAGCCACGGAGCGACGCCGACTGCTCGTCCTGCCTTAGAGAGCTGGATGCATCCCCCACAAATGCTGGCAAACCAGCATTTCACGTGTGTTTGTGGTCCCAGCCTGAGTCTGTGCCCTGCAGCTGGTTCTGCAGCTTGGCTTCAGATGCACAGTCCTGTCCTGAGTCATTCTGGCTCCACAGCCCATCCCCACAGGCAGTGATGAGAGGCCTGGCTGTGCCATGGGCCGAAACCCATACACAACTGCAAAGCCGAGCATGCTTTACCCTCTCCTGGATACCCAGAGAAGGGAATTTTACAAAAACCCTGGCAGGGTGATGCCCAGTTTTGATGCTCAGCACTGCAGACCTTTCCTCCAACACAAAGCACAAAGCAGCAAAAGCACAGCAGCGCTGTCCTCCTGCCTGACTCCTGGTTTGCAGGACACCAGTCCATCCTGGCTTATCATAAATCACCATATCACCCTCTGTGCCAATGTGACACCCCTTGCAACACTTACTTTTCACTGAAACATAAATATATTTTTACCAGCCTAAGTCAGCGTGTCCTAATTAACTTCAAGCGACGCCCGCCGGGTCAGTCCTAGAGCTGCACAGCTTTACACCAGATTTACACTTCGGCACTCCGGAGCCTCTGGTGCCGCTGCGGTGACCGAACCTGCGGCAGGGGGACAAAGCTTCGTCCTGAGCGGGGCTCGGTACCGGACCCGGGCTGAACCCGCCCTTCTCTGCCCCGATGTCCCGCCTGTGTGCGGTGTGGCACAGCCCGGGGTGTGCGTGGGACAGCCCGGGGCTCACAGCCTGTGCCATGCCGGCTGTGGGGACAGCTCCAGGGTCGCTGCCCGCATGCCCCCGCTGCCCCGGCCCGTCCCCTCCGTGTCCCCTCACGCCCGCCCAACGCGGCGTCCCGCGGGCGCCGCCGCGCCCCCTCCTGGCCAGCGCCGGCAGTGCCCTCAGAGCAGCGCCTGAGGGGGGATCCCGCAGCAGCCCCACACGCGAGGGGAATCCAAACCCCTGCCGGTGCTTCCCGCAGCCCTGCCCGGGGCCCGCCACGTCCCTGCCCCAGTCATGCTGAGGCTCGTCCCGCTTGGATCGCGGCCTCTCTTTGGCCACCGGCGTCGCAGGTGTTGGCGCTCGGGACGCTGAGGTGAGCGGCGGCCGTGGCGCCGATGGGACGGGACAGCGGCCTGGGCTGGACGCGCACAGCGCCAAAGCCAGGCTGATCCCCCCAGAACTTTTGCACAGCGCCAAAGCCGGGCTGAGCCCCCCAGAACTTTTGCACAGCGCCAAAGCCGGGCTGAGCCCCCCAGAACTTTTGCACAGCGCCAAAGCCGGGCTGAGCCCCCCAGAACTTTTGCACAGCGCCAAAGCCGGGCTGAGCCCCCCAGAACTTTTGCACAGCGCCAAAGCCGGGCTGAGCCCCCCAGAACTTTTGCACAGCGCCAAAGCCGGGCTGAGCCCCCCAGAACTTTTGCACAGCGCCAAAGCCAGGCTGAGCCCCCAGAACGCGCAGCCATCAGCACCCGCCTTCAGCTCGCTGCACAGCACTGTGCGCTGCCCTGGGCTGAAAAAGGTTTTCCGATAAAAAGCGGTCAGGAAGCACCACTCTTAAGTCACTGGGAAACAACTGATGTGCGAAAACTTGCAGGTGTTGTTCTTGGTGGATGAGTTTTTGGCAGCTGTGTGTCGCCTGGGCTCGGGAAGATGGTCAGCACAGGGACTCTTGGCAAAGCTAAACTCATAAGGATCGCTCTGTTTGAGTGATTGCATCACCGCAGGTTCCTGAGTGACTTCAAACTCGAGATGCATATTTTAAATCTCCCCTGCTGTTGCTGATAATTTGTTCCATATTTACCATATTACTTAGGACTTGCAAATGGGGCCGGTTTTTTTAGAATGTAAATGTTAATTGAATTAGATGGCCATAGCCACAGCAGGCCGAGCTCATCCCTGGCCCCTAATGCCATGGCAATCCATGGGTTTAACCTTCAGAGTGCATTTAGCACTATTGACTTTCCCTCAACATCAATCCATGGTACTTGAAAAGAGATGAAGCTGTGTAAACTCAGATGGTAACAATTTCTGATTGAGCTTTGTGTTGGCTTTGGGTCCCAAGGTTTTCAAAGGATGAGGTTGCTGAAACTGTATTGCTTGCTCAAATTTATATTGGCATCCATACATACAGTTCTGGACCTACCCAACCGAAGACCACAGTTCTTATATCGGCATCTGTCAAGGCAGGACTTGGGTAACAATGTTGGTAAAATAAAAGGCTTAATGCAACAAGCTTTTAAAAGCACATTTCCTCAGCTGAGGTTTTTATTATAATGTTCTTCCTTAAAATCAATCCACAAACTCCCCATAATCTCTGAAAAGGGGGCAGCTCAAAAGGAAATAATCGCATGCTCTGGTGTTCTACATCCTGCAGACATCGCATCCAATGTCCAGCATTGCATTGTTAAAATAATTTCATAAAATGACATTTAAGGTGCCATAGATACCATTTATGGATAGAATACCCTTTATCATGTGATCATAGCTTTTACTTTGGAGCAAGTGTGGAGTAAATAAGATCTGTGCTGTTGGGATGTGCAAGCTGAGGGGAGAGCCACTGTTTCTGGGACAGCTTTTAATTTCACTTTCAACCTGCTCTACATTATTTGCTAAATCAATTTACAGAAAAAAATCAGTTTAATCAATGTTTGGGAAAAGGTGGTTTAGTTTTGGCAATTAATTTTAAAAACAAACTGAAGATTCATTTCAGTGAGAGAAATTAATCTACCTGAGGCTGATTACAGTCCAAGCAGACGATAATATAGTTTTCAGCTTTCATGTTAAAAATCTCATTTGAAGTGTGAAATTAATGTCTTTTCTTGGTATTCTTGCTAGATGTCTCCTCCATTTGTCGTTTAGCCAGTTATTTTAACTTTAATTCTTTGCCAAATTAGCAGATTTACCATATACAGATCCTTATTAATGCATATTAATGCAATTAGTAAAGTATTTCATCCTGTTCTGGAAGTTAAGACTTCAGAAGGGTTCAGAAGGATCAGTAAGAATGATTCAGGAGTTGGAAACCATACCTTAGAGCAAGATACTTAGGCAACTCTTTCTAGTTCACTTAAAAGGTGACTAAGAGCTATTAGTTCACATCCTGTTCAGTTTATGAGGAGGGTTTGGGTCATAGAGGTGTCCTAACACGGACAAGAAATTCCCTTCTCAACCCCAGTATCAGGGTACTGGAGCACTTTGGAGTGAAATATGGAGTACAGTTAACTTTTGAAGACATTTGCTGAATATTGATTTGCCTTTTGCACTCTTCAATGTGAAATTTGTGTGGAAAGAACCAAGTGTCCCCATCCCAATGCTGGAAGTTGGTGGACATGTTTTCAGCACAATTTAGCCAGTGCTGCTGGTGGGACAGTTAGTATCTCCTGTGCTTTAATCCATACAGAAATTATTTTGGTCTACATTGTTAACCAGGCTGAATATCCAGCATGTTAGTAACCACCAAAGTGAGGCATAGTTTTAGCCTCCATGTGATGCTTTGCAATTTATTATTAGCTTCACATTCTGTGGACTTTCATAACACACACTCTCTGCTTTTTTGTAATGAAAATTGACAGCTGTAGAAAAAATGGTTTAGTCAGGCTGCAGCTCTTCCTCTGTACCCGTTGTGTCCCTGTCCTGATGACCAGAGGCCTCCAGTGGGTGCAGAGAGCCTGGAGCTGTAGTGCACAAATACCTTGCTGCTGCTGCCCCAGTTTGGGACACAAGGGGCTTCTCTGCTAGGTCAGGTTGTCATCACTCAGCAGGGACAGTTGCCCAGATGGTGACCTTGCTGTCTGTGCCATGCTCACCCAGGTGCGGGAGCATCTCATCCAGCTCTCCATGTTAACTTTTCCTCAATCCACTGAGACCTCTGGAAAGAACATTGGAAAACTATTGGAAGTGTGATACTGACTTAAATCTTCCAGCCTGACAAATACATAGCTCTGGTTCTACCCTGTGCCCTTGAGGCTGGCAAGAAGGCAGAGACTGAATGTGCAAGTTAATACACTGTGAAGGTTCTTTTGGTGTAAATTAATGGGGGCAGGCAAAAACATGTCTAGGAACACCGAGGCTACAAAATAAATAAATTGAGACTTTCTGCATCGAGTTCTATTAAAAACTGGGACAGAACTTCACTAATTGGAAGAAGTGACAGATACTGGGAGTCAAGTGGCTCCAACAGGAGTGTTGGTTCTGGGAGATGAGCAAAGGGAAGACCTGCCTTTTTGGCTGCAGCTTGGCAGGAGTGAAAGTTGGCAGAGCTGAGCCAACAGTGAGCTCTTTAAAAATCCCATCCTTGCCCTTTGAGTTCTCTGGGTACTGCGTTCCCTTGGGCTGTGTGACTGTACACAGCAAAACACCTTTAAGTACTTCCGTGCTGGGTTTGAGTATTGGCTCATGCTCTTCTTCAGTTGCCTGTGGGCAGGTTTATAAATTATGTGCTGAGGCTTATTTCGTTTATGTGGTTTCTTGAAATATGCTTAAACTTAGGAGATATTTAGTCAGTATCTTTGCCTCTTTAAAAACCTTCTGCTATGTTACTCATATATTAGTTTTTGGGTTTTACAGAACCTCTTAAAAACCTCTTGACCAGCAGATCTGCAGTAAAGGTCTGCTGGCCACAAAGCCCACCATCCTGGTGCCACCATGTGCTGCTCGTCAAGGTGCCCCTTCTTCCCTGGTTCATAAACTGAGCATTGTTGGCAACAGTGAGCAGTTAAGTAGCTAAATGTCTATTCAAAGAGTGGCCTGCCAAGTTATCAGTGCAGGCATATTTTTGTAAAGAAATATGCAGCTCAACTTGTGGTGACCATTGAGAAGCTGAGCTGCAAAAACATCAACACCACAAGAACACAATATTTTTCTCCTGCTTACAACATGGTCGTTTATTTTGGAATTCTTATGCCAGCTGAGGACTCCAGGGTGGTGGCAGTAGAAGAGTTGTCCAGATGCCAGGGAAAAGAGAGAACTGTATATTACTTCTGTCCTGAAATGGTAGAGGGCAGGGAGAAAGGCTGGGTAATGATTTGAAAGAATACATTCCCATAAGCTTTCCAAGTGAATCCAGAGATTGTTCCCACAACAGATACCTGCAATACTTTGAAAATATGTACAAAATTAGATGGCTAAATGATGATTGCTGAATTCCCTGGTCTTCCTGTACCCTTTGCAGAGATCTACAGATTCAGAACAACCTTTCTATTAAGATAAATGGTTGCCTTTCAAATTTGCTGGGAAAGCCATCACATAATAAAGTGATTGTGATGGGAGCAATCTCTGTGCTTATGGCCAGAGGTAGTGGGCTCTGATACCTGACCAGGGTGGCCAAGCAGCAGACAAAGAGTAAACAAATAACTATAATAGAGACTTTATTTGGGGTTATGTGGAAAACTCAAATCACTTTCTATAGTATGTGGAGACAGGTTTTTTTACCTCTTACTATGGTACCATTTCTGTGTGGAGACAGCCCCTCCAGCTCTCAGCATTATTTAAAACTTTTAAATTCTCTGGCAGTTCACAGCACTGACTTTTTGAAAGAGACTGTGTTCATCAAAATGTAGGGAGCACAGTCTGTATAGCATTGTGCAGAGGCTGTACAGAAGTTTCTCCTGGGTCATATCACAGAATCTGATGTTTTTAAGCCTTCTTTTAAAAAGCTTTTTTTCTGTTTTATCTAGAAACAAAAATTGAGCCTAGGTGCTGAGGTACAGGTGTGCTGAGGCAAACCAGAAGATAGTTCTGTTTCATTCTCTAACTTCTGTCCTACCATCTGTTACCTCAGAGGTTTAACTTATACTATAAATTTTTGAGGGAGCAAGAATGTCTTCTTCTTACACATTTGCACATGTCCATCGCTGGCCCATAGCTGCACATGGCTGGTCCATGTCCAATCTTTTAGGTACTACGATAAAATAAATAATAAATCTTTCAAAGGATGTAATTTTTTTTTATACTCCCTTGATTGTCATGGGTGTGATGTTGTTTTATGGCTAGAGAACCAAGACATAGATGGTCTCCAGTCAAAGTTATCAAGTATCCCCTAAATATGGCTGTGCTTATTCAAACCACCTAAGAGCTGGTATTTCATACCAGGACTTTATGTGTTCAAAGCTCACTTCCAGTTGGTTTGCACTGCAGCTGTTGTGAATGCATGCCCTGCTATGAATGGAGCCCAAGTGAGGCTGCATAGCTTAAGTGTTGTTGAAAATGAGACAGAGACATTAAGTGGCCATCTGTGGAAATTTTTCAGTTGCTTTCATGCTACTGCACTGGGATTCATGGCAGAACCCAGGGAGAGAATTCATGTTTCTGTGATGATGTTCACTTCCTGCAAGTGCTGCCTTTATCTTCCTGCAATCTTCTGCTTGGGTCAGATCATCTAATTACTGTAACAAATCAGGGAGTCCTGTTTCTGCAACAGTTTCTTTTCACTGTATATCCATTGTCAGGTGCACCCGCACCAGCGCAGAGGTGAAAAAGGAATGCAAACACTGACTGTAGAAAGAAGTGTGGGGAACAAATGGCACTTGCTCAAATAATGGAAAGCTGTAGCATGAAGTGCTACATGAAGTGTGAGGACAATTCAGGCTGCTTCTCAAACAATAATGGCACATGACAGAACATGGTCCAGTATCAAAAATGTGCATCCTCCACACCAAGACAGTTCAGCTTCATTCCTTTATATATCACATTTTTGACTAAAGGTAGTTGAAGGTTCTCTATCCCCAGGGTGGATATTTGCAAAGCAGAGATAAAATAGTGAGAAGTATTACAAAGGCAGCAATGTATTTCTAATTGATGAGTAACTTCCACTGTAATTAAATCAGAACATGCTATAAAATCCATGAGACCCTGTGGTTTATCCCTGCCAACATGATACTCCACAAAAGATGGGAACTGGTCCTCTTCTTGGTTTTGCTGTTTTGTGAACCTGGGCAAGCTGATTTGCTACTTTACTTCCTTTTATGTTCTCAAGTTTTGTCTGTGCTATCTGTTGAGAGGATCAAGAATGCACACCCTGACCTGCTGTTCAACACATGCCCAATGCCCACTGCAGAGGGATCCTGGTTACACTGCACTGACATTCACCTGATGCATTTCACTGGAAGAGCATGGTGGCAGAAGGACCTGGAGGAGCTGAACTCAACAGAATAATCACTGAGCAAACACTGAGTACCCATAGCATGGTGCAGAAAACAGACTGGCTTATATGAAATCCGTTGGATTATCTTACCAATGGTTCTGATAAAAATCTCTTTACAAGACTACAGCTGTCTTGTATATTACTGTATACATGTTCTTGATGTTTTGAAAATTTTCAAAGCAGCCTTTTCCAACATTCTCAGTCTGTATTACAAAAGCCTTATCTCCTTGTACAAAATGGCTTCTTTGTCTAGTGAATAATTTCATTTAAACCAATCAAATCAAAGTCAACCTTCATTATGAGCAGCAGCACATGGCACTACAGGATTTTAAAGCACGGACAGGGATGTCAGAGCTCAGTTTTCAGTTCTATCATAGACTTGTGCAACCATCTCTTCAGTTCAGGGCAGGCTGCATCTCTATCAGCAACGAGCCATGCAGGCCAGGTGGAGAACAGTCAGGTTGTCCTGGGCCTTGGGAGGGAGGGTGAGATGGGCTCCTTTAGCCAACCAAATCTGCCTCTTCCCACTGTAGTTTTGCCACTCGTTTGAGCACATCGGGGTTCTACTGACTTGATAAAGAGAACTTATGCCAGGACAGTGGTTCAGTGACAGGAAGATGTTCTGAGGGGTTTGTTCCCCTTGAACATTATTGGCACCATCTCTGCTGAGGATACCTGTGTGTACAAGCATGCACACTCCCATCTGCTGCTTTTTCATCAGCTAGGCAAACAGGGATTTCAGGGAATCAAGAGGCTCGATTGCTCTTTGTTGCTGTCTTTTGGAAGGTTCTGTTGCCCATTAAAATGCATGTGAGGGTCTTCTGTCACTTCACAGGCTTCTTGAATTAAACCCCTTCCAATGTCAGGATCTAAGCTGCAGGTTCAGGCTCTTACCTTTAAAATCTGTGCATTAAGTGCCTTGTATCTACCTGGTATAGCTGTTGAACTAATCAATTAACATTGTACTTTCCAAGCTGAGAGATCATGCACCACTGGCATTGAAAAGGCTGAATTATTTGCCCCGGTTCATGCTTCTGAATAAAATTGACAGCTATGAGATGGAAATGTTCAGCTCATGTTTTAATTTGCTGCAGGAAAGATTTATCAGACAGAGGTGAAGACTTTGACCCAGTTCTGTCCTACTGGGGTCTCTAAGTACAAGCTAGAGAGGGAAAGGAGGGGTCCCAAGCACTGATATTTTCAGGCGTCTCCCAGTTACAGCCAGTGGGATTTTAGGATAACTCAGCACGGTGCTGCAGCCTGAGCAGAGATGTTGCAGGGCTGCTCAGCGATTGCTGCAGAGCAGGGCTCGGGGCAAGGGGAGGCCGGGCACTCGAGGTACCACATCCACGCTCAGGGAGCGGTCAGGGAGCAAAGGATCCCTCAAGGTGCTGCCGGCTGCAGCCCGACTGGCTCCGCCGGCTCCAGGAGCTGCTCAGAGGGAGCACGGCCGTGAAGCGCAGAGCGGGCCGGGGGCTGGCAGGGCCGGGAGATGGCAGGGACGGGAGATGGCAGGGGGCCGGGAGGTGACAGGGCCGGGGGATGGCAGGGCCGGGAGATGGAAGGGGGCCGGGGATGGCAGGGCCGGGGGATGGAAGGGGGCCGGGGGATGGCAGGGCCGGGGGCTGGCAGGGCCGGGGATGGCAGGAGATGGCAGGGCCGGGGATGGCAGGGCCGGGGATGGCAGGTCCGGGAGATGGAAGGGGGCCGGGGATGGCAGGGCCGGGGATGGCAGGGATGGCAGGGCCGGGGGCCGGCGGGGCTGAGCCGGGCCGGGCCCAGGGCTGTTCTCCACGCAGGGAGCCGGCGGTCCGCGGGCCTGGGGGCAGGGCGGCTGTCTATTTTTAGTGAGGGTTTTATAGAGTGGATCCCTGCGGTCTGGCTCCACACTGAAATATTGTCCTAGTCTCAATGACATAAACACAGGGCCAGCCTGTGATCCTGGCGCCAGCTTCAGCTTAGGGAATGTGAATGAAAGTACCAGTGGGGTCCAGGCAAGGAGAAGAAAAAAATCCTGACTGTAATTACAAATAAATCCCAAACCCTTTCGCTCTCATGGCTCACTTAGTGCAGCAAATAGCCTCTGATTCTCTACAAATAAGTCCCAGCTTAGTTACTGACAGATCTACCAAGAGGCAGTTAATGGAATAATGACTAAGGGAAGCTTAGGGTAATTTACAAACAGTTCCCGGTGTTGGAGGGTGATTGCCCCCAGCTCGCCCCCCTTCCTGCTCCCTTCAGGTCCTGCAGCGGTAAGCACCAGGCAGAACCTAAACCTAAGCACACCAGGGCTCTCTTTGACTCATCAGGGAAGGCTGCTATTTATTTGTTTGTTTCTTTCTTTCTTTCTTTATTGAAGAGGTCTCACACAAGAATGATGAGTAGCAAACTCCAATATCTGTCTCCCTAGGGAGAGCAGTTTAGATTATGGTCTACTGAGCAAGGTTATTCCCACCTTCTTTTTTGATGAGAAAAGTGGGGAGACCTTAAGTGAAAGTGGCATAAAAAGCCATCCCTGCCACGAGATGCTTTCAATGCAGCATTCTTCCTTTTGCTTCTTTTTCTGTTACAGAGGCATCTCTCTTCTTTGAATCCCTTGTCTGAGCCTGTTTCAACACCTCATATTTGAGTTGAAATGCTCATTTTGCTGAACAAAGTTAACCCTCATGTTCAAAGTAGAGAACTCTTGCGGCACTTCCAGAGTGGTCAGTGCAATGCTCTTTTTTGTTTGATTTTGATCTTTTTGTAAATCAGAACAGGATCATGTGTCTTTGGAACACTACTCTGTCAAGAATGGGAGAAGTGGGAAGGCTATTCCTGCATGGGAACAATTGCACATGTATAGACCCATGTAAAGAGAACAAATAATAGTCAAAATATATTAAAATATATGCCATTGTGTGTGGCATGTTATTGAACTGCTGATGTGTTTATTATGAGAACAAGTACTTCAAAAGGTGAGGTGGCTTCAGGACACATGCTAGACAGCAAAGATACTCAGCTGAAGTGTTATTTCAGCGATGCTTGAAAGAAAATCATCCTGACCCATGTCTATGCAGGAAAGCCTAGCTGGTTGTTAGTCCTGTGATGGGTTGTTTTTTCCTTCCTGTGCCATCCTAAGTCTTTCCGAGTATCTGGTTCAAAGGAGGAGAATAACAGTCACTTGTTAATTTTCTATTTGAAACAATAACACAAAGTCCTTATTCAGGTTTATCAGAGGAACTTCACTGTACATAAGCAAAGCTGTGCTATGAGCAAAGCAGTAATTTGTGACTTCTCTGTGTGCTGTGAGGCTTTTTGTCTCGTATTCCTGCTGTACCCTCCTATACCCCTGTCAATTCTCTTTTAGAGACTGTGGTGTTGTGGGATGTTGCTCAATATCCAAAAGCTTTTAAATCTATCCTGTAATTAATGTTTTGTGTAAACTGCAATGAAGGAAGGATATTAAAAAAAAGGGGGGGAACGGAGGACGACAAACGACCAACATATTTAATGAGGATGAGTAAACACACCCAAGATGTAACTGTAGATATAAGAAAAATAAAAGCAGCTGGGGGGCTTCTGAGACATTGTTTGTCTTGAAAGTGATGAGAAGAGTCACCATCAAAAGACTTGTTTTACTACAGTCATGCTTCATTATGGGCAAGGAGAGTGTGGGGAAGGGGAGGGGTGGGGGTTCCCTACGTGACCAGGTTGCCAGAAGAGAGAACCGAACTCGTTTGCATGGCCTAATTAATCCCTGAACCCAGTCAAAGCCTGAATCAGAGGGAGAGAGCAAATGTCAGATCTATGTCTGGGAAGCCTAGATTCATTATTTTACTCGCCTGGGTCCCTTTGCCTTTAGACGCAAAGTCTTGAAACTCCCAAGCCAAAGAAATACATCCCAGAGATTCCTACTGAACATCACCAGATTTGGGATCTGTCTCAGACACAAATGTCTGTTTCTGTATTTGAATTAATCCCATAACCCTATGAGTGTGCCTGTTTCATCATTTGTGAGAGAAAGGGGAAATCATTCCATGTGCCACTAAAGGTACAAGTTTCTTTGAGAAGTCTCCTATTGAACATAGAGCTTTTCACAGCCAGCCCAGCCACTGTGGGTTTGTATCTTGGGACATTTTGTAGTGGCTGCAGAGATAATGCTATGCACACAACTCTGGCTGATCATTGTGATCCACTTCTTTTTTAAGAGATCAGATTCCCTGAAGGGATAAAGCATAAGAAGCTGGAAAGGAGTGATAATACAAAATGCTGGGGAATGGCATGCAGTTTAATCTTTTTCTAGTTACTAAAGCTCCTTCATCCTTATACATTTTCTAGCCAGAGCAAATTTAAAGAATTTCTAATAAAGCAGTGGTTCTGAATTTGTGAGACCTTCTGCTGTTGCATTAATTCTTGAGGCAAAACCGTAGTCAGAAGTTGTTCTATACACAGGCTAAGTTCTGCTCTTTTATTACATTGTAGCCAGGATACTTCTTGTGAGCATAAAAGTGCAGCCATCCTACGCTTAGTCCAGGATTTCTGAGTCAGTTATATTTGGGATCCTGTTCCCTCTGGGTCTCTGATCAGGATTAGACCCTGCTTCTTGGACTTCGTACTTCCACAAAATCCATGAGTCTCTTGGAACCTCTTACACCAGAGCCTGAGGCAACATTTACGGAGTGCAGGGACCTGGGGGCTCAGGACTAAGTTGATAGAAGTTTTAAAATAAGTTTCAGGTTTTTTCAGAAACCTTTAAAATAAGTTTCAGTTTTCCTTTGTTTATAACCAACGGGGTAAATATGATGTAATTGGATTTATTTTTTTCCTCTTCACCCCCACTGGAGCCAGGAAAATGAAGTAGTTGAGAGAAAAGGGGTTGTCATTTTCAGTCAAGCAGTCATTCATCACGTAGCATTAGACAATTAGCAATAAAACATTTGAAGGGCTCCATTGGTGCTAAAAGGGCGAGGGGGTCTTTTTAAATATCAGAGGTGAGAAATGTTATGTATCAGGGTTATTCAGTAGCTGGCATCAATGAATCACTCCCAAGCACACAGGGCTTGATTGGGGGAGGTTGCTGTATTCGCTTCATTGAATCTTTGTCCCTCAGTTGTCTTTAGCATTTTATAAAAAAGGAATAGTAAAAACTTAGTTTATCTCAATAGATGTTTCTCTTAATGACCAGGCTGGCTAAAATGAATAAATACATTGCTACTTGCCATGTGTGTATATATGTAATGCATGCTGCCACAGGGAGCTTGTTTGGATAAACAATGTTGCCTGTGTGGAGATTCAGATCCCCTTCAGGAGCCATTGCTTGTAAATATAAGTGTCATTTTTTAACATAAAAAAATGCCTTGGTTTCTGTTTCATCTTTTCCAATTCTCCCACTGGCTTCTCTGCCTGTAATGAATTGGTCTGCACACTGTGAGATGCTGGTCTTTTCTCTTGACTGCTGAGATGTTAGGATTTGGCACAAAAAGTAGGATGTTTAGGTGGGGTAGAGGAGGGGGGGGATTTAGAAGAACTTCGGGTTTCCTCTGTTGCAAACTTTTTGCCTAAATAAATAAATAACTAAAACTAATTCCTCCAGCTAGGGTTGTAGTCAAGAAAACTGTTCTGAGAGATTCAGATTTACGGCAGAAGACACTGCTGAGAGAAAAAGCAAGAAACAGAGACAGTGGAGTTCCACCTCCCATGATATATAGAGCCAAGGGAGGTATAAATACCCGTCACTTCCCGGACCCTCTTTAAAAAAAAGACAAACACCCAGGATCCTGTCTCTGGCTGGCTTGCAGCAAGGCGCCCTCATAAAAGCTAAGATAAACAGTTTATCAGCAGATGAATGCACAAGCTCTGGTCTAAAGACAAAAGTCTATACCTTAGGAAAAATGCAGAAGTAAGAAGAGAGTGGGCTGAGAATCAAGGAGGCAGAGCATTTTAGGAGGAAGAATGCCATATAATGAGAAAAATAAAATACAGCAATTCTTTAAGGACATTTTTCTTAAGGCGATGGATACATCTATGTATAGCTCTACTTAAAAGACTAAGAAATAACTGGTTTTTATTTGTGGGGTATCCTTTTTTGGGGGGTTGTTGTTTTTCTTCATTGTTTTAATGCATTAGTCATTTTAGGATTTACTCCACTATAAAACATTCATCACAGAGCTTAGTTTCAAAATATATTATTTATATATTATTTATCACTGTAGATACATGTTCTTGGCCAAATGTATCCTTCCCTGTCTCCTGTTGGGATTTCAAGGTAGAACTTTGCTCTCTCAAAGTATGTTTTACCTTCCAAAGCTTTTGATTCATAACTGTTTTCCTTCAGAGCAGCTGATCACCTGCTAACATTGTCATCCTCAGCACAGTCCTTATTCTGTGTGTCAGGAAAGGGGCAGGGAAATTGATGAGGTACCTTCCTCATGAGGGAAGAGGGACAGAGCACCGCATTTCAAAGATCCAGCAGGATCTCCCTGAATCTTTGCACACTGAAGAATGTAGTTTCAAACTGGTAGAATGGTGATTTTCTACCTGTGGTACATGGATTCCAGGGAAGGTCATACATGACCCTTGATAGCTCATAATGTAGATTTGTCATCTGAAATATCTGGACTATGTAAAATGGCTGCAAGCTGTGCATCTCCTTTAGAATTTCTTTAGGGATCCAGTTTTTAAAGAAAAGGTAGAAAGGAAATTCCTTATAAAATTTATACAGGTGTATAAAGGAAGAGGAAACTAGCAGCTTGCTAGGACCTAAGACTAAAATTGAAATTTTTTAATTCAGTTATCTCTTCTTTCAAACACAGGTTTCCTCTACAATTTTAGTAAAACAGGAGACTCTTCCCTCTGCATTGTTCCATCAATACGGGTAATCAAACTAATCAAAGTCTCCAACACTTCCATGAAAGAGGCAAGGATTATCACTCCTGCTGTACAGATAAGGAAAGGCAGAGCTATGAAATGTCCTGCCCAAAGCCATATGAGAAATTTGCGTGACAGTGGAGCAGAGGACTCATTTGGTTATGCTGTTGCTTTTCCCTTTGTTTCCTTAACAATCATTTCATGCCAATGGATTTTTTTAAAATGAGAAGCAAAAGGCAATGAGAGCATGATTTAAATAATCTTTACATGTAAAGGGAAGCAAGAATAGTTCTAAGGAAGCCTCCACTCCTAAGGAAGGCACAGCTTTGCCAATCACACCTGGCACAGTTCTTCTTCATTCCAGTTTTGCAGTGTTTTAGTACCTTCTGTGAGATTCCCTCTGTGGTTTAGAGTGGTGCATGAGACCACTGCTTGTAGATCAGGCTGATTTGAAACCATGGGCTGAATTCAGAGGGCTGTCCCTGAGCCCTAGGTTGGGTGAAGTAGGCCAGGCCATTTTCTGTTAGTAGATTTAACAGGAAACAAATCTATTCTGAATTGTTTCTGTGCATCCTCGCTGCTGTGGACTGAAGTCAGCTGCTTACATAATGTGTTTGCAGAGCTGTGCCTCCAGAGCTGTGCAGGCTGCATTCCTCTTCTCTCCTCATCAGCGATGTCACCCTGAAGAAGTGGCATCTTACTCTTGCCCACACTGGCTTCCTGTGTGCCTTGAAGGTTGTATTTGCTTTGTCTACTGAAAAAACACATTTTTAGTACTGACAGCACTCCAGAACCAATAAAACTGAGGCAAAGGGAGTTGTCCTACTCTGCTTCATGCTTCGTTGCCAGTAGCATGACCAGCTAAGGCCTCTATGAGCTGCTGGCCTCTCTCCCTATCCCAGGAAGGGCTGGCATCATACACAGATCCTGGATCATGCCCTTTACCTCCAGGTTTCATTTACTGCCGTTTTCAACAAGTCTTGGAATAAACCAGTTTCTTTTCCCTCTGACCCAGCGGCCTCTGGCAGAGTTACTGGCAGCTCTTTCCCTGTCCTGCTGTCAGCCATTCCACCAAGAAATTCTTGGGCCACAAGTGACTTCTGTCACTTCTACATCCCTCAAGCTTTCATGGCCTCTCCAGGAGCCCAGTGTACCTGAGGCAAGGCAGACATCCGTGCTTGAGGAATTACTGAGCCCCAGCCCTGCTCTGCTCAGAACACATCTGGGGCTTAAAGAGGGACAGAGAGGCTTAAAGAGACTCATTCCAGAAACATTTCATTGTGCAGGTAACTCAGTTGAGGAGGAAAAGGTCTTGTCTTCCAGTCCTTGTTTAGGGTCACAATTTTGAATGTGGAATCTTAAACATCTGGCATGGAATAGATGGTACATAGGCCTTATTAGCTTTGCTTTTTAGACCTAAGAGACTGGTAGTTAAAGAACTGGTTTCCAGTTCTTTATACCAGCTGAGTGAAACTTAATTTATTATTTAAAAAAAAAATACAAGCTACATGATGTAACTTCTGAATTTTTGCTTCTGTTTCTGAGGTATGGCTTCTCACTTATATCAAGGGACAACTTTTATGCCAAATTTCAGCAATTAAAGTTTACCAGGGTCTGGGTCAAGGTAGAGACCTCAATTTGCAGGTGAAAAAAATTTTAATAAAAATCCAGCAGATCTTTGACTGACATTGTAGCAGCAAGTGTCACTGTGAGGCTTTTCCACAATGTTGACCTTAGATCAGTTTTCCATCTTTTTCATGTAATTTTTTTCACTTATCTATTATTTATAAAATGCCCTATATGTTCTGGAATACAGCAAAGTGAAGAGTTCTTTTAAGTTTAAAATTCGGAGTGAAAATAGTTGAAAAAATATCATTTTTATTAAAAAAAGAAACCAATATTGGTAATATGATCTATGTACTACTTTCCTAATGAACTTAATTTTGAAGGTCAGAATTTAAACAAATGCATAAATAATTTAGGTGAAACGGCATAGCTTCAGTCCCATTAAACTTAGGCTCCTAAGTGCCTAAATAGCCTGCAGGAATGGGATTCAAGCACTTCAGGAAATTTTACTCAAACCGTAATAGAGCCTTACAGCCATACTGCCTGCCACACCGTGTAAGTGCTCTTTGCGAGACAGTAATTCTGCCATGGAAGTGGCATTTAGTATCAAATTTTAAATTGTTTTATGTATTTCCATTGAGGCACTTTCCACTTTTCCTGTATGGATTGAGGGCATAACTGGAAATTGCGTTCCTGATGAAGTCTTAGCGAACTCCCCAGAAAATCGCTAAGCAAGTGCTCCGGAGAGAGCAGCGGGGCCGGGCAGTCTCCCGGAGCATCCGCCATGGGAGCCGAGCACCCGGGCTGGTCTCGGGGGACCGCAGGTCCGTACGCGGGGTCCCACCCGGCCGTAGCCCCCGAGGTCTGCGCAGAGTCCGCGGGAGCCGCCTCCTCCCACCCGCAGCACCCCCGGTGCTCTGCCCGCGCTCACCCGCGGGCCGCGGGAGGCTCTTCCCGACTTTCTCCGGCGCCGAGGGCATCCCGCCGCTCCGCGCTGTCCCGGTGCCCCCCGGCCCGCCCGCGGGCAGCCCCCGGCCCGGCGCGGCGCCGCCAGCAGAGGGCTCGCTCCGCCCGGGAAGGCGGCGGAGCTGCCGGCGGCTGCCGCGGGCAGGGCAGCATCTCCCGGGGCGCGGCGGCTCGCGTGAGCGGCGGCGTGCGGAGGGCGGGGGGAGGCGGTGGCTCCCGCCTCAGCCTTCCCCAGCAGAGGGTGCCTGCCGGTGGGAAGGGGGAAGCCGCGCTCTCCTGGACTTTTGTGGGAGTGGGGGTTGTGTTGTGTGTGTGGGTTTTAAGGGGGGTGGGGTGGGTTAGGAGAGAGTCTGTGGTTTCCATGGAGATGAAGCTGAAAGTGCAGGAAATTTAAAGGCTTTGGGTCCTTGCAAAGCAGACAAACTGGTGCCAACGTGCGTGGCTGCTTGTTGCTGCTGAGGAGGCTGCTTTGCAAACGGCGGAGAGGAGCGGGGAGGAAGAATCGGCAGCTACTTCTTCCACACGCACGGGCAGACAACGAGAAGCAGCAGCAACAAGCAGAATTCGCAACAAAAAGAGGCATCTCCCGTTCCCGGGAAGGGCGAGAAGAAGCAGCAGCAGCAGCAGAATTTTGGAGCGGCTCCACCAGGAGAAATTTTATAGAGAAGCCTGCAAGAGAGAGTGTTTGCAGGGGGCTTGTTCTCCGCGCTTATCAGGGGGCTGTCTTTGGTGGTGGTGCGGCGAGTGGAGATCGTGGTCCCTTTCAAAGACGAGCTATTTTGGATATCCCCGTACAAGTTTTCTGATGCATTTGCTTGCACCTTCTTCCCTTGCTGTTTGGTGAATCCAGCCCCCCCTTCCC